>NW_026575159.1:10220000-10847916 GCF_905146905.1 Nyctereutes procyonoides
TGACTTCAGATCTGCTTCTCAATTTTACTAAGAGAAATATATATATTTGCATGTATGTATGTGTAAGAGTGGGTGTGTTTGCCTGTGTGTGTGTAGATACCTCATTGCACCTGTCCTACTCCTGCCTTCAAACAATTTATCACTTGTCTCAGATAAGCTTGAAAGCCAGTTCAAAATGTGAAACATATTGTTGGCTTAGCATCCTGGGAAAGCCACATCAACTTTATCAACAATAACTATGAGGGACACATTAAAATGAACATGGTTTTCAAAAACACTTGTAAGGACCCATGCACCCCACTGCAGTGTCAACTATAAGACTGCCTATTTCTAAGGTACCTGTAAGCAGGCAATTGATCTGGATGAATTTGATGAGATAATACTTATGAATTGCTCTCTGCCCTGGAATAAATTCTATCATGGCATATACATGTGGCCTTACGCACATTAACATACTTGAAGCCTAAAAACAAAAGAAAACAAAAACAACATACTTGAAGCCTGTGGGTGGGAAAATACTTGCAAGGGAATTTATTCACTTGGCCATTCAATGTGAGTTCAGCTAAAATTGGATGTTCAATCCAATGGTTCCCAAACTCCTGTTTGGTACTGGTATCACGTTGGCTACTTTTAAAAACAAAATTCCCAGGCTTTATTTCTAGGTCAGGGATTCTATGATGGTATGCTGAAATCTATAGGATATTGGAGACTCCTTGCCTATTTTTAAACCTCCCCATCCCCCTAAATTTTATACTGGCCTGAGAAGTGCCACTCAGCATGTCTGCTGGCCTGAGCAGTACTGTCATATGGTTATCCAGTATTTTGAATATGGCGCTGGGTACAGCCATTCAAATTGGCTGGCCTAATTCAAATAGTTTTCTAGTAATGTTTTAAATTATTCCTCTTGTACTACTGTACTTCCATGTTATGAGTGTTTATCTTTTAAGTTTTTCAAGTTTTTTGGCTTTTATGCAAAGTAAGCTCCACTGTGTATAAGTTGTTTTGACATATTTAATTCCACAAGAGAATTCTAACCACCAATTCTTTCATCAGCATTCACACTACTGCAATGATAGAATGCTCTATTACTTAATATTTTTCTCAGAGCCCAAGATACTGATGGTTGATTAATCTCAATCTGATGTATTCAACAGTGATATTATTCTCACTGTACCTTGATGGATTGAATTATTTGTAAATCCTGTAATATTTCTCATTAATTAACTCAATGGATTAGAAGCATGCTGAGTTCAATTTTATTTTGTCACGTTCATGAAATTCACAGAATTATCTCGAAATATAGAATCTTTTCAAAAAAGAATTCTATGTAACAGAGAATAAGAAATGAAAAGACACTGCTCTCTAAAAATTGTTATAATGAATGAAATTGTTCATAACACGAATGCTTCACTTTAAACCTCGGCATACTTTGAAAACATCTTCCATTTCCTCAACTTTTCATTATAATCCATTACTAGATAATTGGGGTTGAGATGTAAATGAGGTCTCTGTAGGCTTTAGGCTTAAGGATAGTATGTGGATTTTGTTTTTCTTTTTCAGAACCTTTATAATATCTTGATCAAATTAAATGCCATCATTGGTTCCAAGTTCTTTTGTGTTTTTCAAGGGCTCAAAAATCCATTCCTACTTTGAATGATGCAAAAGGTCTGTTGGTCTTTTCACATTACTTTCTGTGTGTTCTAAAGCATATAATAGTCTTCCGGTTGCTCTTAATGCCCAGCTTTACAACAGCCTGATTTAATGGGCACAAACTACAACAAACGCAAAATAAATTTAAGTGACTATAAAAGATCAGATGGTGGCAGTGCCCGCATCAGGGCTTCATTCCACCTGAGATGTGTTCCTCTGTTAAGATATTTTGTCCAGGTAACCTGAGAGGTTATGATTCAGTAACAAGAGGCTCATGTTTTAATATTTAATAGGTCTAGCATGTATTACCTAATAATGGAAGCTATTATTTATGAGTGCATGCTAACTTTTTTAGCATATACACATTATTTCCATGGTTTTCAAACTTTTTATATCAATGAAACCATTTTTTCAAACCTTGCATCCTGGATGCTCAGTATCTCTAATTAGAACAAGTGAAGCTGCTAGGGGAGAAAGTCTGATGGAATTCTCAGGGCTCTACTGAGCTCATGCAATTAAGATGGTTTGGAGAATCCTTGCTGAACACCAATGCATTATTAACAAACTTAAACAGGGGAAATTAAACTCATTTTCAAGATTCTGAAACAGAGCTGAGAGACTAAATAATACATCTAGTAAGCTTCAAATCTGTTTTTTTTTCCTCCAAAGCCAGAATTCATTTTTGTATGCCACATGGCTTCTTTTTGAAAGAGAAAAATACTTTCACAGTTTGTAATACACTGGTAATGTATTTTTATAATCAATGGCAAATTTTTCTAGATTAAAAATTAGGCAACCTATGATGAACCTCTGTATACACCCTATTTTATTCTAGCTGACCTGGATTATACTTATTTATTTTTAAAAGATTTATTTATTTATTTACTTACTTACTTACTTACTTACTTACTTATTTAGAGAGTGTGCATGAGTGGGAGGGAGAGGGGCAGAGTGAAAGGGAGAGAGAAAATCTTAAGCAGACTCGCCACTGAGTGAGGAGCCTGATAAGGGGCTTGATCCCATGCTGTTGAGATCATGACCTGATCTGAAATCAAGAGTCAGATTTCAGCCGAGCCACCCAGGTGCCCCATTATTTTATTTGAACTGATGACCATGAGATTGAGACCTGAGCTGAGATCAATAGTCAGATGCTTAACTGAGTCACCTGGGCACCCCTATTTTATTTATTTATTTTTAAAGTAAACTCTATATCCAATGGGGGGCTCAAACTCACAACCCCAAGATTAACAGTCATATGCACTACTGACTGGGCCAGCCAAGCACCCCAGATATTGTTAACTTTTAAAAATGGGTTCTTTACATTCATGGATTCAAATAAATGTTAGAGATTAAGAAACAGAACCAAAATATTCTAGAAATGAAGTGAATTTAACATCTCGTCCAAACCACTCACTTTGGCTAAGGTCATCTTACGATTTATACATTGGAAAATTGGAGTATTTCTCCGTATATTCAGACACAAGCAAATCATAAAAAAAGTAAAATGTACAGCTCCTCTATTTTATTTCCCAAGAAAACTCACAGGTACAACCTGGGCACACATTTTCTTTCTTTGCTATAATAAAATCCTCACCATTTTAGATCATTTGGGTCTATCTAAATTTATTAAGTTTGCTATGCGAATGACTTAGCAAATATTAATTATAAAACACATAGAAATATATATTTTCAAGAAATGTTCTATTCAAATCAGTGCAATCCAGCATCTAATAATGTGCTTGCTGAGTCTATGAGCTGGGGACAGAACAGGGAACAATTAAGACAAACATTCTTGCTTTATTCTGGTGTGGGAGAAAAGCGCACCATTCAAATATACTGTGGAGAAAACAGAAATGTGTAATACTGTTGTCCTAAAAGGGAGAAAGCAAACTGTGCATCTAAACCGTATTAATACAAAGAAGAGGAAGTGGTTAATTTAGACTGATTAGATAAAGTACAGTAGTTTTACTTTAAAAGGTAAAGAACTTAGGTTAATTCAAATGAACTAAAGTATAGTTGGCTTTACTTTAAAGGTTAAAAAAAAAAAAGCACAAACAAAAAAACTAGCATAGCACTGAGGCTGGCCCATACTCAACATTTATAAAGATGGGAATGGTAAGCAGTGTTCTAGATCGCCCAACAGAAGACTTTTGTTATTGCCTAAAGGGGGAGGACTGAATTGGCACCCAGGGGGGAAAGTGGATGAAGAATGCTAAATGGCTCAGTAAGAGAGCTGGTGTTGGGGCGCCTGCGTTGTTCAGTCGATTAAGTGTCTGACTCTTGATTTAGGCTCAGGTCATGATCTCAGGGTTGAGATCAAGCCGGGCATTCGGATCCATGCTGGGTGTGGAGCCTGCTTCAGATTCTCTCTCTGCCCCCCGCCCCCCATCAAACCCCTGGCTTGCTTGCTTTTTGAGAGAGAGAGAGAGAGAGAGAGCACGAGCGAGTGAGAGAGCGCTAGTGTTGATTCCTTCAAGCAAGGAGAACAATTAAGGGTTCTGAGCTAGGTATAAAGCAATCCTGTTTGTGTGTTAGTCATATACATTTGTGGGAAGTATGGACTACGAATTGGAGAAGTAAAAACTGCAGCCCCTTTGGGAAGTCCAAGGGGTTCTGATGAGTAAGCAATGACAAAGAGACAACTGATAGGAGGGGTTAAATTCAAGAGAAATTTTGGCACCACACGAGATCACATGATTTCTAGTTCCTTTTCAACCCTGACGCTCAGTGACTGGATGTGAGGAAATGGAAGAGAGGCAGTCAGAGACAAGGTTCCCCCGGGATATGATCTGGTAGCTAACAGAATGGCTCGCAGAAGGTTGTACTCAGATTGTTTATCATGTTCCAAAATTAGAAGCACTAGCAAAGCTCAGAAGATTGCTTTGTAAATGGTAGATGGCATACTTGAATCTAGAGCTCTCTTAAATGAGTATTTCGTCTGATTTAAGGAGAGACCAGCAGCATAGTCTTCTTTATATGCAGACATATACCTAATCATATCATTAATAACCATTTGCAGTGACCAGCTGGACCAAATGGGCAAAATCCAAGCCCAGTGTCCAGTTACTACTGGTCATTCAGGGCACCTCTGTGGGTCTCCTCTGTAAGTAGACAGGATTGGATACATCATATTGACGGTTCCTTCATTCCTGACAGGCTATGTTTCTAGTTAATAATGTTGCTATACTTCAATTCAAATTTTAACAATGCACTTGTAGAAAATTAATCAGATGTGACTGAAAACATGAGTAATTATTTATTTACTGCACATTTACTGAAACAGCACCTGGTATTACATCCAGCATCAGGGAAATACAAGAACAAAGAACTCAGCACTTACAGAAGCTGTTTTCAAAGAGTAGAGTATTGGTTAATTATGGTAGACATCTATAATTCTATTTTATTTTTTTATAATTCTATTTTAAATTAAAATTATTTATAGAGAACTGAAAACTTTCACCATTTAAAAAAACCCCTTCAAACTATGTTTAAATTCTATTTTTAAAATACATTATAGACTAAAATCATTAAATTAATTCTTCAGGCTATTTTTTAAACTATGGAATTGTTAATGCAGGTTTATACTTCTCCAATCCATATATTAATTCAAGCAAACTGTTCAAAGTAAAACAGTATAAGTATTATCCAATGAGTAGTTAAAATTAACTTGTAATTTACAATAAACAGACAAATAGTTAACAGGCTAAGATCCTAAATTTTCTTAAATACCCATCCACTGCCTTGTTTACATTTTACCTTACAGAAACTTTTCTTCATGGTAAAAAAAAAAAAAATACTTTAGATAAGGTAAGGTAAAACACCAACATATCTGAATTGTGAAAAGGGAAAAGAACTCAAACACTCTTAAGTGTTAGATATATTCCACGAAAACCTAAAAGAGCCTTGTAACCAGTCATTGTGAATGAAAGCAATTAATTAATTTGTTGATACTGGTCCTCCAAATGGATTTCAATTCATTTAGATTATTGATCAAAATAAATACTTTCTCATCTCATTAAAATATTGATTCATAGCTTAAAAATGAATTTTGCTCACAAGTCTTCTAAGTTTAAAATTTTACTTTTTCTTTTTTAACCAATTCATGGTGACAACAGCTTGCAGTGCACTGTATTTCCCAAAGTTTCAATTGGTGATATTTCTAAAATAGCTTCCTATTTACCTAGGTTTTGAGTCACTCTTCCAACAGGATCAAGATCAACAACCATAGAATCATACCGGAGTGAGCAAATTATATAATTTACTTACCCATAATAATGGTTTTGTGAATGACAAAGTTAAATGAAAACCAAGTGAGATGATAAAACTCTGATCCCCAAAGACTATTAGACTGTTGATTTAGTGATCTTTTAAGTGGAACTGCCTGACTGAATTTTTGAATTGTGAACAGGTGTTTAGGTGTGCAGAATTCTCATTGATTTTAATGGAGTTACACTATGAAATCCCTATACACTACTTTGGTTGTTTCCCATATGTAGAGTATAATCAAATTCAGACCACCGAAGTTATCCACATGTCTCTGAAGCTAGGATTTTGTCAGCATATTGAATTATACAAATGGATAACCATGTCTTTTCTGTAGACCAGCTGAGTAAGTAAAAATTGTGCAAAAAGGTGGCCAATCATACAGTTTTGAAAAATTATATAGAACATAAAATTATGTACATAATATATATGTAATATGTATTTTGATAACACACCAGTAAGTTCTTTTCAAGGGCAACATTAGCTGTCCATTAATAATTAGATTTTTTTAATTGTCAGAAAGATATTGAGTAGTGAGGGATTTCTGTCTCTTGTTTACTGAAATACTTCCAGTGCCTAAAACAGTGACCCACACATAGGTATCCAATAAATATTTGATAAATGAATGAACTGGAGATAATTCATCCTTAAATATAATCACCTGCTCAGTTAAAATTATAATCAGACTGCAGATTAAAAAAATAATTTTATTTTTGAAATATATCTTAGTTTATCTAGTACATAAAATCAATAGATGCACACACATGCACACACCACAGCAGATTCAAAACATGATTATCTTATTGAAAGTTCAGTGAAAAGCCTATCATATGGTTAAGGTTGGTATTTGAACCTTAACTTCAAGTTCTTCTGGAAGTAAAACCGAGAATCAGATATTTTTTCTATATAACCCTAGGATTTATAAAACTTCTACATTTTAGATAAATATTTCCTCTTTATTTTCATATTAAAATACATTAAAATTATATTTACTAGAGCAAGAACATTATTTTATTTTATTTTTATTTTTTAAGAACATAATTTTGCTACTAGATTTTAGGAACATCATGTTGGTGACAGGATCATTAAAGGAATGAGTCAGGTGATGTAGAAACTAGTTATTTTCTTAGAGTCAAGCCTTACAAACAAGGTAAAAGCCTTATAACAAGTACCACGATATTCATTTCCTACAAGTTTCAAAACTGTTTTTATTCAGAGAGTGGTCTAAAAAGCAGTTTGGATAATTAATCTTTCCACCATCTCCCCATCCACCCTCTGAACCTTTTGTAGGATGCATTCATTCAAGCAGCAACCGACCATTTTATTGATCACCTATTATATTCTTAGCCCTGGGCACATATATATGAGTAACAGACAGTATCTGATATGAATCAGTTTATCTTGTGGTTGAAGCCAAATTATGTAACGAGTATTTTAGAAAGGGCCAAATAAGTACAGCTACAGACGTTATCTATAATACAATAGTATTAGTATAGTGGTTAACAGGATAGTGGTTAAGAGTTTTGTCTGAGAGGTTCACAGGTTTCACAGGCTGCCAAACACTGAGTGATAACAGCTGAACAATCCTGGCTGAATTCTCTCTGCAGGTTATTAAAAAAAAAAAAAAAAAAAACGAAAAATCTGGGAATTAAAGGCCATCAGATCATTCAAATACTACTTATTATGATCTCCCCATGTTCCAGGTACTGTGCTGAATGCTTCCTGTGTATTAAAGATAGATGACAGATACATATATACATACATACATAGGAGATAGATCGATACAGATAGACCATCAATTACATATTTTGTTAAGGCAATTAATAGTTTGTATTATAATTATTTGTTTACATAGATGCCTTCCCTCTGAAGACCATGAATCCCTTGTGGACACTGTCTTATTCAGCTGCGTGTCCCCAGAAACAGCTAAGGTACCTTCCCCGTGGTAGGCATTCCATAAAGGTTTCTTGAACTAATGAACACCTGAACCAACAATCTTTGTGGCATCTCTCAAGTCAATTAATATTTCTATACCTCAGATTTTCTGAATCCTAGTTGGCCTCAAAGTTGCATATTTTGCATATTACCTGATTTCTATAACCTCAGCTATAGGGGTAAGAAGAGAATACAGTTGTTTCAGGATCTGATTAAAGGCTGCCTGCACATCCTTTATTCTTGAACCTCTCCATTCCAGGGGCACAAAATGTTCATTAATTGCCTATGGGTTCAGATCTATTTTAGGGTCCTGAATTTTTTTAAATTAGTAATTATTTTGAACACACAAATATAAAAGCAACATAACAAAAGCACCATCTAACAAATTCTAACCTTAAAGCAAACAAACAATGCACACCACAAATAAACCAAAGTCCCTATCAATGGAGTAGCAGCCTCCTGTTTACCTCTTTCCAATACTTTTCTTCTTCTTTCTAAGAGGTAATTACTATGCTAAATTTAGTGGGCTATCTTTCCTACACTAAAAGAGCAGAGCCCAATGCCAAAAGGGAATGAAATTCATAATGAGGGTATTCTGAAGAAACATGATCTCACCCTTAAGGTCTCAGCAATGCTGCGGGTCATCACTACTGATCCCTAAGGAACAAGATAGTTAGCTCCCAAGCAACTCTGATGCACACAGAGGATGGCCAGAAGATCTCTGCAGACAATCTCTCAGCAGCCTGGATAGGAAAATCATTATGACCACTCATCGCCCCTTCATAGGAGGGCTTCAACCAGCAGTCTGAGAATTTATAGCGTACGAAGCAACAGAATAATGCAGTGGTCACAAGCTGGGGCTTGCAGCCACTGCTCGTTTTGTGACCTTGAGCAAGGAAGTTACTTAACCTCTCCTGTACTTCTGGCATGTCATCTATAAAATGGAGGTGAGAACTCTGTCTACCTCATGGAATTGTTCAGATTAAGTGAATTAAGGCGGGGAAGATGCTTTAAGAGTATCCTGGCACACGGTGAGCATGCAATAAATGTTTAAAGTTATTCCATTCTACATCTGCAAACACAATTTTACAAAAGGATGTGCTATTTCCTCTCCATCGTCTCCAGAAATGTCAGGGACATGTGTCTCCTCAAAAAAGAAAGCACAGGGGTGCCTGGGTGGCTCAGTGGTTGAGCGTCTGCCTTCAGCTCAGAGCATGATCACGAGGTCCTGGGATCGAGTCCCACGTCGGGCTCCCTGCATCGAGCCTGCTTCTCCCTCTGCCTGTGTCTCTGCCTCTCTCTCTGGGTCTCTCATGAATAATGAAATAAATCTTAAAACATAAAAAAGAAAAGAAAACACACTCCTGGAAAGCACACTAGTCACTAGAACTCCATGTTCTGTGGTCACCTTACAGTGTGAAAAATAAAACACAAAAGGCCAGGCCATCTTGCTTCCAATCTCCGTTCATTATTTGATGCCATTCTCTAGCAGCACCGACTAAACACCAGGCAGTGTAGTATGCATTAGGGGTACAGGGTGATGAAACCAGAGAGGACACTGCCAACAATCACACATTAAACACATTAAGCACCAAAATTTGACTAGAGGTAGATCCTTCATATGCTGTCACAAAATGTATACCCTCTCTAAGCCTCAACTTCCTCATTCGTAAAATAAGGGCAGTAGCACTTGCTCTCTCTCTTCTTCGTGTTGCTGTGAGCTTAAGTAAAATCATCTCCAGGACCACACTTTGTGAAAGCCAAGACATCACCTGAACACAAGTGTTCTTGATACTGACACTTTGGCTTTGCTGCTGAGATATGTTCACTTAGAAATACTCTCAAGTCTTTCTAGGCAGGATGTGAATCCTAGGAGCCATGTGTCACACAACTTGCATAGAAACCTATGGGACCACCACAATTTCCCTCATGTGAACTGACCGGAAGCACCGAAAAACAATGGCTGGATATAAAAATTAAATGTAGTGTAACCAATTTGAACACTGAAGTAATGTTTATTCTTTTCTGATAGGTTTAACTATTTTATCTTTAGCCGAGGGTGAAATAAAAAAGTAATGTCCTTTGCTGCCCTCCTCATAAATTCTGTCTAAATTCCTAGACACAACAACGACAGAATTCATGTAAATACTCTTAACTTTAAAGGTCAGCTTCTGGTACCTCATGGAATGGTGCAAGGGAGTCTGGCCAGCTGCTGACTACACTCAGTGTATGAAACCAAATATCCACCTCCAGGCTGGCAAACCCAGAAACCCTCATGATAAGAATTACCTGCTTTGCTAAAAAGGAGCAGGCTATTTAAAGTGTTCCACTGATTTCAAGTTCTCAAATATTCAAAATGATTTAATTTTAAAACAATTTTTAATTTAAAAGTAATTTAATGTTAATATTGTAAAAAAGGGGACTATTCCCCAGCCTGAATATTAAATTTCAGTTTCCCTTATTTCAGAAGCAGCTTCCCTTAGTAGAAATGTAGTGTCAGTGATAGTTTACTAAGTACATGTTTTAGATTTTGTTCCAAAGCTAATATTTTAATAAAATATATAATATAACAAATATAACATTGAAATAAATTATATCCATCTTTCTATAAATTATAGTTTGATTTTAAGTACCCCTCTCTCCAATTTGGCATTTTAAATATTTAAATTGCTTGCACATGCTCAATACTTTGCCTATTCTAGGTAGTTAGCCTTGACAGCTGTTTATTATAAAAGGCAAAACAATCAAATAGATGTCCTGATATATTTTTTGTGCTTCAGAGTCACCTAAGTCATTAATTCTCAATTAACAAAACAGTAAAATCCTAGTAATTGAACATACAATTCCCTACTTTTAAGCAAAATTTTTGTCTCACCCCCCTCCACTATATCACCATATATTATATTACCCAAATCGATTTAACTATAGGGATATTATTTTCTGATTTGGCTCCAAAGAAAATGCTAAGATAATGGGTCAAGTATTCTGTAACCTACTTATCACTGGTTATTCCTAGATAAAATTTAGCAGAAAAATTAAAAAATTACAGTGATGGATTTACATCAGAGCTACAATATAATTGCACACAAACTATTAGGAACCCATTTGAACTCTGATAGAGTGGTTCATTATTTGTGGTTGTCTGACAAGAGCACAATATTCTCAGCAATATTTTATATGATATAAAAGGTTAGGTTTGAAAAATTAGCATCACAAATGTCACATTTACTTCCAGCAGGAAATGTGCAACAATATGTGACAATACTGAATAAAATGTTGAAACATGTTTTCCTTTTGTTTTACTTTACTCATTTTTGTAATACAACACTGGTTACTGGAAAATGCCTTACAGCTTTATTCAAAACACATGTTCAAAGATTTGAATGAAAAAACTTTGACTCTCTCTGGAACATCTAACCGATATATCATTTGTGAGCTTTAAATTTTTTCTTACTGTCAGGAACACTTTTATGTCTTTAAGATTTATTTAAACTAGTTTATTATATAATGAAGCCTGTCAGATCATAGGAACAAAGTCAAACAAGATGTGCTATATCAAAGTATAACATTTAACATATAGATTTAAGTATACATATCAAGTACAATGCAATCAAGCAAAGTTTAATCTGAAAATGCAAATGTTTCAGATTATTAAAGCCACATCTGTCCTTTGAAGCACAATTTAGACTGTTTATCAAAAAGCTATGTGTAATTATTCTCTCCTACCCTAGACTTTGTAACAACAGATTTCTTTTCTTAAGAACTTTTCAATTTCACTTTAGAGTTGGGGTTTTAAAGACTTAACCACCAAAGAATATAAGATCACAAATGGAAAATTAAAAATCTTTACAATGTGTCCTATTATAATTGCAATGTTTTGTTGTTGGTAAATTGGGATAATATTTCAAAAGGCATTTCTCCAGGGTTTAAGAAAAATTCTAAATGCTTTTGGAAATCAATTCAATGTAGTTGTAGCTTCAAAACTGTGTGCTTAAACACATTATTAAAATTTTTCAATATTAAGTTTTATAATACATTTGGCTTTCTCTGCCTTGGCCAACAGAAACCATCAAAAGCGGCAATTTAGCTGGTAAAGAGTGACTCTGAAACCTTAGGAGAAACTAGGACAGAGCTTTGAGATCTAAGTCCCTGAAGTTCTCAAATCTTAAATTTATATACATATAAAAGAGGCTCTGTTGTATTCTCTAATATACATGCACATATATATATGTATATATAAAATAGAAAAGATACACAAACCATCCTCAGTAATATTATTACATCTGAACTTCTGGGAATGAAATGAGTTGTTGCAACATTATGCTAGAACAAGTTTTTGTGCAAAGCAATGATCTATTATGGGACACATAAGAACCGAATGTGACATCAAAGTTTTGGGTGCTCATTTACAAAATCTACTTAAAGCTGAGAGCTCATTTTATCTTAGATTATAAAGACTCACATGTATGACAGTCTTGTCGTTAAAAAGCAATAGTTTATGAAATTAACTGGAGTCTCTGATAGCCATTGGAGCAAGGTTTAAAAATTAAATATGTATCTTTAAGTTGAAAAAATAACTGAGAAGTTTGCTGCACTCAGGAGTGGAGATCCATTGCTGTGACTCTAGATCATTAAGGCTACTTCTACACGGGTAGCTAGTTGCAATCACAGCACAAACTGTACTGATGTAAAACCTAGAACTCACAGACTGCTAAAACCAGAAATCCTATACATTGCCTCCTCAATATTTCAGGTTTAATTTATAAATTATAATCTGGCTGCAGTTATCAACAGGGGACAGAGGAAAAGTGGTGGCTTACAGGAGATTCTGCTTATTAACCTCTTACATTTTTAAAAAATGGATTTCTTAGTACCGCTGTGACCCCACAGGCAAAGGAAACAAACGCTGGATGATTATGAGGAGTTTCTTTTTAAGAAAACGGGGTCAGTACTTAGATTGAAAAGTTAAAGGGCACACGCAAGTCTGTCATACATAATCTGTCATAATATACTTAGAAAAGAAGATTGTTGGCAAACGTAATATAGGTGAGTGCTGTGTTTCCTTTTTTCTAAATGCTTGCAAGTTTGATAATTTTTCTGAAACCTCAATGTAAAAGTCTTCACAATCATGAAGGGCTGCTAATGAAACACAATCTAGTTTTAGCATGAGAAACAGTTGGTATGCTGAGGAGCTTACATCCTAGGAAACATGTGAAATCATAAAAACCTTTTAGATAGATACCGGCTATAGTCTAGAGCTGCTACAGGTAAAATGGGGTGATGGGGGCGCTGGCCTAAAGAGAGAGAGAGAGAGGTGGCACAGGGCTGAATTAACCTACATTTTAGTAGTGACTGCTCTTTTCACTTCCTTTCTATTTTACAAATGCCCAGAGGCATTTCTGCAGTGGAACATCTTGCAAATTCTAAAAATAAAGTAATAAAGTTTGATTCCTCAACTTTCACAATATTTTGACAGATTCTTCCAACTTTAATTTCCTTTTTGTAATGGTAGTATGATTTGCATTATGTTACATTGCTTCATTTCACCATGAAAAAGTTCATCTCTAGAGAACTGTTCTGAAATTATGCACTACTTTAATAGACCTCCTCTCAGAACTGAATAAAAATAATTTTCTCATTGTAATCTTATATTGTAATGGTTAGTAAGATCCCACTGTTGACCTGTATTTGAAGCCAGGTTTGAATTTTCTTAAAGACATTTTGAATGATAGTCCCATAACAGGTTCTTATTTCCCCCCAAAATCATTTACATAAAGGAAACGACCAGAACTGATTTATTTAAAATTTGGAGAAGTTACAAGAAAAAAAAAATCACATTCAATTACTGGATTCCCTCATACAGAGAGATAGACAGTCTTTTTTTTTTTTTTTTTCCAGTGGGAGGGGTGAGAGTCTTAAAAAAAAGAAAGGAGCTCTGGCCCACGGAAGGCAAAGTGGCAAGCACAAGAATTATGGTAAAACGTGCTCTGTGACAAAAACTGCTCCTGAAACACTGCCTTGCGGGGAAACCAGCAGTGCAGAGGTACTATTGGAGAAACCTCTTGAAAGAAAGGAATTTGGCCTTTTATAAAACAAAAACAAAACAAAACACACAGAAAACAATATTCCTAATGTGCCTTTTATATGCACATAAAGCCCATTTATTCTGAATGTTTTTATGATGTGAATTGATGTATGTGTATCAGAGAGTCATTATAGAGAGTCAGAGACATGGAATCGGGGGATGGGGGATGGGGGATGGGGGAGGGCTAGGCTAGGAGTAGAGTGTTGAAAACGATGTTAACAGATCAGAAAGGAGACAGAAGGGAATGTGATACTGGCAGGCTATAAAGTCACTCAGGGAAATAAGACCGATGTTCAACAGGATAAAAAAAGTAGCCTGAAACATAAAATTTCTTATCACTACTCTTACCTCACTATGTACATAAGCCCATGCTTCCAGCACACCTAAACCTTCTCTGCTACCTAAGCAAGGAGTGTAATTAATCACTTTTCCCCAGGCTGATCACAACTGAACTTATTCCTCTGACCAAAGAGAAATCTCTGCTACTTTGGGTGCAAGGGAGACGGGAGCCAAGCACAGCCCCACTGTAACACCTAAATGAGAATTACTGAGCCATCCTCCTCCATGGCTGATGCTTCCTAGAGCTTTCTTGCCTATAAAAATTCCCCATGAAGATTCCACTACTACTGGTTAGAGCACTTCACTGATGAGAAGTGATAGACTAGAGCACTATTTTTGGTTCTGAATTTTAATTTCCAAAATACTAATGCCACAGTAATTTATGTAACTGTAACTCATCAAGAGCCATATATATGTATTTTAATTCATGTTTTTACATAGTTAACTTTCAATTATCTTCAAAGGATCAGATGCCCTGCAGTTTATTTCTGACAAATCATCCATTTTATTGTTTCTGACGTTGTTACCAACTCTGCTTAATTAAACGTTTATTTACATAAATGGGATATTTCCTTAATCTAACCCAGGATTTTAGGAGGGTGAAATGCTTTAGGAATAAAAGCAATTTCCCTTGCACATATGAACAAGCAAACAGTACTTCTGCATGAATGCTGACTCCCAGAATGAGGTGAAAATAGTGATAAAATTGATTAGAAGGACAGGACAGAAAAAGTAGGCAGTGTTTCTGGCCTTTCATGAGACACATATTAACTGTATGGTTACTGCGTCTGAGTTATGGAGAATTTTCAGGTTAGAGATACTCTCCAATGAACGATAAAACAGCCTTGCCAAAGCTAAATAGAAAGGCTTTTGGAAAGTTTCATCCAACAGCACAGACAAAAAAATGAGAGTGGAACAGAGCAGCTACCTTGCTAGCTCATCATTTTGAAAAACAGTAGAGTGCATGAATACAGATTTGAAAAAGTCATATACACAGTCCATTACTTGTTTACTTCAAAATCATCAGACTTTACTTAACGTACACACACACACACACACACACAGAGACACGCGCGCGCGCACACACTGCACCAAACAAAACTCGCAATTGACAAGATGAAACAGTGTGAAGTGGCTCAAGATTCTTATTCACAGTTGCATAACAGGCTCCTTGATCTGCAATATGCTTGGCAGCAATAGCAAGAACAGATATTGTGCAAGTTACAAATTAACTAGAACGTCATTAACCAGTGCTAAGAAGACAGTGCCTGGTGTTGTCTTCAGTAAATTGGCTATTTGAGGAAAATTTTTTTCCTAGCTATGCCTTCGCCCATAATGCCCCAATGAATATAGCCACAATCACATTATCACTTCTCTTCCAAAGAATATTAATCGGTTATACTCAGGGTTTAAAAAAAAATATCAACCACTACACCACATCAATGCTACCCACTGTCTAGAGACCTAGTTCAGTTCCTTTGAAAGCTTCTGGAAAAATAAATTTCTCAATTAATTTCAGAAAAGGCTATTACTGAAACCAGACTGAATATTTCCATGCCCAGCCTTGTGTATGCTCTGGTCATTGACAGCTTGACTATCTCCTCTATGAGACAAGGACAAGATTTTAAAGGATAGTATCTCTTTATTCTTTGCTTTCCTAGCCACAAGGAATGCTAACTTCAATATCTTTTAAAGGACTTCTCATTTATGCATTCTCCTTTTTCTTTTTTTAGTAGCCTTATTAGGGTTTCTACTTGCAGAGTGAAAGGTTTTATGGGTCAATCATCTTAAATCACACTTGCTTCAATGTCCTTTCCAGTATTTGAAGAGGATGTTGAAATGAGAAATACCATGCAACAATTAAAATAATTCTATGCAAGATCTGGTCGCCAGCCAAATTTGAAAACATGGAATGTTTACTTATTCTTGTATGCATTTATTTAAACATCTGAATGCATACTTTTACATACTAAGAATATAACTACATATGTTAGCATACAATTTCATAAAAGATGGTTGTTTAACTACAGCCTTATCTATGAATGTTACGTATCTAATATGGACAGAATAACAAGTACTCATGTGTTATAATCAGATATTTGTTTAGTTTTTTTTTAAAAAAAGTGTTTTATTTTGTCTGGTTAATATAGCTTTACCAAAGGCCAGTCATTTAAAATATTTTAACATTGGCCATTTTAATGAAGGAAGCTTTTTAGGAATTATGATAGCAGCATATATTATTAAGACACAAAGGTAAACAAATGTAACTAAATGGGAAATAGGCAGCTATTGAATTGAAGTTAATAACTAACATATCTGTGGCTCATATTATCTACGTGAAAAATGAGAAAATGCCTTAGGTCTTCTTACTCTGCATTCTGGAGAAGTTCCTTTAATTTTTTATTTTAGGTGACTTCACAGATATTAAGGATTCCATTAGATGAAGTTGATCTTCAGTCAGTTTTTAACTTTTCAGAGTTTATTTCTGGGCATAAAGTCTTGGCTTAAAACGTGGGCAGTAGTTGTCTCTATAACATAACGCTCTGCTTCTATGATTAACACAAATATCCCATAAAGATGTGGCTGACTCACGTGATGGCCAGAAAGCACTAGAGCATTTGTTTGCAGAGCAAACAATGCAACATATCACTGGAAGTCAGGTCAATCAAATGTTTCAATACACATCTGTCCAATCCTCAGAGCTCTAGGGTTTGCACATGATTTCCCTCTTAGTTACTGTGGCTTTTTCCTTCCATGCCTCTTCAGATATTTAGAAGAGAGGGGAAGAAAAGCAAAGTATCCTTAATTAAAGCATTCAAAATGATACCTGACCTTTCACTTGTGTTGACCAAATGGTTTATGCTTTTTTCAATCACTGCCATCTATCATCCTTAATTAGCATCTACCCAATAAAACAGCTCACTTCTGAAGTATATTAATTACTGTTTTACGACTTTGGTTCCTATTATCTTAGCTGTACAGCAACAACTATAAAAAGCGTGGCATTTCCCTGCACAAAGGGGCAGTATATGTTATGTGTGATTCATGTAAGTTACATTAATATTTAGAAGAGTGGTTTGGAATAAGCTGCATGTTCTAACTTCATGCCCTAAGGAGTTGTCTCAATTTTCAGCACTAGAATAAGTCTTTCTGGGAGAGACAAGGGAACAAAACTTTCTACTATGGGAATTTCAAAATCATTCAAGTTATAAGTGGCAAATCCAAACAATAAAGAAAGATACTAGGTTTAGAAGAAACATTCTGTTCTTTCAATTTTGTGACCACAGTATGCAGGGGAAATTCCCTTGTGAGTATTTGTGTATAATACAGAGAATTGAGAAGCATTTCACTGTAAGTTTCTAAGTAAGTGACTTTTAATTATCTTTATGATTTGGTTGTGTGGAGTCCTGTAAATAACAGAATTTTCTGTAATATTTACTGAAAATTATTCACTATGTATTGTTATGAGTTTAATATTACAAGATATTACTAAAAGTCATAAAGAACTCTGGTAGCCTTAGGGAAATTAATATGAGAACAAAGAAAGAAAGAGAGAAAGAGAGAAAGAGCAAGAGTGAAAGAAAGAGCACGTAAGAGAGAAAGAAAGGAAAAGAAAAGGAGGCAAAAGAAAATAAGAAAGAATCTGTTAGAAAAATTTAGACTACTAAAACTTCTCAGAAATCACAAAAATCTATGAAAGGAAGGAATTCTCTTAGAGCCTATGATTCTTCTCCATTACTATACAATCATAATGATAGAAAGGACTTCAGGTCTGTTTCGTGACTTTGTTTAGGACCGTAAATAAATCCACTGAGCCATCAGAACTTACTCTAGGATGGATGAATGGAAGGAAAGGATGAAATGAAGAATTTCTAGACGAAGGAAATTCACAGCACTTTGCAAAAGCTTTTCTTCGCGATTGATACTATAATAAAACCGGTACTCCTCTCATGCTAGAATTTAAATCTCTCTCTTCTTCTATCATCAGTGAGAAGAGAATAGTTCTTTACTGTCCTCTTCTAGTACTTTTCAGGGGGATATTCTTTAGTGAGCAGAAGTAATACAATGTGCAGTGGCACTGTAAACTACTCAGCATCCAGATTTTGCTTATCAAAATATTAAGAGATATAAAATTATTTCTATAACTTACATATGAAGAGTCTAGGCAAATTTTCAATTTCAAGTAGAGAAAACCTAAATAAAAAAGTATGGGAGAACAGTGTATTTTTAAAGCCATGCATGTGGATCTAGTACTTTATTTAAAAGGCTAGAGATAGAAATTCTATTTTGTCCATAGGTTATAAATGTAGCAGACCATAATGGTGCAGGCTCCTCTGGTCACTAAGAAAAGAAAAAACAATAATAGCTCTCCAGATTCAAAAGGAAATTAAAATTAAGTACAGAACGAACTTGCTTTCTTCCTGAACTAAAATATGGAAAGCTAAAGACAATAATGTTTTACTGCCCAACTTCTGAAACTCTAAGAGCATAAAGCAGAGGATTAAGTGAAAAATCAGGTTCATAAAAAATGCATAAATGGTATTTAGAAGAGTGCCATAACAAAAGCATTATTTTATGAACTTTTCTTGTCATAAAACACAAATTTAGTCATGTACTGGTTATAAAGTCAGCATAATTTGAATAACTTCTAGGGATAATGGCAAGTCATTTTAGAATTTTTTTTTTTTTTTTGGTTTCTGTTCATTATAAAGAAAACACATGCACACACACACACACACACACACACAAACCCCTCACATTTTCGTTCCTGGTGAAACTCAGATCACTTTGCTTTTACAATTAGTTGATACCAATTTGAAATTCTTCTTGGAAGAAGCACCTTTAATATATGGTACACAAAACAAAAGCATAAGGCAGCCCAGGAAATTTGAAAAGAAAGCAGTTCAGTCTTAATTAATGACATGATAATATAGTGAATACGTATATTTTTAAAAGGCAAGTATTATTCCAAGATTCTGTTCTTCCCAGTTTACATGTAGTCACAGTCATATACTTTAGCCTGCATTCTTAATAATTCTCATTTATTACCAAACATGTACCTAATAAATAGAGCACTTGAAATGTTCCCTGTAATTCTTTCTACTGTTAATTACTATTAAAAAGTAGTAGTCCCCTATCTCACTCCTATTTGGAAGAAGCTTTACAAATACCACTTTCCCCGTATTTGCCATCTTTGATATGCTCTAGTTTATAGTTTCATGAACTCGAAGCATAGCTTTTAAAATAGAAAAAAGAGAGAAAAAAAGAAAATGACACAAGGTTGTAGATTTTTCATGATAAAATATGCTTTTACCACAAAGGGAGGCAGGTTCCGAAAATATGCAGATAAAACAGAAAAAAAATATTTTTATTGGCTTAAGCATAAGGAAATATGCATAAGCTGTTGAACCTGATTCATAAGCAACTACAAAACAATTGTTGGCAATATTGAACTCAAACTGGCACTAGCAATTACCACAATAAAATTTCAGAGAAGGAGCTGTTTCCCTAGGAAGCATGGCAGGCTCCCACTACTGAAGTTTGGCCAACTAATCAACCTTCTATTCAACATATAGCCTGTGGTTCCTCTTTTGCCTCAGAGCATCTATTTTTTGAAGAAAATCATATTGTAACAAACAAGTAATTCTAATTAAAAATGCTAGGAAGAGCGAGGCAGAAATTTAGTTTCTGCCTAATCAGCAAACAGCAGTCCTTGGTTTATATATACTTTGCAATTCTAGGTCCTCAATATTTGTGCAAAACTATGAATTTTCATAAATGTTTGAGTTTCAAAAGGACCAACACGATCAAGCAAAAGAGAGAACCAGGAAAATATTGGGAGCTGTAGCTAATGCAAGGATGCCCCTGATTTCCAACCGAAGTCTTAGCAAGGAATGAAGAACATTATCTTCTATATCTGAAAATGCCCTCAAAATAAAATTTTAAAACCACTTACCATACTTACATGCTTACTTTTTTTTCTGTAGCTAATACTGTAAATAAAATACATGCTTGCAGTTTCCAAAAACACACTTACAGCCATTATAAAAAATGTCATACGTAACTTTACATTTGTTAGTCAGTGTTATAGTAACAGTAATAAGTTGAGGTTATTTAGAACAATTTCCTTAGCATCTGTAGCCTATCACAGGTTTAAAAAAGAAGAAAAAACACATTTGAGTGGATTATGAGAAAATTGTGACAAAGAAATACAGGATGTTATTTACCATTTTCAGATATGGGTACTGGGGGAAAAATTAATGTTTAAGAAAGCATAAAATTTAGAAGATTAACACAGTTATATATGTTAAAGGAAAAAAAGGAGAACTAAGGAATGAAATTTCTGAACATAAAATGATTAGAGATGTGCCAGCAGGTACCAATAGCCTATGGTAATATTCAAATGGCTATGCATCATTAGCTCTGGACTAGTAGGGTTCCTTTATATCTTGCAGAAGCTCCCAGGTATCTAGAACTGCTACTGCTGCTAAATCTTCAGCCTCCAGGTGGAAGTTCTGCAAGCTTCTCTGAACTATTATCCCACTACTTCTTGACAACTGATTAGAAACTAACAGAAGACTGAATTCCACCACAGACAGGAATTTCTAACCTCAAATAGGTTCACCTCTGTAGATACACTGATGCTTCTTCAGCTTAGACCCCAAATTTTGGAATTAGGTCATATCTTTTGCTACCCACTGACAGCTCCTGAGGTTCAGAGTTATACAGTAGTAAGTTCCACTAGAAAATGGTTCCTTGTTTTTATCTCTGTGTCCTTAGTCTCTATCTCATATAGCAAATATTTAACCGGCAGTAAGATCTTACTATACAGACTGTTTCTTCAATGTATTTTTTTCTCATTTAATATCTTATGTCAATAAATATAAAACAATCTACATTGTCCTCCTCGTGTGTCATTTTCATAGTTATCCACAATGGATTTGGCAAAGTCCATGCTATTCCATGTTTCAATTGCTTCTAATTTTCCTCCCTTTCTTTCTTTTCTCCTGTTTCCTTTTCTTTCTCTAATGTGAACAATATGGGATGAACATCCATCTATTATCTCTTTTGACTAAGTTATACAAGAATTGTTGCTAATCTCTAGCAAGGTATGCAGATTTAAAATTCTACTAACTATTGTAGTCAAATAGACATCCAAAAAGATATACCAGTTTAGATCATCAACGTACTCCCTAGCCCATACTCATGCAATCTGCTGGAAAAACAGAATTCTATTTTTTTATTCCATTGTATATTCCTTTTATCAATAATGAGGCTAAAACTCACTTAACATGCTTACTGGTCATCTGTATTTATTCTTTTCTTGCATTTGATTCAGTTTTAGTGCCATGTACCCATTTTTGAGGAAAAATGTTTTGAACACACTTTAAATTGAATCATAAAGACTAAAAAATAGAGATGCCTGGGTGGCTCAGTAGTTGAGCCTCAGCTCAGGTTGTGATCCCAGGGTCTTGGAATCGAGTCCCACATCACATTCCCTGCACAGAGCCTGTTTCTCTCTCTGCCTATGTCTCTGCCTCTTTTTCTGTGTCTCTCATGAAAGAAATAAAATCTTAAAAAAGAAGGCTAAAAAGTATTAGAGTAGGAATAGCACATGCTCCTTTACATTGTTAGCTTTACATATCCCTGTAGGTGGAGCAGTTAATATATTCCACATGAACACAGAGGATGTGTTACAAAATTCTCCCCTAAAAATGTCATTCAACTAGCTTCTAAGAAACAATGTTTGAACATATACTACATAGTGTATAAGCATGACAAGGTACTAGTGTTTAGGGGGATAAAAAAAAAAGTAAGGTACAATTTCCTGACTTGCATTTTATCTTTTCAAGTTACCTAGAAAGGCATTTCTAAAAAATTAAGTATAACACTTTATATAGTTAACAGATTTATTATTTAAATTAATAAATACTCATCAACTCAACAAATACTAATTGAACACCTACCCAAGACCCATAGGTGAATTAAATGTTGATCTTGCCCTTATGTAACTTGCAGTCTAGTGTCTGAAGCTCAACAGGACAGATACTAAGTCTAATTCTGGTTGAGACAATGTATGAGTTCAAGATTCCTTTGCATTGGAAAGGCTCTGGAGAGGGCATAGTATCTGGCCTGCAGCTGACTGATATATGATATACATCACATGTAGTGACCTATATGGTGAGAAAAATAAGATAAAATCAAGGAAAAAAACCTCCTTTTATGAAATGTTTATAATTGAATCCTAATATGGAGATGATTAGTAGAAAAGAAACTCACAAAACCTAAGACTTGTCAATTTCTTAAAGAATTTGATCTTTTGTAAAATCTTACATCAAAATAAACCTCCTTTTACATGCATTTCTCTATATTTAATGACATGACAAGCCACCAACAGTTAAGATGTATAAATGTATAAATGGAATAATCGGGTGGTGAAGAAAACCTTCCATATTAACAAGTGGTAAACTTGTCACAAATTTTGTTTTTAATAAACAATTGAAACTAGAAAAACAAGCAATGAAAGCATGACATAACCTCCGAATGTATTTCTTCAAAAATTCACCCCCAACATTTTACCACAGCATCTGAAAGCCCTTAGAGTAGTGCCAGTAACCTTTCTCTGAATCTGTTCCAGATATAGATACGACTAGAGAATCCTACAGCCCAGAGACACTGATGGTCTTTCACTCCCCAATGAAGCAAAAGCTCTCAAAAACATCTGAGAGAGGTGGAAGAGGGGAGCACTCACAGGGGCATAGTTTTATTCATATTTATATAACTTGGGTTGCACAGCATTTGCTTCAGTTTGCTTTCTGTTATCTGATGCAGTTTAAAGGTGTGCAGGAATTTTCTTTTGTTCAGACTAGAGATGACCTTGGAAGTCACACAGACCCTCATGAGCACAAATCCTGATTCCATTTAGTAGCATGTGATCTTAGGAAACTTACTTTTCCCCTCTGAGCTGCCCTTCCTAATCTATAGCTTTTAAGAGAAAGATTAAATACTATACAAAACACTTAGAGTGACTAGAATAAAGGAAGCATGCAGTAACAGTAGCTATTATTATCAAGAAGTTTAAACATAGGTAAAGAGCTAAACATTAAAATGACTATCAGGGCATCTATAGCTTTTATAGAATTTATAGAGAAAATGTCAGTTTATAGATTATGCTCTGAGATTGGCTTATTTCAATAGCAAGGATGAATATTTAAGGAATGGGAAACCTGAGGCCTTCTTAGGTGTGTTATTTTTATCTGGGGAGAGACTGATTTTATTTTCTTCCTTCTGTGTAATGTTTTTTAACCCTTTGCTTAATGTTATCATAGATAGCATAATTTGATGTAGGAATACTACATCAAATTGAGAAACAATCTATCTTAATGTGTAACCTCTCACTGTACGATGAATGCATGTAAAGGATGGATATATTATGGGAAACAATTTTTACACACGTATCTATTTATTAAATCCCTTTCATTAACAAGTTTTAAAATAAAGGCCTCTTTGAGAAGATTCCTTTCTATTAATGATTACACTCAAATAGGATGAACCTCTTCTAAAGTGTCAATCTAGCATAATTAGTTAACAGGACCTGCCGTTATGTTATTTTTCCATGCTAATGATTTGATGCAATATGAACATGAAATTCATGTGCATGTCAGCCATGAATTGGTAGCATTATTAACACTGGTAGAAAAAAAGGCTTACTACAAAATATTTAAATATATTTTAGATTACAAGTGAATGCTAAATGCTAATCCTCCTTTTTCCCTTTATAAAGAAAAGCACTAGGTTAAACTTATCATTTGCGATGTGTTGGTATTTTTCCAATTACCAATCCTTTTTTTCCCCCAAGTACCAAGGATGGAACAGATTGAGAAAAAGGTTACTGGCAAATAAGATGTACACATATTTGACCTGTTTGCTCATTTTTAGATCAGAAAGCTCAAGTATATATATATATATATGTATATATATATATATATATATATATATATATATATATATATCTTTAAAAGATTGGCTGCCACTTAGAATTAATGATACTAAGGAGCAAAGTGTGTGACCTAGCCAAGGTGATTCATCCAACATATGGAGTTTAAACTTCACTTCGTCTCAAAGGTTTTGTGGTGCTAGCAAATGGAACTCATAATGCTACTTACCAATCCCTCATTTACCCCAAACAATCCTTTGATCTTAACCAACCTCACCTTTTGACCACAACTCCAATATTGAGTAATCGTATTACTTATCTGTCCTTAAAAAATCACAAGGGTTTAGAATATGCTGGAAGTGAAGTGATAGTTTCATAATTCAGATACTAGAGTGCCTCATCTAATTGGACCAGATCATCAAAAATCTAGGGCATAAAAACTATGATGGGAACTTTATTCATTCCCAAATCTGAACAACTATGTTTATTGTTTAAAGAAGTTCCTGTCCACTTGTCACAAATACAGAGGATGACTATTTGCAGAACAGAGACTGACTACATTTAGCACTGCTTTCAGAAACACAATGGAAACCTGGATAAGCATATCTGCTGAGAAAGTGATCTTTATTTCCCCTACTCTGAATTTTTCTGAAATGTTTCAGGGTAGCTCAAATATCAAACTTTCGGCTTAGAGCTTCGATTAAGAAAATTCTCCTTCAGATAAGATGTTCCAAGAGGCCCTGTGATTATTCTAGAGATGAAAAACACTCCTTGTGAAATCTCATTACAATTAGGAAGAAAGTTTAATGATACAAATAAATAGAATATAAGGCAGGATAGGGCACTGCTTTCACATGTCTCATAAAATACTAAGAGAAAAATATTTCTTAAGGTAAAGACTGAGTATAAATCAGGGGTTCAGAGGGCACCTGGGTGGCTCAGTTGGTATAGTGAGTTGAGTCCTGATTTCAGCTCAGGTCATGATCACAGGGTGCTGTGATCAAGCCCTGGGTGGAGCTCACCACTCAGTAGGGAATTTGCTTCTCTCCCTCTTTCTCTACCCCCACTTGTGTGAGCGATCCCTCTCTGTCTCGAATAAATAAATAAATCCTAAAAAAAAAAAAAAAAAAAAAAAAAAAAAAAGGATTAAAATCAGGGTTCAGTCAGAACCACAAATTGATATAAATCACTGGGCCATTTCCCAAATGAAGACATTAGCTTTGCTGCTTGAATAACAGCTTTCCATCAAAACTAACCACTCTGCAAATGATTTCAAATGAGGGTAAATATATGTACGTTTAGAGCATTTATAGTCCTAGCGTGGCACATACTGGTTATGTAGAAGACAAGGCCTAGCCTACATAGAAAATTGATTTCACTGAATCATAACTGAACATGCATGTAGGTCAATTTGGGCTTGGCAAGATCATACGATAATAAATAATGAATTAACTTTTGCACTTTACAAGGCAGTTTTCCTTCCTTCAATTACTAAGAATATTTAAAATATTTAATGAAAGAACTCTGCATTAAAATCATGAGAAATGGTTCCATCTTCTCTTGCAAACATCACAGTACTAGAACACACCGCCTCTCAACTTTCAAGTCAAAACTGAATAAACATGGGCCTTTTAGTGTTTCTTAAACACCAACAAAGTTGGGATACATCAATTTAATAGTAGAAGGAAGTCCCTAAGGCAAGGTAACGCCTTTGAATTCTTTTTGGCTCCTTTCATCAAAGATCAAATCTAGAAAGAGTATGAAAACAGCTTCAGTTGACCATCAACATGATTCCAGCAGCAAAGGAAATAAGAATATAACTTCAATAGCCAGGATCCATATCCTGCAGGCATTTTAGATAAAAGAACTCCACCTTAGCTGTAACCAAA
Source organism: Nyctereutes procyonoides (assembly GCF_905146905.1). NCBI lineage: Eukaryota > Metazoa > Chordata > Mammalia > Carnivora > Canidae > Nyctereutes > Nyctereutes procyonoides. The sequence goes on from NW_026575159.1 coordinate 10,246,099, forward strand.
ATGAGTGGAAAGCCATGGGAAAATCCAGAAAGATTAATATAATTATTTCCATGTGATCAATAGAACTTACTATATAACTTACTATCTTTTGTAATATGCGGTTGCAATTTGCCATTTTCATATGAACATTATTTAGCAGGCTTTCATTCTAAATGTATATATACTGTTCTTTCATAAAAGTTGGTCTTGCCCTCTTTGTGGGCAAAGGCTGTCTTATTCATCCTTATGCACTTATCACAGATCCTACCACAGAACAAGCACTGTGACTTTCTGTTAATGTATATCAGAAAAATACTATCAAAATAGACATATGATCATGACTATCTAAGACAGGAGGTAGGAAACAATAAGTATTGGTGGTCAGAATGTCCTAGATATCATGTTAGGTCCTTACGCTTTTTATTTAATTCTATACCTCATGATAAAGAAATAATGATCTTTATTTTACAAATAACATTTAATCGGGATCCCTGGGTGGCTTGACGGTTTAGCGCCTGTCTTCAACCCAGGGTGTGATCCTGGAGACCTGGGATCAAGTCCCGCATCGGGCTCCCTGCATGGGGCCTGCTTCTCCCTCTGCCTGTGTCTCTGCGTCTTTGTGTGTCTCTCATGAATAAATAAATAAAATCTTAAAAAAAATAGCATTTAAGCTCAGAGAGGTTAAGTAACTTGCAGAAGCTCACACACCTAGTAAAAATAGTGGAGTCAATATTTCAATTCTGGTCAGATTCCCAAACCTTTGTAGATATATACTGTATGCATACTGAAAAGGTACTATCTCTTTCTAAAATTTTAAGCCATCTAAAGTACAGATACAAACCAGGTTGCAGATTTCATATATATAACTTAACACAGGAAAGAAATTGTCCTATAATCAGCACAGAGCAGTCTCTAAAATGAGAGACTGGTTTGAAAGGCATGTAAGTGACATGAACTGGGTTTCCTCTAGACAGAAAAACAAGTGAGAACAAGAGAGAATAAGAGAGAATTTTTTTCGGTTTCAAACATTCTTGCACAGGAAAGTGTGTTTAACTAATAGTTGCTTTTGTAAAATAGTGTCGTTCCCCCCCCACCTTTAATCACTGCAATACTGTAATTCAGGAAAAAAAATAAGAATGGAATATGATCATCGTAAATCAAATATTTTAGAATGAAAAGCATTTTTTTCATTAAAATAAACCAACATCAGTGTATCTCAAAACAAGGCAGACTATTTCCCAACTAGGAAATTTAAGCATTAATTTCTCCCATCTTTAACACTGCTTATACTGCCATATATTTTCACTAGCTTAGGCCTAAAATTAAGGCTCAGATAGGGAAAATATAGGTGAATAGAGTATTGTATTATGACTATCCTATATTCATTTTAAAATATATAATATTTGATATTTAAATATTCAGTAATAATTAGATTAGTCATTATTTCATATAAATCTTAGGTCTTGTAACCCTAACCTGAGAGAAACAAGTCAAATGCACCATTCCCATAATATAAGAAATACCTACAGTATGGAGATGTTAAAGACATCTCAAATTTTACCCTGTGGAAAGCAAATAGGGACTAGAAGCCAATTTTCCTAAATCCCTGTCTTATTTTCTTTCAGTTCTATAAAATGTTGCTTCCACGTTTGGAGTTTGTTATTCACTTTGTAACATAAAAGTACTTTTCTTGAGAATACGTTTAACTATTTAGCTTCAATTACAATGGCTTTACAAATTTATTACTTCTCCTAAAACTAACACCTTCTTCAATACCATCTTCAAAAAGTATTTGAGGAAAGATGCTATATTAGTTTTCCAATTTTATTTCACTGAGAGAACATACGAAAACTTTCTAGAGTAGGGCTTGATATATTCCAAGGGAACTTCCAGAAATGTTAGCTGAATGAACACAGCCAGTCATGAACAACAAATTGTCCTGAGACATCACCTCTAGACCTACAGCTCCTTTTGAGACCATGGTATCTGCAACTTCTTGGGGTAGGCAGGATCCTAAGATGGCCCTTTAAAATTCCTGGCTCCTGCTGTCCACACACCTGTTCCAGTCAGTAATATCCATCTTGGGGCTGTCTTAAAGGGATTTTACAGATACAAGTAAAGTCCCAAATCAGCTGACTTTATGATCGGGAGATTATCCAGGGTCTGACCTAATTAAATGAGTGCTGTCAAAATAGAGTTTTCTCTGGCTGGTCTCAGAAGAGGAAGACAGGCCTGGAATAGAGCAAACACCTATGAGGGCCACAAGGCCAGAAACTGCCAATGGGAGTGGTCCCGCGCCAACACTAGAAAATGAGGACCTCAGTCCTACATCTAAAAGGAAATGAACTCTGCCAACAACCAATGAGCTCAGAGGAGGACTCTGAGCCCAGGTGAAAACCATAGCCCTGGCTATTATCTCAGTTTCAGCTCCGTGAAGCCCTAAGAGTATCCAGCCATGCTGTGCCCAGTCTCTTGACCTGAAGAAACTGTAGGGAAATAAACTTGTGGTATATTAAACTGCTGAATTAGTAATTAATTACACAGCAATAGGAAACTAATAGTCCTTTAGATTTTTAATGGACCTCATGCTTCCTTTCTTCTATGTAAAGAGTTGTATTTACTATATATTGTCAACTTCTTTGATCAATACACTATATAGCCACTGTGTGAGGGAATGATAAAAAAAAATTTGGCTACAATTCCTGCCAGAGATTACTGTGGAGTTGAGGGTATAAGGCACAGTCATAGGAAATAGCTTAACGACAACCCAAGTTACAGCACAAGTCAGATTTTTTGAGCTAGGACATGATATGATTTGGAAAGACTATCCTGCAACAGCTGGATGAAGAGGATAGAAGAAATACAGGAAGACCAGGCAGTAAGTAGACTATAGGCAATAAATCAAAGAGAGAAGGAAAAGAGGCATATGATGAGTAGTGGGAATGAAAAAGAAGGAATGAGCCATGATACATTTAAGAAGACTATATAAAATTATCCTCATTACTCTTTTATATGTTTACATCTACCTTAGAGGGTGATGAAATCTTCACTATTTATTCATGCGACCAGCGTTCCCTGGGCACTATGTGCTGGGCACAACTGTAGCAGGTGCCAGAGATGGAGCAGAAAACAAGGCAAATGCAACGCCTTTAAGGAGCTTCCATTTGGGGAAAAGGAGAAAGTAAACATGCTTACAAATAATGTAATTTCAGAAAGCATAATGTTTGTATTATTGATCTCGAAGCCTGGCATTTTTTAAAAAGTGAGACATAGTTGATAAAGAGACCCATAAGAAGGAAAAAGAAGAATCCAGAACAATTCTGAACTTTTTTGCAAGAGAGACTGGAGAAAAGGTAGTATCAAGGAAATAGAGAATCTGAAAATAAGCCAGATATATAAACTTCTCTGTGCCTGTTTCCTCATTGACAAAATGGGCATAATAATAGCAACTGCCTCATAGGGCTGTTAGAATAAATAAGCTAATATATGCATGGTGCTTAGAATGGAGATAATAATCACTATGCAAGCACAAGCTACTATTTTCATTATTTGCTCTTTTTTAGAATTCACTAATGACTACTATCCATACCACTTTCTTAATCATTGGGAAGGATACACTGCAAAGGAAACAACATTATTTCATTAGCGAACTAAATAAAATTGGAATTAATTTCAGTGATTTAATCGGACAAACCTGCTTAAGAACTTACTACCTTTTTAGTTCTCATTACTTATTATCTTCAATTCACATCTGTGAAGATATTTCTATGAGAGGAATATAAAATATGAGCCATATAACACTTTGGAAATGACACATATTATTTTAATTTTTATATACCTTATGAACTACTCAGAGATAATGGTGATTTCATTCATCATTCTCTCAACAACCATTTTAAAGATACTATTAGACATATAATAACAATGCGGGAAACATAATGGTGCAACATACCACCTTTCCCTATCATAACCCTGACTGCACTTTATTGTAATTATGGGTCTAATTTTTTTAATTTCCAAGATAGACCATAAATTACCTAGTCCACAAGCTCAGACCCCTTTATACTGCTGTTTCCTTAGGGCCAGATGCAATGCTTGGGGCACAGGCAGTTATCGGGGCTCTGGGAAATTTTCTGAATGGGTGAAGATCTCTCACCCCTAATTAAACAAAGGTTGCCAACTGGGAGATGATAATGTCAAATTGAAAGTCAAGAAACATGGATTATTTTTTCAAAATTTACATTTAATTGCATGTATTTTCTGGTATTTATTAAATATCAGAAATAGTGATTCTCAACACAGATGGAGGTGAGTTTGCATATTTCACAAAAAAGAGATGGACTATACAAAGACAGAGAAATACTGCCCCACCACAGAAAGAAATCTTTATCATTCAAGTACAGCCATGGATTTGATATGAATAACTGTTGTGATGAAATAGCCTGGAAATGATTTCTTTAGGATAAATCCAATAGAGAACAAACCAGCTTATGGAAACTGAAATTTGCAAATGCATGTCTTGGTTTCAGTATTCATGAAAACCTGTGCTACAGTTCTCAGTTTCTACAACTTTCTACAACTTTCTAATTGAGAAAATCTGGTTTGCCATCATAAATGTGCTCAAAATATAAATGGTGAAAATGACGTACACAAAAAGGGAGATTCTTTCTAATGGCTAATTTCAGTTCCTGGTAACATCAGTACCAAAGAAACCTCTTTATTGGCCTTTTTAACACACTAGGCGTGGCTTACTATATTCTCAGCAGCAATCTGACATGTTTCACAGTCTAGGATATGATGCCCTAAGCTTAACCAAGACTGGCCAAGAGATGATCAACTGTTATCTTTTCTTTCCTCATATAAAATAATAAAAGTTGTAATGGCTGCCATGATTCAATATTTAAATTGAAACGAATGGAAGGGCTGTATCTGAATAGAAACAGAGAAGGGAAGTAGGAGCAAAGAACCAAAAGTCAAAATGTAGCCAGTAGCTATGGTCTCTTTCCTACTTCCAGGACTACAAAAAAACTACAGAGCTAAAGAAATTTATGGACAGCCATTCCTACAGAGGATTACAGAGCATGGTTGTCTCAATTTAAAAAAAAATTATTATCATTTTTCTTGCCTTTGTGTATCTCTGCACAGCAGCATCATGGTGATCAAGCAGTCATGTTCAGTTTTAGGAAACTAATCAATACACTGGCCCTTTTTTTTTTTTAAAAGATTTTATTTATTCATCCATGACAGACACACAGAGAAATGGGGCAAAGACAGGTAGAGGGAGAGGCAGGCTCCCTGTGGGGAGCCCAATGCGGGACTAGATCCCAGGACCAGGATCACGACCTGAACCAAAGGCAGTCGTTTGACCACTGAGCCACCCAGTTGCCCTTACACTGGCCATTTTTAAAGAGCACCTCTTGAATCTTTCAGAAACTAAATTTTTCCTTCTCATCTGAGAAGACTTTTGGAGAATTCAAACCCCAAAGCAGAAAGCAAGGTATATAATGACAAAGTAGACACTGGATAATTCAAAATTCAAATAATCAGCTCATATGTAGTTGAAGTTGATTAAAATGGAGATTTGGGTTTGTATGTTTGAATGCTTAAAAAATGTTCTCATAAAAAAAAAACTAAACTCTTTCTGTTAGGTCATAACTAGTTCTCTATTATTTTATAGTGGCAACATCCTGTCCCCTCAAAGTATAACTAATGATTTTACACTCCCACCCTATCATGAGGACACCCTTTTCTACTGAAAAGCAATTATGTGACTTGGTTTGGTCCTTCTACTTTCCATATTCTGCTCTCTTTCTCTAAACTCAGATACATACCTAGTCTCAAGTGAATTACATGGTTCATACATCTTCATTTAGAAATAGATGAGATATATGGGGTACTAATAAAATGTTAGCACTTTTCATCACAGCAGGTGGGAACATATTTTCTCATTTCATTTTTGTGTGGTAACATTACCCAGTGATTTCCATTGTACAAACCAAAGTTAAAATGCGGTTTGAATTCTAGTCTTAAAAAGCAACAATCTTTTAAGGAAAAACAAATTAAAGCTTTTCTCCCCTTTGCTTTTTAGAAAAGATCCAGAATTCTTTCTGCAGCATTTAACCTTTTCTAATTAAAAAGTTTTATAGCATCCCATTGTCTGACAGAATTTGGTTCAATGATCATGTATTTCTTGGTTTACTAATGAAGAGTTGGATTTTTAAACATTAATTAAAAGACATACATTTTGTTTTCATTATTTGAATCAAAAGACTGTGAATTATGCTTTAAGGACACATTATATATATATTTTTAAAGATTTTATTTATTTATTCATGAAAAACACAGAGAAAGAGGCAGAGACACAAGTAGGCCCCACGCAGGGAGCCCGACGTGGGACTGGATTCTGGGTTTCCAGGATCACACCCTGGGCTGAAGGTGGCGCTAAACCGCTGAGCCATCCAGGCTGCCCCAGGACACATTATATTTTAATTTCAGAACAAAGTGTGGCTTTTGTCAGAAAAAAAAAAATGTGCTTATGACATTTCAAAGAAGACAGTAAATGTTATCAGAAATATACTTTATTAGAATTTCTATTAGCCTGAATTTCACGTTTTCAAAAGAGATCGTTTAAGGTTAAAACTTTCTAAAACACATTTCAAACTGTATTTTAAAAACATTTTCGGGACACCTGGATGGCTCAGCAGTTATGTGTTTGCCTTTGGCTCAGGGCATGATCCTGGAGTCCCAGGATCGAGTCCCGCCTTGGGCTCCCTACATGGAGTCTGTTTCTCCCCTCTGCCTGTGTCTGCCTCTCTCTCTCTCTCTCTCTCTCTCTTTCTCTCTCTCTGTCTCTCATGAATAAATAAAATCTTTTAAAAAAATTAAAAAAAACAATTTTCAAACAGGTGTATAATACTTTATTTTTTCATATCTCTAGCAATATTCAAATATGTTTCTTGATCCATCTTAAATGTATTTTTATAAATAACCCTTTCCTTATTTTGACCGTATGCCAAAATAAACTGTGCTATTTTGTGTTCATCCTCTGCTACAGAAAAAAAGGTACTGATCTTCCAATTTCCTCTTTTTTCCTAAATGTAAATGCAGAAGACAAAAATACAATAATGCCTGTGGAATTTGGATGATGGTTATTCTCTATATTTCATTCCATTTTGTTTTGTCTTTTTATTTTTATATAGGTATCAGGGCAAGGCCCATACAGAGGTTCTGTCAAACAAACTTTTTATCTTACCAAGACAAGGAAATTTTACAAGGAAATTTTTATCTTAACAAGACCCAGTTTTACAGGGGATTCTTAAATGTCTCAATCCTCATAAAATCCAGAAATTATAATAAGTGGTAAGTCCATAAAATAACTTTTTTCATCAGTATTTCCTTAAGGTGAGGATAATTTAAAATATTTTTATTGTAAGAGGACAAGGAGGAATAGTCAATTATGCCATTTATTCAAAATATTTTCAATTACAATCTGCCATGAAAATCCATAAAAAGACCTACTACATATCTGGGCATGCATGTAATACATGTTTATACATGCAACAATAACTTTTTTTCTGAATAGAGCCAATGAATAACATTCTGATGATTTGGAATTCCAGGGTATAAATGTATACTCCACTAGAAGGCTGTAAGTTTAGTACAGTAATCAGTATATTTCAGCCTTTCATTTTGTGTCCTTCTTGAGCCAAATGACCACCTTTCTGCCGATATTCCTTATGTTTGCCTCTTACTACTGTGGCCAATAGTCATAGGTTGATCTTCCGAAATAATTTCATTGCCCCAAGCCATAGAATTAATCTCATGGAATTTGAAACCATGGTTATCTTCTTAAGGCTCTTTCTTTTAAGTTAATATCAGGGATTATAAATATGTCTTTCTAGATTTGGGGCGATTGGCTTATTATTTTGTAAACTGGAAGTCAGATTAAATCCAGAATAGATGACAGCTCTTTGAATATAAAATTGACAGAATCTTTTGCATTTACAATAATCTAATTCTACCATTATCTAAACACACAGGATAAAAAAGCAACAAGGGGTGCCTGGGTGGCTCAGTTAGATGAGTATCCAACTCTCATTTTCAGCTCAGGTCATGATCTCAGGGTTGTGAGATTGAGCCCCAGCATGAAGCCTGCTTAAGATTCTCTCTGCTCCTCTCCCTCTGCTCCCCATCTCCTTCTCTTAAGCAATACCAACAACAAAATACTGGAATTTATGTTCTAAATTCTAGATTTTCAGAAAAAAATTTCGATATTTTTTTCAGGATGTCTGTTTATGATAACAATTCTCTTTTCTTCCCCTGAAGTGCTAACTGGTAGATAAGTAGTCATCCCGATGGGTATTGTGTAAGAATGAGACTTTGCCTAAGATGGTTACAATTCCCTTCTTGTCCAACTATTACTCGCAATCCTCTTTGATCAATACCTTTGTGTTTCCTTTTTTAGATGTCACAGATAGCTGAATTGCAAGATTTTACCTCCAAAGAAGTGAGTTATTTGCATTTATTTATGTGTGAGATTTAGAGTCCAAGATATTCCATTGGAAAAGAATATGTACAGCCTAGTGGCACATTACACTATTACTCATTTCATTTTGAAGCACTATTGGCTTGCTTTGGGCTTTAGCTTTGGCTTGGACAACAAAAGCAGTCATAGAAGGCCTGATGATGCCACCTTCTCAGCTGACGAAAACCCAGTAGCAATGAGGCCATTGGAATCACTATATAATGATAAATATAGAAGACAAGTTAACCACCTATAACAAGTTTAGCAAGGAAAAAATAAAGCCAAACACAAACTAATCAAATAATTAATTCAAGCTCTTAGGGTAAGTGAAATTTGCAGAAAGTAGGTATCCTTGGGATATATTTTTTGTGATATTTATTTATAAGTAAAATATATCCATGAGGGCCTAAGGATTATTAAGAGTTAAGGGTTCGTTAATTTCAAATCAGTTCTCACTGGGCTTCTAATATGTATATCTAAAATTCTGAAAAAAACTATTGAGATAAACAGAAAATTGGGAGGAGGAAGGTTAGTCAGGAAATACTTTAGGGATTATGGATCTTAAAGGAAATATTGACCTTAGGTAGAAACAGAGGAGCAAGGATGCTCTCAGTCAGAGATCTGGCTAATCAAAGTCTCAGAGGTGAGGATGTTCATGAAATATGTTTGGAGGGCATCCAGGATAATAAGTAGATCCATTTTTCACGCATTCATTGGAAAGGCAGATAAATCTGCAGAGGGAATATGACTTTCATTGTGAGAATATCTCAACATTCGGTGAGAAATAGGGGACACTGAGGTTTTTTGAATATTACAACTCTATTTATTAAATGCCAAGCACCACGCATCATCATGCTTATCATTTTTATTTAACTCAATCTGCAAAACTCTATGGAGTGCTTTCAACATTCTATTTTATAGATGAGGAAACTGAGCTTTAGAAAAGATAATTAATTGGCCCAAAGTCACATGATGAGTAAGCGGCAGAAACATGATTTGAATCTAGGTCTCACTGAAAAGTAAATGAACAAAACAGTATTGTAAGGGGGCGGGGAATGAAACAAAAGTGTTTTTGATAGATAGGAGGGGTGAGATACTAAAAAAAAAAAGAAAAAAAAAAGGCTAGTTAAGACTACAAGGTCTCTTTGAAGTACAGAACGTTATGCTTGGCTTCTAGCCTGAACTTAAATATCTGCTGACTGGACTATTAGCAGAAGTCTAGGACTGATAACATTTTGTCACTTTCCCTTTGAACTTTTCACCCACATCACCATAATAAATCACCAGTCTTTAACTTTCACAAATTCTTTTCCAGTTTAAAAACTTAAAATCTACTATAGGTCACATCACAGTATACAGCCCACCTTTAAAATGTATTGGCACCTTGGATCTCTATAAAGAATTTTTAAAAGAGATTCACCTATAATGTAATATTATCATCAATTCATAGTTAGAAAACATACCGGTACAGATCTTCCAACAATATGAACACCTGAAATTTTAGTGTTCTGTATTTAAACAAAATGTAATTTTCAAAGACATGCTATAAATGGGTATGTATTACAAAGATAATTAAAGATTTAAGTAGATGTATGCATTCGTTTCGTAGAGTGCTGTAGCACAGGATTCTTTTATTTTAGTGGAAAATATACTGATTTCTAAAGGAAACGCTAAATATTTCTGTAGCCAAGATGGATTTCACGTATCTTTCACAAGATTCTGTCAAAGCTCTGAAAAAATATATTCCATCATTTCATTAACAAAGCTTGAACTCATGCTGGGGCATCTCATTCTCAAGCACTAGATTTAACAATGGGACTGTGAACTCCAGTGTCCATGGCAACAGTAGCTAATTCTTCTTTCCAATCATGGTGGCAATTCTCTCCCATGGCTTGAATCAGTTACAAAACAAAATACTCTCAAAGACCTTTCTGAGCCAATAGCCTTGCAGCTAATCTGCTAATAGGAAATAATCTGCAGCTAATACACACATTCCAGGCCAGCAGTGTGTTTTCTTAATACTTTGTTTCGTGGGCCTCATTCCAAAGAAAGCACAGTAAAGAATAAAAAAAAAAAAAAAAAACAGACATTCATTAAAAATAGTATTATACTACCTGGCCACTATTAATGCCTAAAACTTGCTGCAACTTGCATTGCAAGAGTTTGTTAAATAGCAAGTCGGGAGGAGGCAATGTAGCAACAGAGAATGAAAGCAAATTGTTTATGCCAAGAGGGTAAGAGCTGAGTTAAGAGAAGGCATATTTAAAACAATTGATTTTTAGCAAACATTTACAGTTAATAAATTATTTTTTTTCAGTCTCTACTTGCTACTATTTGTAGAATCTGTCATTGGATGCACTCCAGCAACAAATATCTCAACTGCCTTGTAAAATCTCCCTCTCTCTCTCTCTCTTTTTTTTTTTTTGGTCCTCACTGTGGAATATGGAAATGGTTTAGCATTGAAATTAGTTTTTCACCTTAAGGGTCAGAGTTTAACCTCTTGAGCAACTATAATGACCTAAAATCATTCTAATTACAGAGAAGAAACAGTCTTCCCCAAACCCTGATAAAATTGTTGAATCAGCTTCCCAAGTTCAATATTGCCTTTTGTTCAGAAGAAGATTGGGATGTTTTTGCTTGAAAGAAAAGCCATGAATAATCATAAAGAAAGATGAAATACCTTTTCAACCCACTCGAAGTGGAACTTCCTCCTGTTCAGGGTTGGGATGGCTTGACACAGCAGTGTATCTGCATCCGTGTTCCAGACCCTGAATCCTACCTGGCTCAAAGAGATGTGATGACTTCAGCCTTTATGCTGCAACTCTTCATTTGGGAAGAAGTATGGATTCCCATTATTCCCTCTAGTCATGCTCCCCTTTCCACATTTTATTAAAAGGAAACAAAATGAAATAAACAGAAGTAGAGGAGGAATAAAATCTTTATACTTAAAGGAATCAAAACACCAAAGGGTATCTCCTTCATCCTCTTTAAATCCGTTTTATAATTCTGGTTGCTATGACAACATGATGCAACTCTATATTACCATGACAATCTGACACAACTTTCAAAAAACAGTAAGCACTGTTTTATTCTGTTGTTCAAATGCTCCCAAGGAAACATGCTGTTATTTACTTCTGTGATGAAACCTGTACTATAGTCATATAGATCTTATGTCAGAAAAAGAGAAGCCAAAATATGGCAGATTAATGGAGGAGAAAACAATATAGATCTAAGTTAACCATTTTTAAATGGGACTTTTTTTTCTATTCCTAAAGAATTTGAAATTGTAATGTTCTTCATTTGAAGAATGAAATGACTTCTTGACACAACAGGGTGACTGTTCATGCAAAATAGGGTTGGTTTAGCTTCCTAGCTTCTAGACATGTTTCACCATCACCTGTGCAATCTGAAATGAAACGTATGAATGGGCTATGGGGAAGCCAGAGGATCAAATGAAACCCAAGGGATGGATTATACAGAGCTAACCACACTGTTCAAACAAAACTCCATTTAAAGAGTTCAAAGTTTTAGCTGAATTGAGCATGGTGCTTCTTAGATAGCTTCAAAAAGGGAGTATTTGGAGCTCTTCAATTCCTTTCCTGGATAATTATTTCCAATTGTCACTTTATACTGAAGTCAATGATCTAAGGTCTTAGAGACTTCTTCCTACCACCACTACCACAGCAACTCCTCCCACTGCCTTTCGGCTCATATAATAAATTAACAGCTATATCTGTTGAGCAACTATAACATGTCAAATCCTGTGTCGAAAAATCCTTGCAATAATTATGCAAAAATAGGTCCTATTTCTACTGGATGGAAATTAGACTTGCAACTTAGAAAGTCTAAGGAACTCTCAGTAAGATTCATGTATTACTTGGTAGAACCATGATTTGAACCCTGCTCTTAGGTCTCCAAAGCTCAAACTCTTCCCAACCAATGGACTGCCTGCCTTTCCAAACAATGATTATCTTCCAGTTCTTCTATTATGACAATAAATAATAACACCTATAAATATAACAAGCAGTTGTTAAATATAAAATACGCAACATATACCTGGATAAGCTTTATTTCATTTGAAAACAGGCGATACTTTGCCACATCAATGTAGATATTAAAAGGCAGAAAAATAAAGCATTCTAGGGAGAAAAAGGTAAAGACTTTAAGAGTGATTAATATCCTAAAAATTTGTCGATTTAAAAAGATACAAGCACTTTGTTTTTTCATCCTGAAACATAATGGTTATCATTTACTACTAAATAGCTGGAGGAGAAAAAAAAAATCTAGTAAGTTAAACTGTGCCAACAGCAATTTTGCCGGTCATTTCAATTCTTATGGAAAATAAGGTAGGGCGAATCTCTCAATATTGTGAAGAAAGGACAATGCCAACTTCGTAAAGCCCAACACAACAAGCCCACTGCATTCTGAATTTTTCCAAGTATACACAATGAAGTCTCAATAAACATTTCTTTTAACAACAGTGTCCCACATTTGTATCTTGATTTAGATCTAGTTATTTATTTATTTAATTTTTTTAAAGATTTTATTTATTTATTCATGAGATACACAGAGACACACACACACACACACAGAGAGAGAGAGAGAAGAGAGAGAGAGAGAGAGAGAGGCTGAGGGAGAAGCAGGCTCCATGCAGGGAGATCGACATGGGACTTGATTCCAGGTCTCCAGGATCACACCCTGGGCTGAAGGCGGCACTAAACCACTGACTGAGCCACCCGGGCTGCCCTAGATCTAGTTTTTTAATATATATTTTACATGTATATAAAAATGTATTTTTAAGCTTATATACCTCTATTACCCCAAATTTTGCTGCTTAAGTTTCTGAGGCTAAATTATCAAATTTCATTCTCAAAAATACCTTTTAATTTAAGTAGTATTTTCATGCATCCAAAGCAAGGGCAAAAAATGATGACAAAACATTTCAAAATGAAAGTTAAAAATACAGGCATCAAATATCATTTTCACTTCACTCATGGAATATTTCTCTGCATAGAGCAGCCTACTTTAGTTCTTGTTTGTGCCCTACAAAACATTCATTCCTTCCCTCTCTTACTAATCACACTGGCTACTTATATCAAGTCTAGAGACGGTGGCTCCAGTGTCCTCAGGTTCTAATTTTTTCTATTAACAGGGAGTGACACAGAAGCAAGATAAAGAAAGTGATTAGGGGGAGGGGATTATTCTATCAGTTCTGTTTCAGGAAGAACCTTGGGGTCTGAGGAACAATTCTATTTCACATTGCTCAGATTCAAAGAAAAGCAGACCATCTGCTTGCTCAATTGTTGATATATATGACACAAAAATATCAGAGGTTAAAATGATGTTACATGAATAATAAGCCTTTATAAAGGGCATCTATTGAAGCTAAGGTTTTGATTGCAGGCATATACCAAGGTGCATTCTTCTGATGGTAAATAGTATTTGAATGTAAGTTAAATCAACATTTATTGAATGTTTTTGATGCCAGAAGTACAAAAAAAAAAAAAAAGCTGTCAAGGAACTATGAGCCTGAATGAGCTCCACCAATATCTGTGCATATTCCATATACAAAACCTTATAGAAAATATGGTGATGTTTAAGATCCTGCCTACAAGGAGTTCATAATTTAGAGAGGTGAAAATTTATACGATTGTATTTATAATAAATGTAAGAGTCTGCCAAATACATTGGGAGATAGAAATGTTTTTAGCATATAGATGAGAGAGGAGAAAAGACTATCAAGTTTATTGGTTTCATCTTTTCCAATTAATTTTATGGTGTTAATCTGAGCAGAAACAAAAAAGCATTCCAAGAAAAGACCTTATATTATGGTGATATCTTGGCATATAAAAGTGCTCCATAAAATTAAGGATTTTTAAATTCACTGTATCCCCAGTGTCTTTCTGTAACAATATCTGATAGTAATGAATGAGTTTGTTGAATATCTAACAGCGGTATTAAGAATTCATGACCCTAAGCATGCTTCCACCCCGAGTCTATGTTATACTGAGATATTTTAAAACCAGTGTTTAAGAGCTACAGACAAAGGTTGGTAGATGAAAATTAGTAAGTGAATGTGTTTTACCTGATGTTTCTTTGCTCTTCTGAAAGGTACGACTACTGTTTATGAAGACAATTGATCCCAAGATTGAAAATCATATTGGCTCTCTAGCCCTAGTTTCTTGTAGAAATAATCTTTTAAAAAATTAGATATATTTATTTATTGTGAGAGAGAGAGAAAGAGAGAGAGAGAGAGCGTGCACATGCAGGGGGCAAGGCACAGGGAGATGAAAAGGGAGAAAACCTCAAGCAGACTACCTGTTGAGCATGGAGCCTATCATGGGGATGGATCTCTCAACTCTGAGATCATGACCTGAGCCAAAATCAAGAGTCAGACACTTAACTGACTGAGCCATCCTGGTGCCCCTCTTGTAGAGATAGTCTTGAAGTTCAAAACCAAGGATAAGTTCCTCTCTCCAAAATGGAGACAAATGTCCAAAGGATAATGTAAAGCTTCTCAGTCAAAATGGATGGGAGGAAACCCATACACAAAGATTGTACTTTTATTTATAATAAAATGGACCATGTCCTTGTTCAATTTGTCTTTATTCTTCCTCTAGTTTAGAAGTCCTCAGAGTCCTCAGTGGACTAGGGGCATCAAAAAACAGAGGCACAGAAGTACGATAGGGGAGGTGATCTAACAATTCGAACAAGGCAGAAATATTAGATGTCAAGTAAGAAGATCAAAAAACTGTAAGAGACAGACAAAAGACTTCAAAGAACGTATCAGACAGATGTGACTTAGGAAGAGCAATGAGCGCTGCTATGTTATGTATCAACGATCAGTAAAGCCAAAGAGGAAACTGCAGTCGATTCAGACTTGAACTAGGCAGTTTACCAAATACTTAAGGAATATTTCCCTGAAAAAAGTTCCCTGTTTTTTCTTTTTTTCTCCTCTCCTCCCAACCCTCCTTTTTTTTTTTTTTCAGTTTTAAGCTTGAAGAATAATTTCAGAACTTGGAAAATTTGCTTACATAGAACGTGATAAGCTAGGAAAACATGATATAATGTAGTAGAAGCCATGACTAGATATTTGAATCCTGTAGGTGCGGGATTTAATGTATTTGTAACAGAAGGTTCATGTTACACAAAATAAGGAAAATTGAACCTTACTGAAAACACTAAAGGAACTTCATGACATGTATTTCTTTGAGGAAATGCCAGGGTTGACAGAACCATGATTCATTATAACACACTTCTTGTCACTAAAAGAAAACACATATAACCCCAGACAGAAATGACCTAATCCTGGTTGTTTACTGAAGTTGTAATAGGGCAACCTGTTTCTACCTTAAGCAGTTCCCACCTGGGAGGTGTGGAAGACTTCAGAACAGATTCCCTAAATGGGAAATGTTGATTCACCTTTTTAATCTATTTACTAAGATATTAAATTAAGTCTTCTGAAAAATAAACTACCTTTAAATCCAAAGAAAACACAACAATTTTCAGAAATCACATATTTTTGGCACTTATTAACAGCCCTATGTCTTACGCAGATTTGTGATATAACTATTATTATTCCCATTTTTTATTTAACAGAGCTATAAATGTAGGGATGGGTAAAAGCTACTTAAACACAATGGTGATGTAAGGTTAAAGACAACAGAATTCTTGGTTATTTCCAAAACTGAAATTATGTTGGTAAATGACGAAGGACAGTTGATTCATAGTTATTCTAATTTATCTACCAACAAAATTCTTCTTCTCTATAAAGTGTTTTAAGATGATTGAGCAAACATCTTGAGGACATGTAAGGTGCTATGTTAATGATACGTACATAGTACTGACAAATGAATAATGCTGTGCTTCTCTGGAAAACAAAACACTTTCTGGTCGTTTTTATAGTAAGATTCAAACGTTAAGATTGACCAGGCCCAATATATTCCTTGTGTGTTAACACCAGGTTCTTCTTTCCTTCCTTTTCCTGTCCTTTGTGCATTCTACCCTCAAGAGGACACATGTTTTCAAAGCTGTTGAAGATAAAATGTTCTAGTTTTTAAAACTTTAACAAAGGTTTTCAAATGGAGATATTTTACAGATCAGGCTTTACTTCTAAACAACAGCAAAGTTAAAAGAAGTGAGAATGTAAGAAGAAGCCCTAATCAAAACCGTAAGTTCGGGTTGTCTCCTGAAACACACAGTTTTCTTTAGTAATAGAGTCAATCTGCCTGAAATATTTCCATGCCATTTCTAGGGGCAAAAGAAATGCTGCATGCATTAGTGCTCCTGGAGGTCAAAAAAAAAAATTAATGAATACAGATTAGGAGAAATTATTGAATTCATCTGCTGTGTCTGAGCAATATAATTGATTAGATGGTATAAGGATATTTTCATACAAGTGGATGGAATATAGGGAGCTAGGATAGAATGTGAATAGTTATTTGTGATACTGAGTGATGACATGAGGTTTTCTGGGGAAATGCTGATTTCTTAAATTACCTACACAAGTTCAATGTCATCCTTTTGTCATTACTAAACAGTCAGGGTACAATTCTGAATAATTAGATTTGCCCCAGCTATCTATGTCTACTATTACAAAAGCAACTAACTAAATGTGTGACATGCTAAAACACATCCTCACTGAATTCTGTGAGAATCTTCATGCTGAGTAATTGTACCTTCAAATAGTTTCTAAAGACGTGGAAACAGTATTTTGTTTTTTAAATGCTGCTGCCAGTCTATCATTTGATGTATGGAAAAACACAGATTACGGCATCAGCCATTCAGCAAAATTGAAGTACAACCAACATGATGAACTGGGTTTTAATGCCAATATAGTCCAGTCATGGCATGTGTTCTTGACAGTGACAGAGAATCCCAAATTTCAACCATATGAACCAGACACATTAGGAACACGCGTATAAGTCTGGGGCCAGGGGGGGCAGGGGGTGCGGTTGTGGGAGAAGCTAAATAAGCCTGATTACCAGTAACTCCTAATTCTCTAATTCTCTCTTCCCTTGGCTTCAGCCAACACCTACTAGTCTCTTCAGGTTCTCAACAAAGTTGTGGCACTACTATGCTACAGGAATAGTATTATATAATCCCGAACCACATTTTCCTCAGAGGCCTTTTCTTCTTACTTTATGCATCTTCAGTCTATTCCTACATTGGTTATCTATTTACTCACTAAACACACACTTGAATGCCCATGTTCCAGGTGTTATATTAGGTGGAAGAGATGCTAAAAGGAAGAAAGAGGATTCTGGCCTCATGGTATACACCACCAGCTAGTGGGGAGATGGATGTGCACATCAAAGAATGATATGGTGTAATTGCTGTAGGGGCACTTGGGTGTCTCAGTCTGTTAAGCATCTGCCGTTGGCTCAGGTCATGATCTCAGGGTCCTGGGATGGAGCCCCACACTGGGAACTCTGCTCAGTGGGGAGTCTGCTTCTCCTCTGCCCCTCCCCCCCTTATGCTTTCTTTCTCTCGCTCTCAAATAAATAAAAATAAAATCTTAAAGGGCACCTGGCTGTGGCTCAGTTGGTTGGGTGTCTGCCTTTGGCTCAGGTCATGATCCCGGATCAAGCCCCACATTGGGTTCCCTGCTCAGAGGGGAGTCTACTTCTCCTTCTCCCTCAACCCACCGCCCCCAACTTGTGTGTGTGCACTCTCTCTCCATCAAATAAATAACTGAATATGGGGATCCCTGGGTGGCTCAGCAGTTTGGCACCTGCCTTCGGCCCAGGGTGTGATCCTGGAGTCCCGGGATCAAGTCCTGCCATTGGGCTTCCTGCATGGAGCCTGCTTCTCCCCTGTGTCTCTGCCTCTCCCTCTCCCTCTCCCTCTCCCTCTCCCTCTCCCTCTCTCTCTGTGTGTGTGTGTGTGTGTGTATCTCATGAATAATAAATAAAATCTTTTAAAAAAATAAGTAAACAAAATCCTAAAAAAAAAAAAAAAAAGAAAAACACACACACACCTAGGGATGTACCAACGTGACAGGAGAAGCTCTGAACTCTGACAAATCTCATCTCTGCCCCATATCTCAACTAATATTTAAATATCCCTAATTTCCAGGGGGATCCCCGGATGGCTCAGTGGTTTAGTGCTTGCCTTTGGCCCCGGGCGTGGTTGGTCTCAGAGCCCTGGTATTAAGTCCCACATCGGGCTCCCTGCATGGAGCCTGCTCCTCCCTCTGCCTGTGTCTCTGCCTCTCTCTCTCTCTCTCTCTCGCTCTCTGTGTCTCTCATGAATGAATAAATAAAAAATCTTTTAAAAAATATATATATATCACTAATTTCCAAAACAAAAATATCTCCTGGAACCACATGCTCACTTGCTGGCAGTTTTAAAGGGTGAACCTAAACATATGAAATTCAAAGAGTTCATCAAAAACAAATCGTATTATTAACAGCAACATGATTTCCACACACACACATCCCCGCCAACAAACCCTTGTTACGTCTTAGTTCTCTATCTTTGTAAATGGTACGACTTTTTATACTGTCAGCCAGGGCCAAAATAGGAAGTCATACCCCCCCCCCACACACACACACACACAATGCAGCTAACTAACCTTGGGCAACGTGAATCTTTACCAACTTAACATCTTAAATTTCTCTGAACTACCGCTCTTCTGTAAATCTACACCACCGCCCTAGTCTAGCACTTTGCTAGATTTCTAACTGGTTTCCTTGTATCTGGATGCTGGAATGCTGCCCATTTCAGGCCTCCTTCCTCCCTGCCAGCAGAATAAGCTTCCCCAAACACAGATCACATCTTGTCCTTTCCCTGGTTACAATGTTTAGTGATTCACTATCAAGCAAAGCCTTTCACGTCTACCTTCTTAGCGTTAGCAAGCCAACACGTACTTAGCTATGTGGGAAACGGATTCTCCTCCTACATGGATTAAAAGTGAGCTAAGCATCTGCAAGAATACAGGCACACCCTTAGGATATGCTGCAGACTTGAGCCAGTTTCTTTTCTTTTCTTTATTTTTTTATAGAGCAAAATCCAGTCATAAGATCAGGGACGTCACGACACTCTTCTCTGAGGTATGGTTTCAGTTTTCTACAAGCACAGTGATCAAAATTGGAGAAAGCTGACAGAGAACAGAATCCAGCAGCTTAAAGCGGATGAAGATACCCTGGAGACCGAGGCACTAACAAGAGCTTTAACTTCAAAAACTTGAATAATGAAAGGCTCATTACCTCCAATTATCAACTCCCTTGCTCTTATCTCTTTGATACAGGATCCAGGCAAAACACCAGGAATATGAAAAGAGAAGCCCCAAGTACCGAAATGTGGGCATTTACAAGGCATCAGGTGTCAAAGTAGTGTCTAGGCAAATGGCAAAATCCAGAACCGAAATAAAATTTCTAGGGACAATACACTACATTTGGCGCATAGTAGATGCTCAACAAACATGTGCCATGTGAATTGTCTGAATGCTCAATAGGCACCTAAGGACACCAAGAAGCAGTTAGCATAACTTAAAAATAGCAGGTCAATGAATCATGCTTTCAATATTTAAAGACACACGAACACACATTTTTAAAATGGTATCCCATTTATTGAATATTATATTAGTAAATATATATTCATCCTTATTCATAGTGAAGACTTTTTAAAGATAATTTACTTTCACAATAAGTCTTCAATATAAATACCCAGAAATAATCTGGCTTCCTTACTGTATAACTTAATGCTGAAACCCTGTCTGATTGTGTTTCTCTTTGTGTGTAAAATATTCTAAGAATGGCACCTGTGCTACCACACAGATGCTGCAAGTGAATTACTAGATAATTCAACCTAGCTGTCAAAAAGCTGCCATCAAGTTAAAAATAAAAATAAGATATGACAGTCAACAGGAAAAGTTTAAAGCTAATCCTGCATCTGGATAAGGCTCTCCTGATTGATTACCTACATTTTAGGAAAAAGACCCTTTCAGGATTGTTAAAAAATAAGTGATAAACACTGAAATAAATAAAATATGCTGAAAGAGAGAAAAAACTTCCAAAGTAAACTAAATAACAAAACTCAGTTTTATTTAAAATCAGAGAGCTAACTGGGCTGGGTTTCTTGAAGTTTTCTCAGCTCTAGAAAAATTATAATACATATTGACAACATGAGGTTAAAAATAACTCCAAAACCAAAAAAAAAAAAAAAAAAAAACCAACCTCCAAAAGAGGTAAAACGTCTTTATTTATTAGTAAAGATGCAAACCTACACACAATATACATTCTGTCATCATCTTGATTAATTTTGGAGTTATTTCTGGTTTGGTGGAAAAGAATGAACATTTCTTTCTTAGCATGGTAATGTTGTAACTTGTACCACCAACTTATTACTGCAATGAAAACCATGTTTTCCCTTATTTAGTATTATTGTGAGGGTGGATAAAAATGACGTGCCTTTATTACCGTAGACGATAATTTACATATTTTTCTAAGGGCCTGTGTAAAGTCTGCAAGTGAGTTTTTCATTAAATTCTCCCAGTGAAATCGACATACTCCCTGCCCGACCTGCTTTCTAGTGTTCTGTTTCCTATCTCAGGCAGGATAACTTCCCTACAGCCTTTCTATAATTTCCCAAATCCTGTGGATGAACTCTACTCTAATGTTCCTTCTTCAGGTTATTTAGTCTCCCTGATACTATTTAAAAAGATATATATTTAGTCTGTTTTCGGCCTGTCTGTTGGAAAGAGGGGTTACCAGGCCCCATATATTCTAGGACAAGCAAAATGAGATCTAGGCACCATGGTCAAGAAACTCTGGACTTGTGTTTTGGGGACTACCAAAAATGAACATTGTTTGTAACTCCCCCCACCCCCTTGAATCAGCTATTGAATAATACATGGGTGCAAACAGGCCAGCAGCTATGATTCTTACTACTCCCAGGACAAAATTCAGATGATTTCAGAGTGTTCAGAATGCCTCCACCATTTGATCTTGTCTTTTTATTGTCATTTACTACTCTCATGTTCAAAACCCAATGCACCCATCTGAGAACCAGTCCTTTTCCCATCATTACACACATTTGTTTAACAAAAAAAAAAAAAAAAAGTGGTAGAATAGGAAGCTTCAATAATCTTGTTAAGGGAAATAATTTTCTTAGCATAGGTCAGGCCATGCAGTTATGAGTGATACTGATAGCACTGAGTCATTTTCCATGAAATTATTATCTGTTAGGCATATTTATTTCTGAAATCCCCCAAAGATTGTTGCTCTTGAAATGTATGAATACCTACCTCAAGAATTCATTCTGTAACTAGCTAGTTAATAGATATTAAAATTACACCTTAAATATAACAAAATTGAAATAGAAATGAGAATTTATTTAGGTACAAGAAAACTTGTAGCTGTGATAACCACCACGAGATCATGTTTTCTTCAAAGATACAGCAGCCGTATGGGGGACTTTGGTTGGCATTTTTGTAAAGCACAAGATATGCCATCATGTCCGTGTAGAGAAACACATCATTTGTTATTATGGTAAAATTATGTCTCACCATATCAAGCATTCCTCTGTAAATGCAAGAATTCTTTTCAGGGTATGTGTAGAATGCTCCTAAGGTTATTGTCATCAATTAGCATTTATGGATGGTTTCAATGAGAGAATTATGCCAAATTAACCAATGTACAAGAAAGACAATAAAGAAGTGTCTTATGAAATATAAAGCTGTCCACACCATGTATGAAATATAACAAAAACCATGTTTAGGCATGGCTGCTGTTAACATGGTTTCACTTATGGTGTAGACAGGATGGTAAATTATCACACATTCCAATAATAGGACTTGGCCTCACTTTGAAATCACGGTGGTAATATTTTTAATATGCAAGAATTCTTACCTGAGGCCAGTCATATGAAACAGGAAAACACATGTGCGCTGAAATTGTTTTAATGTGTGAGACAACCACACACTTCGCCCTTTTCTGAAATTTCAATTGTATGTGACGTCTTGATAGTGTATCTTCTATAATAAGTGTTACGTATGATTGTGTTATTTAATGGTCCAAAATTAAAAAGACTCTGTCCTGCCCATTTCTATCTATATGCACAAGTATTCTTCTTTAAAACTTTCTTTTAATCCTTTTACTTTTTTTACAAGTAACAAATAATCCAGCTACTTAGCAGAGGTATGCATTTGGTTCCAATATCTTTTAGACATTATTCTTGCAAAGTGATCTTGTAAAGCATTTGGCAAAAAACGTGAGCACTTTTGTTTACCAAAGTTAGGTCTTAGGCTTATGGAGGCAATCTGAAAGATTTTGAAAAACTAGGACTTACTGACTGAATGCTTGTTTAGACTTGAAAGCTTCTTGATTTAAAAAATAAATAAAAATTAAAAAAAAGCATGTGTAAGTGTTTGAAAATGCTTTCCTCCCAAAGTTGTATTTCTTAATTAGGAAACTGGTATAAAGGTGGAAGTAAGTAAATTTAAAAACTGTAATACCTCTAAAAATCTGTCAACATTAATCTACAACCTAAAAATGTATAAAATAAAACATTTGATTCACTGTTATTTTTTAGGAGTCAAAATAGTTTTGGGTTTTCAGTGAAAACAGTTGATCTTAACTACAAAGATTTATAGGATGCCACTCATAGCTTTCTAAAACGTTACTAATAAATTATTCAAAAAGACATACAAAGGAAACAATGCCATAAATGATGTTAATGACCTTAAGTGACCTAAAGGTAAAATCAGAAGATCCTGAATGACTTTTCCCTAAAGAAACACATTTTTAATTATAATTTACAAATTTGTATGGAAAAAAAATTAAAGGAAGGAGATGACTTTTCCTACACTGGTTATCAAGAGGCTCAGCAAATGAAGCTCTGAGATGACAAAAGAGAATACAGGTTAGAATTTATTATCAGACATAATTAAGAATTGAGAGTTATCCCTAGAACTGATTTCATGAACCAAATTTCTCTATCATAAGTAGAAATCAAAGTCTTAATAGAATTCATATCTTACAAAATTATAAAAAGATAGGTTTATGGAACTGTCTAGTTCTCGTTACTATTAAATTGGCCCATTATATTTAAGGCTTTTGAAGGCTTTGTCCAAAGAACTCATTTAATTGGAGGAAAAATTAAATACTGGTTTAGATACTTACCTAAATAAGCTTACCTACATCCAAAGTCAGTGAGTCTGTATCTTTAAAACTGTTCGAAAGCAATAACCAATGTTTAAAACTACATTTCAACAACTATAGCTCGCTTTTCTTCAAATATGTAATATAGATACAGCACAGGTAAGTTTCATTCATACCCAGAAATTAGACAGATTTGTAAACTGTTTACAATTAACATCTGTCCCGTCTTCAATCTCACAATTTTTTCTTCAGGATTACACAAAGTGCAAAAAATGAAATGGTATCTGGTCGATCTCTGTTCTTACAATTGTGAAGTGTGAGGAAAAAAAAGGGAGGTCGATAGTCTAATTCAGTTTTCAAAAATACTAAAAAAAGAATGATTCCAGTTAAAAATAAAGATGTCTTAGTTTTATCTCCCTTACAGTAAGTAGCAGAAACATGAGCTGAAAACCCGTGGAGGCTGTACTCATTTCTATTCACAAAGAACTGTTCTACTGTCTGTCTGCAAATAAATCTCCTCAGTAAATAGCTCCAAGGTTGAGCTAAAGAATATTGTATGGATCAAAGAATTCATGTCTTCCTGTGTAAAGTGAACAGGCCGCAAGCCCACTTGTTTGTCTAAAACAATTAGAGGTAGTATGAAAAGGAGGGGGTTGGGACAAATAAGTTACAGCTGATTTTACTCTGCAAAATATTTAAGGGGGGTTTCAAATTAATAACCACCCAGGCCCCCGAACAGCCTAATCTTTGTCAATTGGTGCCAAATTATGCAAGGTGCTGCCAATTCTGGTTGTCTAACAAATCAAGACCAGTGTATGTTACTCCTCGGCTGAAGTCTGATTGATTCTGGTCATTATAGGGGCTGATCTCATTTTCACACATGGAATCAATATGTGAGCCAGATGTTCATTTACAGAGAAGCATTGAAACGACTCATCTACACGCAACTTTATCCCGGACCACAGAGCCCCACAGACCCATCGCCTCTTTTCACCCAAACAAGGCTTCACACAGTACAAAACCTATAAAACATTCTGCTAATATTACTGTCAGCTGAATGACTTTTACAGTACTATATAAAGTTGACAGATAATACATGCCAGTCCTAATTTGAGATAGACCTTTTCTTTTGGGACCTCAACCATTGAACAAGCAAACAGATTGAGAAGTAACATTTATTACAACACATAAATCATGTTCTTACAACTACCATAGGTCTGGCCTGAGGGTGAAGCCTCTGCATAGCCTGTGAATCCTAATGCACTTCTTCAGTTACTAAATTGTACTGTCAGTCCCCTATCAGTGTGCAGAGAAGAGCTCGTCTAGCTTCTCCTTCACAAGAAAGTTCTCATCATGACAATTTTTGCACTTTGTTCCATGAAAAAAAATGCTAATAATTTGTTTTCTTGAAAGAAAAAAAGCAAGACATTCTTTTGAATAGTAATGACCACCTTAACCTATTTATTTAAATTATACAGATATGCTTCGTATTTCATTTCATACACAAATTACTGCGTGGTTCAACATAAGAAGCAAACCCAAGTTTACTACAAAGATCGCCAAAGGATAAAGACAAAACAAGAAGCATTACAGATCATAAATGTGATGGCAGTAACCCAGATGGCATGCACTTTCTTTTTAGAAAAAAATAAAGTCATATTCGATATTAAACCTGGTAGGATATTAATAGGGAGTGATCATACAGCACTTAAAGAATTCCTCTAATTTGTAGAGCTGACTCTAATCAAAGTTCTTCACACCTACAGAAAAATACTGGTTTCATACTATCCTGAGCTGATGAACCCAATGTGCACTTCTTGAGACAGTAAATTTCCCTTCCACTTATGCTATAATACTGTTTAGAAAATGCATGAGTGACCTAACATGGTGAGACTGTATCTTACACCCAGTTGTTTTTCTGTGATTTCTCAACCATCTTGGCCTCAGTGGAGTCTTCTCGTTACATTTACTCTGCTCAGTGCTGCTTGAGGATTAATCTAAAGTATGTCTGTTTTTCATCAGGTAATGACCATTAAATTTGGCTGCATTTCCCACTAAATCTTGTTGAATGGCACGAGAAACAGAAGCTAGAAAACCTTTCCTTGTAACCCTGCTATGGTTTCTGAACCTAGACCTTTCTAGAATTGTAGCTCACTACTGCAGAACTCTGAGGCCGGGGTCATTTGGAAGGAGGTACAAATGCTCTCCAACTCAGGATCTACTTTCCTGGAAGAATTTATGACTGCTGCTTGTTCCAGCACACTCTGGAAGGACTGATCACTTGGGTCATTTCTAAAAAAAGTTTTGAATTGTGAGTTTACGTCTGTGCAGCACTTGGGGCTTTGCCTTTTCTTCTGAACTAAACAAAAATACTGGCCAATCTAATATTCTCCTTCATGTCTTAAAACTCCTCTCGGTGTCAATCCTAGGGAGTTACTATCCTAGTGTGTTTAGAACTAGTATAATTATTTCAGGGTCAATTTTTTCCTGTATGATAATATCCAAGAAAAGTCATGATGAATGAGTCTATGTTTTCCCTCAAGCCACTCTCATCATCTGTAAAGAGGTAGAGGAAAACCTAACATAAAAGGGTACGTTTCCATGAGAAGACATATGACCAATCAATGCTAGAAATCATAATAGTATTATTAGCTTCCATTTATTAATTGAATTCTCATTTATGAAGCACCTGTTAGGTGCCAGGCATGAAGTTAAGGCTGAGGATACAGAAACAGGTTAAGATGTAAATCCCTCTCATCAAGGAATTTGCTGTCTAGTGTGGGGAAAGGCTCAGTAAACACCAGAGCGACTCTGCAGTGTTTGTGGCAAGAAGCATGCAAAACATTGCAGTTTGGGCCAAAAATCAGACCTGATAAATTCAATTCCATTCTCATTAGTATTGTCAATTTTGTATCATCTATAATGTGGTAAAAAAAAAATGTTCCTTCAAGGCTAAAGTTCTTGTCATTTTATAGAGAAGAAAAAAAATAACCAAAATAGAGTTTTCACCAGGGAAGTTTAAAAGGAGTTGTCCTTTTCCAAAAGAAGTGAGTTTTAGAAAACCAAAAAGGAATCTGTTTATGTCCTGGTGAGTCGAACTCAACCTGAAGGCTTTTGTTCTTCCTTACATGCTCTCTTATTCAGTACACAGTGCCTTCTAGAGCCTTGGGAACCTCTTTTCATCCATCTCTCCTTTCTCTCCAATGCCATGGCCACCACTCTACTGCTGGGCCTGAGCTGTCATCAGTAATACTTGCTGTTCAAACAGATTTCCGGGGTCCTGCTGCCCTCCTGATATTATGGGAGGGTGGGTCTGCATGAAACAGGACTCTGATTTGCAAACATCAATGGCTTTGCTCTAATAAAGTTCAATTAATTTAGCCCAGTTAGATTTCTGTCTCTAGGTCTTAAACCCAATTTCTTAAGGTAAGGAATTATAGAAAAGGAAAATTATAAGGAACATATAGGTAAGTCACTGCACCCATTCTACCCCTACTACTTATCTTAGTCTTGGCCACCCTTCAAAGCTCAGTGCAATCATATTGCAGGTCTGGACAGGTCTGGAAACAAGCCTCATTGTGCCATTCCTTTTCCTTTCCCCTACAGAGAAACACTGGACCTAGATAGCTATATCAAATGTACACCAAACACAGCTTGTCATAGGTTTATCTTTTATGAAGCATCTTTAAGTGGCCAAAGAGGAACCTTTTAAGAGTTCTTAAAGCTGTGCAGTTGCAGACACTAAACTGATTGATCACTCACACCAGAGCTCAGGTCATCCCTCTATAATGCAGGCTTCACTCCAAAAACTATTAATCTGTTCTTCCTAAGCCATAAATTTTGAACTGGCTATTAATACAACTCAGTTCTTTGGGATGTTGTCTCTTAGGCCCTAAAAAGAATGTTAAACTTCTGATGACGAAACTTCCTCAACTGTCAATTTCATATTAAAAGAGATTTTCATTAAGATTGAAAATCTTCTGCATTGAGTCCCGCTTTGACTTTGACCTTGGCTTTCTCCATGCATTTCACATCTTGAAAGTAAGTCCCTTCTTTTACCTCTTACACAGCTCAACAAGTCGATTTGGAATTCAACACAGATGTCACGATGCTTTATTTATCAATATTACATAATTCCTTCTGCCATATTGAAGCATTTAGAGGAAAGCTATCTATCCTTTATCTCCATTTTGAATGTCAAGGTTATCAGAATTAGTTCCAGAAACAGATGTTAGAAAGTCTCATTCAATTGAAGAAATAAATATAAAGGATTTTAAGAATGTAGTAAAGCAATATTCCATCACTGATGTATACACCTGTCTCAAGAACTAAATATTAGTCTTAAAGTAATTTGTTTCATCTTTTTTTTTTTTTCCTGTAAAGTTGTCCTTCATCAAACTGTTTGGTCTATCTTTCAGGGCCCTTGTGTCAGAGAATATGCATGTATGTCAGGAGTTTAAAAATCATACCTCCTGCCAAATCTGAAATTATTGTCTTTCTGGTGGAAGAAAGAAGCCACAGACATGTACCAGGAAAAGCAAGGACTTTTGTCTCTTCCAAAGTGAATTATCTGCTAGAACAAAATTTATTACATGCCTATAAAATTTTCTACATTACTAAAATTCTGTTCTACCCGATACTATTCCAATTAAATATATATTGCTACTTAAAAACCTTTTTCTCTGGATATAACCAAAATATAATGCATGTATTTGATTGACCTTTATTTGCCAGCATGTCTTCCTTCCATCGTGTTTAGGTCTCTGCAAAAATGACCAAGTCTCCCTGCCGAGTATCTACTTTATTTGTTTTCACCTCCCCACAGCCTTCTCCATGCCCAAAGCTTGAATTGTTCGTTCCTGCCCTTCCCATTGTGCCATCTAAAAATGATCTCTGGTTGCAGTAAAACACAATGTGTTCTCCCGTTGGAAGTGAGACTTTTGGTTCTGATAGCCCTAGATCCTCACAACACAGATGGGACCCAACAAAACCCCTCCACATTCTGGATTTCCCCCCAAAACAACTGACTTTTGGTTTACATGAAGAAAAGGAGAGTTCAAAGGCTTTCATAGGGGATCTTTTTGACTTCCTAAGATATCCAGCCATGGTCAATTTGACCACTGACAAACTACAACAAATCTAACTTCCATACTGAACCTAAACCACATTTAGCAATTAAATCACAAGACATATTGAATTAACAGGTTATATTAAATGTGACATCAAAAAGATAGGTAAGACAAAGGCTTCTACATACAAACTATGCTTGGTGTGAGGACAAGTGCATTTTAAAATTTAAAAATGATCTATCACATACAAAATTTAACATATCAAACATACAGCTAAACAACAGTCTGTCCTTAGGACTACAACATCAAGTCATCATTGCCATTTTTAAATTACGAAAAGTTACCTTCATTCTCAAAGGTAGCAAGATTTGTGGCCCTCACTGAAAGTGTGTAAGGATTTCCACTTAAAACTTTCTATTTCAGGGGTTTATAAAGGCTATAAAAATTCTCTCCAAGCTGAAACTTGGCAAACGAGAACTCAGCATGAGGACATTTTTTTTTAAGCCTAAATTTAAAAACAGTATGTTCATGTACTTTTTTAAGCATAAGAAGAAAAAAGGAGAGAATTTTTGAGGTTTTAGTTGCCTTTTTTAAAAATCTGCATTCCTTAGGAACTAGTTCGTTTTTAAAAATGGAAATCTGCAGACTATAAATTCAAATTTGGCCATGTTTCTTTGAGAATTTGATATAAATTAAAATAATCTAAAATGGATCCTATCATGAAGGGAAGAAATTCATTGTTCTCAGAAGACTGTTTCCAGAAATAAATATCGCCCTTCCCTCCAGTATGGATATGAAAGATATATGCATCACTTTTTTTTCCCCCTGAGCTGAAGAAGCTATTTTTCCCTGAGTAAAAAAGTTCAATGAATCACCATGATATTTCTGGTTAGAGAATACTATATTTTCTATCTCTGCCTCCACCAAAAATTTATACATATTTTAGTTTAATTATACACACACACACACACACACACACATATTTCCATTATCCACCATAGTCTCAGATTTTGGTAAAAGATTTAACTCCCTTGAATTTTGTACATATATATTAAATTTCATAAATATATACATGGTAAAGTAAGGTTATTCACACATGCCTATAAAATATGATCTTAAATACTGTGCTCATAAAATTGGTCTACTATTCTATTAAAAACATCTCATTATATAGGAGAATTTTACTTATTGCTTCATCTCAGAAAATATCTAACTTTTCTGAATCACATATGTGGTGGGGAAAAGGAATGACACAAAAAAAAATGAGTAAGGCACAGGTCTTGTTTTTAACATGCTCATAATCTAGCTATGGATCTGGGCACATGAAATGTAAACACTTTAGCTATATTCTCTTATACAAACACACTATGACTTTTTTTTTTAATAGGAAAGACAGTTTCCATAGGCCTATTCTCAAGTTCTCAAGTTCTATAACTTCATCAGCACAATCTCGTTTAGAGCACTTTTACCACTGAAAACCTTCCCTCATGCCCACAGTGATGCTCTTTCTGAAGAAAGCCAATCCTCCTAATGCAGGGGCCCTCTGTTGCTCTTCACAGAATGCACTTTCCTTCCCTTTGAGATGTGTCACTCTACCTTTGGGACTTTATTACCTCAATTTGGAACTCTAAAACTAAAGTCCATTTTTCCATGTCTGATTTCTCTAATTGTCTCTTTTTTTAATGGGTCTGTCACATGCCAGCCACAGTACAGCTAGATGCCACTTCCATAGTCTGAAGTAAAGAAGTCCCACCTTCAGCTCCTACCTATTGCCCAGGTGACTTGGCATGGTCTTGTCTTAGTTGTGCAAACCCTTGAATGTGCCAGGCTCAAACCTTGATACCTTCTCTTTAGAACTGCAATCCAATTCTCAACTGCTACTTACCTCCTATCTATACTAGAAACTGGCAGGAATTAAACTGGATGGTCAGATCAATTTCTGAAAAACTTCAAAATAAGGAAAGGAGGTGAACAGGTCAAATATAAATCAAAAGCAAAATTACTTTGATGTAAAAATCAAACACAAAATCAGACAGAAAATGTTATCTTTAATGCTTCAAAGATCTTTATTGAAACTATAGTAGTAGGTGTAATGAATGTTCAAAATTTCTTTTTATTAGATAAGAGTATTTATATTTATATTTATATGAGCATATGTTTTGGAGCACCTGGGTGGCTCATTTGGGTAAGCATCTGACTCTTGATTTTAGCTAGGTCATGGTCTCAGGGTCGTGAGATTGAGTTCCACATGGGGCTATGCTTGGGCATGTGGAGACTGCTTAAGGATTCTCTCTCTCTTCTTCCATCTGCCCCTCTCCTGTGCTCTCTCTCATTCTTAAAAAAAAAAAAATCTAAAATGGACACTATCAGAAAAAATTCCCTTCTCTCTTATTCTATGGTCTACTTCCAAGTTGTTTAATTTTTTTCTACACAATTATTTAAAATAATTTTGCTTAAATTATTACCATTATTTTATACAATGATTCAAGTCTATCACACGGATGCTATTTCTCATTCATACAAACTACAGTTCAGTTTAAATTGGTAGTAAACTATTACATGCCACAATTCCAAATACCTTCCACTTGAGCCTTTCAAATAAACACAACATATGAAAAATAATTCAAAAGGCAAAATTACTTCTCAGCATAGGACAGCAAATGACTGTGGTTACATTAACATTCTCATGTTCAAGTGCATGATTTCTACTATCTCAAGATTTTTAGTGCCATGTGTCAATTCCAAAATAAGAAAAATAAAATCTATTTGATGTTATTTTTTAAATATGTTTTTTATATGACAAAGACTATTAGAATCTATGGCTAGAACTCTAGGGATGATCAAGTATAGAGTTAAGATAACTAAGGTGGTATTTAAGGGGAGTCTGTTGGGGACTCAAGAGAAATGAAGTAACTCTTCAGGGCCATAGAGTGGAGTTGGAAAGAAAGAGTCTTCGCTAGAACAAAGATCTATTTTCATTATCCAAAAATTTTTTTTTTACTATTTTGTGTTGCCTAAATATCACTAAGATATTGATGTAGTCAGATCTAGTGCTCGCTTTGGCAGCACACATACTAAAAGTGATGTAGTCACATCTGTGACAGACATCTTGTAGAAGCGAGGGAGATATGATTTCCTCAAAGTCTAAACTCCTCCTTAAGAGTCATTATCCAGGGAGATTAAGAAACTTAAAGCAGTGACATCTAACTAGTTAAAAAGTTAGAATTAGGTTACTACTTTATGTGAAAAGAATTTAATAATCTTCAGATTACTCTAACATATGCATTTTTCCATGAGGTACAAATGGAATTAATGCAAAATACCTTTTTCCTATGACTTTAAGTGTAACTAGTCTGGCATGTAGCATTAGTAATAACAAACAGATCTGCATCTTTTATACAGGTGATCTAAATCAGGATACAGTACATCATTTAATAAACTTTAAGTATTAAAAAAAACTTTAAGTATTTTATATTTATAGTGCATAAAATCATGTTTTATAACTTTAAGATATTCTAAATACTTGTTCTATATTCTTCCTGGAATGAAGAACTAGTTTTGATTAATAAATACATGTAAAAAGTCACATGTACTAATAAGAAAGAATAATTCTTTCACATGAACATTAATACATTTTCACATGAACATTAATACACGGAAATGTCTGTTCTGTGGTAATTGTGGGCACCAGAAGGTAAAAACACAGAGCAGCTGCTTCATCTTTGATAATGCCTTTAACACCTTTATAAAATAATAAAAGAATATGCATACCTGTGTCCATGCTGTCTCTAGTTATCATCTAAAATACTGTATGCCAACTTTAGCTCAATGGACAACATGAAAGTTTCCCTCTCAGCACTCTTTACTTGTTAATAAAATCCATGATGGAATAAAAATCATTTTGGATTCTGAGACCAGTATCTTCTTCTTCTTCTTTTTATATTTTATTTATTTATTCATGAGAAAGAGAGGGGCAGAGACATAGGCAGAGGGAGAAGCAGAGAAGCAGGCCCCCTGTAGGGAGCAGGATGTGTGACTTGATCCCTAGACCTCTGGACCAAGCTCTGAGCTTGAAAGGAGAGGCTCAACCACTGAGCCACCCAGGTGCCCCCCACTATCTTCTTTAACTCAGTTTTCTCCAATTCTTTGAAAACTTTCCAGAATTTTCTCAATGATATTGTTTAGGACAAATAACTTTGGCAATCATCCTTAAAAAAATTAACCATTAACCTGAGTACACTAGAACATGTCAAAGTTACCACATATACCACTGTTCTCTGAATCCATGCTGATACTCAATAAATATTAACAAAATGGTATATAAAATGGGGGAGAAAGGAAACACACACATACAATAAAAAACCATTTATATAAATGTGTTAGCAATGTTAAGACAAATTGTAGGGAAAATTATAGCATTTGGCATGTTAAAAATATCTCTTTACAGAATGCATGAATTTTGCCACAGGTATTGAAATTATTTGCACTTCTTTTGTTCAGATGAACAAATGGATCTCATATATTCATAATGGATCTCAAATATATTTTTATATTTGACTGTAAGTTTTCTATTTTATATAAACTTACAGTCACTATTAAGAAATTTCAGAAATTCAGGAATCTCTTAATCTGATGTCAAACAATGACTGCAGAAAAAAAAAAATTGATAATTTTATGGAAACTAAGTTGAAATCTTTGGGAAGATTCTAAAAATTCTAAAATCTAAAAGATTCTATTTGCCATAAAATTAATTTTGGTTTGGATATACAGAGGATATGTTAGAGAGAGAGAGAGAGGAGAGAGAGAGAGAGAGAGAACATTATAAAATACAGAAGAATTTAAAGGGGAAAAAATATACCATCCCAAAATATGCCTCCTTAGCATATTGACTATTTAATGCTAGTTATTTTTAAGAAATAGCAAACACAGGAGAGACTCTGAAAACTGAGTAGAAGTTGCCCTATGGTAAGAGAAACCTGGATTTGGAAAGGTGTCTTCCATTCTAGCAGGAACGGAAGGATGACTAAATCTCTAGAAACTCTCTTCAATTGGAAAAGGAAGGATTTGGGACACCTGGGTGGCTCAGCGGTTGAAAGTCTCTACCTTTGGCTCAGGGCTTGATCCTGGAGTCAGGATCAAGTCCCACATTGGGCTCCTTGCTGGGAGCCTGCTTCTCCCTCTGCCTGTGTCTCTGCCTCTCTCTTTCTCTCTCTGTCAATCATGAATAAATAAATAAAATCTTTAAAAAAAAAAGGGGCAGAATTTACATTTGCATAACAACCATACCCAGATTTACAGTGCTTTTTCCTGGTAACTGGATATCAAATTGGATATCAAACATTGGAGAAGACAAGTTCAAAGATTGGTTTACTGGGGAAAAAAAGAGGTAAGACTCAAAGTAAATGCTCTACTTGAGGAAATTAATGATCACCTGTTCTGTATGTTTCAGTTGTAATAAAATGTGTGAGGTATTAACTTTTTGAATAATTGCCTGCTCTAAGACCTTCCACTTTATAGTGATTTAGTGGGTCTCAACCTGGGGTAATTTTACCCCAAATAAACATTTGGCAATGTTGGGAACCATTTTGGCTGTCATAACTGAGGAGAGAGGATACTACTGGCCTCTAGTGGGTAGAGGCCAAGGATGCTGCTAAACATGCTGCGATGCATAGGATAGCACCCCACAACAAAGATGGATCTGGCCCCCCAAAATAAAAAATGTTGCTGTTGAGAACTCTGTAACAACAAAGAATATTACCAGTAATACAATTACATAAAATAGGATTTAAAAGTTTAATCACTGATCAATGTCTTGCTAATATTTTTAAGTAACGACAGTAATTGTGGAAATGATATTGTCATTTTCACACACATTTTATCATTTGATTCTCCAAACAAACATAGAAGTAGGCAAGGTATGTATAATTCGACCCATTCTAGAGTGCAAAGCACTGAGGCTCATCAAGGTTAAACAGTATGAACAAGATCATTTGAGGCTCAAACTAAACACAGTTATCTTTAAAAAAAAAAGATTTATTTATTTTAGAGAGCGCGAGCGAGAGTGTGTGCATGTGCACACAAGGGAGCAGGGAGTTGAGGGGGGGAGCCACAGAGGATGAGAATCTCAAGCAGATTCCCTACTGAGTGGGGAGTCTAGGGCTCCATTCCAGGACCCTGAGATCAGGGGCCAAAACCAAGAGTCTGCTGCTCAGCAGACTGAGACACCCAGGCACCCATAAAGCACAGTTATCTTAATTTCCATCAACTGTTCTTTTTAGTATATGTCACTACATCACTGAATTGAAACAACTTTATAAATATTTTATGGAATGTCTGAAAAATTAATAGAATCCTACATTAGAAAACACAAGTTGCAGAGGAATATTCTATTATTCTATTTTTGCAGGGAAAAGGAATTGGTAAAAAAAAAAAAAAAAAAAAAAAAAAAACAAGTCCTTTTCTATAGCCTTTGATATGTACGTTGCTAACCCAAGAAAATAATTTGGGACTTCTGTGCTTTTATACCAAAAGGATCATTTATCTGGGTCTAAAAAAGTCACCCTGTTTGTCAAAAACAAGGAAAGAACACTTTATGCTTTGATATTCCCAACAAATTGTTGTAAAACATGAAATCCATATCTTCCTGTAAGCTTCAAAGTGGAATTGCCAGACTTCTTTTTATCATTTAGACAGATACCCTAATTACTTTCTTATTCAAATCATATGAAAGCTTCATTTTTAAAAAGGTCCCTGAAAGTCTTTACATAAATACACACCTTCCCTACCAAGATTCTTTAACAAGAGATTCTTCTTATGCCACAGGAGGAAAGCAGATCAAGGATGCCAGCTTGGGGACCCTTCTCTCAAGTGATTTCAATGCAACAGTTGCTATTAAAAGGAAACAGTAAAAATGCCAAAGGATGTCATAGGGGTTCTAAAGAACTAATTATCAAGACAACATTAAAACAATAAAAACTGGTGGAGAAGCTTCCATGATTCAATATACAGAGAAAAAAAGAAGTCAGATAAATGGCATAAATTAGCGTTAGGATATAGTAAATATTGTATCTTTCTGCATGAAAGGAAACAACTTTAAAACATGTCTGGCATCCTACCTATATTGAAGTTTAAAGCTCCAAATTCTGACTTCCAGACACTTTGGAGGGAGTAAGAAATTGAAGATGTATTAATCTTTCATCAGGTATTGAAGATGTTATAATCTTTCATCAGTTTCAACTGTCAGTTTGACTTTAGCAGCATTTTCACTCCTGGTTTAAGAACCTTATTTGTGTTACCTGTGATTATTGATTATTTTCTATGACTGCAAGACAGCATAATAAAACCAGAGTCTACATAATTATTCAGGTAGCTGCTCTGGTCTAGGAAAGTGCAGGGCCAGAGGTCATGGCCCAATATGAAATGTTCCTACAGTACCCAGCACTAAAAGTGTTTTGGTAGATGAGAAACAAGATTTGAAATATACAGAAAGAGGAAATGTGCAAAATACATCCAAATCTTAAAATTTACATATGAAGGAAGCTAGATGAAGGTGTTAACCAAATTGAAAGATAGTCCTCAAATTTACTTGACATACCAGTAAGTTGTAAAGCTAAAGGAGCTATCATATACTGTCATTCATACGAAATAAATTTTTATTATCCAGGCTAATGCAAAAACTTTTCTCTCTCTTGAAAATGTTACAAAAGTCTTGTCACGTGATGAAGTGTTCAAAGGTCATATAGACAAAAACGTGAAAGAGATAACAGAGGTGGTCAAGAAGATAATCCAAATACTAGGCTTTTTTTCCTTAGATTTTCATGATGTTTTTGTCTATCAACTTTTAAAATTTTGTAACATGCTATGATTTTTCTTATTCTACGTATTCATTTTTAGCCTAATTATGCATCTGAATTGTGTATCCATTATTGTAAGATATTATTTTTCTTAAAGGAAGCCCTCCAAATTTTATAAGCTTTATGGTCCGACAAAACCTAGATCCACCCTTGTAGATGCTAATCTCTAAATCGAGAAAATTATTAGAAACAGTGGATATACTTGTCATTAAAGTGAAAGACTCAATACGGCATAGCTATGACCAGCTGAAAAAAATTAATAATTAAGAGGTTGAAAGTGATGGTGGTACCAACTTCAAAGTACACAGTCAGACAGAAATTTAAAATTATTTCTAGAATAGCAACAGGCACAAATCAAGTACCTGTTCGTATTCAGGTACAATGTGGACAGATATGTCAGCTATAAACTATACTGGCCTTTTGTAACTGTGGAGGTCATCTACCTTCTTTGCCATTATGCAGCATTTTCCTAAAGGGCAGGGACCTCTTCAATGCACATACTTATATGTGCCCACCAAAACTGTATGATGAAACTCCACTAAAATTTCTTTGATGTATTTTGTAGTCATTATTTTAGAATGATGATTTTTACAGTAATATTTTTCAATTTTCTCTTATTTGCTGTTTTGTGTTGTTGTTAACTTAGAAGTAGTATTTTCATGGGCAGTGAACTTCACAGGACAAAAACAAAAAAACAAATGTGTTACGAGAAATAAACCAAATTTCAGTCATTAAAGCAAGCATTACGGAAAATGATGTAGAAACACATCCTTCAAATAAATAAAACTTCTTTGCAATATTTCTAGGGAGGGTTTACTATCATAAACACTCATGAGAATAATCCTTTGAACTGAAATCTTTAATTAACTTTGAAATCTATAATGTAAACTTGAAATATGTTGCCTTTAGAAATCATGTTACAGTTAAGGAGTTGGAATAAACTACAATCTACTAAAAGAGATTTTTTTTTCAAGATAACATATTAAGTGATTCTAAGTCCATTTCAATCAGGATCATTAGTTTAAAATAAAATTAAGCTGCGCATTAAAAATATGCACATTATATTTTTTCCGATGTATTTAAATACACAGTAGATGTGAAACCAGCAAAAATATTAAATTATTAGGCCATGAAATCCAATATACATAAAAATGTTTCCTACATTATAACCAAATTAAAAAGGCTTTGCTCCACATTGTGCAGACAACATTTATGATAACTTAAAAACTAAACAAATAAAATGAAAAGTGTTATTTGAATTCTGTATTTACTA
The DNA here is from genome assembly GCF_905146905.1 of Nyctereutes procyonoides. Classification (NCBI taxonomy): domain Eukaryota; kingdom Metazoa; phylum Chordata; class Mammalia; order Carnivora; family Canidae; genus Nyctereutes; species Nyctereutes procyonoides. The sequence goes on from NW_026575159.1 coordinate 10,283,901, forward strand.
AAAGCATACATTAAGAAGTGAGGTTCTGTGACAGTTTAAGGGAAAAAAGGGTCAATTATAATGGATATAATGTTTTTCTAAAAATCTAAAATATTAATTATTAAACACAACCATCTAGATTGTATTTCCAAGAAATATTTCTTGTAAAATCCCTAACCATATTTTGGCAGCAATGTATGGCATTTCTAGTTCCCATCTGATTCTATCTACAGTATTCAACTCAGCAAATAAGGCAACACACATCTAGATTCTAGACATCGATTCATATACATACCTCTTCGCTGTCAATGTAATCATGACTGTTTTGCTAATTCATCAACAGAAGATATGGAAACACTTTTAAAAAGCAGCATTAATATATGTCCTGATTGTGATTGGCAGTGTTAATTACAGGGGGTTTTTATCCTGTCAGCAGTTTCAAGACGATTATTCTTAAGTTTAAATTCCAGGAATGCTCTGTATATATATACCCATATACATCTCATGTACTAGGAGACTAGAAGAAACAGACAAAGGTACAGGGAAAATATAGGAAGAAAAACACAGGATTGTACATTATCCCAGCTCATCTCAGGTTATCTGTCTTCCAGTTCTTCTCATAACTAGCTACAGACCGATTCTTGGTTGAGCCATTTAACATGCTGGATGGGCAAACTAGATGATAAGAATAGTCATTTAGTAGTTAAATTTACTATGAATGCTTTTCAAAAAATGAAAATCTAATTTTAACATGCACATTTTTAAGGTGACTTCTAATTTTTTTTCCATTAGTACTATTTTAAAAAAAAACAAAATTTGGAAATAGGGCAAAATAAAAAGTAGATAGCATGTACTTTCAGTTACACACTGGAGGATTCTTTAAAGGCTCACATAAGGATTAATTAATTATCTAGGAGAATAAACCTGTGTTTGATTTTGCTATTTATGATTAATTACAGACTCAGCTTCTGTGAAGTTACATGTTAATTTTCTGTCTAAAAGAAATGATAACCCCAAAGGTTAAGGTTCCATTGTCCTACTGGACAATATTAATTGCTTTTGTTTCTAAGTCAGAATGTCATTCCTGGGAGATACACATAATTCATGTTCCTCTGATTTTCCTTTAAAGCAATTTTGCCATCTTACTGATTCTTTTATTAAGCTAAAAAATATCTTTAACAAAAAATATGTATCTTTAACATGAGTTTAATTAAGGATTTGTAGAAGTATGGTGTTTTAAATTTTTCAATTTTTTTTTTTGACAAACTTTAGAGGTTCCACTAAAATACCCGAGCAGACTTACCTTCCAGAAATATTTAAGTGAAGGCACTCTTTTTAAATTTTTTTGGTCCTGGGAGTGAATCTCCAACAACAATAAAACTTAACAATGAAACTTTACCTGCAGTAGTGCTCAGTTTCTCTTTCTTAACCTAACTCTGATTTTGTTTTCCTTTCTGGTTCTTGGCCACAGTATTTGGTTTTGGTTCTGGTGTCCACAGAGCAAGTAAGTTTTTTCCCACTGGTGACACCAATGATAGGGAATACTATGATGGACCATTTGATGATCTTTAATTACTGGGGTTCTGTTCTCTGTTGGGTGAGAGGCAACAGAATTTGTTTCGTTAGTCTTTTACATTGTTTGTGTAAGAATACATTACATACCCACAGAAAAGAGAACAACAAATATCTCAGCTTCCAACCAATGAATTTCATGTTTATTTACTCTTGACCTATGGCTGAGATTGAAGAATTGAAGCTAAAAGCGCTCTGTGTTTCTCCGTTTCTCTGACATCAGATTTTTAAATTTCAATGCTTTCCTATATTCAGTGTGTGTTAATAAATTATACAATAATGCCCAAGTCAAGTAAGTTATGTTATGACTTTTTTTGAGACTTATAACCACAATCATTCTAAAAGTCTCACATTCCAAGAAAATGAAATTTAAATGAGCTAGGACTTTAAGAAAACAAAATTGTAATCCTTATGGAATTTGCTAGTTTAGAGTATTTTTATATAAAAATATAAATCCAGGTCTATATTTGAGACATCTTTTTTTTAAGATTTTATTTATTTATTCATGATAGACAGAGAGAGACAGAGGCAGAGACACAGGCAGAGGGAGAAGCAGGCTCCATGCAGGGAGCCCAATGTGGGACTCAATCCTGGGACTCCAGGATCACGCCCTGGGCAGAAGGCAGACGCTAAACCGCTGAGCCACCCAGGGATCCCCGAGACACATCCTTTGATTACTGTAACTATTGTGTTCATTTTGGCTTGAAAAAAATTACTTATCCTTCTCTGATTTCCTTGATGGTCAGGTATAATCAAAGCTCATTCTCTGTTTGTTTGTTTTTTTTTTATATCATTTAGTTTTTTGTCCTCATGAAAAGACTAGTTAATATGAACCTCCTCAACTTCTTACAAAGTTTCACTGCTAACATTTCTCCAACATTATGTCCAGGATTGTGAAAAATGTAAAATTATGTGTCTAATCAAAATGTTTTTATATCAGCAATAATGACATTATGTAGTTTGGAGGTGGACCTAAATATAATTGCATTGGTGAGTCATCTTTAGATAGCTGAATTTCTAAGTAAGATAGGGTATTAATAAACTGTTCACCAGTACATCACAATTACAGTGTTGCTGTATCTTTGGATTATTATAATCTAAGTATTCATTTTTCCTACCCTAAAAAAGGGTAAAATTCACGTGTGTGGCCCTAGGTGCCTGTGATGGCATGTATGAGATCTGCAAATCTGTGCAAATAACTGTGAGTGACAAAGACATCTCAAATATTTTTCTCTTAGCTCTCTCTGAAAAAAATAATTTAGTTAAACACTACAGTTAACATGGGTGATCAAGACTTTTATAAGCAAAAGTGGCAGAAAAGTGTAACCATGTAAGCAAGTTATAGAATAGGATCTTTGTTTATATTAAGGGAAATAAAAAAAAGAAAGTTTTCGAAGTAAAGTGCCTAATTGCTCCATAATGTGAAAAAAGTGTAGTGAAAGATACAATTTGAGTGTGTGCAATAAGTTGTACATGAGTGGAGGGAAATAAATGCTTGAGTTGGTTTAATAATACCAGCAAATAACCAACCTGAAAAGGCAATAAAATATGTTAAATTTTGGCAAGTCAACAGACTTACACATAAAATAATATAAAACAAAAGGAAATCTGTGAATCCTTTGCTACCATATATCATATTAATGCAAATTAGATACATTTTTAATCTCTCCTAGAATGATATACAGCATTTAGTCTGTCCTGAGCAAAGGTTAGAAAAAGGTTATTTTTTTACCTTGGTGTAATAAATCCAGATAGTAGAGATTCTACTCACCAGAATAAATTTCTGTTTTGAGTTTTCTTTGGCATGCCCTTGATTCTGAAAAAAAAAAAATCTATGGTTCCTTACAATTATGTTACTTCTAAGTTTATTTAGAAATTTCATTGTCATTTTTATTAACAGGTAGCCAAGCTACCGTTTTACAAGCACCTAGATCCGATTTTATTTACCCAAATCCTGATACTTTTTTGACTTGACTTTTCTAAGATCAGATCCTAAAGTTTAGAGGGGATAAAAGATCATACTCAGAAATTCCAACATTGCCCCAAGTATGCAAGTTTTACTCTTAATAGAAATATATAAGAAAATGTAAAGGACAGGGAAAGCCAGGAATCTTAACAGTTTCAGATGTTTTGGTAAGTTGAAGGAGGCATGTGATGGTTATGCCTCTTTCTAAAGTGACTATATAAGCATATAGTGTATCTAGAAATCAATTTCCTTAAAACCATCCATTCAACTTTCCAGGTGGTTACCTGGAAAGATGTCCCAAGGGACCTGGGTAGCTCATTTGGTTAACCATCTGCCTTCAGTTCAGGTCATGATCCCGGGGTCCTGGGATGGAGCTCCAGATTGGGCTTCCTGCTCAGCAGAGAGTCTGATTCCCCATCCTCCTCCCACCACCCCCAGCCCATGCTTTCTCTGGGTCTCTCTCTCTCTCTCTCTCAAATAAATAAATAAAATCAAAAAAGAAGAAGGAAAGAAGAAAGAAGAAAGAAAGAGAAAGAAAGAAAAGAAAGAAGAAAGAAAGAAGAAAGAAAGAAAGAAAGAAAGAAGAAAGAAAGAAAAGAGAAAGAAAAAGAAAGTTGTCCCAAACTCTATGCAAACTAGTTTGAAAGGCTACTGATCTATCTATTTAATTCCATTCTGAATATCCACAATGTTTCTCTAGAGATCAGGACTTTAATACATGACAGAGCCAACCTAAAAAAGGGGGGGGGTTACCTAAAAGAATATGTTATCTGCTGTTATAGAGAGAAGTCTCTAGTTAAGGTGTGGCTAGTATATGAGAGAACTAATGAACTATTAGAAATGTTACTCAAATCAGTTGTGAACTGTAATGAATTGCTGGCATTGTAAAGTTAAGAAGGTTATTGCCAAATTCAAGATACATAAAAGGGCCTTCCATTTTCTTTCTAAAATTGTTTCAAGAATGGTCCATCCTCCATGAAAAGAAAAAAAGAAAAATGAAATGTATTTATTAGGACTCTTTACATACTTTCATAAAACTCTACATGCAGAAAATTCCTTTTATTTAAACTTCTTAAAGAGTGTCCGTAATAGGACTTATTAAATCATTACTATGATTAGATTTTTAAAATAATCAGGTCAATGTGTAAGAATTTATTTTATCTGCCCATGTAGTTGTTAAATATGCAAATTGAGAGAAGATTTGGCTTTAAGTAGGCCATTTTATTGTCTATTCTTTAGCAATAACTGGCATCTGCTGACAGACTACTGAATTGTTTCATACAACAAAGTTCACATAATCCTAACATCTGTTTTGGTTGCATTTTCTTCATATTTCTAAGAACAAAATTAGAAAAGGCACATGCCATTTGTGTTAGTATCAACTCTTCCTCTCAAATATAAATCTGTAGTAAATAAATGATGAATAGAAGGTTCTAAAATAATATAAATGACACTAAAATGTTGCTCCTATGCAATTAAGTTAACTCAGAACCCAATAATCATCCTAATATTGGACAACAAAATTTGACTACCTTAACCAGTGATCAAAGTTGAGTTACAGTTTTAACTAACCTTACAATAGTGGTTATAAGCCCATTCTAAAATTTAGAATTTCTCTTTTATAAAGAGATTACTATGGTTGCTAATGAAGGAGTCATAAGTTCAAACAACCCTGTCCTTTAAACGTTGTTTTTTGCCAATAAGTAGAAGTTTGTCCATTAAAAACAAAAATGTATTCAAGCTTTTTGGAAAGCATCTGATACATTTTATCTGAGCACTAAATCATTTCATTTTACCAGAAGTTGAGTATTAAAGATTGAGCACTAAAAACAATCTTCTGGTTAGGTTTTGTTATATTCTGAATTCAGTGAAATCAAATCAGTTTTTCTCCCTGTGCACACATGGGGCTGTTTATAGTCAAACTTTCCCATAAAAAAACATGAAAAGCCTATGAAAGAACACGTTACTTTTTTTAATTTTTTAATTTATTTATTTATGATAGTCACAGAGAGAGAGAGAGAGAGAGAGAGAGAGAGAGAGAGATAGGCAGAGACACAACACAGGCAGAGGGAGAAGCAGGCTCCATGCATCGGGAGCCCGATGTGGGATTCGATCCCGGGTCGCCAGGATCGCGCCCTGGGCCAAAGGCAGGCGCCAAACCACTGCGCCACCCAGGGATCCCCGAAAGAACACGTTATTAATTTAATGCCCTACAAACTGATTTCAGGTCCAATTATAATTGACTTCTAGCTCAGATGTCAAAGGATTTTTCTACATTATGAAGAACCCAAGAAATCAGAATCTCTACTATTCCAACAGGCTCACATAAGCATTCCCCATGTCCAGTGTGAAGCTTATGCTCATAAAGGCAGCCCATTTAAGCTACCACAGAAGGTATTTCCTCCTTTAAAAATGGCAGGGGTGGGACTGGTAACAGAAAAAAACAACAGAAATACTTTTATGGGTTTATAGGTATAATAATAATAACCATTCAGTCTTATCACGTGATAGATTCATGAAAACTATACCTTCCACTTTGGTTAACACTTTAGAAGTGTGAGAAGGTGAGTTGAATCAAAGCTTCTGAATGCAGAAAAATGATGTAACAGCAACCATTATTCCTTTTATGTTGTCTTCATCATTATTTTCAAAACTCATGCCAAACACATGTGCTGTGATTTTGACCTATTATGTTATGTATCAATCTCACCTTGCTCAATATTAATATGATTTTATAAATATGGCAATTATTTTTAAAATCCAATGATAATTTATTATTTCTAGAAATACACAGGAGAGATTCTGAGAGTTGACCATTGTATGTTGTAATTTACTCCATTTGAGCTTTATAGATTAATACCAACAGTAACATCTGTAAAAGTCATTTATTTATTCAACGATTATGAGACAACTACCAGTTGCCACATTTTGCAATTTGGTCTTTAGCCCATTATAGTGAATTACAATATATTAGTCCATTTTTCCCCTTTACTTGTAATCTGTAGTTCAACTTCATGAATAGAAACTTTCTTTGTTTTATGTCTGAAAAATAAAATTCAGTACTTAAGTTAAGCTGTCTCTCAAGTTAACTTTGAAGCTTTCTTTATACCTCACTGGGTTAGAGAGTGCTGGGAGGCAAAAACATCTGTTCATTCACAAGAATTGAACTCTTGGAATGATCCATCCATTATGCTAGCTTTGGGGCCTTAACACACCCACAGTCCCTCCCCTCAGAGCTTATAGTCCCCTTTGAGTAGCATGGTCTTATTAAGGTACTAGTAGAAGAGGAGAGGTTTCATGCTGCTAGGTGAGTAATAAGCCAAGTAAGAAAGGAGAAAATGAAGATGCAACAAAGGGAGATAACTGATGGACCAAGATATCACAGTGGTTGGGAAAAGCAAGAGCAGGGGATCCCTGGGTGGCACAGCGGTTTGGCGCCTGCCTTTGGCCCAGGGCGCGATCCTGGAGACCCGGGATCGAATCCCACGTCGGGCTCCCGGTGCATGGAGCCTGTTTCTCCATCTGCCTATGTCTCTGCCTCTCTCTCTTTCTCTCTCTGTGACTATCATAAATAAATAAAAATTTAAAAAAATTTAAAAAATATATTCTAAAAAAAAAAAGAAAAGCAAGAGTAAAGTGTATAATGGGAAAGAAGAACTTAAAATTTCTGAGCTATGTTATGATACAAATCTTATAACTGTACACATCAATAAGCAGTGTAAATGTTTTTGTTTCTCAAAGGTGATTAAAAGATTGTGAAATGTGGATTAAGTGTGAGACTAAATGAAATGAGATCTTATAAATTTACCATCTTCTTTTAAAATGAAATCAAAGTATTTGATTAATTCAATAGCACTGACACCTAATACAGAGATAATAAAAACTAATTTTCTAAAGTTGTGCTCTCCAGTATGGTAGCCATACGCGGCTATCTGAATTTTAAATAATTAAAATGAAATATAACTAAAAATTTCATTCTTCAATAGTGCTAGCCACATGACAAATGTAAGGTAGCCACAAGGGACTGCCCAAATTTGGGTAGCACAGATTTTTAGAGAATTTGTAACACCACAGTAAGTTCTATTGGAAAGTACAGATAGAGAGAGCCCAAAGATACTGATGTTTATAGGGGTCTATAGCAGAAGCATCTATATAAAACTTCATTTGTTTGGTATAACCAATAGCTATAACTTTAAAAACAATGGCAACTGTCTCTTCACCTAAAATTGTTATGGTGCCACTGGCAAAGTATATACTGAGAAATAATGTAGGGCAGAAAACCACTTGAAAAGATTTTACTACTGGCACTCAAGTCAGAAAACAGTATCATATTAAATCAGATTAAAATGGAAATATGTAAAATAGTCAAGAAATTGCTGGGTCATTTAGTTGATATTGGTCATGTTATCATGGGCCTGTTTGGATATGTTTTTTTTATAGCCTGAAGGTATCTGAAATAGCAGGTAATACAGGGGAAAAAAAAGCAACAGTAATATTATCTATAAATATTCTCAATTTGTTTTCTTTTTGTTCTATTTCCCAACAATATACTACTTCTATAATTTGGATAAAGACAAAAAGGTAATAAAGGGGGTTAATAGAGTTAATTCTGAGAGAGTTAACAGAGAGGAGAGAAAAGATGCCTAAGTACTAGAAATTAAAAAATAATGAAATCACAATTAAAAATCACAAATTCATGCCTCACTTAGGAGAAGGCAATAAACTATGTGCTAAAGACAAAACATTAGTTCTAGTACATTAGAAAAGGAATCCCCAGATTGCCCTGCCTTAAATTATATGGCAAAGAACCAGACTATTTGTTTCTACTAGCAATAAATTAGCTAGTCACATAAGGATTAATTGCAAAACTGACCCTTGAAACACTGCCCAGTAGCCCAATTTTGAACAATAACTCAAATTTGGTCTTCTACCAAGGAATTTTTAGTAAAAAGAATCTGAATGGTCTAATTCATAGGAGAGAGATACTGGTTTGAGGCTTCCTTCTACAAATTTTTCCAGTTACCTACCAATGCTCCAAAGTATACATATTATGAGTTTCTCCCAGGAGTCTAGCACCTTTTGGGAATATAAGAAGACTGTGCATTTTGTATCCAAGTATTCCAGGGGATATTAGGTTTCATAATACATTTGAATTTTCATTATTTATGGGTTCAAGAGTTTGATGAGAAGGTGTTGATTACATAAATGATATAAACAGATTTCAACCCTCAGCCATTTTTTAAAATTCTGACTTCAGCCTTCTTGTTAATTTTTAGCAGCCACTTAAATCTTTATTCCCTAATCTCCAATATCCCAAGGAAATGTGTGTTCTCCACAAGAGTGACATCATTTAGGTAAGTACATAGCCATCTCTTTTTGTTGAAGATGCAAAATTATATCCAACGTACAAGGTCAAATAATTTGACTCCAAAAGTGTGTGTGAGGCTTTGTGTTCACTGTTGAAATGAGAAAAGTAAATGTTTAAGGTGTACACCTTTTCTGGCAATCTAACCAATAATGCATTCGATTTCTCTACATCTTTTCATGCTGAGTTCCTACATTAAAAAAAAATAAGAAAGAAAGAAAATTCAGTGACTGGATTGGAACAAAGAGAATAAAAGAACAGTTATAATTCCACTCCTTCATTTCGTTTTTAATGTGCTAATGGGAAATTTATAATAAAACTGAAACTATATGAGGTAAAAATCCCTTTCACCAGCCAATTACACCTTCACTTGAAAATTGTCCGAGGAGAAAAGTTGATTTTTTGAAAAATGCAGTTAATAGATAAGGAGATATTTACCTCCCGAATGCTCAAGATAACTGAGCATTAATAAAAAGAAGCCATTCTGGTATTTTATTTCAGCTGACATTACCTCCTTTGAGCTAACAGAGTTGAGATAAACCATTCCCTCCAAATAAAAATCAAATAGTCACTGTTACCCATTATCAAAGTGTCAGAATCTGACTAAAGCAACCAAAGTAAGAGCTTCCTATTCTTTTACCAGGAAATAAAGACGATTTTGTTTCAAGTTCTTTGATTTCAATGGATAGGTAAAACTGGAAAATATCAAAGTATAATTAATTACTTGTTGGTATACTCCAAATAGTTTTAAACTTGCCTGTTTTCCTTACTCATCTTTTCTCTCCTTTTAGTACCAAGAAGCAAACATTGTACAAAAAAGTAAATAAATAACCAAATAGGTAACATAAAAGAGAGATATGCCCTTTTCTGGGACAAGTAAAGCTCAAAGCTATTTACTAAACTTATAACCAGTTGCAAAGCTGGATAACTTAAGTGACAATATTTGTTATATGAATCTTTTTTATGTAACTATAAGCCTAATGCATACCTCTTTATAATAGGAAATAGATTATAACAATTAATATGCATTGAGCACTTACCCTCATCAGACACTGCATTAAAGTTAGTACATAGCCAGGAAGTAAGAATGTCAGGATTATAAGCAAGAAAGTCCGACAATATACAAAAGCAAAACTGACTTTCATTTTTTAAATGATAATAAAGATTTAAACACCCATGGAGGGTGGTGGGGGGACACAGTAACTGGGGGGCAATCATGAAGGAGGGCACATGATGTGATGAGCACTGGGTGTGATATGCAACTGCTGAACTCTACATCTGAAATTAAAGATGTACTATATGGTAGCTAACTGAATTTAAATAATTTTTTTTAAAAAGATTAACAGACTCTTGACCTCACTTCAATATTCCTATGATACACGAATAGGATAATTTCCTATTAGTCCAACTAATATCCTCAGAATGGTGCTAAAATCCTACAGGGATAAATGATAAATAAAAAAAAATTAAACACTAACCCAGTGTATAAATAGTGGTAGAGCTAATAGGCAGGGGTTTTGTTTTTGTTTTTGTTTTTTTGTTTGTTTGTTTTGTTTTTTTGGGCAGGTCTTTAACCACCGAGCATTTCAAAACTTACAGAAGTCATCTAGAGCTATCCATATAATGCTACTCAATTGTAGAGATGGCATAACATGCAGTATCTAAAGGTGATATACTGAGTTGTTTATTTCTGGTTCTTGGAGAAGCTATTTCAAAATAGGATTTGAATGAAATTGGAATAGAATCACATAATATAGAATATTAAATATTAGGAACACAAATCAACATATAGAATGGGTGACAGTTAAAAATCTTATGCAGGGGGGAGGGGCAAGATGGCGGAAGAGCAGGGTCCCCAAATCACCTGTCCCCACCAAATTACCTAGATAACCTTCAAACCATCCTGAAAATTTACGAATTCGGCCTGAGATGTAAAGAGAGACCAGCTGGAATGCTACAGTGAGAAGAGTTCACGCTTCTATCAAGGTAGGAAGACGGGGAAAAAGAAATAAAGGAACAAAAGGCCTCCGAGGGGGAGGGGCCCCGCGAGGAGCCGGGCTGAGGCCGGGGCGAGTGTCCCCAGGACAGGAGAGCCCCGTCCCGGAGGAGCAGGAGCTGCACCAACCTTCCCGGGCGGGCGGAAAGGGGCTCGCAGGGAGCTGGAGCAGGACCCAGGAGGGCGGGGATGCCCTCGGGCTCCCGGGGACACTAACAGACACCTGCGAGCGCAGGAGAGTGCTCCGAGCTCCCTAAGGGCTGCAGCGCGCACGGCGGGACCCGGAGCAGCTCGGAGGGGCTCGGGCGGCGGCTCCGCGGAGGGGGCTGCGGGGCGGGAGCGCGAATCCAACAGCGCAGGCCCCGGAGCACAGGGCGCCGGGACACAGCCCAGGATCCGGCCTCCCCCGGGACAGGCAGAGGCCGGGAGGGCCCGAGACAGCGAGGACGCTCCTGCCCCGAGCTGAGCAGATCAGCGGCCCCGCCCCGGAGCCTCCAGGCCCTGCGGACGGAGAGCCGAGAGCCCCGAGCCCCGTAGTTCCTGCGGAGGCTGAATCCAGGCTTCCAGAGTTGCCATAGCAACTGCTGCTGTTCCTCCTGGGGCCTGGCGGGGTAAACAACCCCCGCAGAGCCCTGCAGCAGGCAGGGGCAGAGCAGCTCCCCCAAGTGCTAACACCTGAGAATCAGCGCAGCAGGCCCCTCCCCCAGAAGACCAGCTAGAGGGGCCAGTGATACTCCCCCGTGTTCCAATACAACTTGTTTCTGGCCACTCTGCACTGAGCAAAATGACTAGAAGGAAAACCTCAACTCAAAAGAAAGAATCAGAAACAGCCCTCTTTCCCACAGAGTTACAAAATCTGGATTACACTTCAATGTCAGAAAGCCAATTCAGAAGCACTATTCTACAGCTACTGGTGGCTCTAGAAAAAAGCATTAAGGCCTCACGAGACTTCATGACTGCAGAATTTAGATCCAATCAGGCAGAAATTAAAAATCAATTGAATGAGATGCAATCCAAACTAGAAGTCCTAACGACGAGGGTTAACGAGGTGGAAGAACGAGTGAGTGACATAGAAGACAAGTTAATGGCAAAGAGGGAAACTGAGGAAAAAAGAGATAAACAATTGAAGGACCATGAAGACAGATTAAGGCAAATAAACGACAGCCTGAGGAAGAAAAACCTACGTTTAATTGGGGTTCCCGAGGGCGCCGAAAGGGACAGAGGGCCAGAATATGTATTTGAACAAATCCTAGCTGAAAACTTTCCCAATCTGGGAAGGGAAACAGGCATTCAGATCCAGGAAATAGAGAGATCCCCCCCTAAAATCAATAAAAACCGTTCAACACCTCGACATCTAATAGTGAAGCTTGCAAATTCCAAAGATAAAGAGATCCTTAAAGCAGCAAGAGACAAGAAGTCCCTGACTTTCATGGGGAGGAATATTAGGGTAACAGCAGACCTCTCCACAGAGACGTGGCAGGCCAGAAAGGGCTGGCAGGATATATTCAGGGTCCTAAATGAGAAGAACATGCAACCAAGAATACTTTATCCAGCAAGGCTCTCATTCAAAATGGAAGGAGAGATAAAGAGCTTCCAAGACAGGCAGGAACTGAAAGAATATGTGACCTCCAAACCAGCTCTGCAAGAAATTTTAAGGGGGACTCTTAAAACTCCCCTTTAAGAAGAAGTTCAAGTAACTCTGAACGTGAATGGGCTTAATGACCCCATCAAAAGGCGCAGAGTTTCAGACTGGATAAAAAAAAACAGGACCCATCTATTTGCTGTCTACAAGAGACTCATTTTAGACAGAAGGACACCTACAACCTGAAAATAAAAGGTTGGAGAACCATTTACCATTCAAATGGTTCTCAAAATATACCCTAAAAACTACAGAACACTTCTGAAAGAAATTGAGGAAGACACAAAGAGATGGAAAAATATTCCATGCTCATGGATTGGCAGAATTAATATTGTGAAAATGTCAATGTTACCCAGGGCAATTTACACGTATAATGCAATCCCTATCAAAATACCATGGACTTTCTTCAGAGACTTAGAACAAATTATTTTAAGATTTGTGTGGAATCAGAAAAGACCCCAAACAGCCAGGGGAATTTTAAAAAAAGAAAACCATATCTGGGGGCATCGCAATGCCAGATTTCAGGTTGTACTACAAAGCTGTGTTCATCAAGGCAGTGTGGTACTGGCACAAAAACAGACACATAGATCAGTGGAACAGAACAGAGAACCCAGAAGTGGACCCTGAACTTTATGCTCAACTAATATGCGATAAAGGAGGAAAGACGATCCACTGGAAGAAAGACAGTCTCTTCAATAAATGGTGCTGGGAAAATTGGACATCCACATGCAGAAGAATGAAACTGGACCACTCTCTTGCACCATACACAAAGATAAACTCAAAATAGATGAAAGATCTAAATGTGAGACAAGATTCCATCAAAATCCCAGAGGAGAACTCAGGCAACACCCTTTTTGAACTTGGCCACAGTAACCGGAGAAGGACAAACGGTGTATGTTCTCATTCATTTGGGGAATATGAATAATAGCGAAAGGGAATATAAGGGAAGGGAGAAGAAATGTGTGAGAAATATCAGAAAGGGAGACAGAACATAAAGACTTCTAACTCTGGGAAATGAACTAGGGGTGGTGGAGGGGGAGGAGGGTGGGGGGTGGGGGTGAATGGGTGACGGGCACTGGGGGGTACACTTGACGGGATGAGCACTGGGTGTTATTCTGTATGTTGGTAAATTGAACACCAATAAAAATTAATTTATAAAAAAAAAAAATAAATAAAAATCTTATGCAAATAACTAGAATTAAAGAACAATTATCACTGGAGATATGGACTTAAACCACCAAGGAATCCACGTTAAGGGACAGGAATGATTAAGAACCAAGTTGGGGTATTGACACAGGAATTAAAAACAAAACAAAAAAACCCAATGGATATGAAAGACTGGCATGAAGAAGGTATGTCACCTGACTGACTATAAGGCAAGAATGAGCAACTGAACAGCAACTGAAGTTTCTAGCAGGCAAAGTACAAAAATGGTGCACATGAGAATGAGTCTAGCCATAGATGTCATAGATGTCAGGTGAGCAATATGTGAAACCTAAGAGTCTACTTTCAAACACCTGCGCAAAGTTTTACTGTGGCTTTAAATGAGCTGATCTGAATAAAAATTTAAAATCAACATTACATATACAATATGTAGACTGAAAGTCACCCAGGCACAGACATTTGCATTATTAAAATTGTCTCCATTATTTTTATACTCATTAAAAGACATATCTACAAATTGGTGAATAAGAGAGGTCCTAAGTAGTTATCTTATATGAAAGAAAATAAGTGCCCTTACAGGACAGGTGATTTCTACAACTACCTCCCCCTGAATAAGAATAGAAAGCTTATTCTGCAGAAAGGTGTGCCCATTTAGCACCCTATTCATGTGAGTGAGAACAGAATCATCTACAAGGTGTTTTCACAGCATAAAATCTCTATTCCGTTACAGAGTCTCTCTGATGTATTTATTTTTGCTCAAGCAGTATCCATAATGTTGACCAAGACAATAGAAACTAAGAGATCGGTGCTAAGTAGTTACCTGATAACACAGTTACCAGCATCTGGTAAACCAGCCTGAAGAAAGCACAGTCCCCCAATATGCACAGCACACAAAACACACAAGATGAGTCATCTAATAGCAACTGTCAGGGAAATAGAAAGATGTTTTGTGCACAGGAGATCTCTGAAAAATTACATCAGCATAGCCACTTAAATGAGCATTCGAATCTGTGAGGCCAAAGGGTAAAGTGAAAGGAGGAGAAGCTGAGGTTACTTATCTGGCTCCTATATTTTCCCCCTAAACTAGAGAACTTCATGATAAACAAAAACAAAAAGAAACTCTTCATGCTACTAGTTCTTGGGCCTTCTCTTTTCGATAAGTTTCATTATCTATTTCCTGTCATTCATTATTCCTTGAAAATCTGACATTTAATACCATGATATTCCATCACAAAGAATGCATCAGTGCTGGGGCACCTGGATGGCTCAGTCAGTTAAATCATCTGCCTTCGGCTCAGGTCATGATCTCGGGGTCCTGGAATCAAGCCCCACATTGGGCTCCCAACAGAGCAGAGTCTGTTTCTCCCTCTCCTTTTATTCCTCCTCCCACCCCTCCCATGCTCATGCTTTCTGTCAAACAAATAAAATCTTAAAAAAAAAAAAAAGAACATAGCACCATTCATTTCACCTTTGTTTTTAGCTATTTTCTAAAGATCATGACATATATCACCAAGTGTTAACTATATGTTTAGCACTGTGCTGGATCTTCCAGAGAATATAAGAAGAATCAAAGACAAAATCCAGCCATAGGAAAACACACAGTCCGCTTGAGAAAAATTAGGCATGAAAATCACAGGGAGTTGGTATACAAAGAGCATTTAACTAGTGTGAGGAAATAAGCTAGTTGTGTGGTCCTCAGTAAGTAAGGAAGAGAACTGGAATGATCCATGCTTATCAGACTGGGATATGTGTGCACATCAATGAGAAAACATGAGTGGTATCAAGATAAAGATAGTAACTACATTACAAACATAACTCATTTATTAAGCATGCCAATTGCCCTAAAGAATATGCAATTAATTTTCATATTAAAACAAATGGGTGCCTAAAGAACTTGCGGTTTATTAATTTTATAAATTAACAAATGATAGTGACTAGAGTGAATGATATAGGTGCTCAAGAAATTTGGAGAAGGAAAAGATCATGTAGATTGAAATATTTAAAGATTTCTTTCTTTCTTTTTTTTTTTTTTCTAAAGTGAGTTCTATGTCCACCAACGTGGGGCTTGAACTCACACCCTGAGATCAAGAGTCACATGCCTCACTGATTGAACCAGACGCCCATAAAGATGATTTCTTTAAAACTTTAGGCTGATTTCTTTAAAACTTCACTTTCTAACTAATTGCCATTATTAAACATCCAAAATACTATTGTATCCATAGGTGTTTAAATAGGGCCACACAACTAACCAGCCAGTACATGTAACTTGTTGATTATATGGGCCATGCTAATGGATGCTTTATCCATTAGCTATGATACTAAACTTTTAGGAAACTTTCAGTTCCAAACATCTCTCACAAAGAGACTGAGAACTGAAGAAAAAACAAAAATAAAACAATAACATATTCAGAGAAAAATGTCAATACAGTAAGGGATCATTTTATACAGTTTTATGCAGACATAGAAAGGAAGACTGCCAAGGAAAAAAACTGATGAAAATGTCAGGAGATGCCACTTGGGTAGCTCAGTGGTTAGGCATGTGCCTTAGCTGAGGGTGTGATCCCAGAGTCTTGGGATTGAGTCCCACATCAGGCTCCCCACAGGGAGCCTACTTCTCCCTCTGCCTATGTCTCTGCCTCTCTTTCTGTGTCTCTCATGAATAAATAAATAAAATCTTTTTAAAAAGATAAGAAAATGTCAGGAGAAGATGTATCAAGGAATTAGAGCAGGTTGGCTAAGACGGTAGTGGAGAGCTTTTCCTTAAAAGGATAAGAAGAAACTAAAAAAGCAGTGTTAGTCAAATAAAATACATTATTTACAAAGAATGAAAGAGGTTAGGATAACAGTGAAGGGTAGAGAAAAGTGAAGACCCTTGTCTGTAAGGAGTATCATAGGGTGTCAAAAAAAGAACAATAAGAAGACTGCTAAACATAAATCAAGATAGGAAATAAAGAGCATAAAGACCTCCCTTGATGTGGAGACTGGAGTTCCAGAAAGATTGAGGACATCCAACAGGTAAGAGAAAAATCAGAAGGTTGTGGTTGAAGATGGGGGTTTCTGCATTCTTGGTCTGAAGGGAATGTCATTGTAAGGAACTTCAGATGAAATCTGAGGTACGGCTTGCCTGTGAAAAACCAAAGAGAAAGCAGTGTGCAGATCACTGAACTGAAGAGATTGAGAAATTCTGAGGGAAAAATACTCAGAGTCACCAAGCATACAAAAGAATCCACAGATTAGATAATCAGATCCTGGATAATACCTATTTGTACCATGATTTTCTTATGAAAATAGTTACAATGGGTCCAATGTTTCTAAAACAAGTCTATATGGTCTAGGGAGATGGACTGCACTTCAGTTTCTGGATGATCCAAAATTTTCCATTGGAGCAATACCAGTGAATGCTGGGATAGGAAAGAAAATTCTAGATTGATAAACTTTTAGCAGCTTATTAATAGCTCAAAATGGATTTAGTCTTGAGCTGTGAGGTTATCTGCTAGGTTGTCCACCATGCTTTGTAAGTGTACCTTCCACAAACCTCCCTACTTCTTTGTGAATACAGGTCAGTGGAAAATGAGCCCCAGTACCTGGAAGGTTGCCAATTACTAAAACCTACCTGTAATGAAGCATCTACGTGAATGTTCTGATTGTGAACATGACCAAAACCCAAAGTTAAGGGCTCTACTTTCCTACCTAGTTGTCTTTTTTTCCCCTTGAAAGCCTGTTTCTAAAAGACAGTGAATGAGTTAAAATTAACTATTTTAAGTGTTCAAATCATCAAGAGGGTATGATGTCACATAATTAGGTTTAAACACCTAAGGGTTTCCTGCAAATTGTGTACCTATTTTTTTTCTTAAGTATCAAAAGGAGTTACATTCTTTCGTCAATCTAAATGTAATTTTCAAGTTAAATTCCCTCTGAAGATGCTATTTTTTTAAGATTTATTTATTATTAGAGAGAGAGAGCATGAGAGCAAGCGGGAAGGAGCAGAGGAGAGGGAAGGGGTGAGAGAGAGAATCTCAAACCGACTCCCCACTCACTGAGCATGGAGCCCAACTCAGAACTCCTGAAATCAAGAGTCAGTTGCTCACTGACTGAGCCATCCAAGCACCCTTGAACATAGTATCTTATCTTAGTCTTCTCAGGCTGCCATGAAGTATACCACACACACACACTGAGTGGCTTAAACAACAGAACTTATTTTCTCACAGTTCTGGAAGCTGTAAATCCGAGATCAAAGTCCCAAAAGAACTCAGTTTCTGGTGACATCTCTCTTCTGGGCTTACAGACAGCTGCCTTTAACTATGTACACACATACCTGTCCTCTATCTGCGCTTGCATACAGAGCAAGCTCTCTGCTGTCTCTTCTTTTAGGACACTAATCTCATTAGGCCAGGGCCCCATCCTCATGACCATATCTAACCCTAATTACCTCCCCTAAACCCCCTCTCTAAATACCACCAGGTGGAGGGTTAGAGCTCCAACATACAAATTTCAGAGTAACACAAGCATAATATTCAGTCCATAATATATGGCAAAAGACTTCAGACAATGAAAACATTTTCCACATTTGCTTTGTATCATGTAAAGGGGGGAAAAATGCCCCAAAACTCAATCTCTTTCTTGCCTTTTTTTCCTTTTGAAGACCAAGCTCTGTTAAGCAAATAAAACAGTGGTTTCAGGAAATGTTAAAGACATTGCTAATTGTCTTGGACTGAGTCTGAAGAAGGAGAAATAAGCTGCATTATATAGTCCTTTCTTTGTCAAGTATCAGTTCTAGTAATTACTTCAGTAAAATATAAATAATCCTTTTAAAGTTAGATACACTAAGAACTTCCCCCTACTGCCTCCCATAAAATGAATGTTTTAGGTGTTAGAAGGTGAAAAAAAAAGTTTAAAAATCTAGAGTAAGAAGTTATTCACACATCAGAGTCAAGACTTTTGATTCACCTGCTTTGGATATCAGACAAACCTAGTGCTTCAGCTCACTTTAAATCTTTATTATTATTAAAAATTTCAGAGTATTACAATCTGGGCAATACTTCAAATTCGAAAGTCTTACACCTCATTTTACAAGTGATCATTACATTGCCCACTATCACACAAATAGATACAGTGAAGAGTTCCACCATTTCATATAACAGTACTTCTTAAAATTGAATTTTAGAGGAATAAAATTAGATGATTCTTACTCAAAATATAATATTATTGAGCCCACCAAGGTAAAGTGCTAAGGTACCTATTACTGAAATCACTCAATTGCATATAAGGCACATGACACAGAAAAAAGCATGTTTATACAATACAATTCATTTAATCCTAAATTTTTAAGACATGTTTTAAAAATTATCCTAGGTTATCACAAAAAATAGCATTATCAAGTATTGTAAAGTACCACTTACATAATTTCAAATGTCTCCTCATTTTCACCGATATGTGGTTATATGTGTGTTCATATTTTATTTCCTGGTTTCATTAATATAAAAGTCAGCATGCATTTGATTGGCTAATTTGCCAATTTGGTCACAAACATAATGCAAATGGATACTGCACAGAATTAAACCATGCATTCTATTGTAATGTTTAGGAACGAAGTGAATCCTTTCTTTTTAAAAAAGATTTTATTTATTTATTAATGAGAGACACAGAGCAGAGACAGAGAGAGAGAGGCAGAAACACAGGCAGAGGGAGAAGCAAGCTCCATGCAGGGAGCCTGATGTGGCGCTCGATCCCAGGTCTCTAGGATCAGGCCCTGGGCTGAAGGCCGTGCTAAACTCCTGAGCCACCCAGGCTGCCCGTGAGTCCTTTCTAAATATGGTTGGAGTTTCTCTCCCTCATATTAGTGAGAAATAGAGGTATTTTTAATGATTTCATCATTTAAAAAATATTAACACAAATCTGAAGGTCAGAATTTTATGTTGAGAGGGACTTTCTTTTATATTCTATTGAAACTAAAATTAATAAATTGCCTTCAGAGAAAAGTCCATTTGTTTTGACACATTAGAAAAAATGTCCACATCACATCATCTATCATGAATAAAACACTGTTACAGAGCAACAGAGGGAGCCCACAGCATATTTGACCCTCTTCCTGTCTCCTCCCTCTCATCAGATAAATGAAGGTTGTTTTAAATTTTCCATTAGATGACTCTTTAAAAGAAAAAAAAAATCTTAAAGAGAAAAAGTCAGATATAATTTTAAATCAACCTGCAAGCTAACTTCAGATATCTATCCCCTTTCGCTCATAATTCATTCACATTAGTTTTTCTTTTTATAAAGACTTATCCATGAAATGTCTTTGGAAAATGTTCATGGTCATGATTCATTTTGTTTACTGTATTGTGTCAAAAAAATATGTTCTTAGAATTAGACATGTCAATGTTTGAGAATAGAAATCGAATCTTATTAAACACAGTAGTCGAAATTTCAAAATCACCTCTCATCCATGGAGGGCTACACAAAAATCCCATTAACAACCTCAGAACCTCAAGAAAGCTAATAAGAAATTCATTCATATATAAAAAGCCATCAGAGAATTAAAACAACTTCTGACACACAACCCTTAGCTGAATCTAAGTAGGTCAACTATGCAAAATGTCCTTAACACCCCTATTTATTTATTATAAAAATGTATCCTCTGATCTCCATACTGTGGGACTTCAAACTAACTCTCCTACTAAATAGACACATTTTAAGACTCTACAAAAGATTTCTTTTTACATAGGAGAAAAACACAGGTAAGATTAAAATACAATCCAAAAAATTATACTGTTTTAAATTTTTACTTATTTATCATTTGTTTTAATAAAAGGTCCAGGCTTTGTTGAAACCTGAAGTAATAGGTAACTGAGCTGGATGGACTTGCAGTAACTTAAAAACTGGACAATCATCCTTGCTTCTAATTTGCTCCTGGTTTAATCTTAGTCACATTTTACAAAGCTAACACTTATCCTCCAGTGTTCTGCTAATTGCTTGGTGCTACGTTGACTACTGGGAATGAACCACAAGCTACATCACTGTAAACTGCAGGGAGTGCTTCAGTGATCAGGAGGTTAAAAACTCCCCATCAGCAGAAAGGGAGAATTCTTTACTTAACTCAGTGGTACAAATTATTTCCAGGTGGTGATAATTATCACTTGCGGTGTTTGATATTCCGGACTTTGCATCTAAATTTATACTTGACAAGTTAAACTTTTCATCGTGTGCATTTTCCCGTAATCTCTCAAAGGCCAAAGACAAGGATAGACGGATTAGTGATGGGTGAAACCAATTCCACCCAAAATGGCAACACTTAATTACAAGCCTTGTTGTTTATAATTAACTGTGTAAATCACTAACTTGAAAGTTTCTTTTCAAAGTGTTTAAAACCAACTCTTTTCCCAGGGAGATTTAATACTGTATATTATTACATAGGTAAGTATTATTTTGTTTGTTCTCTGAGCAAGGTGTGCAAATGACATATTTCACAAGCAGTCTTGCAAACAAATTTGGAAAACGTTCATGAATTGCATTTGTACGGTCGTTTTGTACTTCTCAGAATTTTAGGCCATTTGCCACATATAGAGATGAAAGCCATAAGGAAGACCATGCGCTACCATGCGCTTACCTAAATGACCACGAAGAAGTAGTGTTTAAGAGTAGAGAATGAGTGTCAAATTCTTCCAAAATTTCAGGAAATAAAAAAGCTTCCAAATATTTCTTCTGAGGTGCATTCACTTTCCCATGCGAAATGCTTAGAATCAGAAAACACTTACTGAGAACATATTATATGTGCCACATACCATCTGCTTTATAATATTCTAATTCAATAATTTCTATTTCTAACTACTCAAAAAGTTCTGAGACACAGGGATAATAATTCTTATTTTGTAGATAATTAATCTGAGGTTTAGAAAACATAAGTGGCCCATGGCACTGGGCTAGGGAGAGGTGGGAGATCTATAGTTTGGACTCAGTTCCTCTAAATCTAAGCTTTTCATTTTCAACCAACCCTGACAAGACAACATCAAGAAAAGTAAATTATTCACTTGCCATGAAGATCTGCATCGAAGGAAACCACAAGGAAAAGAAAATACAAATGCACGTGCATTAAAATCTAGATGCCTGAAAATACCACATCATGTTAAAACAGAGTCAACCTAAAAGTAAATTGTAAAAACAATCCTCTAATTCTTGATTTATTACCGAATTAAGCTAATGTTTACTGACAGTATTTAGTATGCTGTCTCAGATACCAGAAATATAAAGAAAAGGAAACAAAGAACCCTTCCTTCTTTCCACTGCAGGAGATCCATCAGCAAAGAGATGTCTATTATACGGTACCATAGGCTCACTGGCAAAGTATCAACAAGAGTTCCAAGGAAAAGCGAGAAGTTCAGGATCAATCTCATTCTAATTTCCAATCTAAAGCTCAAAAAAAAAAAAAATCCTCTGGACTCTAATTCAATCTTGGTAGCTTCAACGTTTGCCACCATCTCCAAATCCTTATGTCCAAACTCATCCTCTCCGCTCCCAGCTTCTCATTTTACTGGACAATTCCCTCCATCTCAACGACTCATCATCTAGCTTCTGAAAGGCTGCTTCCAGGAATCATGTTTCTCTCACCCTTCAGAGTTCGTGTAGATTGTTTCTGTGGAATGAGTTTGGTTATGGCTTGGCATGAGAAACTTCCAAACTCTACACACCACCTCTTGACTGGGGTGTGTCTATTTTATTCTTCAGATAACCAATATTTTTCACCCCTCAGAATTTAGAACTTATAATATGGTTGTACTCCTTTCAGATTATGAGCTCCATTATGGAACAAATAACTAATATCTTGAAGTTTTTGTACAAATTGGCAAAACAGCATCATGGAAACCTTAATAATCAGCATCAATACTCCAAAATGCACAAACATATGTCAAAGCAGAATACTAGTGGGAATGTATATTACTAAGTAATAATAAATATAATAAATATTAGTAGATATTAAGGGTGATAAAAACCCAATATATTATAAATCTAAGTAGACTCAAATAACCAACTGATTACTGGTGGCTTTATATGCATGGAATGAAAAGGAAGACCTGTGAATAGCAATTCTTGACCTTCTAAGTGTAGAAGTCACATCACCAGCTGACTATCAATTGTCAGTTAACTGCAAATATTAGTTGAAGCAAGGAATTATTAAAAACGCCACATATAGTATCGCTTTTTATTTTAATCAGTTACTATATTCTCCAATTCAATCACTTACCATATGCTAAAGCACATAAAATATATTTTTGGCCAATCTTTGAATTAGATACCACTTTGTCCTTACATAAACCCATACACTTAATAAACTCTCTAACATTTCTTTTTTTTTATTTTTTATTTTTATTTTTTTTTTTACGATAGTCGCACAAAGAGAGAGAGAGAGGCAGAGACACAGGCAGAGGGAGAAGCAGGCTCCATGCACCGGGAGCCCGATGTGGGATTCGATCCCGGGTCTCCAGGACCGCGCCCTGGGCCAAAGGCAGGCGCTAAACCGCTGCGCCACCCAGGGATCCCAACTCTCTAACATTTCTGACTGCTTATGATCTTTCCTCCCATCTTCTACAATTGTCTCACCTGTACTTAATTTGGTACTTCAAATGATAAAATTTCTGAAGCATCCACTTTCAGAGTCATGGAAGAATTTTCATCCTTAGATATCACAACTTTACATAATATTTAATTTGTTTATGTAAATATAAAAATGCTGTAACTGTTTTGGAACAATTACCACTCTTGGTAAATACCCATGTCAACAGTGATAGCAAGAGTGTATACAGTTTCCATTAGAGAATATAGTCTACTACCTGAAGGCACTCCGCATGCTTGGACATCAGGTGGTACATCCAGATAGCACTGGATAAACAGAGACGGGTTAAGAGGGTTTCCACTGTACTTTCTTAAGATACATTTTTCTTTATCATGATAGGGCAACATTTTCAACTTCACCTTCCACTCGATACACATTAATGCCTTCATTATGAACTATTAAAAAGCTGTAAATCTTTATTCTAGTATCACCAATTTTCATTGGTTATATCAACATAGAACACTTTTGCAGTGCCCAACCAAAAAGGTAACCACTACATGTAGACACTTCTAAGATTATATATGTAACTCGCTTCCAAAATTATTTGTATTTTAAGATGAAAATTCAACAATTAGAAAAATTAAGTAAGTATAAAAGTCAAACATTCCACTTGAAGATATTACAGTCTTTAGTTGGGACAGTTACATAGACCTTATATTCAAAACCCAATCTTCATTAATAGCATTCAATTTCAGGTTCCTCATTTGTAAAACAAGATTGGAATAAGAACCCACTCATCCTTGATATATTTTATGATACTGATATGGATTTTTTTAAGGACCACATTCCATTTTAAAATATACTTAACACATTTTAGCCAAAATTCTGGACTGTAACACAATATTTATTAAGTGAGCTGTCAGGCATAAACTGTGCCAGAACCTCTTATATCCACACACAGCAGGACCCAAAATGAGTAGCACTGTACTGAGTTACACCAATATGAAAAGTTAGAGGTCAGAGGAGCCACACAGAGCCCTGAAAAGCCAACAATGCAACTTAATGTCCTTTCCATGTCCAGAACAATTCTCCATGCAGCTTCTGCAAAAGAGATTAATGGTGATAGTAGCAGCAAGCAGAAGAGAAATGCATGCTATGGAAGCCCAGCCAATATTCCATTTGTAATTTGTCACATCTCAGCACAATAAGACTACTACAATTTACAATTTACAATGTTGGCAATTTACAATTCAAATGAATGCCTTGATTTTTCAAAGAATGGACTGTGTACACATCAGTCAGTATGACACAAAAATGCCCGGTCAGGTTCATTTTAAATGTACGTTTTATTTGGTACTGTTAACTAATCACTATCATTACTTTTACTGTTTACGGATACAATATTTATTAGGCAAAATGTAATTTGGAATCCTTTCTTGCACCCAAACCTAATTCATTTCCTGACTTCCCGAAATATTTATATCCTGATTAGACATATTAGGTCTTTAAAGCTGTTATACTAAGATGATTTATTTTTTTCTGGGGCAGTGTTAAAAAAACTACTCTCTAAGAGGCAGGCTGAAAAAGGAAAACACCACACAGATTCCCTTCCAGGACTTAAAAAAAAAGAGAGAGAGAGAGAGAGAGAGAAGATGGAGAAGAAGAAGGAAGAGGTCTTATTTAGGGCCAAGGAAGATTTAGATGCCAGCTACTCCTGAGTTTGCATCCTGCTTTTAGACTCTGATTTCCCACTGGGGCCCATGGCATGACTCTTAACTTGGCTTGCATCAACTTATACAACTGTAAAATGGGGATGATGATACTTACCCACCTCACAGGCATGTTGTGAGAATTAATTAGTGCTTGCGAAATGCTTTGAAGATGAAACAGGCTGTATAAATGCTAACTATTATTATTACGAGAAACCTGTCAAATGCTATAATTAAACAATCTTAAGTCCCACAATACGGCCTACTCTAAAATGATCACAGCTCCATGAGGAAAAGCACCAGCTTTAGCTTTCTCCTTTCAATTTATTGAACGAGATCCAAGAACAAAATGCATGCCTTTCATTTTATACTTGTAAAAAGCAAAGAATCCATTCTTTCCTGAAGCTTTCACAAACAATTTCGTGAAGTCATTATGGCCGTTTTTGAAGCACATTGGTGTCCTGTGGGATGTGGGAGCCCAAGGGAGAGAGACGAGAAAAAGACAAGACTCGGGATATTTTCAACACCACTTGAAGCACACAGGGAAATAAACAAGTCACAATGCTCTTAGTATTTCCATAATCACATGGTCGCATGGAAAAGAGCCTCAAAGTCTCTTAGTGTATCACACTGAAGTGGTAAGGATTAAGGTCTGGTATATATGGGTTCTGTTTGCTTTTGTTGTTGGGTTATGCTCATTGCCTCTATCATCAAGTTTTGTTATATTTTGTTCTCTCAAGATTAGGAATGACTTAAAAACTGCCAAGTCATGGGGGGACTGGGTGGCTCAGTGGGTGTCTGACTCTTGATTTCAGCTCAGGTCATGAGCTCAGGGTCAGGCAATCAAGCCCACTTTGGCCTCCCAGCTCAGTGGGGAGTCTGCTTGACATTCTCTCTCTCTCTCTCTCTCTCTCTCTCTCCATCACCCTCCGCCCCTCTCCTCACTCATTCACTCTCTCTCTAATAAATATATAAAATCTTTTTAAAAAATTGCCAAGTCATTAGCTTGCCAGAGACACCTTAAAATTCTTCCTTAAAAACTGTTTAGTCATCTCTGATTTTTCTTCTGAAAGAATCAAGGGTTTATTTTATTACCAAGGATTTATTTTGTGTAAACTATGAGATCTCTGACTTTAGTTTAAGCAAGTGAGTACCAAAAATAAATAAGTAAATAAACAAATTAATTAATTAATTAAAAATATTTTACCAAAATATAGATTTTAAAAATTGAGGCTAACCTCTTAATCAAATTGAAAAATGATGTCTCAACTTTTTTTCTTCATTCAGGATTCACATTAGCAACTTGTTTAAAGCCCAAAGTCTTTTCTCTCTTCATGCACCATGAGAAGGTCAAATTGAAATGAACCAAAAATGAAACAATACTTCACTTTAAGACAAGCAAGAATATAATTTAATTTAGTCTGGATTTTAAAATGGCCCTCTCATCAATTATATCATTTACTCATCTTATAAAATCCTCAGGCTTTGCTCTGACAAAAATAATTTAGGGTATGATTTCCCTGAAACTTCTCTAACAACCTGTTCTAGATACCGATGTCTATTTCACATAACGCTGACAGTACCCTTAATAATAAAATGTAAAAATGCACAAATCCTAAACAGTAAGATGTGGATTTTCCCCCAATCATTATTTACAACTCACCAAGGCAAGGGAACAAAAATATATCTTAAACATAAAGTAAAATCCTAAAAAGATATCAGAGTATTTAAAGGAAATTTCAGGCTGAAACAGGAAATAATTCCAAATCCCTTAAATATCATTTGGCGGAGATAACGATAGGAAAGAAGAAGAGACTGGGCCTGCAGAGGAAAGATCTAGTACCAAACTTCAAATTCAAGTCCAGCCTATCATCAAGTATCCAGTTGCCTTCTTCAGGTCTCATTTTCTTCATTAGTAATGTGGGATGGATAGTACCTATCACATTGGTATTGTGAGGATTTAATGAATTCGGGCATACAATATTTTCCTGCCATGCCCTCAAGAACATTGTAGTCATGATGGGTATGATGCTGGACTCATATGCAGGTGGAAGTGTCAGAAATGTTCTGAATTCTTAGTCCTGTGTCTGCCTGGCAGGTACTACAGCTAACATCCCAGCATGGGAAAAAAAATATTCTAATCATACCTGAAAATATTAACTAAAATTTGTGTTGTACCATTTCACTCCATAAAATTAACAGGTTTCCAGCAGCCTGGTAAGATCCCTTTCGTGAACAATATTGACGCTTTGTTATTTATACCAAGGTGAACCTAAGAGCATCCATTTCCGCCTGCTAGAGAGGCACTGATATCCACCAATGCTTCATTTCTGTATCAGTTAAAATGCATCACTTTACAATGTAGGGACTACATTCTTCAGGAAAGTGCAACTCCTGTGGGATTCTTGTCTTTTGCTTTTGGGAACCACTACAGCAGATGGACTTCAGAACTCATAAGTAACTGGACCTAACTTGAGGAAAAGGAGGAGGGGGAAAAGAGTAACAAATAACTTCTTTGTTTCTATCTTTTCATATATTGTTTGAAGTTTTTACTGTTAAACACAGTCATTAAAAAATGCAGACAACAATACATGGTCCTTAAATGGCTTATGGATTATCCCTTGAGATAAGCCAGATAATTTTTTTTTAACCAATTGTATTTTGAGAATCCTCCAAGCAAAATCCTCTTTATCAATCTCATTGTCATTTGCAGCTTTTACATGTAGTTTCTGAAATGGATGCATATGCATATGCCTAGTTCAAAAAGATACTTCTTTATGATGCTTCTCCTGTCTTTTACCCTGTCAGCATCTAGCACATGTGGTCAAGCACATGAAGTAGAACCTAGATGATCAAATACGTTGAAATCAGGAAGCCTAAGATGCTGCTCTCTATAATCCACATTAGAGTTTCTTCTACTGGTGTCAATGTGATAACCTGTGTGATTAAACCACAGGAGGTGTGATTTTCATTTCTCTAGTAATTAGCATCTGGACTGAACAAAGAGTTCAGTTTCAATAGTTAACATTGTGTTTTCTTACATGTGTCTCCAATTCCTATCTAGATCTTCCATATTCCTTCTTTACTATACCTCAGAGCCTCAAGGACTACTGGTCTTTTCAAACTATCCAAACTGTAAACTTAACCTGGCATTATTCAGATACCAGAACCTATTCAGAAAAATGCCAATGCTGGCAAAAAGCAACTTTCAAAAGAAATAAAATGCCACAAATTTACATATATAGGTGTGTGTGTATATTTAATATATATGTATATATTTAAATCATCAAATATGTATATATTTATATATGCATATATTCAAATCCTTCACTTAATTAATATACATATGGATATATGCATATATATTTAAAACTCATTTGCAATAATATGTTTTTAGCAAGGATCCCACTATTAGCTATAAAAAGTGCAAAATACAGAAAAAACATGAAAACCTTATACAAATAGATAATTTCCTCTAATAATCAAGTCTGTATTCCAATATATTTAAGTGACACTTGAGATGCTATTTGTTTTAATTTCAGAAATATCACAGCTCTCATGTAATAGTATTTGCTGTATAAGTCATCCTGAATTTGACACCTTTTATCCTTGGCATTTCAAGAAAAGAAATCACTATATGTTCCATGAATACAGCAGGGAAAAATATAAATTTAATGCTCTTGGCAAGCAGGTATATAACACACATATAGAGTTTTTAATGTTAACTAAGTTAACATTTGTGTAAATTACTTTTAAAAGTATTTTCAGATTATCCATCCTTACAATTAGTACAAACAAGCATCATAAACTTAAGCAAAAAGGAGTCTGTCTGTATAACTATACAGTACTGTGAATTGACTTAACAATTTCTAGTTTGGTTGAAATTTGCTAACTTTTACAGAGCAGAGGTTCATTCTAGATTCATGTTGGTGAAAAGAAGGGCAGAAGTCTGCAAGTATCAACAAAAGGCAGTTAGTAAGTAATACTCAGAAAAAAAAATCTGAATCCCACGTTAACCTTCCCCACAAAGGCCTAGTTCAAATGTTGAAACAATAAAACTGCCAGTACAGTTGTCAACTACGTTTGAAGTTTATCACTGACTTTGTAATTTCCTAGAAATTAGGGTTTTAATCTAGCATCCAAATTACGGGAAGTTTACTTAATTTTACTTTTTAATTATATTAAGAAGTATATCAAATAGTATAATTCTGGTCTGATAAAATCACTGAAATGCCATTATCAAACGGCAAACCCGTAAAAGATGTTTTTACTGCCCATACTTTGTTAAAATGACATCTAAGCATCATTTTTATTTTTAACCAGGGAAGAAAGAGGACAATGGATGATTCCATTCTTCCTCTCTCTATCTCTGTCTCTCTCATCCTCTTCTCCCTCTCTTTTTATTCTCTGTGCTAAACTGAAATCATCCAATGAGCCTCTTTTGCTTTAGCTGGGCCAGGGAAGCATGGGGTTTAAGCTCATGGACCGTGCTCTGGGGTGACATGGCTGTGAATTCTTGTCCCTAGCTCTGGGATTTTAAGCAAGTGACTTAGAACGCTGGCCACTTAACAGGGTCATGCACCGGTAAGTGGGTCAGACAGGAAGCAATCGTCATAACCAGCTTCCGGAAAACCAGAACTTCCTCAGGCCTCTCTTCTCTCCCTGCACCCCTCCAAAGAGATTCGCTACCTCTGGATCTGCTCTTATCCCAGTAAAGACTTCACCCCTGAAGGTACAGCCTTTATGCAAGCCATCTCTCCATCACTTCTCGTAGACTACACTTACCTGAATTCTCCTTTTGGGTCCTGTTCTCAGATTGGAACAGCAAATTCCTTATCTGAAAACCAAACTGTGCTGGGGTATACACACTAGAAACAAATTAACATGTGGCTCCTCTAAGGTTCACTTCCATTGTAGCAGAAAATACACACTCATAATAAGCCTAAATATAAAGAAATCAAGTCTCAACGTAGACATCTGAGAAACCAAATCAGTAAGATTCATTTAGAGAACTGAGGAAATAAAGAGTACATTTTAGAAACCTGCAAACCAAGACACCAGGGGGAAGGAAGCCAGTTGAAACATTTAAAAACCCTTAACTCTAATGTAAACTCTTTTATCTTCTAACAGGCATATTACTCTCCAGTGGGTCTATAATTAAGGTTTCAGGTATTGGTAAATAAGACTATATTCAAATTCATAAAAGAATTAGTAAGGGATGAAAAATATTCTCAGCATAAGCTCTGATGTGTCTTGTTCAGAATGCCAGTCTTAATCACATAGGCTTCTGATTGCTAACAATTAAAATCCTGATCTTCTTTCTTCCCCCTAATAGATGAAAGCCTTTGTGAAGAAGATGTAAAATTCGCCCTGTCATATTACTGACAAGTGGCACTGAGCTGGTAAAGTAGTGTATTAATACTGATTACACTGATTAATAGTACCATAAAAATTGGTTCGATGGTGCTTTAACATTTTTTAAAGGAATAGATGAGAGAAATACTGGGCAAAATATATGATTGGTTTATCTCATTCCATCACAAAGAGAAATCTTTGAAATTTATCAGTTAAGGTGGAAGCTGCACTGTTTCTAGTTTTAATCAATAAATTCATTTAAAAATGAAAATGTATAATTAAATATCTCCATTACCCCTCACTATCAGGAACTTTAAGGAAAAATGTTTAAGGCATAGGACAGAGCTTTTTAAATTCAAGCATCTCTTTATGCTAATGATAGTATTCAGCATTATATCATTGTCACAAGTCAATAATAATTATGTTTCCAATAGACAGGTCTTGAAAAATATTATATTGCATAAGGTGAAAGCATTCATAAACTCTTCTCTAAAAGTTTCAATACGTAAATTCGTTTAAAAAAAAAAGATCTCATATACAGACCATTTTACTCTAGTATCAAACTTAGAAGATCAGTAGAAAAAGGATTCCTTCATGTTTTTTACAAGAGCTAAAGGACTATACTCCTGGAGTTGTGTGGTTCACCCCAATTTTTCCAGCTAGTTAAGAAAGATTCAAGAATCTCAGGCCAGTAGTCTTTCTACTATAATACCATGTTAAAGATGGCCTTTCAGATAAGATATAAGATACACAAAGTATGAAATATAAATTAGAACTTTACTAGGTAAACTCAAGGAAGCCACTTGTTTGAAGAAATGCTTTAAAAGAAAAGATTTTATTTTTTTATTCATAAGGGACACAGAGGGAGAGGCAGAGACATAGGCAGAGAGAGAAGCAAGCTCCCTGTACAGAGCTTGATGCGGGACTCCAACTTAGGACCTCAGGATCAAGACCTGAGCCAAAGGCAGATGCTCAATCACTGAGCCACCTAGGAGCCCTGGGCAGTGCTTTTCATGTCACTACTCTGCATCAACGGGCTAATGTGCAATGTTGACCTCATGAGTCTGGATGAATAACAAATATGGCAAAAATATCTCCTTGCTTTATAAAAAAAAAATATAATCCTATGTTACCACTAGATTTCTAGTGAAGAGATTAAAAAATCTCAAATAGTTAGCTTTTAGAAAGGAAAGTAATCAAAAGTAGATTTCTAGTAACAAAAAGGAGAAAGGAAGAAAGAAAAGAAAAAAAAAAAGAAAAGAAAAGAAAAGAAAAAAGAAAAAAAGAAAAGAGGGGTGGGCAGCTATGGGCTTGGAGGCAAGCATTCTAGCTCTTAAGTTAGACACATGGGATGGGGACTCTCTTACTAGCTCATTCAGAAACTAGCTGTGGGACTCTGGATAAGTCACTCAACCTCTCCGAAGTTCAGCATATTTACCTTTAAAATTGAGGTGATAATAATTAGTGCCTCCATCACTAAATGAAAATTCACATAAAGTATAACCCTTTTTACTGCTATTTATTGTCATGATAATTTGGAATTGCCCAATCAAGAAACAGCTGCTTTGCAAAGAAGTGATCTCTCTGCTACAAGAAATGTCCTACCAAGTCTGGGAAGGGATCTGTTAAAGAATATCACGTAAGGAATTCTTGGTATTGGGTAGGAGGTGTTCTATTTGACTTCTAAATTCTAAAGCCTTTGACATTCTTGGAAATCTGTAACTATCCCTAAAGGTCTCCACTGCACCTTGACTAAGTTTAACTAACCTTTACTGAACTCCAACCACTGTGTGTGAAAATATTAACAAGAATCAGTCCTTGCCCTAGAGGGATTTCATCCAATGAGGGAGAGAAACATAGACAATTTCCTGCTGACAAGGTGTATCAGCGATACAAGCTCTACAAACTTTGAGTTTAGAAAGACTCTCCTCAAGGCCGAATCCTGAAGATATAGACATGGAGGACCTCTATGCCAAGCTAAAGATTCTAGACTTAACGGTGCAATCCTATAAAAGATGCATCTCTGCAGCTAAAGTGTGAAGGATGGATTTCATAGGCACAACACTGGACTCAAAAAGCCAGGTGACCACTGCAAAACTCTTCATTTGAACACCAGATTATAGGGAAAAAAATATCCTCAATAAATCATTTTTGTCTTACCCACCTCCCACACCAAATTAGGATATTTGGATATTCCATGGTTCCATGGAAATCACCCTTTGTAAAAACCTTACTACCCAAGGGAAATTTCAAAAGAAAAGGAACAAAAGCTTTTCATGGCTTTATGATTCAACTTCCCATACCACTCCAGTTCTAAAAAGTATGGATTGTTCAAGAAAAGCCCACAGCTTTGTTCAGCTTGTTACAAGCTTAAATTCTATACTTACTACATCATTGTTTCTGCCAAGCTTCTCTAGGCCAATGCTTGTGTACTAGATGTGCTTTAGTTCATGTTAAATATACATTAAAATTTTCCATTTTTGCAAA
This sequence comes from Nyctereutes procyonoides, assembly GCF_905146905.1. Classification (NCBI taxonomy): domain Eukaryota; kingdom Metazoa; phylum Chordata; class Mammalia; order Carnivora; family Canidae; genus Nyctereutes; species Nyctereutes procyonoides. The sequence goes on from NW_026575159.1 coordinate 10,316,677, forward strand.
GTAAATGTGACAAATGTATGCTAAAGCCTTTATCAGCAAAGCTGGATAACTCACATGTATTACATGCAGGGTATTGAGAGTTCAAAGAGGCAAACCAGATTTTGATTATTATGATGCTTCCAGTAAAATGAATTAAACGATTAGTAGTATAAAATTTTTTCAAAGTGCTTTCGAATAGACTTGTATCTATTTTCTAAAACATCTTATATAGCATTAAAAACATAATTGAGCAGAATATGATTACATGGAACAAAATTATGTTCAAAGGCAGAAGTAAAATGCATTTTAAAATCTAAGTTGAGGAGAATACATTTGCAACACTTAATTTAGTGCATCCCTTTTATAGCTGGATTGCTAACACAGCAGAAAAGCAAGCCCGTCCGCCTGCTCTCACCTCCATGCAGGGCCTGCCTCTTGCAGGTGTGCCTCAAGGACTTCTCCCTCTTACTCTTTGAATCATCTTGCAGACACTAATGAGCATCGCTCTTCAGCTTTAATTATTGGCCCCTGACAAGTCAACATAATAGGAATCAGCTTAACCAAGCATACTCCCTAGTGACATGTTCAATTACTCAGGTTGTACTTCTCCAGGAGAGGTCTGAGGGGTTGCTAATTTAACACTGTCAAAAAAATAAACATAGGTATCACTTACAGTTTATCTTTTGACCTTTATGTCACCAAATCTAACAGGATATGCTTCCCCCTGCCCCCCGGAAAGGATCCGCAGATTAAGTGTGCTATGAGGCCTTTCCAAAAAATTAAAGAATCTGTCTGCAATCCATACTGGAATACGAAGTTACATAACGTGCTTTATAATATGAAAATGCTGGAATTTGTTGGGAGATTTACTTCAGCTCTCTAAAAAAAGAAAAAAAATCTACTCTGCTGTCTGCTACTACTACTTTATTTTTTCGCATCAGAAAAAAAAACAATGATCCTGCTACCTTTCAAGCAAGGATTAGTTATCATGAATATAAAATGAAGTGCATATTAAACTAAGAATTTTAAGTATAATTTTCCACAGGAATGTCTAAATATATTCTACAGCAGATGACAGTGGTTTACAGTAATACATCCCTTTCTTAGGGTATGAGAATGAAATAGAATTTTTACTTCAAATCTGCAGCACAGTAACTTTTTTAGTAAGTTAAAAATGTAACCATCAAACTGCCGTAATTGAGCTACGCCATGAATATTCTTTTAATTTTTGTAATAATTTGGTTGTTATAATCAGCATCCCCATGCTCTGATAAAGCTTAAATTCTCCCTTTTACACAACCAATTGAAGATACACTATTTGTCAGCATTATTTTTTTACTTCAAAGCACTCTTACCTTCAAACTTTAATCCTGGCAGTATCTAGAGGGGAAAGTCCATCCAAGAAATGACTAATTAAAGTTGACCTAGTACAATGGTCACAGACTACACACCCCCATCCCACACCCAGAATGCTGAATCGTAAAAATGCATCTCCACCCAATAGGGAAATAAGGCGTCCTAGAGAATAAGGACCTTTACAAATCTACCTCAAAAGGAACTGAACCCATGAGTCCCAACGGTAGTGGGACAATTAGAACCACAATAAAAAACATGTAAAAATAATACCAAACTTATTTATTTTCTCTTATATCATTATAATTGAGTAATAAACAGCCTGCCGAAAAAAGTAACAGTCTTTTACAAAGATTATTGTGACATAACCTTTATAAGAAGCAGGGATTTTGTTTATTTCAACCTGGTAATTGGGACACCCAAATCAGTGTCTGGCTCATTAGAGCAAATACAGTAAATAATCTTTGTTAAAATAAATAAGGAATGAGTGAATAAAGAAATGTCTATATTGGTTAACCCCCCCCCCCCAAATATAGGTATATGTCAGTTCTTCAAAAAGTAGTTCATATTGCTTCCTTTCGTAATACATGAATATTCTAACATGAAGGTTAGGCTGGGGTGCTGTTGAAAACCCTTCTAGAATAGAAAACCACTGCTACTGCTTATAATTTGTGATAATGTTATTTTACAATATTCTACTTTCCTCTTTAGTGTAACTTTTGTGAGTAAATAACAACAAATAAATAAGCTCATAGACAAACCAGGAGGATGTAAATATAATCATATATTAAGAGCTTAATTTTCACCTCCATTTGTTTGTCTAGATTAAAATGCTATGATGATAGGTATTACTGATATTCAGAAACTTTGGTTGGTTTCCTTCATTTTCACAGCAGCACAGGAGTAGTAAGTAAATTCACATTAAGGTAACTGAATCCTATAGCAAATAAAAGCTGAAATTGGAAGACAATATCTACATTTCTGATCTGATTATAAATGGGATATTTTGGGTTCACCATCTTCCCCATGCAATTACTCCTTTAATAAACTTACTGGCATCTGATAGCTAAGTACTTGCCAAACTCAATTTGTAAATTTATATACCTTACTAAGTACTTATTTTTCCCCTAAAATCCTCAAAATGTATGGTGTGAGGCATTTAGAAAACATCTTTCAGCTTAAAGAAACAATTCTAATATTGTTGAATATTTAGCAGTATGGAGTATTAATAAATATTTCCATGAGAGTGTTTGTATGTTACTTTCCATTCACTAAACCAGTTCCTCAAAAGCATTCTTAAAGTAGTGCAAGGCAGTTAAACACAGGAAAATCTGTAAAACTGGCTCAGCATTCCTAGGCATTAATGAATAATAGGAGAGGATTTTTTTCTTTCTCACAAGCCCTCAGAGTAGACTTACAGGTGGCGCCCCACCTGTCCTAAAAGGGAGTTTTTAAAATGACAAGGATGGTCAGACCTGCCAGCTCCGCCCAGTGCCCACTTACAAGCCCCAGGCACCAGCAGGAGGGCATTTCTGTAGCCCTGAATTCAGGGACCACTCCCATCCTAGGATCAGTCTTTCTCCGAAAACACGATAAAAACAACCACAGACCTGAACTGTGCTTCCTCTTCAAATTTTACACTGAGATTCCTGTACAATTACCGTGTGCAAAAGAAGCTACACGTTATGGCAAGTGAAGACTGCAACGCTGTCTTCAATTAAAGATTCACATCAGTTCAACGGCACATTCCTCAACGTCTGGTTAAATGTGAGATTTATCAATGTAATAATAGGAGCAGAAATAAATTAACAGAGCAGAGGCCAAAAAGAAGAGATAAGTCTTCCAAGGAGATTAGAAACGGAGCAAGACAACAGAGCTCTGAGATAAGGGGCAGCCACTCCAGATGGCACGATCCGGAGAAGGCCCTTGGAGAGACGTGACGCCGTAGACAGAGACAGGAGGCCCAGGGGTAGGTGAGGAGAGAGACAAAGAAAGGACAGGGAGACAGAGACCAGGTGGATAAGGAGCATGGATGGAACGGGGCAAAGAGGTGAAAATAAATGGTTCTGCCTCCAACACTGAGGTATTACTCTTCTACTTTATGGTTACGGATAACTTCCTATCTCTTCCCAAAATATCTTTGGGAATCTCATTCCCCAAACATCCAGATCCTAAAAGCTATTAATTGTCAGAAGCAAACAAAGTATAACAAGCCCCTAACAACCACTGAGTTTTCACAGGCAAGGCTCTTCTGAATGGATGATTCCAAACTAACAATTTAGTTAAAATTATACTAAATTGTTGTTGTTGTTTTTTTAATCCCCCCTCTGCTAATTTTGGTCTTAAGCTTTCAGTAAAATGCCAAGAAGCATTTCAATTGCGTCTTCATTACGTAAGAGTATACAGAGTAAATGAAACAGACTGTTTAGATATTTGCATTTCTCACTGCAACTTCAAGAGTTCTTGTGTAATTATTAAAAACCAGAAAGGAAAACTAATAGTTACTCATAATGTTTCCAATATGTAATCAAGCATTAGTGACCTTTTCCATGGATTTTGAAAATCAGATTTGTTTGGCAAGTCACCTCCCAGCTCCTTGAGCTGATACGTTCTCTTCAGACAAGAGTATGTGAAGCAGAAGGCTGATGGGCACAGGATAAGGACACATAACGGCAGCATATGGTCACGTGGGCAGAGCTTAGACCAGTCTATTTCCACATATGCAAACCAGTAGCCAGCAAACAAATAACACCTTCTGCTAAGACAATGTTAAACTAACCACAGAACTTTAAAGAGTAAGTGTGATTTCAGTATATACCAAGCACTCTTCATACTGATCTCAAATAAAGAGGGTAAAAGATTAATGATTCAAAGGCAAAACACCCAGTGTATCAGCGGCCTCCAGATAACAAGGTTCATGTTGGCATCTATTGCTCACCCCCAAAAGTTTTGAATTTGTCTTTCAAATAATAAGGGCTTTGCAAAAGCTACAGGTTGAAAAAAGTAATAATAAGAGCGACCAGTTGACAAAACATTTTTATTACAAATAAACTGACTGTGGGTTATACTTTATTCTAAAAGGTTGCTTTGAAAAACCATGATATTTTAAGTTACCATTTTTACTGACACATAAATAGCCTACTTATATTGGCTATAAACACTCTTAAGAATGCTTCCATATCCCATTAATAGAACCGACACTTGATCCAAATTCCAGGGTCAACTGTACAGGTCTTGAAAATCAATGTCCTTCTGGTGAAAACCAATGTCCTTTATTTATTCTGAGTCTTTCTGATACTAATATGCTGTAGTGTTACCGTATCTGTCAAAAGGGACGGCAACTGCTATTACTCTGCCAGTCCATGGGCCTGTGTTCTTCTTTCCAAAACAGACTACACGTTTCCTAAGCCAACACGCACATCCTATTGTTATATATTCCTAATATTTTTTGGTTCTTTACACAAAAACATCCACTCAGCAAATCTGGTAACCTAATTAATTTAGGAAATCTTCTTTCTAAGATCTTCAGAAATTCAGTCACATCTAGTGCCATTTCCTAATTTTTATGATGCTAAGAACATCTATATGCTATATCTCCCAAGTTCCCACAATCTTAGTCCTTGCATCTTTGACCCTAGTAACTTCTACATCAACCTATGCAGAGGACAGCTTTAGTTCTGGAGTTTATTGGTTAAGACCCTATTTCTCTTCTGCACAGCAAAGGAAACAACGCACAAAACTAAAAGGCAACCTATGGAATGGGAGAAGAGATTCGCAAATAATGTATCTGATAAAGGGTTAGTGTCCAAAATCTATTAACGAACTTAACAAACTCAATAGCCAAAAAACAAATAATACAGTTGAAAAATGGGTAAAAGACATTTTTCCAAAAAAGACATACAAATGGCTAACAGACACATGAAAAGATAACCAACATCAGTCATCATCAGGGAAAGATGAATTAAAACTACAATGAAATACCACTTCATATCTGTCAAAACGACTAATATTAACAACACAGGAAACAACAGGTGTTGGCAAGGATTTGGAGAAGAGGGAACCCTATTACACTGTTGGTGGGAATGCAAACTAGTGTAGCCATTCTGAAAAATAGTATGGAGGTTCCTCAACAAGTTAAAAATAGAACTACCTTATAACCCAGCAATTGCACTACTAGGTATTTACCCAAAGGATACAAAAATACTGATTCCAAGAGGCACATGCACCCTGATGTTTACGGTAGCATTATCAACAATAGCCAAACTATGGATAGAGCCCAAATGTCCATGGAGAGATGAACGGATAAAGAAGATGTGGCACATATATACACACTGGAATATTACTCAGCCACCAAAAAGAATGAAATATTGCCATTTGCAACAATATGGATGGAGCTAGAGTGTATTATTGCTAAGAAAATAAGTCAGTCAGGGGATCCCTCGATTGCTCAGCAGTTTGGTGCCTGCCTTCGGCCCAGGGCATGATCCTGGAGTCTCGGGATCGAGTCCCACATCAGGCTCCCTGCATGGAGCCTGCTTCTCTCTCTGCCTGTATCTCTGCCTCTCTCTCTCTCTCTTTCTGTCTCTCATGAATAAATAAATAAAATCTTTAAAAAAAAAAGTCAGAGAAAAATAAATACCGTATGATTTCACTCATATTTGGAACTTAAGAAACAAAACAGAGAACAAAGGGGAAAGGGAAAAATGAGAGAGAAGGAGGCAAACCATAGAAGATTCCTAACTACAGAGACCAAACTGAGGGTTGCTGGAGGGGAGGTGGGTGGGGGTGGGCCACATGGGTGATGGGCATTGAGGAGGACACTTGTGATGAGCACTGGTTGTCATATGTAAGTGATGAATCACTAACTTCTACTCCTGAAACTAGTATTACCCTGTATGTTAACTAAAATTTGAATGAAACTTGAACAATATATCTATAAAGGACCGTATTTCTCAGCCTCATATGTCCCAATTTCACAGGATGCTGAACAATGACCATACTGAAACTTTCTCCTTTTCTTCCCCCCAAATCTGAAACCCTGCATCAAATCGAAAATGAGGAAACATGATCCTTGAAGGTCAAGCGCCAATACTATTCTCTGACCCATCATCACAGCATATTTCAAGCATCATAGCTATTGTCTGTCTTTCATCTCAAAGTTGAGAAAAAGAATATAACTCTAAGGAAGTACTGTAAAAACACTACTGCCAAATCCAACATTAATAGTTATGATACAATTAAGAGGTCAGGTTTTCTTAAGACCAAAAACAAAATAAAATAAAATAAAATCTGGCACCTGATTTCTAATTACTAGGGCAATCCTAAAGTCGATCCACAAAATAGTAGGACAGTTTTGCCCTTCTTACTGATACAAATGAAAGGTTAGTGTTTTATGCTTAAAACTTCTGATACTCTGTAAACTTTAGCTTACAAGCAGGGATAACCAGACACATAATGCTATATAATTTTAGATTAATTTTATTTAACACAGGATAAATAAAGATAGCTGTCATTTACTGTTAACATTGGGAGAGGTTGATAATAAAAGATAAAATCTATTGGCGTTCAATGAAAGCTCTTGAATTTTTAGATTGTTATAAACGGAATTCAGAAAACATAAGAAGGGAAATCCGCCTCTCCCCTATAGAGAGAAAGACAGACCCCAAACCAGAGACTGAGCTATTCAGGCACCCTGGTAAAGTCATTCAGAGAATCCAAGGTTAAAGACTGGCATGAAGAATCTTGTTTCTCTGTATTTCTCAGTGCTGCAAAGCATTTTGGCAATGAAGTATGAGAAAACACTCCTGGTAGTGTAAGATTCATTTTTTGGATTTATATTCTCCCATTATTGGCCTGTACTTAATCACTGCTTTTTTTCATCATCTACTCAGTGGGATTCTGTACAATTAAGATTTTCAAAGCCATAACTACAATTATATTTTTGTAACACAGTTTTATGAAGAATTGCGTGTGCTTTTAGGGTTATCAAATTATCTAGGATGAAACCTGCCAGATATATGAAAGCACTGTGTGAATGATAAAAAAAAAAAAAAAAAAACTGCTCTCACTAGAAATACTAAAGAATCTTTGGAATGCTAATGTAGAATATGGATTTTTTTTTTTTTTTTAAGAAAAAAGGCAGGGAGGTGAAATTTAAAACCAACTGTTTTTACAAAGACATCCTACCTAAAAATTTCATTTGTAAAGATGACATTCCTGCCACAATACCTGTGGTCTTCGGTTGCCCTTAAAAGAGCTTGAGTTTTATATAAAATATGCCCACATTTTAAAATCTACTAAACGCCATAAAATCTCAAGATAAAGCCAGCTGTCTTTTACTTCGTAATGTTAATGCTTCCGTCCTGCAAAATATATTAATATTTATGAATGACAAAACCCATTTTGAAATCCTATGAAGATGTTTTGCCATTTATTCTACCCAGTTTATTAATATGAATAAAAATGCCATATTTATTATCAGCCATGGTTGGTGTCGGCATATCAATATGTTACCCAGCAGCACTTGAAATATTGATACAAAAGTGAGAGTATGTTGTTCACTGGCCTTCTAAAACAAGCTTTTAACGTTTTAAATCCAGGCATCGATCTTTGTATTACATTATTATTTGGGTAACACTAAATTCATAAAGTGTCACTTTTGGGGCTATAATAAGGACTAAGTAGATGTGAGCTCATTCTGATTTATTCCTAGGTCTCACACACCACAAATATTTTATATTTATCAGCCTTGGATGTTCACTTATACAAAACGAAGTAACTACCATAAGAGCAAAGATCTTTCCATCTGGTTTACTACTGAATACACGGTACCCAGCCTAAGGCCCTGCTCTTACTAGGCACTGAAATGTAGTTATCAATAGTGTGAATGATTACAGTTTCAACATATTTGAGGCCATATGAGGACATTATTTTTAGGGTGATGCATGTATACAAATAAAATAAAACTTGACATCAAATCTCCAAACATTAAAAAAAAACCCTGAAACTCCTATAAAATCCCCTAGTTGCATTCTAAATGCATCTTTTCCACATGTGTATCCTTACCATGAAACCAAATCATCAAATTGTGATGGATAAACTGCATTTGAAGTTTTTATACAATTCCTTTTGTAACATTATATATATGTAATTACATAATTAATATATTTTATATATATATATATATGTGTGTGTGTGTGTGTATATATATACACATACAGTGCCTTGAGTTTTGTCCTGTCTGGGGAGGCACTAGGAAACTCAGAGACTCCAAGAACAAGTTACTTATATTTGCAGAAAATTTAGAGATGACTCTCGGCTCCATTCATCCTCTTTCATGTTACTGTTTATTCATCTTTTTTTTTTCCAGACTAGAATAAAATTAAAGTCAACACTCAGGCTCAAATTATTTCCCAAAGACAGAAAGAGAATAACCGTGGGCATTCAAAACCTAAAAAGGCTACTTTTCCAAACTATAAAATGGGTCAGAAATATACAAGCACTAAAATCCGTGATCAATGTCAGGCCTGCCCAAAAAGTAATCCACTAAAAAAAATTTTATTTAGAGTCCTTACAACATTAATGAGGCAGAGGCATCTTTGCTGACTGAAGCCAGAAGGGAGCAGAGGAGAGAAACAAAGACTGTTTTCATAAAATCATAACAACCATGTTGCTAAGGTGTAAAGGGGCCGTTTAAATATCTAGGTTACTTTGTGCCTTGAACTATTTTGAACATTCCAGGGAACTGCTGCCGAATCCATTTTAGGCAAGTCCCAAATGCAAAATTACATGCACTGTGAGAAAAGTTAAAAGAAACGTTGACAACTGTGAGTGGGTAAAGTAATTCGTACACTGGTGTAAGCTGCCCGTTGGGCTATAAAATTTACTTTTATCAAGTCTAGACAAAACTTAGCGACCTTTCAGAAACCACACTGGACAAACGCCCCGAAGTGGGATACGTATTTATGGGTTTACAATGCTACCTGGCAGACAGCATGGTGTGGAAACAAATAACTATTTTCACTCTGTCCTGATTGCTGAAGTATTAAGAACTTAGCATAAAAAAGTCCCTGCTGAGCTGGTAACACGGAGAAAAACCTCAGCTTAACTGCAGATCGCTTGCCTTAGGAGGTAGAGCAGAAGGGATGGAAACCCACTTACCGTTCGAATGTTAATATTCTCTTCCCTTATTATCTCTAAGCACGTGTACTAAGACACCAGGTACAAAAGTCACAGTCTTATTTTCAAAAAGACGAACGTAACATTCACATTCTTCAGGAACTCAGGTTATGATTACTTTGTCCTAATACCACCCTTTCTCTCCAAATGCTTCAGACACTTTATAAACAAAAACTCTGCGGTGCAGGGTGAGGTAAGTGTGAATGCTATCTCTTTTTGATGTGTCTATTTCCTTGCTTTGGACACTTTCAAAAAATAACTTATATTTCGGTCATTTGTGTGTGTGTGGTGGGGGAGGCTTATCTGCCCTAAGAGGCTGCAGATACCATGAAGGCAAGGACTGAGGCTTGGCCCTTTGCACACACGGTCTGTGGAGTCTGGCTTGCACGCGGCAGGCATGCCTCCGTCTTGAAGGTTCAATTTCAGGAAGCCTATCGAAATGCAGGACAAGCCGCACTCTTCTCTGTCAGCTGTGGCAGAAGAAAGGTGATATTTTGCTCTGTTGACTTCCTCCATCTTTTGCTCTTTCTACTTCCTTAATCTTAATCTTCCTTAATCTTGTTTTTACTTTTTTTTTTCTCAACCTGTGCAGAACTCTGGGAGCCAAAATGAATGCAATGGGGGAGAAGGCTGATAAAAAAAATAATAAATGCAAACTAAGTGATGGATATAGAATTGTACTCGCCCCCCCCCCCCCCCCGGACCTTAAGGATGGAAGGGATTAAATGAATCCTACTAGAGGAGAGAGGGATAAACATGAATAACGTCTAAGGATCCACCCGCAAACACCGTGCATCTTTAAGTTACTGGCTCAAATCATGCTTGGCCTCTAAACCAAGCAAGAAAAACAATGAAAAGTACCTAGCCTTTTCTGCTCACCAACTTTACTATCAAGCACGTACTGAAGTATTACAAAATATACATATTCATCTCAAGGAAAGTCTTCAATTGCTAATAAAAACAAACAACTGGTGGTTACCAACCTAAACCAGGCTTCCCAAGGAAAGGGAAGTAACGTGCTTCAATCACATGCAGATCTTGATCAACAAATCCAAAAAATATTTTTTAAAAACTGAAGAACCAAAAAAAGATTTACATTTTCCTGGTGCTTGCGTAAATGATCCCTGAGTAACAAGCAATGACTGTAGCAGTGTAGACCAAAAAAAAAAGAGCACTACAATAATAAAAGTCTCCAAGAAGGTTAAGTATGAGAAGATATAGATATAGATATAGATAGATATAGATATAGATATAGATATAGATATAGATATGCAGGCAGGTATAACTCATGCTCTTAACAAACCATTATTTTTTTTAAGTAACTCAATAATATTAAAAATAAAAATCCTAACTCAGCAGAGCCATTTAAAAGTATTTATGTGAAGTATGGAAATGATTCTCTTATCTTCAAGCTTTTAGCATTCTCTTTATTCTGACTGATAAAGAAAATAGCTATTTACTTTGCACTTTTTTTTGGATATTTTTTCATCACTATTTAAAGAAAATTTCTTGTGCAGCCCGGGTGGCTCAGCGGTTTAGCACCGCCTTTGGCCCAGAGTGTGATCCTGGAGAACTGGGATCAAGTCCCACGTAGGGCTCCCTGCATGGAGCCTGCTTCTCCCTCTGCCTCTCTCTCTGCCTCTCTCTCTCCCTCCCTGTCTCCCTCTCTCTTTCTCTCTCATGAAAGAATAAATAATTTTTTTTAAAAAAAAAATTAAAAAATTTGTCATTAAAATTTTTTTTTTAGTTTTGGTATTTATTACAAATCTGCAACTAGACTTGTCAAGAAGTCAAGAATGATTCCCCCTTCTTGGGTGCCTGGCTAGGTCAGTCTGTGGAGCACACGACTCTTGATCTCAGGACCGTGAGTTCAAGGCCCACATTGGGTGCAGAGATTACTTAAGTAAATATTAAAAAAAGAAAAAAAATCACTCCCTCTTCTCTTTCTCCAAAAAGAACTGAAACTCAAATCAGTTGGTCAGTGTGACTGCCAAAAAAATGCTTCACCAATGCTGAACTGCAGTTTATATAAGGGGAAAAATTTTTTTGGTTGGATTTTAGGAACATGATTTATTTAAAACAACTTTCAGGCTAACTGGAAATAGATCGTATCCAGAACTAAACAAAATACTGAATTTTTTTTTAGGTTTCCAAGTATAAGGCAGCACACCTATAAGGAAACATACTTCTGTTTACAAACAACAGGATATATGTGCCTTTAAAAAATTAAGAGAGAAAAGGAGCAGATATTTCAAAGGTGGGCAGGAGCTATATAATTAATCTACCCTTTAGGACAATATGGATATAAAGGAATGCCTACAGTTCCATAGTGTGAGGGGCGCATGCATGTATGTGTGTGTGTGTGTGTGTTTTCTCTTTCTATTAGTTTTAAGAGATTGCCTAGAATTTACATTAAAGGTTGCAGATCACCTAAGGCAAAGAGCATGATCCAATAAATGAGAAGCAAGCAGTCTCAACAAGCACCATACAAAATGTGGATTCTGTGATTGAAACTCTTGTCTACTGTACCCACAAGCAAGTACTGGATAATTTCACAAGGGGAGAAAAGCAAAAAGAACCCACCCAATGAATACAAATCACTGAAGAACTGGGAGTCCTTTAAAGGTAGACAATAACCCTTATCAGAAGTGAAGAGCAATCGTGTGTACTGGAAGATTTTTGCCCCTACTTTCCCCTTGTCTACATTTTCTTATGCATCACTCAGGAAAGGCAACTTGACACTAGTTTCTGTAACCAACCTGGTCCAGCAGGATTTCTCACACACCCTGCACAAAATGCTAACCCCTTATTTCACATTTACGTCAAGGTTGAGTGAATTGCAACCAGGGAACTGAGCTGAAAACATAAAAGTCTCCTCTGCTAATCACTAAACCGGTGGTTTAGCTGGGTACTAAAACTTTGTACTGTTTCATTTCCTCTTATGCAAATGCAAAAGAAAAAAGGAAAGAAAGAAAATCATAGAAATTTAAGGAGAATGAGGTCTTCTTTGTTTGTTAATTTAGGAGGAAAATCCAAGACTTCAAAGTGACCATACACATTTACTCTAATAATTAAATCTTCTAGGAGAGTCCAACTGCATGATTTCTAGCTTGTATTCACAGGCCCTCCTAAGTCTTTACTGTACTCACATTAAGTCCCCTAACTGTCATAACACTTCAGCTCCAGCTGAGGTATTAGGTGTTATGATAACTCATGCAATGATAATGGGTATTTCTGGAGTATATATCTCCTAGGGGAAACCGATGCAATCGTGGGTCTATTTAACACTGCCAGAGGTAAAACACACTCAGGAACCAGTGAATCAGTTACCAAGAAATCTCCTGTGCATTTGCCACTACTAGGGCTGGGGGGGGAGTGCACTTTCCCATTCAGTTACACACCACCTAATGCCCCATAGAATTCTCTAGAGAACTGGAATCATCTTAAACGTTGTTCAATTCTTACAGAGAACAGTGCTCAAACTCATTCTTATCACCCCGTTTATGAACCGAGTTTGCCAACACTGCCAAAAGGCCCAGGAGTTTATGTAAATTACACTTTACACTGTGAAGAATAGGAGAAAAATGTCAGTAATAAGATGCCATGAGATCTATTTCTCAGGTTTACAATGAAGATGTACTATGCTTTTTTTGACTGTACATGCTGCAAAAGATATGTTGTTGTTTATATGAGGTATTTTTTTAATTCTGCATTAAATGTCTTTAACATGTTACTTTTTAGGATGTGGCCATCTGGCTACACCTGTTTTTTTTCATATATGCAAAAATTATACAATAAATTACTGGTAGGGGAAACAAAAGCAAAAACAAATAAAAAATAGAGCCTGATGACACAAGTCTATTTACACAAAAGTTTGAAGCAAAAATCAATTAGGACTCTATCAGTTTATATAGAGAGAAATGACAATTTATTTCATGTGGCTGAACAATATGGTGACAGATGGGTTTGGAAAGCTTGAAAATAACTCGTGTATGTTTAAACAGCTGATAGTGCCCATTACACATTACCGTATGGGCCATCAATTATTTCTTTCCAGTTTTTGGTGCCAAAAATGCTGAATTCAACCAACCCCCTCACAATGTTGGTACCCCCATGATTTCTGTCCATTCTTGTAGCAGTTTGGATGAGAAGTAAATGGTTAGCTACAGCAAGAGGTCACAGCCCATGAATTGCTTAGACAGTTCTGTTTGTCTGAGGAAGGATATTTCTCTAACCACGGTTCACACTCACAGCATACTTGTGAACACAAGCCTCACTGGATGTTATGTTTAGGTTTCTAAATAACAGCACATCCCCTTAAATGTCGAGAAGAGGGTCAGATAAAAGCGTTTCTTCATATGCTATACAATATAAACAGGGGTTTCTAATAAACACCAGGGTTTCTAGAGGACAGCTGGGTGAAAGGAGGATACTTAGGAAGAATAATGTTTAGCATGTTATTGCCACATGGGTAGAAGAGGCCATTCGAGTACACGTCACACTCCTAAACCGGCCTGGCATTTTTAAAAGATCCTCATCTTCATTCACTGTTGAAATTCAAGGTAGAGAATTAGGGCCTTTTTTCTGACTTCTGACACGACAACACTCAGGTGTGAAACAAAGACTCCTGAGAGAAAGCAGTTACACACGCATAACAATGTGTTTGCTGGAAGCAGTACTGACAGCAACAGGTGTTCTCTTTTAAGTTTAGAAGGCTCTCTCCTAAGTGCTTCTCCCAACACCACCTTTCAGCAAGCAGGCTGGCCTGCAGAAGAGTTTAAGCCCCAACTATACATTCTGTTGGAAAGGTCTGACAACATGCACACCTATCAGAACAAGTGGATGAAGATGAAGGACGGCGCATACCCCAGAGACACTAATTGGAGAAATGTCCTATTAGTGCTCTCTTTATTTAATTGCATTGGAAAAAAACGACAATTTTTTTGTTTTCTTTATTGCAAAACATACTGGAGTTTCCTGTTTTGATTTTATTTTCCATTTGATGAGCCTGTGCTTTCATACATATATTAGTGAGCTCGCCAAACTTCTACAAAGCAACTGAGTTTTAAAATCAAAACGAAAAGAAAAAATTCCACCCAATTTTCTCAGCTTCTGCAATTTGGTGGAAAATGTAGAAGTTGTCTTTCCAAGGTGCACTGGCTGAGAAAATGATCCTACGAGCAAAAGCAATATAATTTAATCATAGGTTTACTGACTGTGCTGACAATTGAAGTAATTCACAATGCCATCTAAAATACATATCTGGTGCAGTAAAAATAACAGCACCAGGAAACGAGAAGCATCATGCTCCATAATTCTGATTTCACCAAAGGGCATCATTTTTTATCACACCAAATTAAAAGAACTCAAAACATTTACTTGAAACTTCAAGGGGAAGGGATTTCTAAGTTCACATATGAATACCACTTTCTATCTAATCTCATAGTGCTACTCTTCACGGAAGTTATACCTAGAGTATGAAACCAAAGTTTGCCAGGGGATAGCCAGATGCTACTTTAGAGCAAACTATACATACTGAGTTATAGGCATATGTATCTGGCCAATCATGGTGATGCCACCATCATCATCCCCAATGGGGATGTGCATGTGCATGCATGTGGATGTGTGTATGTATCTTTCTGTCTAAATGCCAGATAGCCCTCCCTTTTCTTTAAGGTCTTGGTGGCTGATGAGAAAAACTGCACGGAACCAATCTACAGACAGGCTGTCCTTTTAAATCAACACCATAAAGTCACCAACAAGATTGCCCCAAAGCAGGGTGGTCAGAACTGTGGAAAGAAACTGCAGTCCAGCTCCTCCAAGCCTGGAGCACACAGAAGAGTCAACCCGTTGCTCAAGGCCAGTTGGCAGAACAGAAAATGGAGGCGATCCAGGTCTGCAGAGAATCAAAACAGCTGAAAGAACCTGGCCAATCAGCTCCGGGCTACATGGCACTAAGGGAGGGGCCGAGCTGAGGTTCCCTAAGCCATGATTTCTGTTTTTTTGTTGTTGTTTTTGCATTTTATTCTTTCTTCTTCTTTTAAATAGCCAGCTGGCATTCTTAAGGCCAGAGGAAATGTGGAGAATGGCAGTGCTCCAGAAATCAGAAAACAGTGAGAAGAAACAGAATGTCATCACTTTTGCCACTCATTTTTCAAAATATGGATGATGACTCTTCCCTAAGTAATGGCAATGCGATCCTCTGACTATCTGTAAAAATGTAAGACAACTATGGAAGCTATAACACAATCTGGGCTATTCATATACTTCCAGTTTGCCCACATTTAGTTAGAAATAATTTTTTCAATAGATAAATACTGTATAATTATTAAAAATGGATTAGTACCTCTAATTTCATCAAATTGTTCTACAAAAGAAAAGAAAGGGATGCCTGAGTGGCTCAATGGTCGAACATCTGCCTTTGGCTCAGGGCATAATCAGGGGGCCCCGGGATCGAGTCCCACATTGGGCTTCCTGCATGGAGCCTGCTTGTACCTCTGCCTATGTCTCTGCCTCTCTCTGTGTGTCTCTCATTAATAAATAAATAAAATATTTAAAAAGAAAAGAAATAAGATGGAAACAGGAGGGGGAAAAGTGAGAACCTAAGACAATTTTGATAAGACAATTACATTGCTTCGGTATCTGACAAGGTAAATGTTATCATCATTCCAATACCACATGTACAGCTGCCACAGTTGCCACAATTATGTCTCCACTTTTTATCCTACAACACCCTGCATTTCTTACTCCTTTAAGAAAAATCTACATTTTTTCCTCTGAATACTTCTTAATAACCATAGCAATGCCTACCACTGAAAGGAAAAGGTGGTTGACACCATCAAGTCGTATGTATCAGGCATATCCAAGATACACTTGTTCCAAAGACAGAGAAATAGGGGCGAAGAAAAGATTCATCATGTGATGAAAATAAGTGGCTCCAAAGAATGTCACCAAGGGCATAACACCTTAACATGACAAAAAGATTCATAACAAAAATTTCTTATACTGAGGAAAACATGGACAGGAAAATAGAGACACGTTTTTTCCATGTGTTGATTCAACGTTTCTACCTTCATTGTCATTCTGATCTAGCACAATTCTGAACACAGTTATTTTTCAACTAATTTGCCGATATGAGAAACAGGAGAGTAAGTCAGCATTGCGCATCCACATTTCCAGGTGCATTTCCTTTGACACTTGTAGTAATCTAGCCTAGAAGGCTCTGGGAACAAGATATCTTTGATAACATTACCTGTTGTAACACTGGTGAAATGGAAACAAATACCTCAGTTAAGAGTATTTAAAAAAAAAATTATACCCCTCAACACCAAGATCATGTCTTCCTGTATATTCGGAAACATATTCAAGGCAAATGTGAGAAATTGGATTTGGAAATAAACACTAGCATAGTGACTTAAAAAGCTTTCTGTGGCCTGACAACATAACATCTTCCAAATACCTGAAGCAAGTAGCCTTGCTAAGCAAGGTACCACCTCACAGGCCACACCTACATAATCTGAGCAGAAGAGGAGAACCCATGCCAGGCATTTGTGATGGGGCAGGGATTAGAAGGTTGGGTATAACAATCTTCTACTTCCAAGAGACTAACGGTTTAATTCCTCTCATATTAAGAGTTTTACACCACCCTCTTTGCAAAGAGAGCTTCTGAATCTATGGAATAACTCAATGTGATAGTGAAAGAGAATGGGAGTGAAAGGAAGGATTTGAATGGAAAGAGAGAAAGAATGGGGCATTTATTTACTGAGATGGTGCCACATTTGCCGTCATAAGCATTAGAATATTTATAGGTAACCTGGTTTTTTTGCTCTCTTAGAGAGACAGGAGAGTGCTCTTTTCTGACATGCAAAAAGGACATGGCTAATTCATCAGTAATTTTGCAGTGGTTTGTAATATATCAATGAGAATACTGTGCTGCTATTCCTAACTGTGGTATTCCTAAGAGTGAATGTTACAAAAATAAATAATACCTGCTTTTGAGAAAGACATTCTGTGTCTGAGGCACAGACCCAGTTGTAGAACCTGGCAAAATCAACTGAAAGGGATTCATCCAGTACCAATGTGGATCACCACATCTAAGAAAGGACAGCCCCTCAACAGGATCTGAAGTGCTGATGTGTGTTGTGCCAATTACATTGTAAGACCCTGGTGTTCCAGGCTGTTCCAGATTTCTCAATTAGATCCTCATGAGTTCCTCTGTAAAGAAAACTGACACAGGACATTTCAATAATGATGGGGGGGGATAAACTGGTATAATCAAAGTTTGACAGAAATTTCTGAAGTTCTATACCTTAAAAAGATTCGTGCAGAAAAGAACATTCAGAAAATATCTTAATTCAAATCAGCAATTATTTTAGACTAGAAAAAGAGTAGTCATAAACATCTAAAATCTGTAAACCTATCTGCAATAAATTGAATGCAAAGTTTCCAAATTAAAAAAAAAATAATAATTCCACGAAATGATGTACTGTGCATATGATTTCAGGATCTGTCTCATATTCTCCTGTGGAAATAAGCAAATGAGGTGCCCAGCTATTTAATAAGACCAATGCACCCCAAATCTGTCACTTCAATAACTCAAATGCACCAACAAAACAGTATGAACATAAGCCATACTATGGAAAATTCTAAAGTCTCCCAAACACCAAACCATCTCTAATTTGTTAAATCAGTAAGTTAAATTCACTGAATCTAAGTAAAATTGTTAAGTGTATCTAATTCAACTCAATATATTCAAAATATTGTCATTTCAAAATGCAACTATTGTAAGATTGTTAATGTGATAGCTTAATGTTAATTTTTTCATGCCGAGTCTTAGAAATCTCGTAGATACTTTATGCACACAGCACACCGCATTTTTTACACTAGTGGCATTTCAGGTGCTCAACAACCACATGTGACTATTTACTACTGGACTATACAATGCCATTCTAGATAAACTGCATGTAAGCTGGTTCATGACTCTAGTACTTAACTAATGCTGTGAATCCTTGGCCTGGGTCTCTCATTCCATCTCTAGTCATCAAACCAAAATTCAGCTCAGGCATCATCTCCCTCAAGTCCTTGAGGACCTCCGAGGCCAAGACAGGTGCCTATCCTGAGTGCTTCTCTGCTCCTACGCTTTCTACTTTGCATTAAAAATCACACCATTATGTTTCTGTCTCCTCACAGATTGTGTTCAAGGGCAAGGACTTTGTCTTATTCATCTTGTATTTCTTAGCACTTAGAACAGTGCCCAGTGCACCATGGGAACTTGTCATATAATCTTTAAACTTAATTAAACTAACTGTGTTATTTTGGGGCAACTTAGTCAACTTCTCTATACCTTAGTGTCTTCATTAAAATAGAGTTGTAGGGCAGCCCTGGTGGCTCAGCGGTTTAGTGCTGCCTTCAGCCCAGGGTGTGATCCTGAAGACCTGGGATCAAGTTTCCTGTCGAGCTCCCTGCATGGAGCCTGCTTCTCCCTCTGTCTGTGTCTCTGCCTCTCTCTCTCTCTGTGTGTGTCTCTCATAAATAAATAAATAAATAAAATCTTTAAAAAATAATAAAATGAAAAAAAAATAAAATAGAGTTGCAAATGTTCAGCATCACAGTGTTGCTCAGAGAATTAACTGAGATGATGCCTGTGAAAGTGAGTGGCATACATATGGACATGTAGGAGTACCATCTTTGTCTGTCTTTCTTCCTAGAGGGCAGAAACCATGTGTTACTGACCCTTGTATTACCCCAATCAAAAGTGACATGCCAGGCACACATTTTAGGGAAGAATAGCCAATAATTTGAAAAACAAAAATAAATCTGGTTTATCAAAATTATATGCATATATATTGATATGCACATACACATATATATGATTATTTTATATTTCCTATCATTCTTAATGCCTGGACGATTCTACATTCTCAGAATTTTAACTTGAAACATAAATATAGCATAATTATAGACTTCGTAGCATTACACATCAGCATTTTATTACCATAAAAAGAGATATTTTCTTTTTCTTCTTCTAATCTTAAGGTTAAGTTAGATTTTCAGAATGTTTTTACCATAAAATGTAGTTTACCATAAAACTATTCAACAAATAAGTACTGTATTAGAAGAATAAATTGTTTTTTAAATTTCTAAAGAATTTATCTGAAAAGTTGATGTTTAGCACTCTGATTCCCACCACGAGACATTAAATATACCATTCTGTTAAAATAAATGCATCAGAAAGGTTTTCCCATAAGTGACTACTTTAGGGGGAAAAAAGTCTTTAATTAATGGGATCAAAATTTTACATTGCTTCACATCTCTACACTGATATACAAATTTAATGATTATATAAGTTGAACCATATCAGCGAATGTGCCCCTTTTACGAACACACATCAATATAATCCCAATTAAAATACTCTGTAAGATTGCCTACAGTATTTCAGATCGAAATAGCTTCTACTGAAATAGACTTTCCTGCCACTCTGATTTAGCATCTCACTTTCCCTTATCAGCAGATGGTAAGCCAAGTACTATTTAAATCCATATGTCTTCCATAGGCATAGTTCAAATACTGAATAAAAAGATGAACAAATGTTTTAGAGCTAATCAGATTAGCCTTTGAGTGAAAAAAAGGAACTAAGTGGAGTTTCATTACCTGCAAATGACTTACTACATCACCTTTAGACGACTGAAGGAGATAAATCTCTGTAAACCATCCAAACAAAATAACTGTGTAGGACAAGACTATAGCAATACTTTCCTGACTTTGATCGAGTCTTCACCATTCCTTCCTCTCTGCATGGATTCCAATCCTGAAAGTTCATAAATCTGGAACCAGAAGGATACTGTAGAGTAGACACAATTCAGTATCCTCAACCCTAGGAACAGAGTAAATTCACCAGCTTCCTTTGGCACACAGCTAGACCCTTTCTCTCTCTCTCCCTCCACTCATCTCCTAAAGGGTCAAGAAAACAAATAAAAACTCCAACAAAACTCTGTGCCTCTATAGATTTCAATTCCACAAATACAACCCAGTACTTTTACTCATTTCTTCAAGGCCAGGAGATTAAGATGATGAGGTTGGTTTGTTGTATAAACCACACATGCATTCCTCGGTCCACAAAACCTTTCAAACACCAGGAAAACTATCAATGAATACCTTTCTCTTCTTGATATCATGCTTCCCAGGCTGTAAACCTTTTATCTCCTCAACTTGGTCTATTGGGATAAATGATCCCACTGTACATTTCCTCTTATCCTGGGCCAAGAACCCTATGTTCTAAAAGATCCCCCTTCCTTAGAAGGGAGCAGTACAGAAGTATGGCAAACCTTTCCTCCCACATTTTAGACTACACAATGTTGATCATCATGCTCTATAAACTACTAGCTGTGCATAAGAATAATTACTTCAACCAAAATCAAACCTGGAACTAATTTTTTAAAAAGAATTTACAAAAGAAAATGAATATTGGATTCGGATTTTTAAAAATAAAGATAAATCTTTTAGATTTTACTGGAACTCTTTTAAAGCCTAGAAACACATTGGCAGACTGCTTCTCTAGATTCTTGTATCAAAAAAATTCTGTGAGCTCTGAGAAATCTCTGCTTTCCCAGATAACAAAAAAAAAAAAAAAAAACCCTCAAATTTAAAAATGGCCCAGTAAAGCTCAAATATTTTTAAAATTTTTATGTGAACCCGAAATTGCTATAATTGATTTTTTTCCAGAGTAAGCAACTGACTAAATAATATTAAACTTTAATGGTTATTGAAAAAAATTGCATGTAAGAAATAACTTACCTAATCCTTTGGTCCTAAAGAGTATTCAAAGATTAATCAGTTTGTAATAAACTATGTAGTTTATATAAACTATGGTAGAAAAATTATACAAGCAGCACTGCAGTCTCATGCAGAAATTAAGATATGGTTTTCCAAAATTTTTTAAAAGTGCATATATACTCATAGGATTCTAGTCAATTAAAAATATATCGATTCTAGACCTCCTAAGAGATGAGGAGTATGGCAGGGCCAATGAGAAATAGAAATATAAAAATGGCACAGTCCTTCTCTCTTAGGAGACTATAACCTACTAGGAGATCAAAATTCACAAATGGCTAAATTATTAGACGTGGTATTTGCTGTTTCTCTCTTATCTTTGTTCTGTTTTCCAAACTTGTCCAAATGTCCCTTGCTTCAGAGAAAAACCTCCAACACACACACACACACACACACACACACACACACACACACACTTCAATAGATTTCAATTTCAGTCCCTGAGAAAATCCCATTCATACTATCACAGTGAAATTCATACACTGAAATCATAAGGATTAGAAACTACAGGGGTGCCAACTCAATCCCATGCAAACCTGCCATGTGTGAACAGTCATGCAGTTTGTTAAAAATAGAATGACTAAGACTTTTGACTGATCTAGAATATTGTGCAGACAATTATCCTAGAAAAATGCAGGACCAATTTGGGCTGTAAAAAAGATGGATAATTAATGACTACAAGCTCGTGAGTCCAAATGTAAATCTCAACTATACTATAACTTCTACCTATCTCAGAGACTTCTATCCACCTATAGTTTGGTTAGCTATTATGAAGCAAGTTAGGTTTATAAATTCATGATTAGAGTTCATGGTCTTTCAACTTTGGGAAAAAACACTTAAAAAAGCAGTTTAGATATAAAAACTTGAAAGGCTTATTTTAAATAATGGAAAATTGATATGCTCAAGACAGCTCCTTTACTTTTAAACATTTAGGCTGTATCTTTGGGGAATTTTTTAACTTGACTGCCAAAAATTCTGTGATCATCACAGAACGGACTGTGGTTGACCTTTTAAAATACGTTTTAATGTCTACTTATTAAAATAAAACAAAAGAAAAAAACTTATAATTTTTCTTAATATTAAATCAGTAAATAGACTAGTAAAAAAAATAAGCTTATCTCTCAGATCCAAATTGTTTACAGGAACTGAAAGCCTTGAAGCTTGGAAGATTTTAATCAAGACTTCCATTAACCCCCTACCAATATCTCAGAGACTGTAGGAATTTTAAACAAAAGGGAAAGCAATGCTTTTAAAATGACTTAATGTAATACAGTATTAAGATACGTAACAGTTTTAGCTATTAAAAAACAGGTGACATATTGCAAGCAAGAATCTCTCTTTCTACTCAATGACAAAATAAGACATTAAAAATAAGACATGAAAATGAGCCCATGGATTAAATCTAGAAGAAATGATTAGTGAATAAAACAGAACAATACAAAAACTAAAATATAATAGTTCTTATATATAATGAATCAAATTTGTATAGTATGTATGGTATACGTTTTTAAATGGTATTCAAGAATAGTTTTCACTTAGATTTGAAAGCAGTGGCCCTGAGTTATTTTAACTTATATTTGAATAAAAGAGTACATGACATGCATACACTATATACATATTTATATAAACCATATGTATATGTTTCAAAAACTTAAAAACTTTCTGAAGCTTATTTACACCAATTAATAAAATTATTATATTTTTACCTCAGAATTTGATTAAAATACCCAACTCTGTTCTCAAACTTACTCTTTCCTTTGTGTTTAGCATGTATATAATGAGACTCTTGAGGAATGCATGCTTCTGTGAATTTCTAAATCCTATTAATTAAAAAGATTTTGCCATACACAGAGGATCTTAAAATTTTCTCATAAATATCAAAATAGTAACTTTCACTTTAGAGGGGGGTTCGGCCACTATTCTTTTTTTTTAGTAACAAAGCTCACCTTCTACTTGTATTCTCTTTTGACTTCAGGATTTTGCTTCTTCTTCAAGTTTTCCGAACACCAAAGTTCTTTTTCATTTGTTTGTTTGTTGCCTGTACCCCAGTAATCCCCTGCTCCATCCATCCCCATCTATTCAAACTCCAACCCTTTTCAAAACCAACTAATAAGTAACCTATTCCGGGAAGCCTTCCTTGATGGCCGGATAAAGCAGAGGGTCATTTCTTCCTCTAAAAAAGTTTTAATAAATAAAATAAAATACCACGTTTTATTTCACTAAATAGCACTTAACACCCCTTTTCTTAAACTATAATCATTTTTTCTGAACACTATCTCCCCCACTTGTCTGCAAATGACTTAAAGAGTCAGTGTCCATAGCAGGTCCATGTTGATATTACTCCTAGAATATTTTGTACAAATCAGCTTTCTATATGAACTCTATTAAATGAATGCCAATGAACTTAGAAGTCATTCCAACTCCTGTATTTCTTATAATTGATATCATTTCCTGTTATCCATCAGATATTTGCATCTGAATGCTCTGCAAACTTTGTAGGTTTTAAGACTAGCTTCATTACTTTACACTTAAAAAACAGTTCACTCTAGAGTTTTGCTAATGATGCTACCATTCACCCAAAAGCAATATAGCAAAGAATGTGGACTTTAAAGCCAGACTACAGGGTCAGGATCTAGATTGACCCAGTCACTAACTGGCCGTTTGACTTTGGCTAGCGACTTAAACATCTATGAGACTCAACTTCTATAAAATAAAATTAAAGGTAGCATCTATGTCATGGAGTTATTGTGAAGATTCAATGAGTTACTAGAGAATAAAGAGCAGGGCCTGGCCCACAGTGATTATCAAATGTTAGCTATTATTAGACTCCTCTTCCAAACTCAAAGCCTCATTCATCATAACCCCCATCCTCTTGGTCATCAACACACATAAAAAACTCTTGGAGATTCTACATCTACTGTGTCTATGGGAATCATTTCTCATTTTCACTATCCTAGCATGAAGTCTTTATTACTCATAGGGTAAAAGTTTAGCCTACTAATTAACATCCCTCACCTTAAATCTGGACACCTACCCACACCCTTCCAGGTATCCTACATAAAATGCTGTATTAACCTTGTTAAAGGTTTGATCAAACCATCCTTGGCTCCAAATCTCATGATGGCTATCTCCTTGTGAAATTAATTTTTTTAAATACGCATTTAAAGAAATTTTCCTAACTTATACGCCAAGTCGTCATTCCTAAAATTACAGTGCACATACCTTTTGGTCAAGCTCTTCTATTACCTACATCCTAAAAGTTCCCTAAGCGCATCTCACATTGTTCTAACTATAGCTTGCCCTCCATGCTGTCATATTCACCCACTGAAAGGCCAGGCTTTTCTCCAAAACCAGTTTAGAAAACACATTATGACCATGATCTTTAGCCACTTAACTGAATGTGATCTGTTCCTCTTTAAACACCCAAAGACCTCTGCTCTTCTCTCTCCTGTTCCCTTTTATGGAAGTCTTTTGTATACTATATTTGTCCATATACCTGTCTTATTACTTATAACAACTGTATTACATGAGGGCAGGAATCCTGATTTACTCATAGTCATATCTTTAATAGCGTCTTTCATGGTTTCTGAAACCTAGTAGGTGCTAAACTATTTATTGGATGACAAGAAAAGTTAGACACCAATATTTCAAGGAATGATTCTACAAAGTAATCTTTTATTTTGGGTTTATATTTCTTTCAAGTTTTTTGGAGTCTAGGTTAGTTTGGTCTAATGCATGTTAGTTCTTTGAAAATAAATCTTGAACCCAGGTGAGTATCAGTATAGTTAAATTTAGACACAACCAACAATGCACTTGAGTCACCCAAACAAAACAAACAAAAGGGTATTTTGTTGAAATTTCATGAACTAGAAATACAACCACCCAGTCTCTAATATTATGAAAGGACTTTGCATATAGCAGTAAGATGCCTGGAAAAGCACATGAAAAGAGACAGAGTTTAGAATGGTTTTCTACACTTCCTTTTAACACTTGATTTTTATTCTTACTTTACAATAAACTATGTAAATGACCTTAAGTAAATTAAAATAAATTCAAATATTTCAATGTAGAGTTGGTGTGCCAAACACTTCATTGAGTAGCTATTAGCATCAACCTTATGTGTTCATCAAAACATATTAACTTTAAGAAGATTTGGAGACAGCTAAATCCGAGATAGTACATGGAGACAGCTAAATCCCTTGAGATAGTACATGCATGTCTATCTATCTATCTTTATATATTTACATTGTAAGACTCACTTTAGTATATTATACTATTTAGACAATTTTTGAATACCAAGGTAACTAAGGAATCTATCTTTCAACTTATAAAAGTAAACAGATTGCCTGATTATTTGTTGGTGCTTCAGAAATACACTTTATTCAAACCATCATATTAACTTTTTCCCCTATAATGATCTTTAAAGAAAATATTAGGATTTCTATTTCTTAGCTACCACTATGAGGTAATTCCAGCTAATTAAAGTCAAGAAATGATACTATTTTTCTGTTTCCCAAGAGTATATATACACAGTCTGGTAAAATAATTTATACTTGCCAATAAATTCTGTTATTGTATCATCCCGTAGAGGCACCTGATTATAAGGAAATCAATTTTAACAATTTAAAGTTGTAAGAAGATACAATTATTTAGCTACATGGATATTCAATACAACACTATTTATAATAGCAAAAACTGGAAATAAATGTCCAACCACAAGTAATCAATAATCATCTTTTCTAGTACAACTAGTACAACATATAATGAAAAACCATGAGGTCAATAAATATGATGTAGCAGAATAGATGCTAATATGGAAAAATGTTTACCATTTATTATAAGGTAAAACTGGAGGTTATTTAACAATAAGCCTATAAACCTGTATTTGTATGTGTATGTCTATGTGTGTAGGGGTGTGTGTGTGTGTATGTGCGTGTGTGTCCAGAAAAGGATGCACTGAAGTGCTAAGCAGTCATTTTCTTATTTTTTCTTATATTTTCTAAAATGTCTATAATGAACATGTATATTTTAATGAGAAAGAAAAAGCCAAGAGATACTAATTAAACATCCTTTTCTCTTTTTTGTAGACTCTTCCCAATTGCTTCTCCATTTCGTCCCTCACCTCATACTAGGGACCAGCTCCTCTCCCAAAGCCCACAGGAACTGAGTGGAAATATAGTCATTTTCATCATGACCAGAGATACTTCAAGTAAGTCATATGTGCATAAGGGATACTAAGTCTGAAGGAGCATAAAAAATCTAAGATAGGTTTATAGTTTTAAGATTTCAGTGGGATGAAACTGAATTATTCACATCCATTAAATTGAGTTTGAATGATTCACAGCCAATTTTATTTTTATAATTGTAATGAAACAGCTGGGATTAGAGTCTATTCATGGACTCATAAGAAATTTGCACCCCACCTACTAAAATTAGTTTCTGCATCCAAAACTCTGATTTGAACATCTGACTGTGAACAAAACAGGCATCACCACTCAATGCCAAGAAACTGAGGAAATAGACTTCAAGCATGTCAAATTCTCACCAGAATTATTTTATTTTCATTGTACATACTTCCCTTTATCATCATACACAAGCAAGCCCTTAATAACATGATTCTTTAAAACAATTTATTTTGAAAGAATGAGCTATATTCTGTGAGATAAGCTCAAAAAAGCTCAAAGAATATAATTGTTGAAGATTTCAGACTGCACTGTAACAGTATTTTTTTGATAACTTATAGATTCTTTGTCATTAGAGGGAAATCTTATTTAAGAATGCATCCATCAAGTATGTGATATCTCTTTGGACACCAGGGATAAGTAGTGAGTTTAAAAAATAAGACTTTTCTTAAGGTAGCCTCACAGACCTGAAAGTTTAAGGTTTTATAGAAAATTGACTTGTCCCTAGAATTTGCAGTTTTAAAGAGATGAGTAATTGTATACTTCAAGCTCTATAATTTTCCAGAGGAAACAGTGCACAAAGATTGAATGACTCAGTCAGGGTCACACGGCTATTTAGTCACAAAGTGAGTCTAGAACACAAAACCTCCTTGCCTCCAAAATCCAGTCCTCTTTCCACTGCATCACAAGGGAAGAGTAAAAAGAAAACATGAAATCTAATTTTACCAGAACATAAAATCCAGTCAAGCCTGATTCACACTAAAGACAGCCTATTAAAGGTGGGACACACCCACCTCCAAACCCAACTGTGACCTCAGCAGCCTAGACATCCTTCTCGAAAATAATTAGTATATATCTTGGAGTCTTCTGAAATATTTAAATCACATATGAACTTGAGGCAAGCTCTAAATTTCAATTTGATTTTAAAATCCATGCTAAATTATAGACACACATGGTGTGTGCGTGTGTGTGTGTGTGTGTGTGTATACATATAAAACCTCCAGTTTTACTTTTAGGCTATATACACATACATACATATATATATGTGTGTGTGTATACGTATATGTGTATACATATGTGTATACATATACATACATATACATATATATATTCTAAAATTTTGGTAGTCATATTAACTAGATAATTAATCTGTAGATCATAGATTGCCTAGCTAGGTAATCCACATTTTAAAAACCTCCAACTTCTTTTGAATAAATACATAATTCAGCCCAAATAGATAGATTTTCTTCAATTACAAAGAAAGTTTCAATCAAGAAAGTTGTAAATTCTTGACAGGAAGAATGAAGTAAAATGAACATACGTATCTCCTAATATACAGCCAGCAGTGTTTTCATTGTACCATATTTTATGAAACAGATATGTTTCTATGAAGTTATAGGTAAAGAAAAGTATTTTCATTTTTTAATGTACCAGGAAAGATATTTTAAACTTCTATACTGAGTCTTTTTTTATTTTTATACTGAGTCTTTTAAAAAAAAAAGTATTTTTAAGTGAATAGCTCTCTCAAATGTAATATTTATATATTTTCAAATTCCCCTACATGAGTCTGACTACATTGCATATAAAAACGACACCATGGATGTTTTTCTAAGTGCTATTAGTTGGTAAGAATAGCCTGAAACTCTGTATTTGTGGCATATAACAAGCACAACCTCAATACTAATTGAGAAAGTATTCTTGTGCTCCTGTCCTTCTAATACTTTATTAAGGAATAACAAAGAATGTTCTAGCTGACATTCTGAAAAGTCTTATAAAAAAAAATACTTTCTAATGGGATCAATATAAATATCTCAGCAAAACACTGAAATAAAGATCATTAAATTCCATGTTTTAAAGAAAAAAAAATCAACTTCTCTGTTATGTTCCCTCAAAGCCCACACCATTACCCGCCAAATCTATTACACACATAAGGAAGGTAAAAACTTTAAAACTAGGATGAGAAATTGTGAAGCACAGCAGAACACTGTCCATGGAACAAAATTAAAATGAGGAAAACAGCAATTTCTCCCCTAAAAAAGGTAAGTCTACCTGAGTTGGCTGTTCATGACTCAACTCTACTTAAGAAAATAGGTCCTGCTTGAAAATAAATTTCTCTACAAAATAAACTTTGCTACATATGCAATATGTAAGCATTTCATACTATAGTCATGGCTATTGGTCAATTGCTATATACCATATACATGGTAAGAAATAACTCTTTAGGATTATTTGCCTTTTCCTTAATTATCTACATTCATCATTTAGTAAGTCAATTCCAGTTTAACAGTTAATTCTTAATTAAATTTTTCTAGGATATTATTCTCTAAGCATTATTTAAGAATGAATTTATTTTGTATTTTAAAAATGACCCATTTAGAGGATGGTGATTTGGACATTGAACATTATTTGTTATCAGTCATGTTTTTTTTTTTTCATTTAAGTAGCTGGAATAATAAGAAACTATCCTAAGGAAATGACAAAACAATAAAATAACACATAATAGGAAGTCCATCAAAGTTTCTTTATAACTAAAAATTGGAAGCCCCCTAAATGTTTACCAGTAGGCTTTACTGAGCACATTAGGATAGAACTACTTCATAGTACAACATGGAGACACTAAACCAAATATTGTAAGTTGTATTTGTTGATGAGAAAAGATGTCTAAAATATATTGTTAAATAAAAAAAGATTACAAGAGTGAGGCAATGACCCCATAGAAGAATAAAATTTATATTTGCATGCATATAAAAAATAAATTAGAAACCAACATATGAATTGAAAAGTATTTGTAGGTTGGAACTTATGACTGGTTTTCATTTTCTGTAGTGTTCTGTATGATAATACAGATATACTTCTTTTTTGAAAAGCATCTATCATTTGTATCATTCTCAAAAAGTTATTTTTCTGTTTTGGACACAAAACACATGAAGAGTGTATGTTTTATGGAACAAATTTTTCTGAAATTGCAGAGAGTCAGCCAAGCATTTATGAACAGATCGTGGAGAGTCGAAAGAGGCTATGCAATGGTGAAGAACATGAACCACAGTCAAACTGCCAGCATCAAAATTGCATCTCTGCCATTAAAAGCGGTGTGACCTCGGGCAGATTAATTAATTTCTCTACCTCAGTTTCCTTACCTAAATAAAAAGGATAATAATAGCTTCAACCTCAAAGGGTTTGGTGAGGATGAAAGTTGTTAATCCAATAATAAACTAATGGAAAGGCAGTAAACTCTTAATCCTAGAAACTGAAATACTAAATGACTTGGCAATCAATTATAAGTATCCATCTATGTTAACTAAGTTCTTTTTTTTTTTTAATGCTTTCATATCCAATTGTTCTGAGTAGTTTCATCAGGTTTTGTCTTTTGCATCAAGAATTCAAAATGGGCAGCTATGAGGGATTCTCAAGCTATCCACTACATTACTGAGTAAACACCTGAAGTTGATTCCCTGAGAATAGATAATTTTACAGGACATTTATCTACCAAGACTTTTCCTTCATGACTTAGTATAAGTCTTGAATATCCAAATGTAAACAAAATTTAACAAATATAACACTACAGGCAAATGGAATTCAATAAAACACACTGCCATGGGTCTCATCACTTTTCTCAAACAAAATACTGTGCTTATTAAAAATCTATTTTAAAAATCTTTGCTTGTATTCTAAGTCACATAAATGTCTGACTTATAATCACTTTTCATCTTTTTTTTTAAATGTTAGTAGAATTATAAAGTATATCTGCCTTTTAAAAAATATATCTATGGGGATCCCTGGGTGGCTCAGCAGCTTAGCGCGTTCCTTCGGCCCAGGCCGTGATCCTGGAGTCACAGGATCGAGTCCAGCGTCAGGCTCCCTGCATGGACCTGCATGGAGCCTGCTTCTTCCTCTGTGTCTCCGTCTCTCTGTGTCTCTCATGAATAAATAAAATCTTAAAAAAATAATAATAATATATCTTTTTCTGGTTAATCATGATGCTACAAATAGGTAAACTTCCAGGGTATAAAATGGTTCATCGCTTTCATAATTAATATGCCAAAAGTAAACCTTCTAAATTGAGAAACTATATTTTTCAAGAGGAATGTTAACATGTAAAATTATGTGTGAGAGCTATTTGATCATTCTGACATAAATAATGATACCAATCACTGAATTTATCTTATTAACAAACATCCTGTATTTACAAAAACAAAAGAAAAGATTCCTTTGCCTTACTTCTAATCACCAATAACATAAAAGATGCCTAAAGATTAATATTGTGGATTTTTCTCTAAAATAAAGTCATATGCCTGGTTCTATTTTACTTATAAATTATAATTAATTACAGACATCTATAAATCAGGATGTTGTTTCACCAAAATGAAAGAAACAGATTCTTCAAACTTCCCTGATATGTTTGCATTTCTTTGAACTCATAACACAACTTACATGCAGCACTATCCTACTTGCCAATCTTCCTTGAGTTAACTAGGAGACCATTCCACACTAGTCAGTGTCTTTGTGTATAAATACTTAGTGAAAGTTCCCTAAGAGAATCAAAGGGAAAAGTGGGTAAAGAATACGACAATGGAAACAATATTTACTCTTTTGTTGGCATCAGATAACAAAATATACAAAAATCCAAAATAAAAAAAAAATTTCCTGGCATTTTAGGGAATCAACACTTCTGTTAAATCTGTCCATCAGATCAGACTTTGCCAGAAAAGTACTAGATTCACATCAAGGATGCGTAGCTCATGGCTGACACACTTTTGAATCAATCTCCATCTGTTGCTCCTGAAACTTGGGCCACCTTTTATATACTCTTCATTTCCAACATCTAAGAAAGAACATTTAACAATGGGTTCCTTTTGGGGCCCTGTTATCTCCTGACTCATGCAGTCTGTGAGAAAAGGAAGCCAAGCAAAAGATAGTTATACAGGAAATAATTAACAGATACTGTGCTGAAGGATACCATTTCACAGCGACTACAAACTTACAGCCCAATTCACTAAAAGATACATCTGCTTCCCCTGCCGTACAAACCTGGGCCAGCAGAACTATGCCAGGCTTCACAAAAAGCCCAGGTTACAAAAAAGAAAAAAGCATGCTTCCAAAAATACTTGAACCAATGGAGCTGACTTATAAAAAAGAAATTAGAATAAAAGAAAATCCCATTGGTCAAGACAATAAAATCAAACATACATATATGTTTATCAAATTGGTTTAGCTATGATCTGTCAAAAATAGTAAACCAATATAAAAGATGAATAACCAATAAAGAAAAAAAAGCTACCTAAATTTTATTTAATAAAAACAAAACAGTCATCTTCATTGCTACATTTAACTAAGTTAATGAATGAACTGTATTTTTTAAATAAATCTATATTATATTACATTTGAATTTAAATCATCCTTTTCTAATAGGTGGACAGCAGAAATTCACCTATCCAGGGGCAAAAGCACAGAGATAAAAGGATTTTTAATCTCTGGATATTGTAAATGGTTTTTAGTATTTTATTCAAGTATCAACAAATCAAATATCAACAGTTACCTAAAGAGAGAATTTATCAATGTAGCCTAAAAACCTAAAAAACCAAGCTCCAGGGATCCCTGGGTGGCGCAGCGGTTTAGCGCCTGCCTTTGGCCCGGGGCATGATCCTGGAGACCTGGGATTGAATCCCACGTCGGGCTCCCGGTGCATGGAGCCTGCTTCTCCCTCTGCCTATGTCTCTGCCTCTCTCTCTCTCTCTCTCTCTCTCTCTCTCTCTGTGACTATCATAAATAAATAAAAATTAAAAAAAAAAAAAAACAAGCTCCATAACCAGTGATCTCAGAGGTATAGACTTCCCATTTTTCCTGGTATAGTCTGTGCTCTTTGGGATTAAGTACATCCATATGTAAATATTCAAATAGAGTTAGAAAAAGTTATATACATAAACATGTTACATCACGACTACCTAAGGATGATTGAAAAACTGCTTTTATTTTTCATTGAACATGAAGGGGAAAAAAAACCAGTATCAGACTTCTCCCTTGAAATCGTCTTTAGTTAAAAAAGTTGCTTCGATCTGTCAGTGGTTGTAAAGGCATTCAACACTGTCGCTTGTTTGAACGTCCGCTTGGCTGCCAATGGACTGTCCCCAAAAGAACATTTTTGCATCTCAATGGACTGTCCGGTATCAACAATCTTTAAACTATAAATTTAACACCACTGAAGCAAGGAGAAAATAACATCTACTTTGTGCTGTCGTGGTATCACATTTACAAAACGAACAAATAATCATGCTACTTTGTACTTATCTAGAACCCTGCATCTTACGATCTCAAATGGCCTGACAAACATTAATTAAGCAAGCTGCACAGCTCTTCTGTGAGGACGGCAGGCATTATAATCCCAAGAGTGGGATGAACGGAGATCCTGGGAGGCCCTGCCTTTGACAGTGGCTCAACTTGGAACTCAACTCCCACTGCCCATGGCTGAAGGTTTCTGCCAAAACCAAGTGGTGCAAAATGTACACATTGAAATGGACAGACTTCTCTAAATAAATTTACACTGGAATCTAAAATCATTTTTCCCCTAGATGCATGAAGAAAGTGTACTAATGACTAGGGTGCTGAACCTAGGGAAGAATTAGAGCCGATAGGTTACCCAACTATGACATGCCAATGTTTACCTGGATGTTGATTTGCCATAAACTCCCCCTACACATTTACCATCTAAACTCAATTATACTTCTGCATTTCATTAAAAGAAAAACTTCATTTGATATTGGCAAAATCTTTGTGAAATTTAATGACAGATGTTTTGTTCCTATTAATGTGGTTGTCAGTTAAAAGACATAGCTTTCTATATTATAAAATCCAATCTAAAAAGTCAATTACCAGAATGAGATCTGGAATTTCTTATTCAGGAAATCATAAGACTAATACAGTTGCATTTGTATGAGTCTGTCTACAAAAGGAATAAATAAATACCTTTGTGTAAATACACATAATAGAAGAAACTGGCCAGAGAAAGGCACACGACTGTACTGAGTTCTGACTACACTACAACTGTTTAGTTTAAAATGAGAAAGGAACATCAAGTTGAATATTTAAAACCAATTAACTTTTGCTTTTAGCACAGAAAATGTTAAATATGGTAACCTCTCCACAGAGCCAAATCTTAAGTTTAAATGAAAACACTGCATTTTCAAAACATTTTCAGGAACTTATTCATGTTTATAAAATCCTTCTAGAAGTTTTAAAAGAGTCACAAAGTTTTCCTATAAACTTGGACTATTTCTAGCAGTCTAAAGTCTTTAATGCTTCTTCCTACTCATAAAAGAAAAAAATCCAATGATTTTACAGAAACATTGTATAGTTAATAGACAACAAAAAACTAATTTTCATAAAGCAATTTACAAGATAAAGCTTATGCTAATGTGCTCCCTGCCATCCTCAAAGCACAATGGTCCACCCAGATCACATCACAATTTAACATGTTTTGTAACAACATCAATTCCATACTGGTAACAGAGGAAAAATAAAAGACATTCGCTACATGAAAATATACATAAATGATCTGCTTTGGAATCTGAAACTAAAAGCCAAACACTTACCTAATCTAGGTAAAACAAAAGAAAAAAAAAAAGCTAATAAAATTTTTTTTTGAAATCTTACTTCTTCCCTATGATTCTTGTATTTATTTCCTTCTTCACTTTGAGTGCAGCAAAATCTCATAACTGAAGACAGTTAAAAAATATATATCAGAAAGACCTATATCCTGAAAGCAACGTTATAATTATGTGCTTTGTGAATGGCCCTAAATACAGTCAGCCTACTCTTTAAAAAGGTTTCCACTATAAATCAGCATAGTTGAACCATTTTAAATTAACATTTTCTGCTGTACAAATTTTCATGCTTGATTCTTGCTATCAATCTGTATAGTAGTCAGTTGATAGTCAAGTTTTTACTTTTAATATTAGAAACTACATAGATAAATGTATTTATATACATCCTTACTCTATGAAGTCTACACCGTATGCACTACTTAATAAAATGACTTTTAAAACCAACTTTCTGTTTTTAAGTTGCTTACTATTTCTAAAAAACTGCCAAAGAGCAAGATAATTTCAAGTTCCATTTCCATTTATACTCAAATATGAATGTGATATTCTGTAGGCATACATTTCCACAGATACCTGTATTTCCATTCAAAACATGCAAACTGTATTTGCATATTTTATTGTGAATTTACAAACTTTTATAGAGCACCTTCACTAATAACTAGACTCCTACAATACAAAATTAAATAAAGCACGTTGTTTTTGCCTTTAGTAAATATGGTGGTGATACTCTGCTGGGATTTTCCTTACTGATGGCAGAGGAATGAAGGGAAGACAAAGCATTTTCACTATGATAACTCAGCAATACCAATTTCTACCACCAAAGCAGAATTCTTGTCAAATTCATAATCAGAATGGGCTCTGCTTCTTAGCCCTCTTAAATGTCTTAAAAAGCTGATCATCTAAGATATGTGGACATTAATAAGTTTTAATTCACTAAATACACTAAATACACCACAAATTAAATCAGCTATGCTTTCTATTCCAAATAGCCAATAAAACTGGTGATTCCCAAAAGCAGTATTCGAATACAATGAAAATAACAATCTTAAAGAGTCACATTTTACTCTAGTCAAGGAAGAATGAGCCAAGACTATTTTACATATATATATATAAATTTTGTCATATCTCAAGATTTAGTTAGATGATGACCTTTAAAGATCACAAATCCTAAGGTTAGGAATTTGATTATTTGTAGAACATGGTGAACCAGTCTCTCGCTGCAGATTTCATACTTCAGCAGCTAATGTGGAGGAACTAAAGAAACAGTTGCAATGATGCAACAGAAACTTGAAGTCAGGGAATTAAGGAAGTGGAAGAATTGAGAAAAACAACTTTTTAGAAAAGTATTATCATCCCCAGTCTGCTCAAAAAATGTAACACTCTCATGCTCAGGCTTTGGACTTAACCACATAAAAAAAACATCGATCGTTCCAAATTCTCGGTGTGTATACATGGTGGCGGGAAAGGTAATATTCCAGAAAGAGTCTAAAAGAGCCAAACAACCTGGTATTGAATGAAGATGTCTCAGATGAAAATAATGGAAAAAGAAAAAAAAAAGATGGGTGGAGAGCTCTAGTGATACGGATGTAAGGCACCCAATTACAACACACTCTCAAGATGCAAAATGAAATTTAAAAACTTTAAGACATATCTTCCAGCCTTATACCCAGAAACCAAAAGAGCCACCTGAGACCAGAAGAGTCCTGACATGCTAAGAAAATAATGAACATTGACAATTGCAGCCCCATCTGTATATTTATTGGAAAGAAACTCCCTGAGTTGAATACCCTTTTGAAAGGCCCAGGAAATATTTATCTTCTTTTGAAAGTTACTTATAATAAAGTTGCTCCTTCCCTGCAGGAATGAGTCTTTGTTTCTCCGTGTACAAGGGGTAGAGCCTCTTCTGCATTCAAGCCTTTCTCATAGCTCCAGGGCATGACTGCAGCCAGGAAAGGGAACAGCTTTTATAATGAACTGTGTACCTTCAAGAGGCATTTCTCAACTCCACTGGGGAAACCTGAAGAGCACAGATAGACTTCAGAGAATCTGCAGGAAATGAGAGCAGAGTAGCCACACTGGAAAGAGAAACGTTTCTCTCCAGAATCCCTCCAGAGAGACCTATGGATCTATGGTCTCTGGCCTGTGGGTCAAAGCATCGGGCTGACTGCGTTATCTTTTCCTAACTGGCTCTTTTGTAAAGGTCAGCTGCTTTCTGATCCTACCTTCTAGGCACCCGCAAAGCTTCAAAATCATGCAGAAGGCTCAAAATGTTCTTGGGAGTCAAGATGAAATGTCGAAATGGTGGTGCCTTAGGCAAAAAGCAAGCATCACTTACTGAGAGTTCGTGAATTTTCTAAATCTAAAATATTTCTTGACATTGCTACATAGCATGAAGAGAGAGCAAGGATCTTATCGTTCTCAGAGGTTTTGTGTTTCCACCTGGGACCATGTCTTTCTTCCTAAAGAAGTGTGATCATATA
Organism: Nyctereutes procyonoides; assembly: GCF_905146905.1. NCBI lineage: Eukaryota > Metazoa > Chordata > Mammalia > Carnivora > Canidae > Nyctereutes > Nyctereutes procyonoides. Next base: position 10,353,493 of record NW_026575159.1, read on the forward strand.
CAACGCATGGTTCTTTCTCTTCTTTGGATGCCTTTCACACCACTCACACTTAGGTCTATCTCATTTCTCCCCCCTTTTTGGTAACTGAACAACAATAAGCATTGTCATTTGTACATAATTATACTGTCAGTTTTCAAAAACTACATTTCTGTATTCACATCTCACCATGGGCTTTGCAACGCCTAGTGCTTTAAATCTCTGCTAATTTCCTTGTTAACCATTTATAGTGTCACACCACCTTAAAATTTAAAAGTCATTTACCTATTTCAACATAACAGATGTGCAATCTTCTGGGATTCCGAACCCCCTTCTCCAAATACAGCCTCGCTGTTTTGCATAATCACCAGGAATGATTAACCAACATTCAATCTGAGCTAAGAGTAGTGACAAACAAGTGACTGCCTACCACCATATCGAGTATGTGTATAGTACACGCAAACACCCAGGAGCTACTCTTTAGCACTTCGGCCTTACAAGTAGAAATCCCCAGACTGACACCGATTATTTCATTTCGGTTGGTAAGAATGCATTGATACTACATCTAGAGACTGTGTGTTTTCCCGATTTCCCTTCAAAATAGGTGAATTATTTAAAAATTAAACCTTCCTACCCGTAACAGGGACTGGGATTCGTCCTTGGACTTGTTTTCTCCCGAAGCAGGATATTGCTGGGTGAGGGTCCCGGACTTCTCTCCGCCAGCTGGCACCCCCTGCAGGAATCCCTTGGTCTCCACAGCCAAGCCATAAATAGGTCGTGCCAGGTGGGCAGCTTCAACATTGGGGCTATCCCGTAGAGTCTTGGTCTGCTCTTGGGCGCCAGACACAGGCGTCAGAAGGCCCAGGCTTGCCTGAGTGTATGACGGGCTGCCTCGCAGGATGTCTGCCCCTCTCCAAGTCATGTTTCGAAGGTCATCACTTGAACTCTCTGTCCAAACTTTCTCCTTCAGCCCATCCTTATCTTCTACCTTCTCCCTTTTCACCACGCTCTCAGAAACTGGCTCTCCCATTTTAGAGTCTGGATTGAGCAGACTGTAGACCTTGAGGTCAATTTTGGGCTCCTCCTTGATGGTAGATACAGCATGACTGTCCTCTTCGCCATTGGCTGTAGTGATGTCCTGTTCCTGGCAGTGAACAGTGTTGAAGTGCTCCAGTAGTGACTGAGTATCAGCAGCTGTAAAACTGCATTGGCGGCATTTGTAGCAGCTGTGTGCTCTCCTGGAGAAGAAAACAGTCATTAGAAAAATAGCATTCGGAAGGGCTTTGAAAAAGAAATAGTCTTTAAGCACCTGAATTTTATCTCATGTAATGGAATGGGTAGGAAGAAATACACCATTCCCAAAACCCAAAAGCTGGAATATTAAATGCTATTTTTTTGGTTCCATTTAAAGAACGTGACACTGAAAACTGGTTGGTTTGTTTTCTTTTATTTTTTAAGATTTTATTCATTTATTGAGAGAGCACAAGCATGGGGAGAGGTGGAGGGAGAGGGAGAAGCAGACTCTGCTGAGCAGGGAGCCAGACACGGGGCTTGATCCCAGGACCCCGGGATCACGACCTGAGCCAAAGGCAGACGCTCAACCAACTGAGCCACTCGGGCGCCCCGGTTGGTTTGTTTTATTATTGAAGGACTCACTCTGTTCACTTTACCGTCGTTGGATAATCACCAAATCATTATTATTTAACAGACACAATTCTTTTCACACTGGTTTCACCAATGGACTTTTCTTCTGTTTACTTAAACTATATCGACGTTTTTTTCTTTATAAATATACATACGCCTCTAGTGTTACTTTATACAGCTTTTATATGTATTAAATTGTACTTGATTACAATGTTTTTTCTATCATAAAATTTAAATCAATTTAGTCAATGAAATATGGCTAATCTACATACTCTAGTAAATAAGATGTATTAGAAGCTCAAGATTTTTTTAAGTTTTTTAAAAAATATTTTTATTTATTAGAGAGAAAGAGAGAGCAAGAGAAGCACAAGTGGGAAGCAGAGGGAATCAGGCTCCCTGCTCTGCAGGACCCTGGTATCATAGACCTGAGTTGAAGGCAGATTCTCAACTGACTGAGCCACCCAACCACCCCAAAGCTCAAGATTTTTTAAAACAAACTCAATCTATCTGTGAGGATTTAGGAACATTCAACAAATTGAGTGCCTGCTGGGTGTCAAGCAGCATGACAGGCGCTGTACAGATATATTCATTCATAAAGAATGCGTGAATGTGTGTGTTTTCTTTTTAAAAGACATAAAACAAAAGAACTTATTGTTGAATTTCATAGCATTCTCTGCTATTAAAGATGGAACACTGTCAAATATTTGATTAACAAAGAACAGAGGCACTATATATCCTAAATGACATACTGGAAAGGTACTCCAGTGACTTAGAATGAGACACATTTTTTAAAAGACTTTTTATTTATTTATTTGAGAGAGAGAGAGGGAGAACACAAACAGGGGGAGTGGCAATCAGAAGAGGGAGAAGCAGACTCCCCACAGAGCTGGGAGTGTGATGTGGGACCGAATCCCAGGACTCTGGGATCATGACCTGAGGCGAAGGCAGACCCCTAACAACTAAGCCACCAGGAGTCCAAGACACATTTTTCTTAACTATAAAAATTTTGGCTTTCTAAATAAACTCCCTGTGAAACACTTACTACTCCACTGATGCAATGTGTTGCCAACTTAAAGCAACAAAATAAGCTTTGAGAGCTATTGCTTAAAGGCTACAACATATAGCACATATGCATTTATATGAACACACAAATATATATATATATATATATATATATATATATATATATAGTCATCACAAATTACTTTGCCAGGCACTGGGTTCACACTGGTATATGGTTCACCCTGTCTTTGTCCATCTGGTGCTTGGAGTCTAGCCAGGAAGGACGATCCTCACATTAGCTTATAAAGAGTGGAATGTGCCAAGAATGAAATGGATGGGATGGTAATGGGGTTGATGGGCTGCATGGAGCAGTCAGGAAGACCTTTCTGAGGGAGAGAAAACCAATATATGAAAAGGAGCTATTCTTGTTGGAGGAGGAGGAAGGGGAAGAACACACATTCTAGCAAGTCTGAACAGAGGCCATTGCTGCTTTAGAGGAAAAAAATAAGAGAAAGCAGGTCAATCAAACAATCTGGAGAGGTCATCTAGAGTTTTATAGATCCCAGTAAGCAGGCAGACAGATATCTTCAGAGGTTAAAGGAAGCAATTGCAAGGTTATAGGCACCGAAGTAGCATGGATAAATGTATGTTTTAGTCACTTCGGACCTTAACAGTTTCTGTACTGAATAACTTCATTTCCTTCTGAGACCTGTCTGATGGCTGAAAATACAAAAGAATGTTCACATTTAAAGGAAGCAAAATTCAAAGGTATTATGATATGCAATAAAATCTCAGCCAGTATTGTCAAGAGTACTGAAGGCACTACGAAATTATCTTATCATTGACAGCTTATGTTTGGCTAAATAAATATATTTAACTTTTACTTTTTATAGAAGATTGTTTTCTATCTTTTCTATTTTCTTCACTAAGTAGTAAAGATAAAGCAAAAGGAAATGCAACAAATGTAATTAATTTAATGATTAATTGACCATAAGAAATAGAATATTAAAATTAATTTTCTTGAGTGAAAGGAGCCTAACCCTTAAGGAGAAGATGTATATGACCAAGAGTAAGAATCTTGCCCCAAGGTCAAGGCCAGAAAAACCCGTAACAGGATTCAGATCACAAAGGAGAAAGACAAGACTCAAAATCTAGGACCTGGAGAACCTATGGGAACTTCAAAAAAAGAACCTTCCTAGCAAAACTATATTTGAGTATCTCCAATGGGAGATAAAGTCCTAACCTCAAAATTGTACCAAAAAATTGTTATGTCTACAGGTTCAATCGCACAGAGAAAAACAGATTTATTAGAATGATTAAAGATCAAAACATACCCAGGAAATACCCTCCTGAAGATATACCACATAATCTATTGAGTCATGCAAATTAAATAAACAAACAAACTTCAGGAAGCACATTCACAAGCTCTCATCAACCTTCACCCCTGGACAGTTCTAATGAGTTCATTCACTGTCCATTACAGCAGTAAACTTACGGTTTCCTTGACATGGTGGGGTCTCTGTTTGAAATCTGTGAGGGGAATCCCATCCTATAAATTAAGACGATAAATTGCCACTGCTACTTCTACCAAAATTGGTGTTTTATACAAAACAAAAAGCACAAAAAGTATAAAAAATTCCAAAGTACAAAAATTTCTAAAGAATTACAGTGAAGCTATTTCAAGAAATAAAGTCAATTCTAGGGCAACAGGAAGAAGAGATTACCAACACACAATACAAGAAATACAATTTCCTAGGGTACCTTGCAACAAAATATTTTAAAACAGCAGAATCTCAGTTCTTCTTGGAGCATTTGAGAGTATAGACTCTATCTAGAAGCAGAAAGCACTGCAATCTTGGCTCTGTATTTTACTCTATGTGTGACTTCAGATAATTTACTAAAATTGCCCCAATGTCTTTATCTGCAAAATGAAAATCATAGCACCTCTTGATAGGTTCTTGTGAATATAAGTAAATAACACCTGCAGTAGTAAGTAAATAAGGAAGGGTCAGCCAGTATAAACCCTAAAATTAAATAAAATGCTTCTCTTCTGTGTGAATCTGCATTCTATGTTCTTTGTGAAAAGGAGTATCATCCTTTTCCATTCCCCTATGTACCTTAACTGTGATGAACATCATTCTTAAAACCAAGTTTATCTCCTAGACAACTCTTTACTTTAAGACACTGACAGGTAGACTATGTTATCTGCCTCTTCTGCTTCACCCAGTGGCATTCAATAGCCTGAAAGAATGAGGAATCTAGTAGTTTGCTTAATTGTCAAGCTTTACTCTTTTCATTAATACACCCAGAATCTTCAGAGTCTGAATCACAAAGATAGGAAAAGGCATTACCTATATTTTATTAAAGTCTTGGGAGGTGGAGATGCCTTGAGCGTATTCATTAAGGTGGTTTAGAATCATAATATGTATAGTAATATATCTCATTAAATCAGATTGTGTGCCTTCAATATCTACTTAGTCTGCCATCTAGAAATATCTTTATGTCATCCTATCCCTCCACCAAAATAAGACAACACATGCAACCCTTATCCATGATCTGACTGGTATGTCCTCATAAATATACAAAGGCCTTGGGCTCCTGTCCAGGCACTAAATTCCTCACAAAGCATCACACTCAGAGAAGATGCCTAGGGCTTCTAGGTTCTCTGATTCTAAGCTCCTGTCCCAGTGGACAACTCTTACCTCATCTGCAGGTCTCAGCAAGTGGTGTTCTGATCTATGACACAGAGGAGCTCTAGAGCTGACCTTTCTAGACAAAACCTTCCCTGACACAGGTTCTGGAGAACCGTCAGAGTGCAGAGATCGGTGGGAATGGATAGAAAGCAAAAACTAAACAACAACAACAAAAACCGCCTCCCACAAACTGCAGAGCCAATAATATTCTCAGTGAGAACCACATTTTATGGCGAAAGGAAAATACATTTTAACAGAAAGGATATTAAAATAAAGTTGTAATAGTAAGCTCAACTCACACAGTGAGTTGCTTTGAACTCTTCAAAAGAAAACGTGTGTGAGTTCAAAGCACTCACACATATCTGATCTCACATTGCACTGAAGGATAAAGCCCATGTTACAGATTAGGAAAATGGAGAAATAGTGACTTGTCCCTTTAATCTACATCAAGTCAGGAACACAGGGCTTCTACCTTCCAGATCGATGTTCTATTTTTCTACCTTTGGAGGCCTAAATTTTTAACTTTATACAGAAATCAATGAAACTACTGACTATATGGAAAATGAAAGCACGAGAGGAAGGGAAACTGATCATCTGACGGCAGAAGACACTGACTACAGCAATGGTTTGCAAAACAGGCTGAGTTTCTTAGCAATCCAGAGTCCAAGGTACCTCTCATTGCCTTACTCCATCAGGATCTCCTGGGCATAACCTGTGAATCGGAATTTTTAACAAAGTTCCCCAGGTGACACACAGAGGCCAGTATCTACAGACTACATTAATAGATATATTGTGATTCTAAAGAACTTAATGAACACACTCGCAAGGCACCCCCCACCCGAATTAATGCAACACAGGAGATGCCCTTAGTAGCTTTGTTATTCAGAATCTGAAGATTGGGGGTATAACAACTATTAATGAAAAGAGTAAAGCTTGACAATTAAGTAGTAAACTGCTAAACTGCTCAATCTTTCAGGCCATTGAGCACAACTAGGTAAAGCAGAAAAGGCAATTTGCTACATAGGGCCCTAGAGACCAGGGAGAAAGCAGCTCTTCTTTCTCCCTGCAGTATCAGTTTTAAATAAACGATAGAAAATATTTTAAAAAGACATCATTACTTTCAAAAGCTTAGAGCCATATAAACTCTTTCAAAACCTCCACTAACATCCAGAGCAGTGTTTTTCCAACTCTAGCATGCATAGGAATCACCTGGAAATCTTGCTGAACTCCAGATTCGGATTCTGGAAGTCTGGAGTGGTACCCAATATTCTGTATTTCTTACAAAACCCCACGTGATTCTGATGCTGTTGGTGCCCAGACCACACCTTAAATAGCAAGAATCATGAAGCCACAGTCAGAAAGAATTTCAAGATGGGTATTGGTTAGTTTGGAGTATACTTACTCTCAGCACTTGAAAGAACATTTTCAAATGAATTCTTTATGATGACCAACATCATCTTCCCTGGGAAAGCACATACATTACCCACCTCTGAGAGTCAACAGAACAGCTTTGGAAGTTTAAACTACAAATGTAACATTGTCAAACATAATCCTTAAACAGTAATTCATCTTTTTTAAAAAAAATTCATTGGGGATCATCTTTCACTATTTTTAGTGCTAGGCCATTTATATAATTGTCCTTCAACAATCACACAAAGTACATATTCCCGCCCCTACTTCATGGGAAAGAATCTGAAGCACAGGTAAGTCAATTCACATAAAATAATATGGAGGACATGATACAGTATTTAGCACTTGTCCACCAGTCCTCCTTCATGCATGCTGTTTGGTAGCTGATGCAATGCTACTAGCTTATTCAGGAATTAGCTCCTGAAACATGTACATATATTCTCTGACATGTGTCATTATCTCAATAGTTACTGAAAAGACCTTCAACATAATGCCATATCCCCTAAAAATAAAAATAGATTAGTTTAATCTCGAGTATATGAAACATTACAGAAGAATAAAAGTTTAGTCATCATGAAAATACATTACTTCGGACTTATCTCTGACCTACAAAAATGAATTTCATTTTTATCAGCATTAGTATGAAAACCTCAAAGAAGTTCAAGGACTCTTTCTTGTATTTCCCAAGATCCACGCACTCAACCATGAAGACATTCTAAATGATTCAACTCAAGAGTAAACCTAGCACCCTCTGAGCTACTCCAAATCTCTTTTTGTTCCAAGAACTTTTCCACATTGCCTTTTATTAAAATTCTGTGTATATCCTGCTTTACAGTTATAACTGCCTTAAGATCAAGATCAAAGTTCACACATCTGTGTATCCAGCCCTACTCAGAACATCCAATAGTAAATGAAACCTTAGTAACAAAAGGGGTAAACCACCACAGCAACTGTGGATGTTTAGGATGCTGGGTTTAATATGTAGGCTCATGGAGCAGCAGAGAAATATTAAGAAAAAGTACACAGATATTTCATAGATGGTGTATTTTGAGTGGCTTTTCTGAATATGCTCTTCGTTATTTAAAAACTCCTAAAACTTCTGGCTACATTTAGCCAAACTTCTTTTCAATACAAATACATGCTTTGCATTAACTTAAATCTTATATTCTCCTGTCAAAGGGATAATAAACACTCTCTTCATGCTACCTAAGGAAAAAAAGACATCATTTTGTAGATCTCCCTAACACAGGATTGCCAGATAAAACACAATGACAACTTGAATGTCAGTGTAAAAAAACAAATATTTGAGTGCAAATATGTCCCATGCAATATCTGGGATATACTTACACAAAATTAGGATGTCTCGTGTAATATTATAGATAACAAGGACATGAATCAAAGACATTTGACAGAAAAGCTAAATCATACGTTGCCTCCAGAGAAAACTATAAGCTGCCTAACAAAAGACCAAACTACTTAATTTTTCCGTGAGAAAATTTCTGGGAGAAAAGATGTTTTACTCCTTATGCTATTTAACAGAATTTTCACGTGCTATAAAAACGCATTTATGTCAGATCCATCCAGATTTTAACGTACAGAGGCCTGAGCAGTAGTGTTTCACATTCATTAGCGGAGATTAAACATTACTTTCAAAATTCATAAAGGGCTGAGATTTTCTAGATCTTAGAAAAAGATCAGCTAAAAGACGCTTCTCTATCGTTACCTTATTCTGGTAATACTTCTATATTTCTATTTTCATAATAAACCAGCCCACAGTATATGTGAAGTCAGCTCTGAGTGATGCTTTTTCTCCTCTAAATGTAAACTTCCAGAGATTTCTGCCAGCATTTGAAAAGCTCTCTACCAAACAGCTGTACTTCTTAACCACTGAAATCTGTTTCTTCTTCAAAGACTAAACAGAACATTGAAGTAAATGAGCAAATCATAAATATGAATCAATTAAGCTTTGAAAGGTATTTTTTGGTAATTATGGATTCTAACACAGACAAATTACTACAGAAAAAGAGTAATTGAAGGCGATTTAATTTAAATAAAGATCAATAAATCTGGTATCTAATAAAATTAGTCATTATTTTAATAAATATGTTTTTAAAAAGATTTTATTTGTTTACTTATTGAGAGAGACAGTGAAAGAGAGCACAAGCAGGAAGGAGAGGGAGGAGCAAGCTCCTTGTGGGGAGCCAAATGCAGGCAGATCTCAGAATCCTGGGACCATGATCTGAGCCAAAGGCAGACACTTAATTGGCTGAGCTGCCCAGACACCCCTGGAATACACATTTTGCTAGTATAAAGTCCTCTAACATGTGGCAGTTGAGATTATGGACACTGGAAAATAAGGGAATGAAAAGCTGGTGAAGAGATTATCTGAGGGATAAAGACAACAACAACAACAAAAAAAAAAGGAATTACAGGTGAATAACCAGATCGATCAACTTTTAAAAGCTGGAAGTATAATAATATTTAACCTTAGTTAAGTGCAGAGGAGCAGTCTACAAAATATAAGATAAACTGAACTATGAGTAAGATTCCATTCAATCCACTCATTTTGGATTTTTTAAAAAAGATTTTATTTATTTATTCATGAGAGACACACAGAGAGAAGCAGAGACATAGATAGGCAGAGGGAGAAGTGGGCTCCCTGCGGGGAGCCCATTTGTGGGACTCAATCCCCAAACCCTGAGCCGAAGGTAGACACTCAAACACTGAGCCACCCAGGCATCCCTCATCTTGGATTTTTAGAGCTGAAATAATCTGATTAGTGTTTACTCACTTGGAGTAACTGGGTTTTTTAAAGGAAGCATGGGTTCATTTCATTTTCAAGTGGTAGAAGAAAATATGACTGTCATAGATCTCAAAAATTTTACTTTATAATTCACTTATTCACTTTCAAAAATATATATATATATCCCTTACCAAATGTTCAAAATAGGAAGACAACCCTCTCTATAAAATAGAAAGATTTGGGAAATGATTTCTATGAACTGATATGAATCAGAAATCATGGCTAAACTATCCGAAATTCTACTAATGTATACAAATAAAGGTAGTGTCAATTGTGGGTTATTTTCTTGAAGGATTGTAGTATCTTGGGTAATGTTCTGTGTCACAATAGGAATTCTCAACTTGAACTATTAGGTCCATTTCAAAGTACTACAGGCAACTGATTTATTAGGTATTGTTTAAAAGAACATGTCACATAACATACACAAATCTAAATGTAACCATCATGGCCCTCACTTTTTGAGAAACTCTGCTAATGCACTTTGTACTTGGCTTTTTCAGATGTGTTGATAATTAAGTGCTTATCCTAAAATCTCTTCTTCAGAATTAGCAGAGCACACAGTCCATGCTCTCTTCTGTGCTCTTCTAAGGTAGAGATTAAGCAGTAGCTACCTTGATTTGACAAGGAATCCAATGTTATATCCTTCAGCCTGAGTTATGTATTTTACGTCTAGAAGATTGAAACATTGTTTAAAAATTTTTAAAGGGACTCACAAATTTCCAATTGGACAGGTGCTTGTCATCACAGGTACTACCAAAAAATATGTCCATGTTTTTTCACATTCTAGATAACAAGCAGGTAGACAATGATAAGGATTTTTAAGTAGTTATTTACTCATAAGGGGGCTTGAGAACTTATTCAAATATTTATTGGGCTTCTGTACTGATGCAAATTGATGTTCCATTTTCATTTTAAAATGTTATCATATGTTAGTCATACACACATTCTACATATATGTGTGTATGAATAAACATATATACACATTCACATTTAGGCTTACAAAAAACAAAAACTGGAACATAATCATAGAACATGATTATATACAAATAAAAATATATACATATCTTCTATGTGTGTTGTGTATATACAGAGAGATCCATGTATGTATATATGTGTGTGTATATAGTTTTATATATATATATCTAGAAGAGAGAGATAGAGAAGATTATATTTATGGTATAGTTTCATATAGGTACATGAATGTATATGAATACATATGGTATATATGTGAATACACAAATGCACACATATAATGAATATATGTATACAGTTTTGTTTTGCTCGGTTTTGAACTTACATAAAATGGTATCCAGCTACAAAGTCTTCAAATTGTTTTTATTCAGGCAAAATTATACTTACAAGGTTCACCTATTGTTCAACTGTCATTTACTCAAATTCACTACTGTGTAATATTCCACTGTGTAAAAATCTACAAATTATTTAATGACAATAGCTATTATTATCAGTTGGGTTTTTCTTTTTTGAGAGAGAGAGGGCATGCATGTGTGCAAGGAGGGTGGAAGGGGTAGAAGGAGAGAGAGAGAATCTTAAGCAGGCTCCATGCCCAGCACAGAGCCCAACACATGGCTCAATCTCACCACCCTGAGATCATGATCTGAGCTAAAATCAAAAGTCTGACGCATAACTGGCTGAGCCCCCCAGGTACCCCTGCTGTTTCTGTTTTTGATTTTTGCTTAGGGTGTGCTGCTTTCAAAAACTATTGTGAACGTTTTTGCACAGGTTTCCAAGTATACTCGTGAAAGAAATTTTCTTCTGAGGAGTATAATTACATTTCCATTGGGAAGATGAGTATCTGATATTGCCAGAACTTGCCAATTCACTTTATGCAGTCATATGTATTGATCATATTTACCCTTTATAAATTTTTTTGAATCTATATTTTCAGAGATAGAGTGATCTTTTTTCTTTGGTTAGCATTTGCCTTGTATAACTTCATCTATTCTTTTTTGTTTCTAAGGCCCAACTTAATTACATCAAGCCAAAGGATATATTCTGAATGATACTGTTTTTCTGAAATCTGTTTCTTTTTGGTTTATTACCTGTCAATTTTTCTAAGTATTTTATATCTGCATGAAAAGCATGTGAATTCTCTAAATTGCTGGATACACAATTGATATATTTTTATTAAATCAAGTATAATTTGCTGTCCTAATGTTTTATGTTTTGATTTTTTTTTTTTTTTTCTGGGATGCTTGGGTGCCCCAGCAGTTGAGCATCTGCCTTTGGCTCAGGTCATGATCCCGGGGTCCTGCGACTGAGTCCCTGCATCAGGGTCTCTAAAGGGAGCCTGCTTCTCCCTCTGCCTGTATCTCTGCCTCTCTCTGTGTGTCTCTCATGAATAAACAAAAAATCTTAGAAAATTTTTTTCTGTTCAACCTTTAATAAGAAAATTTTCTTAAAATCTATTACTATGAATGTGGTTTGTCATATTTTCTGTGTAGTTGTCAATTTTTGTTTATAGATAGACTTGTTTACCTTGAATATATATATTTAGAATTATTAGATCTCCCTCAAGAAGTGAATTTGTATTGACTCTTATTATGTATTGAATTTTCCCTGCTATGCTTTTTGTCTTAAAATCTAAATTATATGAGATTAATAATGCTATCTCAATATTCCTTTGGTTTATATTGCCTATAACTCAAGTCTACTTTTTTGTTACAAACTTTCTATAGCCTTATAGTTAGAGTGTGTATCCTATAAACAGCTCAGAGTTGAATTTTCTTTTTTAGTAAGTCAGACAATACCTTTTAAGTGGAAAGTTTAATCCATCCAGGTTCATTCAGATTTTTGATAGTCTTTTTTTTTAAGCATCTTACTTTTAAAACTTTATTTACCTATTTATAAATTTTCCCATGTATCCTCCCTTGCTGTTCTTTTTTTTTTATAAAATAGAATATTATTTTGTTGTTCCATTCTTCTCTAGAGCTTCAGAAGTTACATACCCATTTCTATTCTTTCACCGGTTATCCTTAAAAGTTTCCAAGTATGTATAGCAAAGCCTCACTAACTCCAAACAAACAATTTAAGGGCATTAAAGCAACTTATTTCTAATCATTTTCCCTACAAACATACATAATTGTGTTACCCAAGACCTTACTTAGTCTGTCTCTTTTTAAATGTATAAGTAAGGCAGGCTACGGTTGTTTAGATTTATACCCACAGTTTCCTGGTTTTTGCCTCTATGAAAATAACTTTGCTTTTTCTTAGAAGATAATTTTCACAAGTAGGCAATTCTAGGTTGACTATTTTTGTAGGGTTTTTTCCTTCGAAACTTTGAAGAATCTCTCCCTCTTCAGTTTCCATTATTGCTGATAAAATTCTGCTGTTAACCTAATTCATATTTTCTAAGTAGCTAGTATGTTGTTTATCTCTAGGGGCTCTAAAAGAACCTCTCTGGCATTCTCATTTTTACTACAATGTGTCTATGACTGAATTTATTTGCATATATCTCTGTTCAGTATAAGCTATGCTTTTTGTATCTGTGTACTTATGTCTTTCACTTTTCAGTTCTGGAAATCTTCTGCCATTATCTCCTCAAATACTATTTGCCCAACCTCCATTCTCTATATTCTTTTCTTCTGGGACTCCAATTAGATGAAGGTTAAAACAGCTTATTACATTTCTATAACTTACTATTTTTGATACTTTCCATTTCCTTCCCCTCTTTTAAATATTCTGGCTAATGTCTTCAGATTTAACTTCTAGTTAACTCATTTGCCTTCTATTATTTGCAAATCTGTTATTGAGTTTCAATAAGTTTCAATAAGTGCATTTTCTTTTTTTTTTTACGATTTTATTTATTCATGAGAGACATGGAGAGAGAGGCAGAGACATAGGCAGAGGGAGAGAAGCAGGCTCCCTCTGGGGAGCCTGACGTGGGACTTCATCCCAGGACCCCGAGATCATGACCTGAGCCAAAAGTGGATGCTCAACCACTGAGCCACCCAGGTGCCAACCTTTGGCTCAGGCTGCAATCCTGGAGTCCCAGGATCAAGTCACACATTGGGCTCCCCGCATGAATAAGTAAGTAAAATATTAAAAAAAAAAAACCTCCCATTTGTTTCTTTTTTTGAACATTTCTAGTCATTTACAGTCTCATGTAGTTTGATCAATTTGTAAATCTGATTTTCATTTCTTTAAACATTTATTATTTTTTATAACTGAATAGTATTATATTTTTAGAACTTTTTTAGAACTGAGAAATATATTTTTTATAACTTAAAATTTTCCTGAGTATCTAGAGCCATGATTTGCATTTCCTACTGATTTCCCATAGAATGGTTTATATCCCCATCTGTATGGTGAATTTTTGTAATCATGAGCTCACATAAGGTTTACATTATGCCACAGATACCATGGAGGTAAAAATTGGGAGTATTTCATATAGACAAACTTGTGTTTACTTCTAACAGGAGTCAAAGGAGGCTCTGGATGTGGAATCACTTTTCGGCCTTCACGGTGCCAGCTTAAAGTAAAACTCAGATTCAGCAATCTCCCTCTGTCAGTGACGTCAGGCTTAGTCTCTTGACAGACTACAGAGCAATATTGGGATTTGCCTCAGCACCACCTCACACTCCATGTGTGCTGTTCACTTCTCCCTCGTCTGGGTTTAGTCCACTATTGGTGAAGGGAAGATGAGAGAAGCCTCAGCAATTTCTTTAATTCATGGAAGTCTAGCAAGGCATCAAAAAGTATGTTTTATCTATTATATGTTTTGTAAAGAGACAGTATTCCTACTTACTCCAGAAACCTAAGTTATAGCACAGAAAATTTTGATGAGGAGAATAGTAGACAGTCAATTAGGGAATGGGTACACTGTTTAATTAAATAATAAATAACAACAACAACAAAAAAAAAAAAAACAGAATAAACCTGATTCTTCTTGAAAAGGTCCACTAAGTGGAATCCACACCAAGGTTTTCACTCATAACTCTCAATCAATTCTCCTGCTTCTCAGCTGTAGTATTTTTTTATAGTTACCTGATTTCAGATATTTTATAGATCTTAGCTTCTACCTTTATAATACACCATAAGGCTTATATAGAAAACACTCAAAAGCCTAGAATATTCCCTAGTTATAACACAATTATGGAGAAAGCTTCCTAACATGAATAATATGTAAACATAAATTAAACCAGAAAAATATTCTTGTGATATGGTAAACCTGTCCTCTTAAGATTATCTTCAAAATGTAGCATGTACGGAAAATGCTTCAATAGCAGAACAAGTTTTCAGCATCCATAAGGCTATCCAGGACCACACAAATTACAGCAGGTTTTTAAAATAGTGCAGGAGTGGGGTGCCTAGTGGCTCAGTTAGTTAAGTGTCTGCTTTCAGCTCAGGTTATGATCCCAGGGTCCTGGGATATACACCTGCATTGGGCTCCTTGCTCAGTGGAGAGTCTGCTTCTCCTTATCCCTCTGCCCCTCCCCACTGCTTGTGCTGTCAAATATATAAATAAAATCTTTTTAAAAAGTAAATGCAGTAGTATTTTCATGCCCTAGGAACAAGTACTGCTCAATTTTCTCATAAAAAAAAAAAAAAAAACAACGCTAAAAGGTTGACTTAAATTCAAAATGCATAGACAACTGTCATTTGGCATGGAGTCCTGAATCTTCAGAAGGGTTTCAAGACCATATAATAGTCTGAGATTAAACTGTAACTTACCATGGAGATCTTGGCTTATCCTTAACGACTGCAAAGTCAAAAACTCACAGGCATTTCATTTACTTAAAGATCTACTCACTGAGCACTTATTAGCCATTCTGGCACTGTGCTAAATTGTGTGGATACATCAATGAACAGGACAAGACTAGTCTCTTCCCTCTAGAGCTTATTTTCGTTGCTATTAGCTAAACTCTGAGATTATCCAGTAATATTTTCATTCATACTTTGATTTCTTGGGTGGCTTTTTTGCTGTTGTCTAACTAAAGGGTTTAGAAACTGTTTTTCCAGACATGTTTTCAAGCAATGGTCTCAGCTTCCTCAAAAAAGCCACTCATGCAAGTGATCTGGTATCCAGATGTATCAGTGTGTGTGTGTGTGGTGTGGTGTAGCTAAGTTCCTCACGATTAAGGGAAGCCTCCTCTTTCAAAAACAGAGTGGATTACCTAATTTTTATACCACCTAATAAATGTATATGCACACTAGTAAAGTACAAGAGGAAGCTAATGTCTGCTAGCCCAGAAATAAATTAACATGCAGCTAACATCAGAGGAGCCAGAAACACTCACTACAAGTGTGAACACATTTGATTGCAGGACTGTGTCTTTCCTAGGGCTGACCTTATAAATTAAACAGTGTAAATCTCAAGGAAGTGTTTTCTGAACATTTAGATTCACTGTGAACATTAGGATGCCCTTCAAATTAACATCTAACATTATTAGCCTATTGTTGGACATGAACTGCTTCATTATTGGTGGCTGACAAAACCCACACGCTCACACTAACACACAACTTCCAAAAAAAAAAAAAAAATGGGAGGAACAGTTTAAAATCCTGGGATGGGGAAATTAAAATTACTAGATTTTTAAACTAGGATATTGAGTCTACCTAGGGATGAAACATTTTAAAAAGTTAATAAACTCTTCACTTTGATGTTTAGGGGCACAATAACAAGAAAGCACACACTAGGCACTAAGTGATACCTGAATGTGCTGTATGACCAGGATTTTGCTACACTAACTCCTACTCATGCTACCCCACCTCAGTTTAAGTGCTCCATCCTCAGGGAGGCATTTCCTCATCTATCATTTTGGGCTATGTGGTCATTCTATTCAAACACAGTGGTCTCTACTTTATCTGCTATGGCACTCATACTCATAATGATCTATTAATGACTTCCCTACTGAACTCTAAGTTCTGTGTGGGCACAGACTACATTTGTCTTGTTTTCTCCTTTCCCATCAATACCTGGCACAGTGTGTATTTCTGGAGTTAATTCATTAAGGAATGGACACATAAATGAAATGAAAAGATGTATCCTAAACCCATCTTTAGAAAATATGGAAGATTCACTGGGAAAAGTAACACTTTTAAAGAGCATAGGGTGAAAGTGGGAAAAACAAAAACAAAAACAAGAATGTATCCATGTATCCCGTATCTCTGTTGATGGATCTGAAATAACTGAAGTGGCTTTACCTGATCAGAGGAGTAGGCATAGAGAAATCCAATGTCACACATTTTACAGAATTCTCACCTTCAGAATACTATTTCTTTGAGAAACAAGGATGTCACTCAATTTTTTTAAAAGCTGGAAGAATGACCTGTCTCATTTTAAAAGAAAAACAAGCAATGTGTTCTCGAACTGATGGTTCCCAGTTGGAATAGAGAAGAGAACACATTCTAATGGCACCTTTCATTTGGGAGCAGCTCCATCAAAAATTATGGGATGTGGAGTCACTCAGCAAGGACAAACAAATGAATTGTGCTAAACGAGTAAATTCATCAGCATTACCGTTATCACCCCAAATTGTAAAATACACTCAGCAAACAGTTTAAAAACAGGTATGAAGCATAAGAGTAAATGGTCTGAAACAAGTGACCAAATTAAAATCTGCGGTTACCACATCTATAAATACATAATCTGCAGTTTCATGAATGATCTTTTATGTTTACATGTCTCGAAACTTCCCCCAAAAGTCACTGCAATCATTTCCAGTGATTCTTGGATCAGCCCTCTGGATTCTTTCTATCACTTTCTTGGTGATCCCCCCGCACTGTGGCTCACCTGTAGTGTCGGGAAATCTCTTCTTCCACCTGGGTAATGAAATCACATTTGGTACACGAGTGTTCTTTGCTTTCCTTGACAGCCGGTTGCCCATCCGATCCTTGCAGATGATTGGCCTCCTGTTTGACATCCGATGCTTGGGACTCATGAGCGCTCTCATAGTGGAAGATGAGCACATCTACATCAGGAGTGGAGAACGAGCACTGGTGGCACTGGTGTTTGACTCTCGAGCTTCCGGCTGCCCCCGGAGACAAGTGCAAAAGCAAGAGTGCACAGTGGGAACAATTACTTTTTCTACAAGCAAATGGATAAGTAATTTCTCCAAGGTGCTTTTCTGGGCTGCAAAGGCCTCTGGGACAGAATGGACAGTGTTTAATGGTACATTTGTGAATGTTATGGAGCTGCTGATAGTGACGGAGAAGCGGCCCCACTACAATTACATCAGGGCCATGGCTTTTGGAGTATCTAAAGTCACAGAACTGACAATTATAGCTCGTTACCATATTATCCTCTGCTCCCTTGCTGGAGAAGTCCTTCTTTTTAGCCCCACTAGAGCCCTTGTCTGCCTTGGTCATTGGCTCCCCTTCTGCACTTTTGGCTAGATCATTCTGATTAATGACAGAGCCCCTGGAAAGCTTATCATTCAATTCTGGATTAAGGCCGCCTGACTGCGCTCCTCCGTGCTGTTTGCCATAATGTTCTAGCAGTTTAAGTGAGCTAGATGACTCACAGCTGAAACTACAAAATTTACACCAGTAGTAACTGGTGGCCTCTGTACCATTTTGTCTCGAGGAATCAAGGGGCTTGATGGGCACCGAGTAGCCAACAGGAGTGTCATCTCCCGTCTTGACTGTGATCTTGTCCTGCCACTTTCCCAAGTCTCCAGAATCACTGGATCGAAGAGCAGGGATGGATTTGTTAGAGTTTTTCTCTGAAGGTTTTGCACCCTCAGAGGAGGGGAGAGAAGCTTTTATTTTGTTCGGGTGCGTCTGAAGAAAATGTTGTTCTAGTTCAGTCGAGGAGTTGCCCATGTAAGTGAAATTGCAGAATTTACAGCGGAAGTACTTGGTGTTTCCCTGGCAATCTGGTGTTTTCCGTCCAATGCCAATGAATGTTCCACCTGAAGTGACCTGGTATAGAAGAGATGGATGTTACTTGAAAGGTATCATTAATTTAGTGCTTTCTGTAGGAGGGAGGAGGGGACATTGCCAAGTATTCCACATCAAAAAATACAATAGTACTTCTGCTTATTATGAAATCACTTGAATAATCAGAGCCAAAGAAATGCACTCTTCATTTCTCAACAGCTACTCTTTGAGAGGCTCATTATGCTAAACATTTTTGGCCAAAGTAACAGAAAAAGATAAGTAATAAGAGTACTAGAACTAATTCAATGGATTTCATAAAAAAATTTTTTAAAAAAAGGCCAAGAAAACAATTTTTAAGTAAGTAGGTTTTACTACTGTCTCCTTCAAACCACATGCTTGCAGAAGCATCCAAATCACAGGGGATTTCTTCTCATGAAGTTTGGGGTTGCTGTCAAAACCAGAGGCAGTTGCTTAGAGATTACTCAATGCAGACGTTCTCCAAGGAAATCCTCCGCTCAGTTCCTATAGCAATGAGGCTTTGGGCAAAGATGAGGTCTCCCTTTTGGGTAAAATAAAAGTGCTAAAATAAGCACTACAAAATACCTTAAAATTATAGCCCAGGCAGGTACTATTAGACCAAAAATGAAATGAATGCAGTGGACTTGAAGTCCTGGTAAAGAATATCTAATGTAAAGAGTTTACAATGTTTCCCAATCTAGGCTAAAGCAAAAGAAGAAAATTTTCCAGGGCCTCACTTGATGAAGGCTCTGTCTCAGTGGGTCATGGGCATGTGCAAAGGCCAAAATAAAATAATCCCACCACTTTCTATCCAAAATTTTAGAACTCTACAGTATTAGGCCAATGAAAGCATTCAAAAGTCACTTTATATAAAATTCTTTCTCCTTTCTCAGTGTGCACTGCAATGGGGAGCTTAACTAAGCACCACCGAGTAGCCAAAATTCCTGGTTTAAAACAGTTTTTGATACAAATGCTCCAAAAAGGGAGAGATTTCCTCTTCCAACTATCACAGAATTTCTGAATTTTTCTAGCTACCAGATGTAATAGATTAAACACGTGACATAATCATGTTCTGCCTTCTTCAACAGCTGCTCAGAAATGACATGTGTGATCACTGCTCATATCCAAATCACTCCATGAGAAAAGTCTCAAGCATCTCAAAATCATTTAAGAGGCTTTACTTAATATGCAAATAATATTCCTTTAGCACACTGAGAAACACGCTTGTTCCTCTGTTATCAGGACTAGGAATGCAGTCCATGCTACCACTTCAAGAGAGGTTGTGAGCTTGATCAAAAGCCTTAACCTGTCTGGCCAAGAGCTGACTCAGCTGAGGCAACCTTTACATTTGTTTCCAGTATTACAGTTCCAGGAAATGTGCATGAACATAGAGAAACAGCTCAACACTTATTGTAGATTCAGATAATAATTTACAAATGTCTCAAGCCTTTAATCAAAGGATGACAACGTTTCGCTTTTGGTGATGTCTACATTCACCACGGCAAACACAAAGACTTCAGTCTGTCCACAGCAGAGCATCATCTAACCAGAAGGGGAAGAATGGGGCACCCTCCCAGCCAGCAGCCTGACCCTCAGCTGTGTGAGAGATGTCAAAGCCAGACTGTATAAGGATATTGCCTATTCGCCCTTCTAACCTAGCACTTCAGTGACTAGAACAACTAAAATTGGCCCTGAGATGTAACAATATTGTAAAATTCCTCCATCCATTTCCCAATTCACTAGAGGTGTTTTCAAAACCAAATCAGGTCATTCAAATGGGATTCCATCAACTCTGATACTTTGTTTTGGAACTTCAACTTGAATCAAAAGGAGCAAATTCAGAAGTATGCCATCCCTCTCCAATGTGAGCAAAAAACCAGTATGCAAAAATGTTCTTGCTTTAGCTACTACACTGCTTCAGAGCTGTTGATATTCCTAATATAAAATGTTTTTAACTTCTGCTTGTAGAACAGGGATTCCTGAGAAACCACAACACATCGTCACTGTTTCCTTGATTTTGCAATCTCCAAGCCACACAGTCCATGTCTACACTAAAGGGGCTGAATGAGGACCACTTATAGGCCTAAGGAATCCCTAAACATGATTTTGAAGCGAATCAAAATAATTAAGCATCATAGCATCCCTTGCAGTATTTGACAAAACCTTTAAAGTCAAAAAATCCTACTGACTACTATCAGGTGAAGAGACCAAGAAAGAAAAGTAAACAAATAAAAACAAAACAAAAACTGCCAGGATAGAGTATTGGTTTAGGGTTAACTAAGTTACTATGAAAACTGCATTAAATCTTTTAAGTTGGTGGTATTTGTGTGTCTACAAGTTGTATTTTTTACCCAGGAAAAACCAGCCAGCTCCATTATTTAAGATTATTACTTAAGATGCTCTTTGAAAGGGATGCCTGGGTGGCTGGGCGGTTGACTGTCTGCTTTTGGCTCAGGTCATGACTGGGGACCTGGGATCAAGTCCAGCATCAGGCTCCCCACAGGGAGTCTGCTTCTCCCTCTGCCTGTGTCTCTGTCTCTCTGTTTCTCTGTCTCTCATGAATAAATAAAATCTTAAAGAAAAAAAAAAAAGATGCTCTTTCAAAAATCACCCAAGAAAGCAAACAAGAACACAAGGATCTCATTTAATGACAAGAACAATAATATTGACACTTCTGTAGGTTATCTACTTGCCTCCTTGGTAAACAGCAGAACTCTTAATTATTTTTTCTATCACTTAAAGCTAGTATAACCAGCTTAAAGCTAGTTTTATTACCTAAAGCTGGTATAGCCATTATAAAAATATGGAAAAAATTATTAAAAGCCAACTCTGGGAAACATTGCTACTTAGGGTTTTATTCCTTTCCTCTTTCAAAACATTTAAAGGTTACCCTTGTGGCCACGTTTACCGTCTTTGTAAGAGATGTACACTTCAGTCATGTTGAAATAAACATGCATATCATTTAAATGCAATTCTAAAATAAAACATTATTATTTTAGAAGACCATACCTAAGACTTGTGACTATATTCATTGTATTTTCATTACCCATAAATGTTAACTTTAAACAATTCTTTCCTAGGTTAAATAAAAATACACAGCAAACCATTATACCAAATAAGTGTTTGCAGCAACAGTTTCTTGAATCTTAGAGTCAGGAAATAGCACTTACATGTTCAGAAAGAGAATTATTTCAAACTTTTGAGATGGTTGAACCCAAAAAGAAATAGAAAAAAATCTTACCATTCTCTAGCTATAACTATACTAAAAAAGAGATTATAAACAGAATAAAGAATCTAAGTTTCAATCTTTTTTCTTTTGCGAACCAGAATTACAATTATAACCTGCTAATCCAACAGTTCCCTTGACATGGATATCCGTATTTTAAAAATTCTTATTAAACTGTAAATTCTATTTGGATCCAAAATTACACCTATTCATTCATCTAATCAGTAGCTATTGAGTATTTAGTTTATGCCAATCTCTGGAATAGATACTGGAATACAGCAGTGCATAAGCTACACCACATCCCTGCCTTTAAATTATTTACATTTGAAGATCAAGATTTGTAGATAATATCCTTTATTCATTTGCATTAATCTTTACTTGGATTCATTTGCTCCCAAGGGAAATTCCAGAAGTTAAAGTCTGTGCAAAGACACATTGTTTAACCCCCTGGCACCTCCAAAACCGTGCCATCTTACAGGATTATTGTGAGGATCAAGGGAGAGAATGTAGCTGAAACTGATTTGTAAACTCAAGATCAGTGCTGTCCAACAGAACTCTCTGATATGATGGAAATGTTCC
This sequence comes from Nyctereutes procyonoides, assembly GCF_905146905.1. Classification (NCBI taxonomy): domain Eukaryota; kingdom Metazoa; phylum Chordata; class Mammalia; order Carnivora; family Canidae; genus Nyctereutes; species Nyctereutes procyonoides. The sequence continues at coordinate 10,375,685 of NW_026575159.1, forward strand.
CTGGTCCACCCCGTTCAACATGGTAGCCATGAGCCACATGGGGCTCCTTGATATAGGGCTAGTGCAACTGAGGAACTGATTTAAGTAATTTTTATTGATTTTTTCATTAATTTAATTTGAATTACCTGAAATTTAAATAGCCCCATGGAGCTAGTGAATGCCATGTTAGCCAGCATATTCTAATAACCATATGATTCATAAGAATGGGATTATTATTTAATAAAATGAACTATCTAATTTAATTTCTCCTGCTAATGGGATGAAAAGTCTAAATAGGGGGAACATGGTGAAGTCATTCATTGACAAACCCATATATTTGTCACTCCTGGGTTCTTAGCTGTAAATGTACAGGTTCGATTCTGCTGTTACTAAGCTAATGCTTCTGTTTAACTTCCTTCTTGGAATGAAGAATGATATTTTATTTATCTGTGGAAGTAAGCAGGGGCTCAATACACTTGGGTTGAGTGAAGTCACTGTGGGAGATGTGAGCACAGATGAAAATATCCCACCAAGGTCCCCGACCTACCTGGGTAAAAACACAACTGTAATTCATACCTCTCTTATTAATTCAACAAGACATATTTGGGCTTCTTCAAAAAAAAAAAAAGACTGAACAAAACACATCTTTCACTCAAAAATATGACTATGGAGCCATTTGTTTGTGAATTATAGTTATACAGAAACACCCAACTTACCTATTAACAGCATGAAAAAGAGCAGATTTTAAGCTATTTTTTTTTTTTTTTTACCATTTGAAGACTATGATGGCTTTTTATTCCATTTGAAACTTAGTTTTAAAAACTATTCCTATGATGGCTTTTTATTCCATTTGAAACTTAGTTTTAAAAACTATTCCTTCCTGGGATGCCTGGGTGGCTCAGCGGTTAAGTGTCTGCCTTTGGCTTAGGTCATGATCCTGGGGTCCTGGGATTGAGTCCCGCACTGGGCTTCCCATACGAAGCCTGCTTCTCCTTCTGCCTGTGTCTCTGCCTCTCTGTGTGCCTCTCATGAATAAATAAATAAAGTCTTAAAAAAGTATATTCCTTCCATGTGGTATGTTTCATGGCCTTTGTTTTCTAATTTATTTACGTACGTCTCTTCACAAAAATGTTTCACTGCAGAAGTTAAAAATATCAAATGGCTGGCTTTTTGCAAGGTCTTTAACCTTAATTCATTAATTTCCTTCTAATAATACGGAACAAAAACTGGTAAGAGTAATATCTAAAAGAATAGGTCAAAGGAAAAGATTTTTTGAAGCCTCAGAACTCTTGAAATGACACTTCAGGACATGTACTTATTGTCAGGGGAACAAAAAGGGTTGTTTGAACTAAATACAAACTCTTCCTCAGATGTGGTTCATTTTCAAGTACTATAATTGATAGCAACAGAGACAATTAGGAGGGTACTAATTTAAGGGGACTTGAGGTTATGGGCTGATAGTCAAAAAAGTAAAACCTTCTCTTAATAAAAAGCTAAGTTGCTAAAAATCACTGCTCAAATAACTGAAGTTACAAATAGCTTGAAGAAATCTGTCAGGGCCGATCTTGGCTGAAAATAACTATAGTCAGAATGAATGTGCTAATCCACATAGGGCACGTTTCTGCATTGTAAAGTACTTCAAAACACAGTGCAGAATACAGAGCATGCCGTGGTGATGGACCTTTGGTGGAGATTAACTGTTTAAACATTTCAATAACAAATCTAATTAGATGGTGATCTCCTTAGTCCCATGCTATCACAGCCTACTCCTGGCATTCCTGGTGTCACTGCAATAACTCCCATCAACACCCTTTCCCAAATAGGTAACAAATTCCAAATATTTTTTGAATTATAAGAGCTAATTTTTTTTGGGGGGGGAACCAAAGCCTAAATTGGGATAAGGAGCAATTTTAAGGGTAAAATAGTACGTATTTTAAATTATGCATAATTTTTATTATGAGCTTTTGGATTACAGCCATCAACAGTCAACCCCAACTGACATTCTCACTTTACTCAGTAGAATACTGAACTAAGTCTCTACAGTTATTTGGTATTTGGGTTGACAGAAGACCAATAAATCTTAGTAAGTCTCAAGAATTTGGGGGAAAAAAAAGTGTTTTGCAGGGGGGCACCTGGGTGGCTATGCGGGTGAGCATCTGCCTTTGGCTCAGGTCATGATCCCTGGGATCGAGTCCTGCATCGGGTTCCCTGCATGGAGCCTGCTTCTCCCTCTGCCTGTGTCTCTGCCTCTCCCTCTCTGTGTGTCTCTTATGAATAAATAAATAAAATTAAAAAAAAATGTTTTGTGGGGGAAAATGCAAAACAAAACAGCAAATGCAATTAACCCAAGTGGATTACAAAGCTGAATTATCCACAGAACTCCTCTCCTGCATCTGACCCACTCTGCCACTGGCTCATAATGGAGATAGGGAAGAACTGAATGTTTGTTCTAGAGAGTGTCTTAAATGGGAAAACAAGAGTATGGAATCACTGTGGAACATCCTTTCTCTAGGGAAGAGTGCTTTGCTGCATGCCTACTATGTGCCAAACACAGATGATGCACATAGAAGTGATGGGAGTCCAATACCCTGACACGTCTGTGGTCTGATGCAGAAAGCTCACAAGTAAACAGATGACAACGGTAAAGTGTATGTTTCTGCTGAAAGACGTACCAAGTGGCAGGACAACACAGGGGAAGAGAACCTAAGCAACACTGACAGGCCAGCCAAGGCTTTCAGAAGGAGGCAATAACCAAGCTCTGAACCTATGAGGTGGCATCTGAGCAGAGCCTCAAAGGCAATGATATGGACAGGCTTTTCAGGTGCGCAGGCCGCAGAGTGAGTAAAGCACAAATGACAGTGAAACAGCTGCTCTGGGAACATGTGAAGGGAGAAAGAGGTGAGAGAGAATTTGGAAAAGTGATGTCATACTGGAGCGAGAGAGTGCTATTTAATTATACAAGTGTAACTTAAAGCATAGACATTTTGTAGAAAGTAGACCTATCCTTCCTACAAAATGTAGGATGGTGGCTCCAGAAGCAGAATTTTAAAAAGTTAAATAAAGGAAGGAAGGGAAGGAGGACAAGAGGGAGGAGGAGAGGGGGAAGAGGAGGAAGGCGGGAGAAAAGAAAGGAAAAGAAAGGGGGGGGGTGGAAGAAGGCAGCGGGGGTGGAGGCAAGAGCAGAAGAGAAAGGAAAAGGAGAGAACAGAAGGGATCAGAAAGAGAAAAGTAGTAACTAAAGAAACCACGAAGAATTTGCTAAGTAAACATGAAGGGTGGGGGCGGTAAAAGCATAAAGCAGGGAAGGCTGGAGCAAACCACTCAGTTGTGGGGGGGGGAGGGGAGATATGCACATCAGAAAGAAATGCAGGGTAACAGGGCACTTCCAGCCCCACCGACTTGGAGATGGCAGCACAGAACAAAGGAGAGTGGGGGGACATGAAGGAAAGAGCTAACAACTTTAGCTTCATGCATGTTGACTTTGAGGTGCCAGTGGAACATAAGGTGGAGCCACTTATCGGCTGGAAAAACAGGTCTTTGAACAAACCACTGTTTATTACAGGATCCCCAAATATGTTACTGGACTCATGAAATAATTCAGGTGCTCTTTAGTCTGACATCAGTGGGTCATCTAAGTCCCTCTGCAGCCCATCCCTCATTTCCAGAATCCAGGAAGACCACACAGCTCCGAGCTTCCTCAGGGTATGCAGGACATGTAAATGGGACACTCGAAAGGCATTCTGGTGTCTTCTCTGCCTCATGTCCACTCCTGTACTGACTCACAGGCAAAGAATAAAATTTTAATTACAAAGCCAAGGAGAACATAAATGGGAGCCGGATGCATCTACTTAATATTTAACCTTCACAGGAAAACCAACCCTTGGATTGTGCCTAATCAACAGAAGAGGAGAAGAGAACTCTCTGGCCATACATTAAATCATAAATTCCTTCAATAAAGTCCTCCAATTGAGGGGAATATGCACAAAGTCAAATACATGGATAAACGGTGGCTTCATTTGGAGGATGCAATAAAGCACTGCATCCTTAATTGATTAAATCAAAATCTGGCCCTTCCCCATTCTATCAGGACTAGTTACTGTAGCAAAAGTATCAGCGAAAATGAATCACAGTAATAATAAAAAGACAAATCAGCAAAATTAATTTTCTTTTCAATGATTTCAATTAATGAGTGCAAATAAGGCAGCATTAACAGCACAGGCTGAATGAGAGACAATCTCAGAGAAATCACTGAGGTTCTCAAATTCAATGTGATTCACAGAGTATGCCTCAAAGAGCCCTCGTGCACAGAACTGTACCTCCTCCCTTACATGCACTTGGCCCATCTTCCATTGCCTTTGTAGTTGAAGTAAACTCAGGCTTGTATTTGGGAAGGTCATATATCATAGCGGTTGTGAAGACTGGTTAGCATACGCAGTACATGCAGGTTAGGATACACAGTACATGCAAACAAGATACTCTAAAGGCATTCTGGTGTCTCCTCTGCCTCACACATTTTACTCGCAGGTAAACATCCCACTTACCCCCCATCCTTTACACAACTCTGTGACCTTGAACAGGTTACTTTAATTCCTCTATGCCTGCTTCCTCATTAAAAAAAAAAATAGACATAATAGTGATGTCTATTTTAAGAGTTTTTATGAAGATAATTAATACATGTAAAGAGTTTAGATCTACACATGCACGTAGGAAATCCTTAATAAAGGTTAGCTATTGCCAGAAGTGAATCCAAAACAGGAAGAAAACCCCAAAAGATACAAACAATTTTGATTATACAAGATGAAAAAAGTATGGATCAAATTACAAGTAATACAGAAAAAGAAATTTCACATTTGGCTTCCAATTTAAATAAAGCAAGGTCTCTTCTGATATTCCAAAAATGCCCAACACTTACTTCAAACTTTAAAATTATACAATGAAGAAATCAAGAGGTCTGTGGTCTAATGATTCTCCGAAACAGACTCCATGAAGGAAATCAGAAAATGAAAGGGAACTACTCCCTCCAAACTCTCCAGGGGTTAGGCACTACTTATAAATCCATGCTTCCAACAGCTGCATGTATGCTGTAATTACAATGACCCAAGAAACAAAATGCACTGACTAATCTGCCGACTTGATATGGTTAGCAGAGCAGGCCATTTGAGGATGATTTTTTTTAACTTTTTACAACATTTTTATTAAGAGTTAGGTAATGCTAAATTAGATTAGATGCACTAATGACCATGATTTCTTCTTCTAAACACCCTGCCTAGAGAGAGATACTGATACTCAAGAAAGTGATATGTGTTCTTTAAATGATAGCAAATAAGCCAAAAATCAGAGAGACACTGACAGTTATCACACTGACCCTCATACAACAACACCAAATGGAGATTTAACCAACATGAAGGCAGTGAAGATGGTCCAACTACTCTACTCCACCGGGGGTGGCTTACAGTGTCAGCTCAGTCATCTCCATGATGAAAATGACCTGGGAAATGCCAGCACTTTACTTAGCTTGATGGCCTTAGGGTGAGCATATGTTTTATTATGCACACTTTATTACCTTTATTATCAGAGACACAGACCTGAGAACAAGTATGGCTTCATATGACAAACATTCTGTTCTCTACAGACAGTCTGAAGTGATTAAAGTCTCATTCACCAGTTGTTCTCAAGTGCGATTGTTCTCAACTCAGAAAAACAAAGAAACAGAACCTGCTAAGATCTACAACTTCCCTCCTACTCCAGATCAAAGGAAACTCCAAGGCAAAAAATAAATATTTGGAAGTAAAATTCAGGAAAAGTCAAAATAAACCAAAACGAGATTAATGTTATCTGGTTTTTTTTTTTTTTTTTTTTTTTTTTTCCAGACCAAGCTGTTAACCCCCTGTTCAAATGAATGTACTGGCATATGTTAAGTATCTATAAATCTCACAGAGTTAAATATGTTGAAAATACAAATACAAAGGATGACTTCCTATCTCTAAAATCTGTTCTTCCTGCTTCTAACATGACATATTGTGCAACTCTGATAAAAATATTTATAGAACAGAAATGTAGTGCTCATAGCTCAAACACAAGACAATAACTGGTAAGTTAACAGTAAGATTTTTCTACTAATCTTAGAATTTCATTAAAGGCCAAAATAAATTTAGTAGCTGGAATCCCATAGCTATTGGAGTCCTGAATAATGCCAAATAACAGAAAAGATATACTAAAATGGAACAGCAACATGGACATCATGAGCATTTATAAACTTGTGATAGGTTAAACACTTTCCCGTGGGAAGCACATTTTGACAGGACTCTGACTTTTATAACCTGATCTAAGGGCTAAGAGCTCCCCCATAAAGATGATGCAAATGCCCTAATGCACAGCACATTAAGCCCTAATGAAACAGCGAAGTCGGTTTAACAACTAGGCCTCCATTCAGCAATGGTTTAAATATAAGCATAATAAAGCAGATTAAAAAGAAAGAAGCTGTAATTACTTTTTGAAGAACTCAATCTCTTGTCCTATTATTGGTCTATAGGTGAGCCTCAAAGTCTGAATACTGGCAATAAAAATTACATGAAGGGCTTACCAATCATGTCACATCCATTATTTTGAAAAATGTAAATGCAACAATTGATAAAACACACAGGTAACATGTAAAAATTGAGAAACTAACACCGGGTTGAGTCAAATAGGTCTGAGCTAGCCATTTTATCTTTTCTTGTTTTTCTTGCTAAATAATTGGCATCCCTTCTGATTTCAGGGCTGGGCATACTTCCTCAAGGTATGGGGCCTGGGGGTGGGGAGAATTTGAATTCAACAGGCAGGGAACACTGGTCTGGTTTTATAATGCTCCCTTTAAAGTGACATTCATTATCCAACTGGGGCTCTATCTAACTCGGCAGTATAAAGAAACATTATTATTTGACACTATTTTTTTGGAAATATGTAATTCCTTGACTTTCTTATTTGTAATAAAATTTACATGGAAGTGAATATTGTCATTGCAAGTATGTCTAAACTTCCAATTATTCCCAAATACAAGTCAAATAACCTGGACTTGGAACTAGAAATCTTAACATTTGTTTAAATTATCTCTTTGTCCCAACTGTATATCTCATGTTTGCAACCAAGTCAGTTCATATTATTTAAAACCATCCATGTCAAACCAAAATATAGATCAAAGCCATGGAGTTCTTAAGTCCTCTCCTTCTGGCTTCTGTTCCTTTTTTCTTGGCCTAAAATGTCATAAATCTATCATTAACCACCAACTGTCCTGAATGGTTTAAAAAAACAAAAAAGCCAGTTTAATTGAAAAAGATTAATGAATTGGTCATCTATTACTACAATTAGTTTAAATTACATACTTATATAAACAATTCCTGAAATTGGATGATTATTGGTCTGTGATACTGATATTTACCAACATCTTGTTATCAGAATACACACAGCTATTAACTTCCTACAAATTTCCAACAGAACCGCATTAAAGAAATTCTACAGTCAGCATTTTATCCTGCACAGCCTTTAGCCCCCACACAGTGCAAGAGCCAAGGAAAGAAAGCTCTCCAACGACAATGCAGCACACAAACACGTGTGGGGGAAAAAAGGGAATTTCAGATGTGCTTTTTATTCAGCTTATGCATATAGGGAAGCCGTTCACTATTTATTTCAGCATAAAAATATTAATAAGTCATTTATCTTTAGACATGTTTCTGCATCAACATCTGGCCTCTGTGCAAAATACTTAAGATCAGCGTTTGGCCTAAAAGTATATTTAGGGTTCTCTTCCTCATTTGAAGAAAGTTAACACTCGTTAGACTTGTTTCTAAGTCCAATTGTTTCTTTGAAACCATCATCTGCTTTTTCCACAGATTGCTTTTTTCTATTTTTAGCCTTATTATTTCTCTGGAAAAAAAAAATTGATCTTAACAAGATTATCTTCCTGCCTATTTCCTACCACTTTCTGTCTTCTTTACTGGAGCACTTGGTAGATAGTCTAGGATCAGCTGTTTTATTTCTCCTTCTATTAGTTCAAACTCAGAGAGCTCACACATCTGTTTTATTTCTAAAATCACTGCCCAGGAGAAGTGTCCAGCTCATTCTACCCAAACATAAACTTTACTATAAATAACTAAGAACCTAACAAATAACTGTTTGGGGGGAAATGGAAGTGTGTTTAAAACTCTGAATTCTTCCAAACCCTAGGCCTTAGTAATCTCGATTTTAGAGCCTTCCTGACAGCGCAGATCAGCTTCCCTCAGAAGTTGTCCCCAGAGTGAACAAACTGAAACGCCTGCCGGAAATCCAGGTATTAACATCATATTACTTGCTAATTATAAAACACCATTTCACATACTGACATTACTCACTTCTAACCCTTTTATCTAAAACACGTATTTGCTTTCCAATCATGATTTGACAGCAGAGTGTATCTGACATAAGACAGTGAAATGATCTTTAATAAGACAGCAGTTCAAAGCATGCAGCTTTCATGCATAATAACTATGTTGGTTTAATTTGCTGCTCCACAGAAATAATTCTATTTGTGGAAATTCACAAAGTAAGATGGAATTTTTAAGAGCGCTCTACAAAGATGAAACTGGCTTTTTAAGAGTTCTTTCTATCTCCCTTAATGTGATAAGATTGCTGTTCTGACATTTTTAAAGGCTTGGAAATTTCTCCTCTGATTCTTTTTACAAGTACTGCAAAATATGTTCACTACCTATTATTTATAATTCCTTTGCCTGCCTTTCTTAATTGGCACCAGGTCAATAGAGAGGTCTAGAGCAAACGTGCTAGAGCTATTGAGTTGATAAAGATGACAGATATTTTAAGGGATTTAGGAGGTCAAATAAGTATGATGTAATTTCATTAGTTCTCTGGTACTTCTTCTAATCATTCCTAAAGAAGGTTAATATTACACCTAATATGTTTTGAAATCCCCTGGCCGAATAATACAATAAAAACCTACAGACTGTAACAGAAACTAACACACTTTCCCAAGCTGACAATGAGTTCTGACTATGATAAAATTGCTAAAATGAAACGAATACATTACTTTAGAGTCAGTTCTGCATTTCATTCTATTTGAAATCGTACGTTTTTTTTTTCATTTCACATATGCCATAAACTAAAGACAGAAGAGTAGATCAAAAAGGTATGCCACTTTTAATAAAAGCAGAAATCTAAATTACTGCTAAATGCTTTCATAAATTACTATTTTCCTTAAATGCAGAAAAGAATGCTTTATTGGCCCGCACCAAGGTCATCCTGGTGTCCCGAGTACTTACAATCACATTGACTTCTTTATAATCAACGTAAACTTTTATTTCCAAGTTTTCATCTGCAATTATATTGCTTTTTTCTGGAGTATATCTCTGCAACTGTCAATATGACCCAAATCTAGTCCAATTTGATGTCAGGCTGAGTATAAAATCAAATCCTAATGCCAGACATTAGGAAAGATCCCCACTGAAAGAAAGACGATAGCAAAGATTTCTAAGCTAAAACTAGAACAAAGCATAAACTCCTATCATGTGGAACCATAGAGATCAGTGCCATTTTTGGAAGACTGGGAAAACATCAAATTACCATGAAATATTTCCAGAAATATGAAGCCTAGCTAATCCCATGAAAAGACTTCTCCCAACCAAATAGAAGGATTGAGATAATTTTCCATGATAAGAGATGAAAGACACCTCTGAATACCCATTTGGATAAAACAGCTATGGAGTGTGTCCACATCTCTCCCGCTGAATCTAGCAGGCCACCCCTTCGGTAGTGGAAGCTTGATTTTAACATGCGTGTAAGAATTCACATTTCATTACTGATAGCTTTTCCTGTACAAAGAGGTAACAGTACAAAGCACAAACCTGTACATCATAGGTCCCATTTAGTAAAACAGGCCTTGAAGAATTGATGTCCTGCAGCACACCAGAAAGCACGGAACGGTTGACCTTCTGGAAGTCTTTGGAATGGCTGAACTGCACCATGTTATGAAGGGCCAAGATTTTGCTGTCCAGCTCAGCATCCTGCCTGGTGCGGTTATGCAGTCCTAAATGATACTTTCGGAAGTGCTTAATCAGATCTGTGGGGTCATTGCCATAGTAACCATATCCACAGATATTGCATTTAAAGTCCTGAAGCTCTGGAGACAGAGGTGCCGGGTCTGGGTTGTCATTTACCAGTAAGTCAGTTTTGGATTTATTCAGTCTTACACCCCCATCTGAAGGCACTTGTGGGTTTTTTGAGGCCACTGAAACTGGGCTTGAGCCTTGACAATTGGCTGGACCACTCTGCGCTTGCCCTGTTTCCTCGGTAGCCTTTGGTGACATCTTATGATCTTCCTTTGTCTCCAATGAGTCCCCTGATGGGGTGCAGGCCATATCTTGAGGGTCATCTGCCTCTGCTCTTTGAGGAGACTTCAAGGGCTCACAGACTCCCCCAGCAGCTGGAGATGAGAAAGCCAACATATTTCTATCTGTCACCTCATCATGCGGATGCGAGGGAAGGTTTCCTCCTTTACTGGGGCTTTCATAATTGAAGCCAGCCTTCTCGCTCAGGACTGAGCTTTTTAAGCCCTTCTTGCTGCTAGAGGATGGATCTTGGCCATGCAAGCTATGTTCCTCCTTATTATTCAGTTCTGCAGCATCACTCTGATCTGTATTTTCTGACATCTGATCTGCAGAAAATTCTTTGTTCTTTCCAGATACCTTGCTTTCTGTACCTATAGGCTCCAGGGTCTGGCCCTCGCCTTCGCTAGCAACGTTTCTCAGAGGGGGGTTCTTTTTCCGGACCATATCTGTAAAAATGCAAGGAAAGGACATACGAGGTTATCTGAAAGCTGCAGATATGTGATCTAATCTAGAGCATTTTACTTAGTCTATCTGAGGCTTTTTAAGGTGCATATAAATAAAACTTCCTCTAGGAAAAAAAAAGTTTTAAAAATAGCAAAAAACTGAGCCTTAAGCAAATGTTTACACTTAGAATTATTTTTGTCATAGAGAGGCTCATTTACTCTTTTTAAATGGTTTTATGAATACCAAAATATTAATTCTTATTAGCTTTACCTTTCCCATTATTCTTGTTTGCCAATTATATTTTTTGCTTATTTTCTTCAGATATATAGATACATGCTTATTTATAAACCTTATATAATATGTGTAATATGCACACATAATGCATTTATAAAATATATATACATGTTTATGTTTACAGAATATATATTACATATTTATTTATATGTTATGGATACATGTATATAAACAACATAAATTGGAACTCAATATTGTTACACACCGTGCAACCAAGATGTAAATATAGTTTCAACCAAAATATCCTCATAGTCAAAAGACAGAAACAGCATGTTATAAACAACATGAAAACTGCCCTATTACTTTCAGGAATGGAGGATAACAAATGTTTCATCTCTGTCCTACCGATAAATTTCTTTAAGCCCCATTTAGAGAGTTAACTTGAAAGTCAGGAAGAAGACCTAGTATACATCAGAGTGACCAGGCTGGGTTTTACTGGGACCCTACCCTAGCATGATGGGGAACCTATCAAAGTCCTGGGTTCTTATGCACAGCCAGGTGGAGACAGTACTAGTTCCAACAGTGGGAGCACCTGGGGAGGTGACTGAAGTAAAATATTAAGTTGAACCATATGACATTGTCATGTTGTAGCTCAGAATGGCAAAATATTAGCTTCCCATGGTTCACCTTCACATACTAGCTCAACTATGCCCTACAAGTTGGTAGCATCAACGCTTATCGTCAAAACAAGAGCACTGTGGCAAATTCCTCTACTGGAGTCTAATGAATCAGAACTTTAGTACAAGGAGGTAAACAATTTGTGCTGTATCAATTTTTAAAAAGGCAGTAACAAAGGCTAGATGGAGAAGGTTCATGGCTCCTGTTCCTTAATCCCCCAGCTGAAAACTACAAGTGCTGTGTGCATTGCATTGTCACCCCAAACGTTACTTAGTAAAATCCACCTAACTAACAAGACAGGGCTTTTTAAGTGCCAACTCTGCCACGAGGGCAGATTTAACAGTTACACCACCATGATCCAAAGTGTACTGAGAGAATCCAAACGAATAAAACTTTATAGTTTTTTTTATCTATAATTTCTCACAAGTGCTAAGGAGCCACACTGGCTTTGGAGATATAGTTGTACCTTCATTTCCGAGGAGCTGGTCAGGCAACAATTTTTATCATATACATCCCTGAACCAAGAGAATGCCCTAGTTGAGTATTAAAGAGTCGTTTCCAAGGTAAAAATTCACTTTACTAAATAATGTCAAAAAACAGAACTGTGCTTAAGAAAGTATGCTCTTCTTTTTTATACAAAAGTAACATGAGTCATCAAATATACGTAGAACCTGTCTATGTTCCTCTTGGAACCACACAAAAACAACAAAAGCACTTCTAGAATGAAAGACTGCACTTTCAAGTACAAGGGATGGTCACAAGGTAAGGTATACCTGCATGATCAAGGCAGGGAGTGGGGAGGGAACGTGGTCTGCACCTTGGTGTCATTACCATTAGATCCCCAAATAAACTAAGCTAGGTAACCATTGTTAAAAAAGAAAAAAAAAATGGAACACTGATTAGCTTCTTTATTTTTTAATGTTTGCATTTTAATGTCTCATTTGTTGATGTTGACATTTTAGGAGACATCTAGCCCTCTCTCAGAAATGACCGAACATGGCAACTTTTACCTACGCACAGAAGAGTGGGGGGGGCAATGTTACTGGCAGTCAGGGAAAGAAAAATTAAAAACAGAAGAAAAAATAATAAAAGGGAAGTTTAAGAAATCAGTTACCATTTAAAATACAAGAGCTCAGTTAAAAAAATAAGCGATTCTGGACTTGGCCTATATTCTCATTAATAGAATATCAGCCATTACTACATATAAAAATGTGATGATTTTGCTACAGCACCTATTGCCTTTCCCTCCAGAATTTCCTATGTGTTTGTTTTTTCCATTGCACAGAAAGTCTTTAGTAACCATTGCAATTTAATCTTTTCTTGGACAAATACTGAATGGAATGACCATATCATGTGTATTTTAACATTTTCTCCTCAATGTAAACAAACCCTAACAATAGTACACCAAAATGAAACAATTAAGGTTACACAGGAAAAGACAAAAATCTATATGAAAGGCAGGATTCATAAAGAATTGAAAATGAAACGATCCAAGTCATTGAGATGATCCTTCCATTAAAGTGAAAAGGGTTTATGCCCATCTATTAATGTCAAGGTGATTAGAAAAATGGCAACATTTTACATAGTAAGGAACCAAAATAAAATACTTAGAAGTGAGTAGATATAAGTATGTGAAATATTGAAAAACGTAACTTGTTTTTCAGAACAGAAATAATTAGACCTTGCTGAATTATTGTTAACATGCAGAAAAATAATAGGTCAGAGTTTAAAAAGTACTGAACCAGAAACTAAAGCAACTAAGAGAAAATCTGATTTAACTGAATTATCATCCTTTCAAATTTGAGTTCCTTCTTCCACCAAGAAAGACCTTTAGAACCCATATGACTCACTGACTTCTTATACTGAAGAGCCCTTAAAAATATACATCGCAAAGAATGTCAAACTGCTGAAACTTCAAAGAAGTACCAGAAAGGTCATTTGTGTTTTCTTTTTTGTTGTGGGTGGAAGGGGCATGTTCTTTTTAGTTTCTTTAAAAAAAAATCACGGTTAATTTAGTTGACTATACTTTGAAGTAGTTATAGAAAAATAATTTTTTTACTGGAATTATATCACCATAATTTTTCAGAATGACATATTATGTAAATATAAGCACATTTGCAATACTTCTAAGTGGAAGAAACTCCCCTAACAAGTCATAAGTTAGATATCGTAAGACTATAGCCACCCTCAAGTTATTATCTTTAAGACAAATAACAGATTGCATGATGTTTTACTGTGTGCCAAGAACTTTTCCAGTTAACATTTTCACTTGAAAAAATAGATCACATACTTGTAAAATCATACCCAGCATTGACTTCATAAGGCATGTGGCTTTAGAGTGCTTTTTACAATTATTAATTCTATTAGTCAACTAGCAGGAGGCTAATGCAATTGTCTTAGAAGACGCTCGGAAGACACAGAAGACATTTTGAGAGCTGATCTGTACATCTGCAAAACAAAACAAAAAAATTTTCCTTCCTAAATGATGTAAATATGCTTTAATGTATCACACCTAAAATACATTAATATGCCAGCACCACAGGCTGCTTGAAAGATACCTAATAAATGCATGAGCAAACCTTGAGCAAGATCTTCCCTCCCCTGGGTTTTAATAAAGCACAGGAAAAGGAGGTACATGATATAAAAGATTACAGAAGTCATTTTCACAACAGACGGTAAGGTATGATTTAACCTCTAAAACTCCCAAACCCTAAGGATCAGAATACTTACCTTCATTGGGGTGGGGATAGGTCTTAATTAGTAAACATGGAAGGGACATGCTTCTGAAAAAGATACAAGGTGTACCCACTGATATTCTAGAATCACAGCTGAAGACAAGAAGTGGTACCCATTGCAAATCTCTTGCGAACTCAGTAGCAGTGTACACCATGTGGATCAGAAAGGAACTACTGCAATGCCATCAAGAACTGGGATCTTACATAAGCCTTCCCAACAATTACAGAAACATCACGCACTATACCGTGCTCTGTCTTTTTAGCTAGTTTTACTAATCTTCTATTTTCACTCTTGGTAAGTAAGTTCATAAAATCATGATTGAACCAGCTTTAAACCATCATTATACAATCATCTTTATTATCTGAATGAAATTATCAAGGCAGGAGCACCTGGTTGGCTCAGTTGGTTAAGCATCCGCCTTCAGCTCAGGTCATGATCCTGGACCCTGGGAATGAGCCCTGCCTCTGGCTCCCTGTTCAGCAGGGAGTCTGCTTCTTTCTCTTCCTCTGCCCCTCCCCCTGCTTGTACAATCGCTCACATGCTCTCTCTCTCTCTCTCACTCTTGCTCTTTCTTTCTCAAATAAGTAAATAATTTTTTTAAAAAAATTATCGAGGTATATATTGCATTAATGGTCATAAAATAATTAGGCAGGTAGATAATCACATCAAGGAGTGTTTTGGCAAGTCTATTTTTTTAAGATTTTATTTATTTATTCATGATAGACACACACGGGGGGGGGGGAGGAGAGACAGAGACACAGGCAGAGGGAGAAGCAGGCTCCATGCAGGGAGCTTGATGTGGGACTCAATCCCAGGACTCCAGGTTCACGCCCTGAGCCAAAGGTAGGCACTAAACTGCTGAGCCACCCAGGGATCCCCGCAAGTCTATTTTAAAACGTCTTCATTCAACTCTATAATAGAAATATCCCTCATACTGACTGTCCAAAAAAGTTCAAAATGCCAGTCAGTGTAAAGTAGGTCCATTATAAACAACCGTTTGGATAATGAGGCTAAAAGTGAAGTGGATAAGGAGGAATTGAAGAATCTAAATGAGCTATAAGACTCAAAATTGCTAACTTTAGTCCTCTATTTAATTGTGAGATTTTTTAAAGAATGACAAGGGGGAAAAGAGGGTGGGTGAGGTGGAGATGGTGAGCATTCATTCCCATGTTTACATCATTCCCCACCTATATAAATAAATGAATGCTCCTCTAATAGCAGACATAACGTGAATACATATTATATGCCAAGATACTTAAGCAGGTTAGAACATGCTTAGCTTCCTAAAAATGCACTATTCGTATTTATTTCCATTACTGACTGGTAAAACGTTCCATTTGCAAAAATCCAAATTTCTAAACTATTTCCTCCTACATTAAAACAAATCTAACAGCTTTTTTGTATTTATGAGTAAAAAAGTTTATTATAAGAAACAGTAGGATACTGTACTGTTTCTACATTATAATATCAGACAGTGGAAATAATCAGCATTAGAGCTCATGTTCTCAGCAAAAGGAATCTGAGTTTTCTATTAATACCATTAGCCATTAATGATTTAGTTTTATTTCATATGTATAAGTATATACACATACATGTACACAAATACATTTATGAAATACTTGCTCCAAATAGCCTTGCAATAGGTAATCATATGAACTATTCAACCAAAGAAATCAACTACCTCAGTAATATAAAAAAGAAAGTGGAGATCAAACATCCATCCAGTGCAGATTAAAACAAGAATTTATTTCCTTTAGATGAGAAACTCCTTGAAGGTAAGACATATAAATTCCTATGTTCTTTGTAACATTTTGACTCTAAACAAAAGAAGAGTGGTACAGCAATCACATGTCCAGTTTCTGAACCTGATTCAAATCAGTGGCTAATGTAATCAAAGGGTAAGCCCCTTCATTTCTCTGAGTCTCTATTCTCACTTGTGTGAGAGAATTACAATAAATGATTTCTACATTTCCTCACACCTCAAAGATTCTATAATGGTTCTGGTTATTGGCTTAGACACTATAGTCTAACCTTAGAAAATTTTTATCCAATTTCCCTAAAAAAATGTAAAATATGAAACCATCAATAAATAAGGAAGGCATAAATACCACTGAGGTTTATCATTCACTAAGCTATTCATTTCCTCCAACATTTATTCATTAAGTACATACCCTGCATAAGTACATGCCAAACACCTAGAAAGATAATTGTAATTTTACCATTAGTCATTCATTTCAGAGAGAAGAAAGGTATCTTTAAAAAGCAAAGAAAAATATAAGGAACCCCTCTTTCTCAAAAAATTTAAAGCCTTTTAATATCTTTCCAAATACCATTTCAACTGAGTTCACTTCCAATTAATTCTTTCGATACATAGATGATAGATAGTTAGAACCTCAACAAGACTAACAGGGGAACAAGGCTGTATAATTTAACCTCGGTCTCAAATCCTGCTGAGTATGATTTTTATTATAAGTAGCAGTTCTTGTCATCATAATATATAATACCAGATGACATTTTCTTATTGTTTTTCCGGATAATAAAACTTTCAAATGTTTGAAATCAAAGCTTAACACAAAAGAAAAAACAGGGTAGTCTTCTCCTTAATATATGCTTCTCCCATGCTTGTTTCTATCAACAACCTAGGAGTACTGAGTTATTAATTACACATTTCATGTAGCTTTTATTTAAAAAATTAAAAAGAAAAAAAAAGCAAATTGTTTCTTTTGATCAAAAGTCCTCCACAAAGAATTTAAAGAATTAAGCAAGTGATAGCAAAATAAAAGGAAGGTCAAGTTTGGGGCCTATAGCAAACTAGATAGCTTCCATATGAACAACATATAAAGTTCAGTTTAAAAGAACATATGTGTTTGCTCATTGGTTTAAAAAAAAATCTTGAATCCTGTCTACTCCATATATACAGATCAAAATCAGATTGCTTAAGTGAACTATAAAATGCAAGAGAACATTGTTTATCCAAATCATAAACCCAAGAATTGCTGAAGGAGTTTAAATGTTTTCTGTTTCTTCAGATTCCAGGGCAATACTTCAATGGTAGATCGCTTTTTTTGTAAACTGCTTCAAACTTCATAAACCCAATGTCAGATGCTGTTCTTTGCTATCCGTGTCTATTTAACTTGCTCTCTCTGAATTGATTGTTCCTGAATCTTTAAAGGTATTTTTGGATATCTTAAATCCTGCTGAGATTTAAATGTCATCACCTTCAAACAACTCCCATCAACTAAATCTCTTATTAATTCACATCAAATTAATCCAAAATGATCACTTCTATTAACATATGCTTCAGAGCACAAAGCCCATTAATAGTCATCTGGACACTAGAACTAACCCAAGACTCTGAGATAAAATGCACATTATTTAGATATCCTCTTTCAAAGAGTTTTGATGTTGGCCCAAACACATTTTATTAGGCTTTTATTTCATTGAGCTATGCTCTCTATTTTTCAAATATCTCATTTCAAATGTACTAGTCTAGGTAAAAAGAGATAGCCTGGTAAGTAAGTAATAATGTCAGATTTGCCAAAATGAGTCTCCATATATCTATATACATCTTAGAGAAAGAATTTCATTAAGCACTTTACTTTTAAAATGACACAATCTTTTTTTTTTGCCTTTAAAAACTTTATGTTTGCAGTGAAATTGAAACTATAGAAGGGGCACCTGGTGGATTAGTTGGTTAAGCATTTGACTCTCCATCAGCTCAGGTTGTGATCTTAGGGGCCTGAGATGGAAACCAGCATCGGGCTCCCCACCTAGTGGGGAGTCTGCTTTAGATTCTCTCTCTCCTTCTCTATCCTCTCTGCCCCTGCCACTCCCTCTCTCTCTGAAAAGTAAATAAATAAATCTTAAAAAAAAAAAAAAGAAACTGTAGAATATATGTGGGAAAAAATGAAGCATGTGCCTATTTCACCAAATAGGGCAACAAAAATAAAGCAAGTATACATCATGAGCTATCAAAAGGCAAGGGGAATTGATTATTTTTGCTTTCATAACAGGTGAGAGGCAAATGTATTAAAAACTCTGCTTTGAATAAAATCACAATTTCACTAAGCAAATTAAGAAATGTTATCATTCGTTTCCTCACACATATGTCATATTTCCTTTTGTTTTCTTTCCTCTCAAAGGGAAAAAAAATTAAAGTGCCATGACAACTGTTGGTTTAAACAGGCCAATATGACTTTGCATGTGTGCATGGGCCAAGTGTAACTTCACCCTTCTTTGTTAAACTTAGACTATTTCACCTGGTTCATAGGCAAAGAGCCAAATATAGCACGTAAGTTCAAAAAGAATAGCTCATGGAAAAGAATGAATACATCTATTTATCTTGATGGTTATGATATGAATTGACATTTTATTTGTATGTAAATTAGATTTTCACTGATAACAAAAATGAGTGTCAAGATTTGTAGGAATACCTTTGATTTTCTTTCCAGCATTTGCCAGAAAAACATCTTTGTATATTAAAGGCAGTTTATTTTTTAATATATTGATGTTGCTTTGTTTTCCACTGTTATTTAATAAAAAAGAAAATCTCAATTATTAACTCAATCCAGCAATAGAACTGGCTAATATCTGTCTCAGTTCTCCCATAAGAAATCTGTGTCAGGGATCCCTGGGTGGTGCAGCGGTTTAGCGCCTGCCTTTGGCCCAGGGCGCGATCCTGGAGACCCGGGATCGAATCCCACGTCGGGCTCCCGGTGCATGGAGCCTGCTTCTCCCTCTGCCTATGTCTCTGCCTCTCTCTCTCTCTCTCTCTCTCTCTCTCTCTCTGTGACTATCATAAATAAATAAAAATTAATAAAAAAAAGAAATCTGTGTCAATCACTGCCAATCCATTTGGTAAATTAGCATGCATATACAGTATAGTCAATTTAATAAATGCACATCATGAAGATTCAGTAAGAACGCTGTCTTCACGCCATTGGTCAGCTGAGTTTATTAGGCAAAGTTTATGTTAATTTTCTTATGAGTTGCCATTAATCAAAGATTAAGACAAAATCTTGTGAAGGCATAGTGAGAGCTTATTATTAATAATGTGTGTGTATATACATGTAGAGAGAGTAAACATATACATGTGTGCTAAACATAAATTTAACACAATGTAATATTCAACATATATGTGATATACAACACATGTGTGTTATATGTGTTAAATAGCCCAAGTGAAGGGAAGTAAGTTAGCACCATCATATGCAACAGTTCTTGTTCATGAAACCAGAAACTTGCAAGCCACTCTGCTCATCTCCAAGTTACCACAGGAAACAGCTTAAAAGGCCTTACCCATCTGAGGACTAGTAGTCCAAAGTGCAGGCAGAGATGGCCAATTGGTAAGTAAGGCACAGGTATCATGAGGAATCAGCAAATGTACCATGAAAGGGAATTAGGAGTACATTCAGAGGACAACTGTATATAGAAGTTCCAAGAGGTCAGGAATCTTTGTTCTATATACATGTTTTTAAAATTCCATTTAAATTAGTAAACAGTACTGATGGACATCTTGCACAATGTGTAATAAATACATACTAATGACATTAAATGTGGTGCAATACCAACCTGGTCAGTGCTGACTGCTTCACGTAACCAATTCAGCATCATTTTTCCCTTCTGATAAAAATACATTATCACACACAAGTTGGAATCAATTTTCTCTTTTGTTAAGTATAGTGAATGTTTCCACAGAAAGCTGATTTTTTAAAAATTCTACACATGAAAGCAACTTCTAGTAGAATAGGTTAAACTACTTTTTCCTGACTCCTAGAATGAGAAAAATTTTCTGTTTAAAAAAAAAAGAGGAAGTACGCACAGAATCCCTCTATAATTTGAGTAGACCTAGAAACCTTCTAAGATCTTCTTTCTGAATAAACCATTATTTCAGGGCATTCTACCTATGCTCACTCCAAGTATAATTAGACTCTGTCTGGGATTTTATCATGGTCACTGTTTAAGCATTGATAAGAAATTCAAGAATTTTCTCTACGTTCTTCCCATGCTTTTAGTTTCAAAAAAAGAAATGTAAGGAGGTTCCTTGGTCAGATTAAGTTTAGTGGAAACTGTATAGTTTATATACCCTCTTCAGAGACCCACAATGTGCATTAGCAATTACAGCTCTGAAAAGTCCTAGGGGTTGTGGAGTGGTGGTATCTGTTCAATCTGGATTGGAATTTCCCAATTTCATTTGGCTTTATGTCACATAATGCCATTTACCAACAAAACTAATAATGCTGCGTGGCACACAGTGGGAGATGCTGCTCTAGACAGTAATTTTCAAAGAAGAAAATTATTGATTTCAAAACATATATAATATTTTTTAAACAAAACAGTATTTCTTCATTAACTTGGCAAGAAAACTAAGATGCTTTGATCTGAAGTGGATCATTTTGAAGGGTTTGTTTCTGTTTCTGGTTTTGTTTTGTTTTGTTTCTCCCCAGCATGGCTAACAGCATTAAAAGAAGATCAGGATCCATTATCATGAAAGATTTAGAATCAGTATTTTAAAAGATTGTGTAATGGCAGAGGATTACAGACAGCCGTGATAGAACATTGAGTGAAAAAGGCAGAAGATAAACATCTATGTACAATATGATCTCAGATGTCCAAATTATACATGCATCAATACAGATGAGTATAAGCCCAATGTTATCTCTAAACTTAATAGTTTATACAGATATCACTGCATAAAGAAGTCCTAATTTTTTGAGGTGTTATTTCTAATGTTCCCTAAAGGTGACCCATTTAACACACCACCACCCAGTATACTAGATTTGTCATTCATTTATAATAACTTCAATTTTATCTGAACCAAATTTGGTCAGGAACCAAAATACGGCAAAGAGTTCAGTGAACTATGGCATGCAGAAAGAGGTTAGAAAGAGACCCAGGATTGCACTGACAGACCTAAAGTTCATATAGTTACAATCAGTAGTTCTCAATGGCCTACAGATACCGGAGAGAATATTTCTGGCCCACATCCTCCTCTCTGGTTCTTAAAAAATCCCCAATCCTCCCAACTCAGTTCAATCTCCACCTGCAGACTCACGTGTACCCATAATAAAAGAGAAAAAGCCAATACCCGGGCCACAGTCAGTAAACATGTGTCCAGAGTGGACCCACTCTATGACTGCATCCTTTTACAGTATCCTTAATGTCAGTCTGGCTCATGGTTCTAGGTGGTGTAGAAGAAGAGAAATTAAGTATACAGAGCTTCCCTATGTCACTCTTACAAATCCCAGGCTCTAGCTTTATGGGCTTTAGGATTTTGTTTTATTTTTAACTGTATCTCCCACCGCTAAATATTAAAACAAAAGGTTAAAAATACATTTCAAAATAAAGCCAGACGAGGTAGATGCCGAAGTAAACCTGAAACAGAGCATTAATTACAAGTTAATTTTAAATCCACAGCCAACATGGTGGTGAGGTCACACTGAGGTCTCAGTCTGAGCGGATATCCAGGTTACACCTGGGCCCCACACCTCCTACATTACAGTCATTAAGAGAGAAAGAATAGTGATTGTATGTATGTGGGGGGCTGTAGAATTCGTTAAGGCAAAAATTAACTCACTCATTAAATATTTTGTATAGGTAATCTAGTCAATCTTCAAATTCAAGTTCAATATAAACTCAAGAATCCATCTAAACACACATACTAACATCTTTAGAAAAGATTTTCACCACCTGTACCCCAATTAGTAATTTCTTTACTCTGTCAATCTTGTTGTGGACATCTGTCATAACAGAATAAGGGAAAAAATATATATATATAATTCCAGATTCAGGTGTTTTACAAATAGCTCCTTCAAAATCTAATTGAATGTTGAAAGAAATCAAAGTCAGAACTAGATCCCTTTTTAAGGCTCACAATCGTGATGTTGGTGTATACTATAGCTTGAATTTTTAGTAAATAACAAAAATGTATTATGTTATTGTTACTAAGAACCAGGTGCTGTGCCAAGAGTATATTTCTTCATTTGATTTTCATTTTTATTAATAATTCTTTAAGTAAGTTACTATTGTTTTCACATTTTACAGATGATTTAGGAAAGTCAAATCATTTGCTTAGGTCATGGACCTAGCATATGAAGAGCTAGGTCTGAAAAAGTCAAAAGTCTTGCTAAGCCACTTGGTCTCCTATTACATTTCTCATAAACCCTTTAGTGTTTTTATGTCACTTTTATATCCATTAAGCAATGCACTTATGGATATAAAAGTGACAGTACTTAAGAAACTTACTAGAGAATACAATCTGAAAGACACCATTTTATAAAGACCATCAAATGTACTTGACTGGTTCTACAGTTGTGTCAAATGAATACACAATCTTCCCAGCAGTCTCATGGACTACTAGGTTATCCTAACTTCTGGATTTGCTTAATAACACCTAGTACATCACCAAAGGTAATAAATGATGCAAGTCTCCAAATGGATTTACTTCTACAAAGCCCTATACAATTCCCCCAAGCAAAAGGGAGTCTTTCCACTACCATTCATGGCAATTTATGTATATCTCCTTTTAAGGTACATGCCACATTATGCTTAACTATATGTTTATGATTCAGCTACCCCATTACACTATGAAGTCCTCCAGACCAGAAAATATCTTTATTAATATTGTTAAATTAACAGTAATATTAATAACAATATTAATATATCCATTCATATATGTGATTATTTTCATCAAAATATTGATATATAATTCATATACTTAAACATCTCTATGTTATCAAAAAATTCTCAACCTTTTCCCAAGTGCAAAACATCTAAGGCTAGGACACATTTCCATCATTAATAGTGGTGCAGTATGATAATGATCACTGGAGGGAGATAAAATAGCATATTGGCACAGGGGACATAGGAGTTTTTAAAAACTCAAGTGAAACTAATACGGCCCTCCCCACTGAGACTAGCCTACTACAGAGTAAGCACTCACAAAAGCTCTTATGGGTAGATGTGATATTAGCACCCTTGGAAATTTCTACATATTGCTTATCTCATGAAGGAAGGCCAGAATCTCTTGACATTAAATAGGCTTGTGAGAATAAAAAGTAGAATAATGCTAAAGTTGTATCATCAACATAATTAATAACTAACTAAATCAAGACATTCAAGGACTCATGGCATTAATTTTGTCTTATCTAGGCTAAAAAAGAACCAGTTATCACAGCTCTGGACCCATGGTCATAGAGCAATAAATATATAAGTAGTGAGAAGAATTAAATTTATTTTTTAGGGCAGCCCGGGTGGCTCAGCGGTTTAGCGCCGCCTTCAGCCCAGGGCGTGATCCTGGAGACCCAGGTCCCACGTCGGGCTCCCTGCATGGAGCCTGCTTTTCCCTCTGCCTATGTCTCTGCCTCTCTCTCTCTCTCTCTCTCTCTCTCTCTCTCTCTCTCTCTGTATCTCATGAATAAATAAATGAAATCTTTTAAAAAAATTTATTTTTTAAAACTGTGACTCACAATTATTGCTGATTTGATTTGGGTTTTATACATGTCTACATAACCTTATGTACAATTTGAGGACTGAACTACAGTTAGAAAAAAGTTCACTAAAAAACACACATGCACAAACACACACACAAACTTTATGTAGTAATAATTCCATAATGACGCTTCTGTAATCAGTAAAATGAACTTTTATAACTTTATAAGCATTCATGATTATTTATGTTCTGTACATAAATGTCGCATGGTATTTAGTACATTTATTAACTATATTATAACACAGGTATCCTCTGCTTTCCAAAAGTTTGCATTGCACCACTTTGTTTTTAAGAAGGATCTACATTAGTATTTTTTTTCTAACCAAAAAAAAAAAAAAAAAAAAATCAGAAGAGTTTTGGCTTTCACAAAAAAAAAAAAAAAGCTATTACTGTAATAGTACAGGTCTTTTCTAAAAGTGAAGTAGCATAATGCAAACTTTGAAAATATACCATTTCAGCTTACAAAATTTTTCTTAGAAATCATCCACTTTCAGATACTGGGGAAAACCTGTATTTACTATAATTACATGCATTTATAGACACAAATGTGATTTATAAAATTTTTCATCATGCATTCTCTAACATTTCCAGATTCAAAATATTCTGTACTAATAGTATAATACATAAAAAATAAATAAAAGTTTGTCTTTTAAAGGAATAGACTAGGACATAAAAGAATACAAAAAAGTCTCAAACATTTGGATCGGACTCCTGGCAACTTAAAGCATCTGACATAAAACCAGAGGTTCAATTTAAAAGTTCAATTCAGGGGGACATTTGGGTGGCTCAGTCTTAGGTTAAGCATCTGACTCTTGATCTCAGCTCAGGAGTAATATCTCAAGGTCGTGAGTTCAGGCCCTGAGCTGGGCTCCATGCATGGAGCCCCCTTAAAAAAATAAAAATAAAAGTTCAATTCCCAAGAATGCTCACAACATCATCATTTGAACTGTCAAAACTGGAAACAACCCAAATGTACTTCAACAGAATAGATTAAACTTGTTGTATATGACTATATAATGGGATGCATGGTCATACAACAGAACCTTATACTGGGCAGCCCAGGTGGCTCAGGGTAGTTTAGCACCGCCTTCGGCCCAGGGAGTGATCCTGGAGACCCAGGATCGGGTCCCACGTCGGGCTCCCTGCATGGAGCCTGCTTCTCCTTCTGCCTGTGTCTCTGCCTCTCTCTCTCTCTCTCTCTCTCTCTCTCTCTCTCTCTCTTTCTCTCTCTCTCTTTGTGTCTCATGAATAAATAACATCTTAAAAAAAAAAGAACCTTATACTGTAATAAAAATAAATAATAAATCACACACAACAACATGAATTTCACATACATGATGTTGAGTGTAAGACGTCAGACACAAGAGCATGGATTCTGTTGATGCACAGGGCACTATACTTTAATTCATGTAAAGTTCAAAAACAAGGAAAAAGCCAATCTAAAGAGTCAGGATCAGTCAGAAGAGTAATTAATTCCTGGGGGAAGGGAGAGACCAGAGACCAGGAAGGGGCACAAGGGTACTAACAAAGGGGGCTTGCAATTTCTATTTCTTGACATGGGTGAGAGTTACACGGAGCATGTATTTTGTAATAATTCACTGAACTATAGACTTACAATTGGGCACCTTCCGGCTAAAACGTGAGTGCAGGTATGCATGTGTGTGTGATTTTTCAGCGGAACAGCAGGTGCTCGGCAGGGACTACGCAGTAATATATTGAGAAGAAATCTCTCAGCTCTTCTAGCCTGATGGGCAAAAGCAATTCAATAGCGCGGAAGGCTGTCCTTGGTTACTCAGGCCAGGCTGCAGGGCACATAGAGCCAGATGTACTGAGAGAGGCAACAAGGTGGTAGAAGAATAAAAGAGTAATGGGAAGAATGTAAGTTCTGGACACGAGAAATCTAAAAGGGTAAAAGGTTCAGAAAGAGATCAGAGGCAAAGACAAGAGCAGCAAGCAACAGCCACTCCAGAAAGGAAGAAGGTGGGAGAGAGGAGAGCTCGTCACTGATTCTGGTGGTGGGGGTAGTGGTAGAAAAGGACAAAAGGCAAGGACGCAAATCTGTAGTTATTAACTGTATCATGACGATTCACTGTATCACGTGGACTACAATTTAAGCAAAGGGAGGAGAGAACTCACTGAGCACCTGTTACGTACATACAAGCCATTTGCTTTTTGGCTCACATAATTCCCTCTTTCCTCCTCACTGAAAGCCTGCAAGGAATTGATTAGCTTTATTTTACAAATGAGAAAACGTTTAAAACTGAAAAGGAGTTAAGGTAACCTGCTTACCTTAGAAGACTGAATGGAAGAGATGAAAAACAGCCCATAAAACCACACCATGGCTTTTTCCTAAATTCTGAGTAATTGTATAAGGCTGATTAAATGCTGTGTTTAAATGAAGTGTGGCTGATTCTACTTTCATCTATGGTAGCTGTTCTCAAAATGTGTAACAAAGTACTCCACCTCACAAATCAAGTAAGGATGGTTTTCTCACCTTACATAAACTTTTAAACTTTCTACCTGGTTAATATTTTAAGACTTTGGCTTCTACTATCACATGGCTTCTAAAAATGAACGAACAAGCAGCACACAAACGTCAACAGAGACACGTGAAAATAATATCTCTTAAAACTATTTCATTTAGTGTTTGTTTTGTAGGTACGAGCAGACATAAAATACAATTTTATCCTACAGAAATTGTCCGTTTGTTGGATAGAATAATTTAACACTATTTCACAGAGTCCCCTCCTCAAAGAGAACCACAAAGTCCAAGAACACGGTCACCTGAACAAGCTCAGGAACCTTTGGTGTAAACAGAGTAAGAACTGGTTGGCTGGCCCCACATCTACTGATGCTGTATGTGTTCTGGACGTCAGAGCACCCAGGCTCTCTATACATTTAACTGCTGACTTCGGTGAACAAGTATAGGCATGGATGGGAAAAGGTGTTGGTGAAAGGAACAGCACAATGCCCAGAAATCAGGGACCCTGTGTGGTATTATTTAAAATTAACTGCTTCCATTATTCTTTTGAACTTTTTGTTTCACAACATTTCATAATAACAGTTTTACTTAGTTATTTCAAGGCCAGATTATTATTAGTGCAGAGTTCACGTAAACAAACAAAATTGGTACCTGGTAATATCACTACCATCTTCATACCTCCAAATGATGCCTTGTTTATTTAGACCACAAAGCAGGGTGCTATTCAGAAAATAAATTACTATCACTAAAATGACCTCATGAAAAAGTAACATACGGTACCTCTAATTTTGTTATAACATTAAGAAAGCCCCACTATGGTGTTGAAATAGAGCAAATTACACTAAGAGTGAGACACTATAGGGACACCTGAGTGGCTCAGCAGTTGAGCATCTGCCTTTGGCTCAGGTCCTGATCCCAGGGTCCTGGGATCGAGTTCCCCACTGGGCTCCCCACAGGAAGCCTGCTTCTCCTTCTGTCTATGTCTCTGCCTCTCTCTGTGTCTCTCATGAATAAATAAAAAATAAAATCTTCTAAAAAAAAGAGTGAGACATTACAGAAGTCTCTAAGAAAATTGTAGCCTATTAAGTGCTTACCATATTCTGAGGGTCGAGGGGGAATGCTTTAGGTGCCAAAATATGCTACTTTGACTTATGGAAATAAAAATGGAATCCTCCTTCACAAAACATCCATATGGTCCAAATGAGCTAAAATTCTAGGCAGACTCTGGAGGGTAATGTCCACAGTCCAGTGTACGCAGTGAAAAAAACTGCAAGAAATACTCTGCATCATGCTAACAAGTTAAACGATAGCACTATTCGAGAATATTTTCTGATGACCAAGAATACTACTTGAAAAAGAACCACTTCACTGTTTGATTCAGTAACTTGGGATAAAGTTACTGATGTCGACACGTCCCATAGTTTATCCTCCTGTGCACCCTTCACTTCATCCTCATGAAAAAAATGGCAAATGATTACCGAAACAAGCTGCTATCAGGATTTTTTTTCAGAAATCAAAGTCAATTGTATCTGTTGGCATCGGTACCCCTCAGAATTTAGCACTGAATTCTATTTTTCTGAATACCTATTATAAAACTGATCAAATGCTATGATACCAGACACTCACAATCAAGAATAAATTACAGTAGACCCTCTTATCCTCGGGGGATATGTTCCAAGACCCCCACTGGGTGCCTTAAACCTTTATATACTATGTTTTTTTTTCCTAAATAGATCTGTCTGTTGACCTATCTATACTTATGATAGAGTTCATTTATAAATTAGGCATAAGACATTAATGATAATAATAAAATAGAACAATTGTAACAATATGCTGTAATAAAAGTTCCATGAATGTGGTCACTGTCTCAAAATACCTTACTGTACTGTACTCACCCTTCTTGTGACAATGTGATAAAGATGCCTACATGATAAGAAGTGAGCAGAATGTCAAAGGCTTATTGAGGTGGCATTAAGCTACCACTGACCTCCTGACACTATGTCAGAGGAGGATCATCTACTTCTAGATCGCAGTTGCCACAGGTAACGAACCATGGAAAGCAAAACCACAGACAACAGAGGACCACTACAATTCACATTTATACATATTTTGTGGGCCTCGAGCGAAGTGCTGAGGATACACCTATGAAGAAGGTAGCCACAAAGCCCTCCTTCAGTGAGTTTACAGTCTAGCCCAAGAAAAGAAAAACACAACACAGAGGCTGATTTAGATTTGGTGTAAGAAAGTGTTCTGGGTGAAAAATGACTATAAACTGAAAGGCAGCAGAAGCTGGCCAGATGAAGGGGGAGAACTGTGTAATTCAGTGATTCTGCAAGCGGAAGAGCTCATTTTCTCTCAAGAGACAATGTGGCTTCCTAACAGAACTGAAACACGTTCAGTGGTGTTAGCAATTTCAGTGGTGTTTGGTTAAAATCATCAACTGTCTGAAACAAGGAATTAAAGCATAAATTCTGTGGAAGATGCATTATTTTCCTGAAAACACTACACAATTCATTCATCATATATGCTCACAAAATTTTACATAAACTCTCTATACAAATTTCATACAAACTACTGGATTATGGGTAAAATTTCTACATAGTTATGTAATGGGATAAGCCTTATTAAAATAAAAAATAATTTAATATCTAAACAATTATCTGGGTTTTTTTCTTAAAGATTTTATTTATTCATGAGAGACACACAGAGAGAGAGGCAGAGACACAGGCAGAGAGAGAAGCAGGCTCCCTATGGGGAGCCCAATGTGGGACTCAATACCGAGACTCCAGGATTACACCCTGAGCCAAAGGCAGACGCTCAACTGCTGAGCCACCCGGGCCTCCCTGTACTATAGTTTCTTATCATAAGCAATTACCTATAATCCTGGAAATATAAGGATTATATTCTGAATTAACTGATGTTCATTTACAGGTTAATATATTAATAGATATGTGCATATATATACTTTGTTTAAAACTGACCTCTTCCCAAAGCTTAATAAATAGTCTGGCTATCAGGTAAAAGTTGACACATTTAATTCTCAGTAAAGTTTCTATTTACTACATCATGAGTATAGGATACTAATGGTTTAAAAAAGCACTCTTGTTCAACAAGTTGGAAAATAAAGTACCAAAGCAACATCAAGCATCATATATACATCCTGCCTATAGGCAAGGGCATTTCATATCAAAATTTCTAGTCAATGCATTCATTCATTTGGTATGTATTTATTGAGCACCTAGTATGTTTATAACAATGTGGCCAAATATCAAAAGGAGAAAAAATTTAAAGAGAAAATTATTGAAGAAACTAGCTCCTTCTGGCAAAGAAATGGGGCTTACAGTAAAGACCTCAGTAATAATACAGGATATAATAGGACTTTGCACCAAAATCGGCAAGGCAAACAATGAAGTCCCTTGAAGACAAATAATAAGTCCTAATATCTGCTATTATTTTTATGAGTATTGTTATTATGTCCACTATTTCTTTCCCTCATAATACAATAATGTAATTTGGTCACTAAGAGTACAAATATTTAAGGCAGAGGAGAGGAGATAAAAGCCTGGGGGAGAAATAAGAATGGCACAGCTCTGGGGACGAGAAAGCACTGCAGGAAAGAGGAGTAAGGGAAACAAAGGGTTTCTCTCCAGTATAAACATATGTCAAGGGACAGAGAAGAATCTGGGTTACTAAAATATGTGGTTGCAAAGGTTAGTAAGATAGAATCTAGAATCCCAGTGGACAAGGCCAGAGTACTTATGGAAAAGAGGAACCCACATGGATTTTCTAAATAAAAGGTATCAGGAAAACTGGACTAGAAGTGGTGTGAAGCATACACTGAAGAAAGGTAAAAAGAAATGAACAGGTATTATATATTTCAAAAAAATCAAATGTTTCAATTCTGATCATCAAAGAATTTTTTTAAAAAATCAAAGATACGGGGACGCCCGGTGGCTCAGAGGTTGAGCGCCTGCCTTTGGCTCAGGGCATGATCCTGGAGATCCAGGATCGAGTCCCACATCGGGTTCCCCGCAGAGAGCCTGCTTCTCTCTCTGCTTGTGTCTCTGCCTCTCTCTCTGTGTCTCCCATGAATAAATAAATAAAATCTTTAAAAAAAAATCAAAGATATGTTACGGAATCACATGAAAGGATAGGTTGCTGATATACATTTGTGACACATCGGGGAGCCTGGGTGGCTCAGTCAGTTAAGTGTCTTCCCTCAGCTCAGGTCATGATCCCACAGTCCTGGGATGAAGTCCCAGGTCAGGCTCCCTGCTCAGCAGCGGGGTGGGGAGGGGGGGGTCTGCTTCTCCCCCTGCCCCTCCCCTGTTCGCGCTTGTTCTCTCTCTCTTGAATAATAAATAAAACAAATAAAATCTCTTAAATAAATACTTTGTGACACATTAATGATACTGGATTATTTAGGCATGTATGTGTCACTGTATTTTTCTATAGTTCAAGTTGGAGTTATGACTAATAATATTTTACTTATCTGCTTCAATATTCATATTCCTACATGGACAGTGTTTTCATCATGGTCATTTGTACTGATATTCTCATAACCAAGTACAGTAGCTATAAATAAATCCATGCTGCTTAGTAAATGTTTGTTGGGTGAACGTTATTGAAGTTACTGAAATTTAGTGAATAAGCTGAGTGAAGCTTATTGAAAAGACAAGAATAGTTAATCAACTAACTAAGCGACTTGACACCCATTTGTTTCCGAATTGCCTGTCAGTACTTAGCATTTTTACCTTAGCCCTGCTTATTCTGAAACCATTTTAACTCCAGGGCACCTGGGGGGCTTACTCTGTGGAGCAGCTGCCTTCGCTCAGGTTAGGATCCTGGGATCAAGTCCCGCATGGGGCTCCCTGCCCAGCAGGGAGTCTGCTTCTCCCTCTCTCTGCTCAAGCTCTCTTTCTGTCTCTCAAAAATCTTTGGAAAAGAAAGAAACCATTTTAAACTCATAAGTTCTTAGACCTGAAGCATTTTATGAAGTTTTCCAAAGTAACTTAAAAGCAAGTTTTTCAAAATGATTCCAGATCTTTCTAGTCCCTTTGGGGAGCTCACTCAGAACTTGGTCAAAAGCTCCACAAAACTCCAAAACTAGTCCACTCTGATCCATGCAAGTCAGAGTTAAAAAAGCCAGGAAGACCTCAAAATAACGCACCTCTTTATTTCAAGCCAGGTCTATACACAGAGGAAGACCTGGCAGGCCTCAGCTTTAAGGACTAAGGGCTCAGCTAAGATTTCACTTCCAGCACTACTTCCTGGTAACTACTCAAGTCTCCCAGTTGCTCGACATCCAGATGGAAATTTGTTTTTAAAGTAGGAACACTCCAAAATCAGGCCGCTTGGAGGCAGAGATTAGCCCTCTTCGTGCCCATTCAAACAATCAGTCTAAGATTCTGCAGCCCAGACAGGAGCAAAAGGAGAACAGCTGAGCTGAGAATTTATGTTAAGGCCATGAAGGTACCTTAGGCACCAGCCAGCACCGCAGTTTTAGCCAAAATATCTGCCACTGTTCTCAACTTTGAAGTAACAGGCCTTGCAAAAAGTTGTGGGCAGAGATCTCCTTGTACTTCCAAAATCAACTCCTGGCAACAGTGCCTCCTTTTCAAGGTTGGATGAGAGAATAAAAAGAGAAATGCTCGCACTTATACACACACAGTTAGACACACACTCAAAGGATTACGGAAGCGTCTAAACCAAAATCGAGTGGTTCTCGCCAGGGTTTGATCTTCTCCGAATTTATCTATATTGTCCTAATTCCTATAATAAATTATATAACTCATCTACTTCACAGTTATTTTTAAAAGGAAATGAGAAGCCAAAATTAAATGCATAAGACCATATAAACTGGAAGAGGCCATAAAAGGCAGTAGGCTGAAATTATTGGCACACTCCCCACTCTTCTGCTACCGGACTATAAGCTCCTAGTGGGGAACATGCAGGGTGGGCACGTCATCTATGCTGAATGAATAATGACATCAGGTTGCCAGTATCTACTGGGAAGAAAGAGGTACTTCTTGAAATAAATTCATGGTCATTATAGAATTTAAAAATAGAATGCAGCCAAACATTTTTAGATAGAAAGAAAAGGGAAAAGTGAATTCCACTTAATTTCTCGTTTTCACTTTTTAAATAATCCATTAAGCTTTTTGCTTGAAATCAAAGTTTGTACACTACAGTACAGGGTAAATCAATTAGTGGCAGTGGAACCTGTTGCCTCATGAGGTAAGCACGGGCTACAAAAGTATTGTTTTTTTTAACAAAAGAGGAGCTCTTAACTTCTCAAAGCAAGCCAATACCCAACAACAGTAGCATACACATTTACAGTACCAGAACTCCTTAATTCCATAGTCTGTTACCAGAGAATATCTTAAACAATGGAAAAATTGAAAAATCGGATTTAAATATAATCTTATTTGCATCTCATTGACTTATCAACTTCATAACTGCTTTCCAAGAAAAAAAATAAAAGGCATTTTGTAGAAATTTCTTCATGATGGATTGCTAATTTTATGTACCTCCCCGTCCTAATACCCAACTACTTATGTTCATTGGAAAAAGAGAGACAGTCTCATTAGTGGAATGATAAAACAATATTCTCAGAATTGAAAAAAAGCTATCTTCTTCCATGATGGAGAATATGCGTTTTTACCCTACTGCACGAAAGGAAATAAGAACCGCCCCCCTCCGCTCCCCACCCCTGCCTTCTTTAAGAGTCTTTGCAACAGCCACATGAAGAGCATGAGCTCTAAGCTTTAAAGGAACACAGTCAAGCCTATGATTAAAAGTTAAATCAACCAGTTTGTTACCATTCACAGTGGCACAGAAATCGTAGTACCAATGTGAATGTGCCTAAGGATCAAGTCGCTGGGAAAGGCCTCGGAAAAGATTCATGGATAACAAATCCATCATACCCTAGGATGGCCCACAGTACATGCTCCATAGAGCTGAAAGCAATACAACCTGACTTCATTTTCTTGACTTTTAAGGTGCCCACAAATGTTGAAGAACGTAGTCCATGTTCAGAGTGGGAGTGGTTCTCAGTGAGAGGTAAACAGATGTCCTGAAAACTAAGTCTCAAATACTCAAGGATGACATTCACATTTATACCCACCTGCCAGTATACAGGACATAAACCTCTGAGGTTCAGTCTGACAGTCAGACTTATTTATTTATCCAGGTCCTCAGGATCAGGCAATCTCAAGAATTTTAATTGTTCAACTAAACTCAGTATTACTGCCTAACTGAGGGGGGTGGAGTGCAGTGGGAACAGTCTGGATTCATTTGTAGTGCGTTTTCTGTATAACTTAAAATATTTTTGAAGAAATATGGTAAAGTGATTATCCTTCTGGAACTAGATCCACTGACACTGTCACATTAACTCACAGCTTGTTAAATACTGTGCAATCTTTCTATAACATTCTTTGTTATGAGACTAGAATCAGCATATGGGAATTGGTCTTTTCCTGCTAAACTGAAGTCATTACTAACTACTCATCTGTGACATGTACTCTTTCTTGTAACCAGGGATTTTAGCTTCACAAAATTTAGAAACTGCCACATTGTTTCTTGGCATCGCTTTCAAATATGACATCATTTAAATTCTGGAAAACTCCATCTTAGCAAGCACACGAGTGGGTGCCAGGTTAAAGATTGCCCAAAAGGGGCAAGCAGGGTTTCTGTAAGGACTAACCTCGGTTAATTCTTTCAACCCATACCTTCACATGCCTTTCATTAGAGACACATGGAATTACAATGAGCTCAACAAATACATTTCAAAGTGGGTTATCAAATTACCAGAATATAGAAATGGCTTCCAGTTACTGAAGCTCTGTATTGAAACACAACTGTGATGTGGAAATGAAAAGCTTCATATTCAACTTCCTTAATTTCCAAAGTCCAAAGAATGAGCATTTTTAAAGTATGCATGTATACTTATTACCAAATACTACACACATATATAATAATCACAAATAAAATATAAATATAATTACAAATACAGATATGAGCCTATTGACTCAACTGCAGAATACAAAATAAATAGGGAACAGTCTAAATGGTAAAGAGATTGCAGAGAGTTGGTATCACTCAAATCCTCTGACAATCTCACTTTGAAAATTCTTACATAATTTCCAGAACTTCCTCCATTATTTGAAAACTTATCTAACAGAGAAATTCTAGACATTTCATCAATATACCCTGCAAGCTCCCTTATACAGAACTTGTGAATTATTTATTCCAAGTATAATTTGATAGCACAATTGCCAGCAAAAATTTAGGATTAGTGCTCTCAGTAGGGCCTTCTTTTCTATCAAATAAAAAACAATTCCAATGGTTCAATGTAATTTCCCCTAGAAAGAAAATGAATGACATTTCATGTGTCACTGTTAAGAAAATACTTTGACCTCCTCCTCCTAAAAAAAAAAAAAAAAAACACCTTTATTAATTTTTAATCATATTATTTCTTTAATAGACATGTTTTGTAGATAAATAGAATTCTTATCTCTGATGTTAAAAGCATGCTTACTTTTCGAAAAGGAACAAAAAAAAAAGAGAACACACACACACACACACACACACTCTTAGCTTGAAAACTTAGGACATACGGTTGCAAAGGATTCCTCAGAATCACTGCACCCCATGGCGTTACTACCTACCATGGTTATGAAATCATGTGACTATTTACTATCCTCCTGCAGAAAACTGGGTGACCTCAGTAGTAACAAATCATTTTTATTCACCAAGTGTTTGTAATCATGTGGCACATATCCCATATACGAAAACAAAGATAAATTCTGAAATATCCAGAAAGAATCACAAAATATTATCTGTGAGAGACTACGCCTTAGGAAGGATTAAGTGATGAAGTCTGACAAAGTTACCACAACCTACTGACAAAGAAGCCAGTGATTAATCCTGGAGGAGAATTTGGTAAGACTCATTCATTTTAAAAAAGAAGAGGAAGAAATGTCATGAAATTAATACCAAAAAAGCGAGCTATGAGAGGAAATCTCTGGCTTTCAAAAAGTATTTAAAAAGTCATGTATTAAAATTAAGTACCAGCACACAAACATTTAAAAAGAAAAAAAAAACGATGGCATAGGTCACCAGTGACCCACAAAATGCCACAGACAATGCAAAAAAATACCTCGAAAACATTTAAGAACTTTTACAATTCAGAATAGACTTACACACCAAAGTTCTTACAAAAGAAATCCAGACATAAGAATGAATGAAAAAATATATATACGTGTGTGTGTGTGTGTGTGTGTGTGTGTGTGTGTGTGTGTGTAATCCTCCAAAGGAACGACGCCAAGTAGTTTTCTGGAACAATTGGTGCCACTCTTCCCTACAACAGCTAATAGCTAGAATTCTACTCCGTATATATCCTAAATATAAGTTTTAAATTAAAAGATAAAATAAAACCTTAGAAACACCAATTTGAACAGTCTAATGGATACTCCCATAGTTAACGATACATGAAAAGTTGAAAGATTAGAACCAGAACAATAGTTATAATTATTATTATAGTAATAAATATTCACACAGCCTTTTGGCAATCACCAAACCTGTTTTACATATATTATTTAATTGATTTAACCCCCCACAATCTGTTCTCAGGTAGTACTGCTCAGAGCCTATAGATGGGAAAACTGTAACCTAGAGAAGTTAGAGAATTAGATTTACTCTCATTCTGATTTTATTCCAAGTAAGCCACACCACAGATAAGAAAACATAGCTGCAACCTAGTGAGCTTCTAAACACAGCTGGACATAAGCCTATTCCAGACAATCACATGTCCCAGAAGGCATGGGGTGGTTGAAACTTCTATATTTTAATCTGCACTGTACTGTACATATCCGGAGAACAAATACGCTTGGAAAGAGGCCAGAATGCTCAAATAAGAGGAAAACAAAACAAAACAAAACCAAAAAGGTTCAAAAATATCATGATGTACATTTCTAACTACTAAAGTGTCTCCTAAACTCTAGACATGGCTGCTCCAACAATAAGAAAAATGTATGGTGGACTCAGTCTTTACCATTTGTATGTTACAACGAAGCTCCTGATGGTGTGACTTCAGTACTTTTGATTCCACGGCGTAATTACGCACTTAAAAATTTGAGGACAGAACAGTACTTACTAATAATTGGTTTAGTGTTGCTGATGTTTTTAATCATAAGATGATCATTTTCTTTTCAACATGTTACTTGAAAAAGATCTTCTTTATTAAATCATTTCTTATATTTAAGGGCATTTTTTTTCCAACACAACAGCTCCAGTTTTATGCTGTCTTATGAAATCAACTTATGATGTCAACTTAACAAGCACATTTCCCTATGGAAAGCAATACTAAAAGCTAATCTGTTACAAGTAAAAAAGAAGGAGCTATATTTCCATTTTGGGGTGGAGGGAATTTAAAATCAACCAAGGCATCAATATAAAAACCATGTCCCCTTAAAATTAAAATGCCCCCCCTTAGATCCAGGTATATATTAATCTATTTTCTTTACATCAGTCACACTAGAATCTTGGAGGCAAAAATGAAGCAACAGGGTATACATTATATGAGCCAATAAAGTTCAAGCCTTTTGTTAAAAACTTCTTGCGGTAAGGAATTGAAGAGCAGCGCTACTAAAAACACTGATATTTCATCCTAGGCCCTTAATAATATGGGTTTCCAGAAAATGACATTAATACCAAGGGTGTAAAAAGCATGGCCTTAAAAAAAAGAACTAATTTTAAAAATAAGCTTGATAATGCAGAGAGGGATAAAACCTGATGGGGATCCACGCAGGGCAGCCGTTTCAAAATGTGTTCCTTGCAAAAAATACAAAGTCCAAAAAGTAGAAGCCTCAGCCACTGCAGAGAAGCTTCATGTGCTCATAAAAAGTACTAAATGGTAACCTACATGGTGACTTAGCGCATGTGACTTTATGTTTATTGTCTTCGGGGCTTTCTGACGGAGAATGCCGGAGACTGGATCCCTCCGTGGACTCAAGAATGTCTGGCTAAGTCAATATGCTTCCGAACGTCAGCCGTACCTGGCCGTACCTGGCTGAAGCAGCTCCTGGGAGACTGTGCATGAGAACGGACGGGTCGGATCTGAAAGCTAATCTCACGACAGTCGCGGGGTTCACGCAAAACCAGAACCTGGTGATCTCTACGGGCGAGCGTCTGCGAGTTGCCCACGGAGCGCAGGTGGACAGTTAAGGTGGATGGGGGAGGAGGAGGCTGCGCACGAGGGACGCCCGGAGAAGGTCAAAGCAAAGGGGGGCACGGCCCGAGGAAGCCAGGGAAGGGCCGAGAGCAGAGCGCAGAGCGAGGGAGCGTCCCTGGAGACCGCGGGGCGGGGTGGGGAGCGCGGGGTGCGGAGGCGGGAGCCGCGGGCGCAGAGGCGGAGCGCGGACGCGCGCGCGGCGGGCCGGCGGGTGCGGGGTCCGGGCCGGCGGGGGCGCAGGGGGGACACGGGGGGGGCGCAGGGGGGCGCGCGGCGGGCCGGCGGCTGCGGGGTCCGGGCCGGCGGGGGCACAGGGGGGGCGCAGGGGGGCGCGCGGCGGGCCGGCGGGTGCGGGATCCGGGCCGGCGGGGGCGCATGGGGGGCGCCAGGGGGGCGCAGGGGGGCGCGCGGCGGGCCGGCGGGTGCGGGGTCCAGGCCGGCGGGGGGCGCGCGTGGGGGGGCGCTTGGGGCCCGGCGCGCACCAGCCTCCCGCAGGGACGCGCGGGCCGAGCGCGCACCAGCCCCCTCGGGGCGGCCCGCGGCAGCACCCCCACCCCTGGCCCGGCGCGGAGCGGAGCGGAGCGGAGCGCGCGGCGGCTGCTGCAGGCGGGGGGTCCGCGCGGGGTCCGCGCTCGCCACCGACACACACAAAGCTCCTGTCGCCGCAGCTCCGGAGGCCACGGGCAGCAGCCAGCGAGCAGCCTCCTTCCAAGACGCAGCCAACTCACGGGGGCTGGAGCTTCTTGAGAAGCAGTTAAAGGGAATCCTACTGCTGCTACTGATCTGTGGTCCTGATTTTTTTTTTTATTATTTCTCCTTAAAATAAAAGAAAATAAAGGGGGGGGGCAGTTTCACTCTTGGCTTTTGCTTATGAGACTATACTAACCACCAAAACACACTGGACCTTTAAAGCTCATTCATAAAATATAAATTACTTTTTAAAATTAATCCAACAGAGACAATCTAAAGGATGATCAAGGGTTTGTTTGTTTGTCTGTATGCCTAACCCAAACCGACCTTTCCTTTTAATGTTTTTGTTAACACACAGAAGCCAAGTAAGAATGCCACGCTAAGACCCCATTTGGAGCAGGGGCAGTTGTCCAGGAGTGCAAATAATTTAAGAAACACAAAGCCCTGAGGATTAACAGGACAGTACCACATCCCCATGTCATTCAACAACTTCACCCTACAAGAGTTTGCTGTCCACAGCCTTTTTACTGTAATGGAGCCAAGAAGACAGTTACTTAGACTCATACAGATTTTTTTTTTTTTTTAACACAAGATTGCAGCTACCTCTATGGAAAGAACACAAGTTGAACGTGAGTTACTACTAAAACCGGATTTTAAAATGTCACATATAAAGACGATGGCTTTATTTCTCTGAAAATGAACAAAGGTAGATTAGGGTTTAAGAAGAAAATGGACTGAGACAGCACTCATATGAAAGTCACCTAGTCTTTGAAACCCCTGGATTCCACAGCAACTGAAAACCCTGCTCACAGCAAAGGAGAAGTGAAGTAGATGCGCTTACCGAGCCTTAGCTCTCCAGCCAGACTGCCTGGGTTCAAATCCTGATTCTGCTCTAGCTACCTGTCCCAGCGTAGGCGAATTCCCTGAGAATCATAGATGACAGCAGTTCCTACCTCAGGTGGAGACAAGACACTTGGCACGGTGCTCCACAAATGTGAACCATTACCATCATTTGAAGGTGGCCCCTAAGTAAAGACTAACCTCTGGGGGAAGGAGCTTTTCCCCTGTAAACCGAGCTCACCTATGGCCTTTGGTCGCTCTCACTTCTTTTTAGTGATCAGTGCTAGCGAGGCATCCACCAAATCAGTTGTTGCCACACGTAGCTCATTTCTATGCAAACTCTATCCAGCCTTTGGGCAAAGTTTGCATGCCCTCTGCTCCCTGATTTTCACAAGTGAAAACACTGCCACGGACGACGGGCCAACACATTTAATAATGTGCTCCTTCCCATCATTAAAGGGCACCACACAGCTTTAGCAGACAGGAAACTAGCGCGGTGCACACGCCGTCCAGCTGGCAAATAGAGGCATCTTCAGTGACCACTCCTCCTACATACAGTCTGATAAGGAACATTTTAATGGAGCCAAAACATACATTTCCTTCCTATTTCTGCATTAGCAGACATGAGAGCTAGATAGTCATGTCAGGAATTATGAAACTACAATCAAGAGATTTCTAAGCCACCAAGACTACCAGAAAAGCAGGAGGACTACATTTCGCCTACTCACTTTCAACCAAAAGTATGCACTCCTTCAGTTGTGGAAAAGTACAGAGCATTTAAAAATTCCTACTTATTAACTAGAATGTACTCTTCCATGAAACTCCTTCTACTATCACTTAAATAGTTTGTAAATTTCAGGCAGCTATTACTTTTAAAAACCCAACAATCCCCTTCAAAGGATTTTTTAACTTGCTGATAGACGTAAGGTGACATCAGAAAAGTATGTCTGAAATATGCAATTAGCTAAGGTTTCTAGGAAGCTATGGAATGTTTTGTTATTAAGAAAGAAACAGATAAATGAGAGCCCTCCAAGTAACTAGCTGTCCTAGAAGTAAAGAAATTCATTAAATAGATCCTCTCCTTGATTTCTCCTTCACCGTTCCATGCCCCTACAGATTTGGGAATGCACAATAACAGCAAGCCTTCATAATTTTCCAGAGCTGTTTAAAATAATATTTAGGCGCTTAACAGATTCATATATTAAATCAAAGGGACTTCCCAATTCTGAGATAAAAGAAAGATTTGTAGTTTAAAAAAGAAAAAAAAAAACATTACAGA
Source organism: Nyctereutes procyonoides (assembly GCF_905146905.1). Taxonomy (NCBI): domain Eukaryota; kingdom Metazoa; phylum Chordata; class Mammalia; order Carnivora; family Canidae; genus Nyctereutes; species Nyctereutes procyonoides. Next base: position 10,416,122 of record NW_026575159.1, read on the forward strand.
GAGAAGGCCAAGAATACGGTCTTAAAAAAAAAAAAACTGTAAAAAAAAAAAAAAACTTCAAAATTGTTCCTTGGTTTTTAAAATGAAATTAAAAGTAATTAGTAAAAACCAAACAATCAAAGAAGTCTCAGGCATTCTTGTTTCAACATGAGAAATGTCTCAGTAGCTCTTACTCAGTGATCACTTTACTGGCCATCCCTCAAGGAGACATGGAAATTTAAAGGAGCAAGAGGAGGTTCAATATCGTTCACTGCCATAAATGTGGCCATCCCGAAGCAGCATTACTGAGCTTCCACTCAGCTCCTGACCAACCCTATTCACCAGTATCTGTGCTAGATCTTCGCAAGGTCTAAATCTTCCTTGCTCCGTTAGCATCCAAACACTGGACCCCTTACAGGTAACTTGCACCGTGAAGCCAATAAGTAAGCCACTCTCCTCAAACGTCAGGACGCAGTATCTGGACCGACAAACATTCAACCTGTGGAAGTTAAAACTACACGTCTCTGGCTCATGACCACGGGACCGAACATTGTTAACCTTCATGTATTAAGGGCACATCATCTATCACTTTGTACCTTTGATTATTTTGTAGTGTCTCAAACAGTTATCAGTAAAGCACAAGGTAATTACGGGTTTTTGTTTTTCTGTAACTCACGAATGTGTCTGGGCCTTCCTTTACCTCAGTTTTACCAGCACTGTCACACCTGGTTCAATGATGTTAATCACTACAAGACAGAATTTGAAAGTACGCTGCAAAACACGTCATGTTAAGTTGTAACCAGCAGTAGTATACCTTAGGAACAATACATTAGGGCAAACTTCAAGCCCTTCATTAGGGCTATTAATTATATAACATCAGATAATCCTTTACATCCCCGAAACTTAACAACCCAATTTCACAATTTTGTCAATACCTAAAAGTCTCATGCTCTTCTGGCCAAAGTGTCCTTTCCCCATGTGCCAATTTAACGCAACACTTTTGAGAAACCACTGCATCTAAGGCTTTGTCAAGAGGACAGAAATAAATTGGGTATCCTCTTACTCTCCTCAGCCTTCCAATTCCAAGTAGATTCCGGTATGGGCCAAAGCCACAAACAAATGGGAGCACGGGGCAGAGATGTGTAAATCTAAATGACTATAAATCTGAAGGCTTCAGGAAGAATAAGAGAAGTCAACATCCGAGGAGTAGGTAAAATTCCTACAGTTAAGGTTGGATGAAAAGCATCTCATAGAGGTAAGAACATGAATGAAGGCTGGTTTGGGAATATTCCAGGACTAAGTATTACTCTGAGGAGAGAACACATGGTATAGCAGAGACAGAATTGGTAAACTGGGAACAAAGCTTAGAGTCCTGTGGGGCACCTGTGGCTCAGTGGTTGAGTGTCGCCTTTGGCTCAGGTCATGATCCCGGGGTCCTGGGATCTTGCCCCACATCAGGCTCCCCGGGGGAAGCCTGCTTCTCCCTCTGCCTGTGTTTCTACCTCTCTCTCTGTGTGTGTGTCTTTCATAAATAAATAAATAAATAAATAAATAAATAAATAAATAAATAAATAAAATATTTAAAAAACAAAACAAAACAAAGCGTAGAGTCCCGAATGCCAGGCTAATGATGATAAACAGACTTATAAACAAGGAGACGACTGATATTAGAACTCAGAAGCCAAGTTAGGTCTGGAGGTGAAGCCTCCAGAGTTACTTCATTCAGATCAAAAGTTAAAAACAAAGAATACTAAGAAAAAGTGCAGATATTAAAAGTCAAAGAAGGATTAAAACAAGTGTGGTAGGGATGCCCTGGCCCCTGGAAGCCAAGCCAGGAGAGATACTCAAGAGAATGGTTGGCAGCATCCAATTCACTTAGGAGACGCAGTCAGATGGGCTGTCATAGTCATAGTGCTGGGGGGCCACAAGGCCACTGGTGTCCGCAATACCACAGTGTCAACAAAAGGAGGAACCTGGTAGATTTCACTTTGTTGAGAAATGGAGGTATATATGAAAAGAAAACGCAGATTCGAGACTTCAACATTTTTCCCACTCTAAAGTTATTTTTATAGCTGAGTAGGTTTATCTTTTATCTGAAAAAGGAGAACAGATTCCATATCTGGCTTAGAAACATTCTAATTAATAAATCTCAAAGTGCAACATTTTGACTTTGTGCCATGCCAAGTACAAGATGGAATCCATCTGGAAATAGAGAGTAGCCTTTTGTTTTGTTTTACCTTGTATTTTTCTAAACTTTTAAGGGAGCTATATTCATTATCTGTGCACTGTTACCTAAAATCAGTCCAGTGCTTAAACCATAACCTATCTCCAAGCTTCAGAAGCTATATATTAGCTATTGAATTGCAACTAGACTCTTCCTAGATTCTAAGAATGCTCCATGAACTGTAATTGGATTAGAATCCAAATGAGCAGAAAATAAATGCCATGTAGCTACCTTCTATAAAACATCCAGGATAGTCTTTGTTTAGAAATACGTGCTGGGAGAACAAGTATAAAACAGTTTAAGGAATGTTTGAGAAGGGGTTTACTAAATGTGGATGAATATATTAGCCAAGTTGTGGGTCCGAAGGGGTAAAAAAAAAAAAAAAAAATTAAATGTATACTGATTTATCAGGAAAGCAAATCCTTTGATAAGTGGAAAGGAAAACAAAATACAAAAACTCATCTTATTTAAACCTTATCTGGACGTGACCTGTTTTAAAAGCCAACAAAAAAAGTACTTTCTGATAAACAAAGCCCAGAGTAAGAGCCACTTAAAATTTATTTTGATCTGCAATGCCAAGAGTACATGGTAAGGTTCCAATCTCTTAAAGTCAATGGAGAAAAAGAGATACTTGGAATATAGGGAAAGGATCAGTAGAAAAACAAACCCCAAAATAACACTAAGAAAAACCAGGGCGAGATAAGCATTAATAGTGTTTCCTATGGTTTCATCAGGTAAACATTGGGTGTTCAACTCTAATAACAGTAGAGTTAAAAAAAAAAAATCAACTACATAAAAAATAAACGACATAGGGCAGCCCCGGTGGCGCAGCGGTTTAGCACCGCCTGCAGCCCAGGGTGTGATCCTGGAGACCCTGGATCGAGTCCCACGTCGGGCTCTCTGTATGATGCCTGCTTCTCCCTCTGCCTGTGTCTCTACCAATCTCTTTCTCTCTCTCTCTCTCTCTCTCTCTCTCTCTCTCTATGAATAAATAAAATCTTTTAAAAAAATAAAATAAAATAAAAACGACATAATCAACTGCCAGAGGAAGATGAGGGCAAAAATCCTAGATAATAATGTTAAAATAATGGAAGTTTTCAGCCTTTCTATGTATGGTATGCTCACTAGACCAAGAAGGAGGTTTTATGTGGGATGGTCACCATACTCATTAAGATGGCTCCTCAACCCATTCTAGAAGGACTGCTTTTTAATATTAAAGATTATTCAATTATTCTCTGATGTAATTATTTCTGACTGAATGTGATCATTTTTCCACTGGCAAACTTTCTTATTTTAAAGTAATACTATCCAGAGCAGTCATTTATGAAGGGTTTTCATCTGAAAGAAATATTAGTTAAACAAAACAACAAGATTAAAAAAAAAAAAAAAAAAAGACAAGCCTGCCCTCTGGCTAAGACACAAACTCAGACAAATAAAAGGCAGTCCAACAGGTATCTTCTCCTGGCAACTCGATACAAAACGGGCTGAAGGGCAGACCCTGGACCAAATCCGCCATTTCCAGGGCCTGACACACCTCCTTCCTGCTTTCCAAGGGCCCTCCAGGAACCATCTTCTAAAACAGTTTGGGAAAATGTCTTAGGTCCAATATTTTTCTGCAAGGCACTCACCAAAATTCTTTAAAACAGAAATGGAAAAGAGAGTGCCACCAGAGGTTATAAATCATAAAATCTCACTGATGAGGGGAGTTGCACCAACCTCTAGATTACATAACTATTAGAAATAAAAGATAAAAGAAACAAGAAATTTGTGTAAAATATACCTCATATGTATAAGATGACAAAGAATTTTTCCTGTTTTTCCAATGCGACGGAGTAAATGATTAAAATTAGCTTAACAATAACCAATGAAGAACTGTTAATTGCATTCATATTGTACGGCAGGGTCATGGATAAAAATGTAACTTCAAAGAAATTTTAAAAGAAAAATAAAGGCATTACATTTATATTTTAAAATATATCATTTTTACTACATTTAAGCTGAAATTTATCATTCAAAAGACAAAATTAATAACAGCATTTAAAATAAATGAAGTTCCTTATTATTCCTTTGTTAATTTGTTTTCCTAAATGCTGAGGAGTTTATTAAAATGCCACGAATGGTTTCTCAACCACGTTTTAATAACTAATTGCACATTTCAGGCCTAATCTCACAGATGCTGTCTATAGTTCTCAACCTGCCAAGGGGCTTATGGCTGTTATGAATAAAGAAAAATCCAGTTTCTTGGAAGATAAAAAATCCTTAATTCAAATGGACTGTTTTTATTTTTAAAGTTGGCCTCAAAACAGATAAATGTTGGGAGGTATTTTAAACTACTAAACTACAGGGAGAAGAATAACACAAACTCACTCCTTATTAGTGACCATTTTACAACCAATTCTTTACCAACTGAATTTTATATACACAAATCTAAAGAGGCTTGTATTGTTCAGGGGTCCAAAAGAGCATTAAGCCTAAATTTTCTGCAGTAACTTTTTAACTTTCAGGATAACTTCTGGATTACACATCTGATTTCCATGTCTTCATAAGGTATTGATAAAGAAATAATGTGAATGTACCAACTGATTTATTACATGACTGATTCCCCACTGCATATGAATAAAGGATATTCTAATTCTATTCTCAAATCCATCTACAAAAGGAAAAACGAAGAGTAGTGAGTTTCAAGTACAAGGCCGACTTCCTCAACAAACCTCAAACCGATGTCTAGTGTTGTATGTATAAATGGAGATGGTGACCAGACACAGGTTCTAAGCTCAGTCTTTTGCTCAGTAGCTGTGCGATCATGAGAAATTCACTCTACTTCATCCTCAATCCTCTCCTTTGTAAAGTAAGATGCTTCTGCTAGAATGGATAACAGTTTATGTCCTTAATTTCTATCACTTGAAAGAAAATATGATCCTATGATCACTCTGACTTATACCTGAATGAAAGAAAAACGAAGAAACAAAATTTAAACTTGAGTTGTAGATTTTAGAGGGATCATTCAGGGGAAGTTCAGTCATTAAGAAGTGTTTCATTAGCCAGCTTCCACTTTTCCTCAACAGAAAACTGTTAGAAGGCTCTCAAGCCTAAATCCACATTTCCACCCGTCTGTGGGAAACAGAACACTGCACACTCTCACACACCTGATGATATGTGCCCATGAGCAAAGGAGATGGGGGCCAGGTTTTAGAATACAAGCACAGAACTAAGAGAATTCTCTTGCAGGGTACGCAGTTCACTCTACACGTGACCTCAGATAGTTGATTAAATGTATTCTTCTGTTCATTTTCTTTTGTACATGGTTTTATTGACGGAACCTAAAGAAGTAAAGTTCACATATTATTGGGCTCAGAAAATCTGCTCACAAAAAAAAAAGAAAATCTGCTCATATTTTTACATGATCATGTTTTGTCAAAATAAAAGGGAACCAATTATTTCTACAAACGTGTTTACTCAAATAAACCCCACTTTCCCCTAGATTAGGAAAAGAAGTGATCTATAGAACGTTTTAATGCTTTATTTTTTTTTAAGATTTTATTCATTTATTCATGAGAGACAGAGAGAGAGAGAGAGGCAGAGACACAGGCAGAAGGAGAAGCAGGTTCCATGCAGGGAGCCTGACATGGGACTCGATCCCGGGTCTCTAGGATCAGGCCCTGGGCTGAAGGCGGTGCTAAACCGCTGAGCCACCCGGGCTGCCCTGTTTTAATGCTTTACACCAGTATTTAGGGGCTTTGAATTAAATCTAAACACACTGTTCCAGCTCTTCCAATTATATCCCAAATAGGTAAATTTTTAAAAATTATTTTTTCAAAGAAACACATTAAACATGACTTGAAATCATCACATTAGCCTAATTCCACAACATGGTTTTGATTACACTGGACTGGACCAAAAGTTTTGGCCAAATGTTCACCTGATATCACAGGAGCCAAAGTAGGAGGTGGTTGGTTGAAATGTCTACATTTCTACCAGCAGAGACACCAAAATACTATGAAATGCACTCCACTAGGAGTGGAAATAATGCGATGCGCTCTCTCAGAGTTAATTCCACTTCGAGAGAATAGTGTGGGCGATGTGTTAGGGATACTATCTATTTCTTTGGGGCCTGATGCATTCGTTCCAAACGAAAATATTTTAAAATAGTCTTTAAGATAAATGTGCAGAGCTGTTGCTTCTTTATAGTAGCAGCCTTATTTGTTTTACACATAACCATAATTTAAGGATGCCAATCATTTTAAGCAAACAGCTTGCAAAACATAAAATAAAATAAAATACAGGCAAAACCAGAGAAAATCTTCTTTGTACTAAAACATCATTTACATTAAAATACGTCAGGTTAAAGTTGCCACTACATATACAAAGTTAATACTAACCCTGTGCGCTGACAGTATTTCATATTTTCAAATTAATTTTGGAGAATTCCACAAGACTATCGTAAATTAACTTCAAAGCTAGTTAAAATACTTTTTCTTATCCCTTCAAACAAATTTTTAGATACAAGTTGCCTAAGGCGCAAATGAGAAAAAACTAAATGTCATGTTATTTTACAACATTCATAATATTTGCAATTAGAATAAATATATGATTTTCAAATACTACTCTTTTTTGAAGTAAAAACGAAAGTGTGCAGATGAATAAGACAAGATTTCTCTGTAGTGACTCCTTAGCAATGACCACAATATCTCATCCCAGAAAGGTCAGAAAGGTGTGGTGGCAGAGCTGAAATCACTGTTCTATTTCTGATGCATCAAAATGAGTTTCTGAAAAGAACACAAAAGGAAAAAAGCAGTAGACAAAATAATTGCAAAATTAATTTGCATTTAATGGTAAATAGGAGGATTCTGTAATAAGAAAATCTTAAAAAGATGAAGTTTTTCCTCCCCTTTTTGAAAGGCTTAAAAAAACAAAACTAAATATTTCAAAATCAATGGACTTCAAGCAATCCAAGAGAATTTGGAAAACATTTCTCTAAAAACCAATCCAGAACGCAGGATGTCAATTTGGAAATAATGGAAGCATATTTCACTTTAAAATTCAAAAACTTTTCAAAGACAAAAATTCAAGTTAACATCCAGTGATTAACTCAGGGACTGCTTAGCCAAGAACAACTTTCGGCACTTAAAACATAAAACTGTCAGTTTCCTCTGCTTGGAGACAAAACATACAAAAAGCAAACATTCACTGCTATATTTTCCTAGACATGAAAGACAGAACTAACTTTTATAAAAGGTGATCACTCTAAATATGTCTACCTATTATTACACTTATGCCATAGCTCCTAAAAATCAGTTACAAATTCCAAACCTCAGAACCATCATTAGTAGATGGCTACTATTCTAGTACATTACTCCCTAAACTTTGATGGAAATAGAATCATTTATTGAACTTCACTACAGCTCAATGCACAAATACGTTAAGCAGCCTGTGCTTGATATCACTTGAATACAATCTACTATAAACGAGGAAAACTCTTTACTAAAAAATCTCAAAGGACTGACAACATGATACTTGGCACTGTACTTCTTGCAAATCTAAAGCATACTGATGGTGAGAATAATTTAGGTACTCTCTTCCCTGAATCAAGATACATTCATTTCAAACATCATCTGTGATCAAATGGTCAAATTCATATTTATAAACTGGGACTATAGAGTTTGGTGGAAGCACTGAGTAACTAATACTGTCTTAATCCTTTTGCCAGAAGTAGGTCACAGTTAGTGCTTACAATCATTTCAAAATTATAACAAAACTTTATTTCATTCAATGGATTTCCTCATAGAAATGGAACGGCAAAGGCCTGTTCAACAGCAAACAATAAAATCATATTATTATTTTATAGTATACAAGTTTCTTCCTCTTCTTATATTGTTCCCCGCCCCTCCCCACCAAAATGTACATATTATTAAGAAATGTAGGTAAAAACCCTACAGCTGGCACATTTTTCCAGTATAAGAAGAAATCTTTATTCCTCCTTAAACTGAAATATTAGATCCCCAAGAGGAGAAAAAAAAACTGGGTAAAAAATGGTAATAAAGCATTGAAGAATAATCCAGTGGAAGCACGCTTGCTCTCAGCATAATTTTCTTTAGCATCCTAAAATGAACATCACACTGCCCGTGATCTCTGCTTACTCCTCTGAAACCCATCCAGAGGATTTTCAAAAAGGAAAAATTCTAGTGGTGCTTTCAAATGCCAAATTAACTTACAGGACTTACAGTCCTGAAGGAAAACAGCACAGTAGCGCACCAGAAGCTAGAGAGTGCTTTTTGTCACGCAAAGCCGGAACTGATGAGTGTGACCTCAAAGGGGTTTATCTAAAATTCCCAAGTACCACAGGCAAAGAGGTCAAAGTTTCCCGTGTCAAAAATATATAAATAAATAAAGCCATATATTTTAGTAGTTCCTTACGTTATAATGGATTGTACAGTATCCATGTCCCCCTTCTGTTCACACACACACACACACACACACACACACACACACACATACACACATATCTTTTTAAATAGCAACTCAACATGAAACAAAAAAAGGAGGAAAGCCTGCTTACACTAATATCTACCCCCTCTGTTTTCCATTTCAATTCACTACTGGTCTCATCTTTAAGTGTTTATTATTGCCAATGACATATCGAATTATTCGGGGAGTGAGAAGAGAGCATGTATATACATAATTAAAAATTAGCAATGATGCATTGAACATATCTGGGAGTACAAATAAATGATAGGTCTGTACACAGGTACACACAAATATGTGTAACACTGAAGAGTTAAATGACAAACTGAAAAGGCAAGATCATGTACACATTTATATGTATAATGTGTACATTATAATTTTTACTATCAGCCTAAGACCTTACAAGTAACAGTTTCCTTACTTAAAGTTTATCAGAAGCCAAAGAAAAAGCAAAATGTAAATAATTAGAACACTCTTTCAACAACAGAAATTGTCTTAAGAACAGGACATTTAAAAGTAGAATAAACAGTAATGGGATAGAGAGTTAAATAAACAGTTCACAGTAATTGAGGTTTAGATGACAGTGAGTTTCTTACAGTAATTTACCACATCTTACATGCAGTGAATGTAATGCAAATTTGTAATGCAAAAAAAAAAAAAAAAAAACACACACAACTCTTAAGATTTGCTTATAAGTTACAGAAAATAATGATTTATTTTACTCCTTACTTGGATGTCATTGCTTCCACTGGCCATTTGCATCTAAGTTATTCTCTAAAACTTACCCAAGTTTGCAGAACTGAGGTGAAAAATTTGTAAATAATATTTCCAATAATAAGTTGAAGCTGGTATTAAATATAATCCCTTGTGTTTCTCCGATTCATAATCAAATCGATTTAATAACATAAAAATTCAGCTGCCAGATACAGCAAATACCTGATTTTAAAAGTCTCAAAGTTATATCCAGGAACAGTTGATAAAAAAAATTATTAATCATTCAACAATGAGACTAACATGTCATGAGAAAAATTAGTAACATGGGCCTTGACTAAAATTAATATGTATATGACCAGTCTTAACTCCATCAGTTGAATGGTATTTTTAAAAGTTACAGTGAGTAACTACTGTCTTTCCAAAAAATTTAATGGAATCATAAAGCAAAGCTGGAACAAAAACCAAAATCTCTTTCAGGAACTTTTATATGTTCAGAACTACTTAATAGAATTGAGAAAATAATAGGCTGATGTACTATTTATTTATACATTTTTTCAGAGGAAAAGATGATGTCTGAATAATGACATCACAGAGAAGTCACAAGCAGAAGTTGGTTTTTAATTTGTTTTGCCTATCTTGCTCTCATTTCAGAACCAAAATTATAATTAAATTAACCTTCAGATAGGTGTTGGGATGCATCAAGTAATTAAAATGGATATTACAAAGGCTAAAGTCACTTAAAAAAAATATGTAATAGGTTAAAATTCCATTCAGTGCCTGTAATGTGAAACATTCTATACGAGTGAGAATATAGATATGTGTACGTACATGTACGCACTAAGTTAATATGAAGTCACAAATTCATATGCTGCACTTGAGCATAGCTCAGAGAAAATAAAGCTAAAACTAGATTAGTAATGCTTGATCCCTTTGCACATGAAGTGTATCACGTAATACGGAAAACAGATTCCACAAACTAACTCCTGCCCTATATATTTACACTATTTATGGATGTCTCTGATCTCAGACATAATATATGTTTCTATAGGAAAAAGTTGCAATGCTGATTCACAAGAATTCGCTGAAAGCCATGTCATAGAATCTAATCAAGAAGCACAGGTTGTATTAAAAGTATTTGTTAAATAGTAAGTTTCACAAATTCTATCCAAATTCTACAAGTAAAAAAACTCTGAGGCTTTGAAATCCTCTTTATCTTCTTTTTCTTCAGCTAAAATATATTTCATGTCTAAAGAGCAGTTGTGATGTATCCATCATTCTGTACTGGGTTCATTCTAGGTTATTCTAATACTCAATTAAATTATATATTATTAATGTTTTTACAGCTTGAGATATATACATTAGATAGTACGAATATGTTCCTTATTCTTCACAATACTATACTACTATCAAGAATACAAAGTGATTAACAGAGCAATTATAAATGCAAATAGGAACCATGCTCCGTCCAAATAAAGGGAGAAAAAGACAGAAAATAAACTATGGACACTTGTATAGTTCCTTCTAATACTATCTACCATAGAATGCTTAAATAGCTGACAATGAGTCATTGTTTATTCAAATGTTAAACAAATTGAACATATAAGTTAACTTCTGACTTAGTTAGAAGTATTTGGAACATTTTCCAGAGCCTAGTTTGTGTCAATTACCTAGATACCAAAGTTGTTGTATTGTGTTGCTTGATGAAATAGGACATACAGCAACCCTCAAAACCAGTATTACAAGCCTGGCAAATAGCATCACATTTGGGTGACGCAGAGAATCCATCACCCTAGGGAAAAACGCACTGGGTCACAGTACGGAGTCTTTACATGTTCCATATTATTTCTACATAACGTTTTGGGATAGAAGTATAAGCTATAAAGTCCTATCCCATAAAAAGATATATTCAGAAACAGCACTGTCACTTAACAGAAACAAATGGGACTTTTAAAACTTCTTCTTCAGAAGCATTTCTTAAAAAACACCGAAAGGTGGCATTTTGATCTATAGTTTTCGGTCATTTAAAAAATTCCTTTGTAAATTCAGAGTAGATATAAGTATTATGATAATGATGGCTTCATTATGTTTAAACCCCATACCCATTTCAAACTTCTAGCCTTCATAAAGCAGGTCATGTAACTCCTTAAAAGATTCATGTTTAAAGGGCAGAGTTAATGGTTTCACATATTAGAATACACCATCCAGGTGTATCTGCCCATTATCAGTCCACGTACATTACATTCATAAAACACACTCACCACCACAGACAGCATGCACACACACCAGCAATAATTTAAACACAGTATAGCTAATCTTGGATATTTCCAGCACTTGCAGGCATTTACACTGCTAGCTTTCCTCTCATATTAGAGGTATCCTATTAGTAACTACCAAAAAATTATACAAATCGAAGTATGTTACCTTTGTTCAAACAACACTGCAGTTCATTATACAACAGAAAGTGTCATCCTTAATCGCTCAGGAACCAAGATACTGGTGGATTCTTGGGAGCAGAAGTGGTGCGGAATGGTTTGAGGCAAAACTGAAACATATTGTTTAAGTAAACCTTAAGGGGAGGGGAATCATATGCGCAATTGATGGATTTTTTTTTTTTTTGTATCATCTCCCACAAAGCCTCCCCAAGGCCTCCCCACCACTGAACAGTACACACACTGCTGATACTAAGGAACACCATCCTCTGCCTTTTTTCCTTCTTGCCAAACTTTATTACTGTTCCCTCGGTTTTGAAGTAATAAACCGACATTCATTAAAGAAAAATGTAATGGCTGAGAAACCCGTAACTTTGAATTTATGTTTGAAAACTCTGAAAAATAAAACAAAGTAAGACTTACTCCGAGACACTCTCAAGCATGCTTGATGCGAACAACTATAGCCGTCAGTTCCTAAAGTTTTTCCTGACAAATCCGTAAGTAAGGGAGTAGATGGCAAAGAAGGTATGCCCCTGATCTGAACTAAAGTCTTAGCTCTCACAAGAGAAACTGAGAAAGAAAGACGTAAGGTTAAGTCAAACTGTCAGATTTCTATGCAGAGAACACGTCAACTTCCCTGAATATGCGGAATGCTTTCCATAATTTCAAGAGCCTTAAAAGACATTTTAAGGTATCTCCGTGATACCTAATTTCAGTTATGCATTATTTTTAAAAGACGCTCTGTGTGATGAAAAGAAAAGCAAAAACTCTCAAAACAAATTTGGGGTTAAAAGCCAAGTCCAAGACAAGTAACCATAAGATTTAAACCTTATGAACAATTCACACCAGTAATGTCGATACTCAGTTCTTGCCCACCAGATGGGGCGGAGGGCCCCGTTTCTGGGTGGAGTGTCTTTCCCCAAGGAAGGAAAAACTGGCACAAATCTTTTTGCCCTCTGAAAAGATTTTCCTACTTGCCAGCTTCTGAAGTTGCCCTGATGTCAATCAACATCACCAAGATGTCTCTTAACCGGAGAAGGTTCTGTTTGCCTGTGTAAGATCAGGAAGAGAGAAAATGACTATTTTAAAAAAGAAGAAGAAGAAAAGGAAAGAAAAAAAGGAAACTAAAAACACTGTGTGTGATAAATAGGGTTAAAAAAATTATCATCTAAAATTGGGAGAATAAAAGAACCACCAGCAGAAACAAACTGGCCTTTAAGATTAACGCTTTCAATCTAAAAATATGTTTTTGTAAAGTTTCATCTATTTTCCTTCCTCTGCACATAAAAATGATTAACGTCACAATTAAACTTCCACATTTCAGGCTCTTGCTAACAGGTGTAAGTAACATTCTTTATAGAAACACATTCGTTGACCTGTCGCCATGGATAATCTAAATTAATTCATCTCGATTGAAACAAAAACAATGTTTTTTTTTTTTTCCAAATAAGAAAGAAATCACGCAACACAAATACCCACTCTCCCCAAAACCCAAAAACCGTTTAAGTTACGGTAACCTGAAATGCACCAGCCATCACAGAGAGCAATTGGAGAAATCCAGCAGTGCTCAGCAGGAAAGATTTTTAATAACAGATTGAAAAACAAGAATAAAAATAACTGCATCAACAGAGCCTTTCTTCCTCAGGCCACAAGCCCGTTCTTACTTGAACTTTAAAAAAAAAAAAAAAATGGCATTTTGGCCACTAAAACCAATCCAGAACATTATTAAAAGTTAAAAGCTACCAATTACTTCTGTCTGTTCTTTTAAAGCAAAGTTTGGCATTACGTCAGCTGGTTTAAAGAAAACAAGAAAGAGAGAAAGAGTAGGAGAGAAAGTTTCCTGCTTGTATAAACTAAACCACCAGGGAAGGTGTCTAGCCACTTGTAAAGTATTTACTGCAGGTTTTTAAAGAGCTAGAAACATTTTAAAAATTAAAAGTTTTCTTTCTTATGTTTAAGGAAACATGCTGAGGAACAAAAAGCATAGCCCTAATGTCTTTTGGCGGGGGTGGGGGGGGAGGCATTTTGATGTTATTTGTATTTCAACTAGAGCTTTGAATCAGAAAATGATTCCCAGTGATGCTTCAAATTTGAAGTGCAGAGATAATTTCATCTTTGTTTTTGCTACTTGGATTTGTACTCTTAGAAGAAAAATAAGCAGGGAGTAAGGGGGGGGGGGCGATGATAAAAAGTTAGACGACACTCCTATAATACCTACTATAGATTCAGCGACCAGTCAGGCTGCTTCTCAGACCAACAACAATTCAAATAACTTCCATCCATAGATCTGTCCCCAAATTCAGTTAAATAGGACTCCTTAAGCCCAAAGATCTCTTTCTAAACTGAATCCAGTTCTGCATTATTATACCCATCAGAGACCCAAACGCAAGACCAACGAATTCAGTTCCCAGGGATCTGAAAACCACAAAGTGATAGGATAACCCTAAAGGTGACCATAAGAGCAACATCAAGGGCAGTCTTTATAAAGGTCATACATAGATAACTAATCAAATATCCTATACAAATAAACAACCATAAGACCCACTCACACTTGAGGGTAAATTTTTAAAAGTGCTTATTCCCTCTGAAGCTCTGTTGGCTACTGAACAGTAGTATAAAACAACACTTGGCATTTTCACGTATTTACTTTCATCCACTGGTTAGAGCTTGAGGAAGATAAATAATTGGGATGATTATTTAAAAACTGCTTAATTTTTTTTTTCAGCGAAAATAACTGCAAAGTACGCTAGTCTGTACCTGACAATCACAAGGAACTTCGGAGAATTAGATGAGCTTTCTACCTGGCAAAGGCTCTAAGTTTCTTCTTATTTTATCTAAGGGAGACCCCGCAATTCCAGAAATTATGAAACTACTAGAGTAACAAAGAATTCATTACCTGCTGTATTGTATGAGGATATCAAAAACTGTAGTTATCACATAGATAATTAAAGCAAAGCCAAGTCTACATATCCTGTCATTTTCCCCAAAAATTTCAATAAATAATCAATAAGGTAGATAAATGAGTAGACAGGACTCTGGATTAGTTATCAATGGTACTAGTAGTTATAGCCAGCAAAATGGGGAGAGAAAGAAACCTGTTACCTGAAAGCTTGACCAAGGATGAACAGAAAGCAAGTCCATAAAACTTGCCTGTTTTTATCAAATTGATTGTAACTTGTGAGCTGCGATATTTGGGACAGAACTGTCTCAGTTTATAGTTTTCTGTGCCTGCCAAAAACAGATGCAGACTACCACACTAGCTGTCCTGCGGAAACTAAATTAAGCAAAGGCAAATACCAAGTGGAAAGTTGTCAGTCTGTTGAATGAATGGCTTCATTTTACACACCAGAGACTATCTTAATAAGAATATGTTTTAATGTGCACCAGTCATTTTATTTTAAGTGCATTACTTATTTCAAAAATAATAATTTTCCCTTTAAATCAATTATAAACACCTGCCCGTAACTTTCTTAAAGTCTATTTTGTTTTATGCACAGTAGCATAGTGCTATTACATTATTGTCTGCCACCAAAAGGGGCAGTGAATTAAAAAAAAAATAATATCTATATTACGTACATTCTAAAAAAAAAACACTTAAGGGCCAGTTATCAGTATCTGTGCTTACTTCAAAGTCCAAATAAAGTTCTAGCTCAAAAACAATTTCCAACAAGTCTGCTTAAAAATTTTGGTTAACACTTATTTACCTCCACAAAGAAGGTAAGAAAAGAGTTTATTAAAACTTAACACCCTTTGGCATATCTTAATAGGAACATGCAGATCATTAACTACAAATTGTGATATTTCTCTCTCTCTCTCTCTGTCTCCACACACACACACACACACGCACACGCACACGCACACACACACACACGCACGCATCAAATAATAACAGTAACAGAAACATCATTGAAATACTAAAAACGTAAAAGCAGCTTTTCCACAGATGCCTTCATTTCCCTGTTTTGAAGGGTTTCTTCATGAATGAAGATTCCCTTATGGGTATTCCACAGGGTTCT
Source organism: Nyctereutes procyonoides (assembly GCF_905146905.1). Classification (NCBI taxonomy): domain Eukaryota; kingdom Metazoa; phylum Chordata; class Mammalia; order Carnivora; family Canidae; genus Nyctereutes; species Nyctereutes procyonoides. Next base: position 10,431,946 of record NW_026575159.1, read on the forward strand.
ACTCTGACAATCGGAGTAAACTCAGGAGTAGTACGTGACTCAAAAGAAAAGTAAAAATAATAGTGAAAATATGCAAGAGGCACGTACAACACTTCGGGTGAACGTGCTATCATAGATTCTAACCTATTTTCAAGCAAAGATTGTATTAAATTGTTTAAAACAGTAATCATGGGAACGTGAGCTCTAAAAATCAACCTCAGACCTCACTACTACTATGACACCTTTCTCCTTACTTTTACTGTTACCTCTCAGAGACAAAGGACAACATCTGAACAGCAAAAGACACCCTTACAGCGTCCAGAATTCAAAGGACTGACAAACTTTTTATAAGGAACTTACTAAGTCCCCCCATTTATTTGGAGAGCGTCAGAGTTGATGATTACGTGGAGGAAAGAATTCTACACACATACACCTACCAGAGAATAGATTTATCAGGAAGCCGTAAACATCAGCTCACCGTGGTAAGCAATACTTTGTCAACAGAGTATTAGTGAGCCTTGGGAATGCCTCACATTTAGAGAAATCAAGTCATGACGCGGCATTAGAGCTCTACCTCCCCGTCAGGACTTTTATTTTCACACTGTTAACATTCAAAAATAATCGTCAAACCTTAGCACGCCCGTGGCCCTGTCTATTTCACTGAATCCAGGGATGTTTCCATCCAGGGGTATGGCTTTAAAAGGAAGTTATGAAATCTGAGGAGAGATAAGCTCTAAGAACAATATGTTTGACTTGTTAAGATTAAGCATGTCATTAATAGACTTTCACTTAAAGGTAAAAAAAAAAAAAAAATCCTCAAAATGTTGGTATCATTTCCAGACTGTCCTGTCAGCATCACAACTTACAGGAAACGCTTCATCTTCCCATACAAACCCTGTATTTATTCACAAACCCTGGCATACTTGGGGAAAGGGGGGAAAAAAAAAAAAAGCCCACACCATTTCAGAGCTAGTTTGTTTGTTTTTTTTTTTTTTTTTTTTACATTAACCGGTGGAATATCTGAGAAAGCTGCGTTCTAAGCAAATGAGCAACTTGTAAGAAACTTGACAACAGTGAGCTCAGAAACTTTCATTCTCATTTTGTCCACGTCAAGAACTGGCTGCCGCATTACTTTCCTTTGCTGCCCCTTGCATTTTTAACTCTGGCAGCCTTTTCTAAATGATCAACTTTTCCTAAAACCAGCAGGAAAGTAACATGATGCCAGCAAGATCCATAGGTTTTTAACTTAAGAGCAGGAGGATTCTGAAGAGTGGTTAGAGCTCCCTATATAATTTTTGCTTTGAACAATCAAATTTCAGCCAACCACCAGGCCTAGAGTTATCATGTCTCTCTAATTCTCTCCCCGGCCCTATCTCCAGTTTCCTTTTTGTGCTTATTTTTCCTCCCAGACCTTCCCCTGTTCACCTGGTGCGTTTACAAAAGTTCAATGGATCTATAAAAGTTCAATGAATCGGCCCAACTTGTCTGCGATTTCACTTCTCTGCTGAGCTCCTCTCTTCACTTACCTCACTTAAAAACTCTAGCCGTGATTTTCGGAAAGTAGGAAAAGGATGAATAGTCTATCATAATTGGGATTCATCATTAAGACCCACCGCTCTCGCTCAAAAACTTTCAATAGTGTCAGTTTTGAGGCCTAAAGAGACAGGAGGAAGCAAAGCGAGCCCTAAAACCTAATCAGTCCAAGATTTCCCTCTGAAGCCCACCAGTCCTTCTCGCCTTCTAACTTAAATTGCTTTAGAGAGTCTTGGGGCCATAAAACCGGTTACTTGACTTCCCCCGGGTGGGGTGGGGGGGGGGAAACACCACCATCTCACACAGGTAGTAACAAAAAAAAAAAAAAGAAAGAAAGAAAGAAAGAAGAAAAGAAAAGAAAAGAAAAAAGAAAAGAAAAGCTTCCCCAGCCACAAAAAAAAAAAAAAAAAAACCAGCTTTTGCACTTCAAACAGCTCCCACCTCCGCCTCACCCTCAAATTATTCATGGGGTCCTATAATCCTGGAGTCATTTGAAGGGACGGCGATGTTTGCCTTGGCCTTTCAGGGATGCGTCTGTCTGGAACCCAAACAGGAACTAGACAGAAGGCGACGCGCCCGTCCGCCTGGAGGTCCCACCGCTGTCCGGCATTTAATCACCGTCCAGTGTCCGCTGACCCGCGACCCAGGGCGCATCCCCGCGCGGCGGAGGAAGTCGGCCCCTGCCTCGGCCCCTGCCTCGGCCCCTGCCTCGGCCCCTGCCTCGGCCCCTGCGGAAGCGCCCGCGCTGCAAGGCCCCGCCACATGGCACGCACCGGGCACCGACCCGGCCAGCCGCCCCGCGCCGCGCACAGGCGGGTGCACCGGGGGATGCGACACCCGCCGTCCCCAGCCCGGCTGGGCCTTCCAGGCAAAAAGTTTGCAGCCTGGCTCTGCAAACTCCTCAAAGCCCAAGCCAGTCCCGGGCTGCCTTCCCCACTGCGGGGACCACACGAAGGCCCCTCGCCGGGGCCCTCCCGACCCTCCCAAGTTGGCCCAACTTACTACTCTGCATGCTGGTGCCTAGTCTGCTCCCCGCTTGTCAGGAGCCCCAGAACCCTGGCGGCGGCGGCGGCGGCGGCGGCGGCGGCGGCGGCGGCGGCGGCGGCCCCTCGGGTCCAACCACCTCCAGCTCCTCCGCTGCGCCCGGTAGGAGAGAATTAAAATCAGCCAGAAAGAGACAGCGAGGGGGAGTGGGGCTGCGAGGGGGAGGGGGCACCGGCCTGAAACTTCTTTTTTTGGCAAATGGGGATTTGTTTTTCCTCCTCCCTGGCGGCTGAACTTGACCCTCCTGACTCCAGGGGCTACTGCAGTTTGAAGTCGCTCGTTTCTAAGGCTTCAGTGGCCTCAGACCCACCGAAAGGAGCAGAGGAAGGGAGGGAGGGAGGGAGGGAGGGAGGGAGGGGGGAGGGGGGGCAAGAGAGCAGAAGAGAAGAAAGAAAGAAAGAAATCACACGCGCAAAAAGGAAGAAAGAAAATGCATGTGAAACCCGAGAAGCCTGCGCTTGGCTTTCTGCACACTCTCCCTCTCGCTTGCTTGCTTGCTTGCTTTTTTTTTTTTTTTTTTTTTTTTTTTTTTTTTTTTTTTCAAAGAAAGTCACTTTTAATTCCCAGGGCTCCCCGCTCGCGATCGCCCACATTTCGCGCACACACGCGCGGGCGCAGCACTCGCGTTGCGGCGCCCCGGGCCCGGCCGAGGGGCGCCCGCGCCCCCCGCGCCCCCCGCGCCCCCCGCGGCCCCCGCGGCCCGCGGCCCCCGGCCCCGCCGCCCGCCCGGGCCCCTCCTTACCTGTTGATTAATCGTCAAGAACACCCTCGGCAGCCCGAAAGATGGTGGCGCGGCGGCCAGAGCCATGAACCGTCTTCTGTTGTTTGCAGAGTTGATCTTGGATTATTGGGGGGGAGGGGGGGGAGAAAAAGGTCCTTCCTGCCTCCCCCCCTTTCCCTGCCCTCCCCCCCTTTATAAAAAAAAAAAAGGAGAGAGAGAGAAAGAGAGAGGGAGAGAGAGAGAGAAAGAGAAAGGAAATAGAGCAAGGATGTGCCCGGTGCCGGGTGGGAGAGGGGAGGGGGGGTGTTGTTTTTTGTTTAAAAAAAAAAAAAATAGGAAGGCGAGCGAGCGATCGAGAGGACGCGGGGTCTGGAGAAACGAGCAGCACCAAAAAGAGGACGCTTGAGATTGCAGTGAGATCGGGTCTTTATCAGAAATGTTATCGCTTGTCAGGACCTCAGTCTCCGCGCATTACGTCAGTTTCAAGACACCAACACTATTAATATCAAAGGAGCCTTCGCGGAGGAAAGCGCCACCCCAGACCGAGCTCCCTTAAAGAGACAGCGCGCGTCCCCGCGCCGCCGCCGCCCGCCCGCCGCCCGCCGCCACCGCCCGCCGCCCGCCGCCCGCCGCCCCGCCCGGCTCCGAGCACCCGCCGCCGCCGCCGCCGCCGCCGCCGCCCGCCGGGACCGGCCCCGGCCGCGGCGAGCCGGCTGCGCGAGAACTTCGCCCGAGTCCGAGCGCCGCGAATGAGGGCTGCGCGGGGCCGGGACCCGGCTACCTTCCCGCCCCGCCTCTCCCCCCTCCTCCTCCCCCACCCCCGCGTGTGAACGTGCGGGCTGCAAACCGAGGCAAAAACCGAAAGCTTTAGGAAAGCCGTGATCCAGACGGGGACCTACCTCGGGGGGTGGGGGGCAGGTGGGGGCCGGCGCGCGGCGGCCCAGCCGACGGTCCCAGAGCACCCGGAGATGCTATCACCAACAACCCAAAGAACTCTCAAAGTGCTCTCACCTTTTCGGATGTTACTTTCCCTTCTCCCTCCCAATTAAACGACGCGGCACCGTGTGTGTGTGCGTGTGCGTGTGCGTGTGCGGCCCCTCCCCCGCCCCGTGCCTAGGACAGGCAGGGCCAGGACACCTAGCCGGTGGCCGGCGTCTCCCACGCATCGGAAGGCAGGAGGGCTCGAGGAGAGCAACTTGAACTCTATCCTGAGTTGGAGAAGTGCGGACTGGGGTTGCTATGGTTTTCTGAGCTAGGAAGCAGCTAGCGAGCTCAGGGGGTGCTTAAAGGGGGTGCTGCAAAATAGATAAAATGGGAACATTATTCGAATGCTGCAAGATTAATACCTGCTGATCTTGGGGAGGGGTGGGGGGGGGTGGGCGTTAGTAGCAGATAAGAAACTGCAAGAAAGCATGACATTCTTTTTACTACTTCACATCTCCCAATACTCTCATTGTTGAGTGAAATTCCCTCCACATGAAGTTACTGAACTGAGCGAGTTTTTCTTCTTCTTCTTCTTCTTCTTCTTCTTCTTCTTCTTCTTCTTCTTCTTCTTCTTCTTCTTCTTCTCTTCTTCTCTTCTTCTTCTTCTTCTTCTTCTTCTTCTTCTTCTTCTGACTTTTAAAGATCAACAATGCATAAAAGAGACCCATGACAGGATTCAAAGTATAGTAGGTGTTAAAAACTGAGTAAACACTTCTTGGGCGTTTGGACTTCATTTTCTTCAGTTGGGTGACTTTAAGTGGCATGTTTTTCCTCTAGTGAAAGTCAGTTTAAAGTAATTTTGTGCTAAAAGGAGAAGCATCCTTCCTTCTCCAAACTACAAAATGATTGAAATTGGAATTTTAGAGGTGACAATCACGAATCTGTGAAATGAAGATGGAGTAATTTCCTCCAAAATATTTTCCACTAAATGATTCTTGCATCTTTTAAAAGATGAATGTATTCTTGAAACACCAGAAGTGAAAAAGCCAAACATTTCTTTAAAAAAAAAAAATTAAAACATAAGCATGTGCTTTTAGAAACTTACTCCCTTTTCTGTAAGGTCTCCATTTCTCTTAATAATACCTAGTCAGGCAGATATGTGATTCCTTTTTGTAGCACTTTTTATTCCGGAAGAATTTTGGTAGCGTTTCCCATACACACTCCATGAGTTTAAAAAAAAAAAAAAAAAAAAGGCAGTAATTCTTTTGCGATAGAAAAGTTGGTCAAGTGAGAGTGGTCAAAATGCAATTTCACAATAAGGCAGACTATATATTCCCTAAAGGAGTGAGAAGACAATGAACCTTAGATGCATGGAGTTAATTCATATGTTATCATCAATTTAAATTAATTTGGGAACAGAGTTATATTTATGTTTATAGTCCTGCTTGCAGGGAAAATTAATATCAAAATCCTGAGTAAATCTCATAGTCAGCTACTAATGACCACCTGCATATTTCCACACTAGAGTCATTTAATACTGTCCACCACCAATTTCCACTGTAAAAAGTATTCATATATTAAATATAGACCTTTATTTTCTTTTTTAAGCCATAAATTAGCTTACCAAGTTTTATGGAAATATGCACAGCACAGTGAGAGGCATTTTTATTCAGGGAGAAAAAAAAGGATCTGAGTGAAACATTCTTTAGCCATGACTAACTAAAACTATTAGATCAAGTAAATTTTGAAATAGGCACCTCAAGAGCAAAACCGTTTGTACTTAAAGGGTTAATACCACCTAAAACTGCTGGAACTGGTATCTAACTGATAAAATCTGAGACTACAGCATCTTAGCAGCAAAGTTAAATAGTACAATATATCAAAAGGATTATCCCCTAATCTCCTTCTGCTCCCCAAGATTTAAATGGCATTTTAAAGGGGGAAGTAATCTTCCTCTCCGTCACCCTCAAATCTAAGGCAATCGTTAAGAGTGTAAATTTACTCACATGAAACAATCATTGATTAAATTGGCTCAAAAAAATTAAATTACATGCTTTTGCAAGCACAAAACCCTTGAGATGGCTGGTGTTTTTCCACCTGTAATAATACAAAATTTGACCATTAAGTGTACCCAAAATTATATATTATATAAAAAGTTAAAGCCAAAGGTCTGAGGGTGAATTATGTCCTTTAATTGAAAGGATAAAGTTACCCTTCAGGTACTGAAGCCAACAAATTCATGGTCACTTAAAAATTTAATGAATGAAGTTTCACGGATTCAATTTTGCCAAAGCTTGCCTGAGAAATGAAGAATCTCTCCATGTTACTTTTTGTATTTCAAGTTAGAGTGCAGCAGATCAAAATGCTGTCTGTATCAATCCTTTTACATTAACCACAAAAGATCTGTAGAGAACTTAATAAAAGCACAAATATTTTTGTAAACTTTTTCAAGCAAATTACTTATTTATTTATGAAATAATTTATGAAGAAAATTTTTACCTCATGCTTTAGATATATTACATATGCTCTTGATTGACACAATATGTTTAAGCTCAAAGGCCCTCGTAGCATTTTTTAATTCTGGTAGGAATATTTCAAAACAACCAACTAATACATGAGATCATAATTGTTTGACAGTTGTTTTTAATATATAAAATAAGTTATGTATATTGTTTTCCTTCAAATGTTTGTTGATTTGTTTTTATAGTCCTGACATTTGCATGGCACAAACCGAATTAGGGGAAATATTAAAGATTTATTTACATTTATTATCTTCTGCTGTCAAGCATATGCAAAGCTCTTAAAAACTATTCTTTTGCTTTTATTTGCAATGCATTTCTGAACAATGGAGTCTGGGTGTTAGAATAACAACCTGTGCCTTTAGAGGGTACATCAGAAAATGAAGAAGAAATTAAGAGAAATTCCTAAAAGCAAACAAAAGGAATAACTTCCAAGTAAAATAACTTCTTTATAATCTTTCATAATTCTTTGAATTCTGGAATATTCTCTTATGGCTGGGTCACTGATGAAACATACCTTGAAGTGTATTAATGCTTATTTTTTATTTAAATTACATAATGCACTTTTTCCGTTTTATTATTTAAACATCTCCTTTTTCCCTTTTCTTGTAGTTTATTCAGCAGAGATACAAAGAGGGATTAGTAGTTAAGCACAAGCATACTTGTTTTACATTTTCAACCTTTTAACACATAACTTACTTACAGTTCTAGTGCCTGTGTAATCACAATGATTTTACCTGATGGAACACGTATCTCAGAAATGTAATCCAACTGTTTACCCTAACACATCATAAATTGCTAGTCCTTTCAGAAACCTCAAAGATTGACAACCCTTGGTCCTAAATGCCCGCTGCCCTAACACATGCTATCAAGAAAATATTTATGTATTATTTGCTCTCAAATTAGTACTAAATCTTATAGAATGGAAGACCATTTTGCCTTCCAGCATATCAAAAGCAATAGTTCAAGTAGTCTGCCCTCCTTCGTGGTAAGACTTGAAAGAACAGAGGATAGCAAAGATGAACTTCCCTGAGTCTATTTCTTCTCTCAATCATGCACCACTCAATCTTTAAAAAAGAAAGGAAAGAAAGAAAGAAAGAAAGAAAGAAAGAAAGAAAGAAAGAAAGAAAGAAAGAAAGAAAGAAAAGACTCTTCTGCACAAATTATGATCATTTTCCAAACTACCTATTTCTGAACACCTCTGGGTGAATTTATTAAAGATAAATTCAGCTTTAAATAGCCTGTATCTGGTATTCAAATTCACACTTCCACTTGCCAAACCTCCCCCCTGCAGTATCAGGCAACTGCCTAGTTAAACAGATGGGCCTTGCAGCCCACCCTAAAAGCCAACAAACATAGGCTTTATTTAATTAAAAGAGGAAACAAATTTCTGAGGTGTAGACACACACAGGCATGCTCACATACACACACACACATGCTCACACTCACGCACACACACGAAATCCCTGCCAAGGTGCCCCAGAATAATAATGATGATTCTTGCTTTTCAGTAGGTTTTATGAATGTCCAAACATGTACTATCCATTGGAGTGAAAGGAGAATTCGTCAGGATCCCTCAGTGCTGTGTATTCAAACTAAACCACTATGGGAACTAGCCGGGCTCACTCCATTCTCTTAAGTAATAGAGAACATTTACATCTGAATTAACCCAGATCCACCATGTGACCTTGAAACATAGCTTTTCCCAATGTTCTTCCTATTTCTGCCCTCTGCTCTATTATCTTCCCCTGCTGTACTCTCTCACCCCAACCACTCTCCAAACTACACTTTACTCTCAGTTGTATATCACCAAGCCCAACACCCAATGTTGCCTATTTTTCACACTAAAATATTCCACCAGAAATTCAAACTTGTGAATTTGAATGATACAAGTCTAATACCATAATTTAGGAAGTGGAGGCTATAAAGAGAGACAACATGGAAGGAGGAAGGAAATAGACAAACCCTATCTCTGTTAAAGTTATGAGTCATCCAGACCAGAAACCTCAGACATTTGACATCTTTGGTAATACCCTCTCCCACAGGCCCCACATCCAATCAGTTACCGAGTCCTCCCATTGTTTATTTTCTGAAGGCTTTTGTGACTCCTACTGCCTTTCTTTCCATCCACATGGACCCTTCACAAATTAAAAAGTTATTATCTCTTCCAAGACATCCCACTGAGCTTCTCCTCTGTATTCTCTTGCCCTCTATTCATGATTCTACGGAGCTAGCAGGTCAGATCATCTCCCTTCTGCAGTGTCTATTCCTCAGGACAAAAATCCCATGACTCCCAACTGCCAAAAGAATAACGCCAAAGTGCTGTAGGCCATTCAAGTCCTCCCGTAATCTAGTCCCAAACACTTTTCTAGTCTCATGTATCATTCTACTCTTCCACACAGACCAGTCTCCTGACCCATGGACTGAGATATTTCCCACACCTTTTTTGACACTTCAGAATGTTTATACTCACTGCCACCTTCTCCATGGAAGGCTTTGAAGGGCCTTCCATACCGACTCTCCATGCAAAAGACCCTCTCTTTTTCTAAGGTCAAACTCAGGTTCTGCCTTTTGTGTGAAGCCTTCCCCAAACTCCAAATCAGAATCAGCAATACAGGAACTAAGTTTCTATGGGACTCGCTGCTTTCTCCAGCTGGGGATTCATCAGAGTGACTTGTATAATGCTATTTGTTGACTTTATCTCCTGCCCCTGCTAAACTGTAAGATTCCTGAGGGCAGAAGAGCATCAAGTCATAGGTATTCAATAACATCTGTTCAGTTGAGTTTGGACATTGGAACAACCTTTTTACATTTTACTTAGAAACATACTATTGAGCCCAAGTTTCAAATGTTCCATGTGGCCTTTTCTTCCTTTCTTCCTCTTCTTTTTTTTCTTTAATACATATGGGCTGATGCATCATGTGCCAATAGAAGCTTCTGGGTGGTCTTCATCTCAGCAGCATATTTTTGGCAACGTATCAGAGAAGACGTTTGTCCTCCTCTGAAATATTGTCCTCATTATCATTAAGTTTGGGTTCATAATTCCATGTTGCTCTAAAAATAGTGAATTAAATGATCTTTAGCTAAATCCTAGGCATTAAAATGTGAGGGTACAGAAAATGAGGCTAAAAGCTGAGAAATTTTAGATGGGAAGGGATTATTTGTAGTTTTGGAAGCCAGAGCATGAGTTAGGAAAGTTGTAAAACTGAGGTACAGGAAAATGATCTCTTCAAACATTAATGGCGTTTTTCTCTATATTATTTAACATCAAACTCTTGAATCATTTTAGCATACATCCATCTACTGATACCTATTAATTTTTGCAGAAGTTAAGTTACCAAACAGTAAGGTGATATTTAATTGATGGTATAGATCCAAATGTCCAGGTTCCCACAGGGATCATGTTTCATAATATTATGAATCCCGTGGAAACGTGAGTGTGTATAAGCCAGTGTGCATCTGTGTATACATGGGGTATGTGTCTAGGAGTGTGTGGTCATCTCGAAAATGAAAATTTTGGTTTAGTTAACATTCCAGCTTTGTGTTCACAGAACTGACTTATCCTTGGTGCATCTAGATAACTTGAAAGGACTGGTGTTTAGACAAGCAAGTAGGAAGAAGACTGTCGGCTGCCAGCTTCTGGAAGGAAGCTACTCTGCCCATTCTCTTTCTGCCATGAGACGAGAAACACTACATCACCTGGGCTCCCTTGCCATTTGGTTTTTGGAGGAGTTTGACTAATGACACCATCAGCTCAGGGAATGGGGAAAAAAAAAAAAAGACAGTCAGAATACTTATTCCCCTGATTCCCTCCCTATCGAGCAGGCCCTCTACCACGACTATTCTCTTATAGGATTCCAGAAATAAGCTTCCTATCCCTTTGTGATTTTAGGCCTAAAGTCAGCTGCTTCTGGCTGTTGGGAGTCCCTGGATGTTTCACCATTTCTCTCTCCCCGACCCTTGCTCTCAACTTTATCAATGATCCTTCTCCATTAAACTCTCTTCAAATTCTTCTGTGAGTGTGCCATGTGTTATCTGCCTAGACTCTAAACAATATAGAAGGACTTGTGATAAAATCATCTTTGTACCTACATTTTCTAACATAGTCCTCATAATATAATTCAATAAAGTTAAACAAAAATACGTTGAGTAAATATTGTGTGCCAGACACTGTGTTAAGTGTAGGTAGCCCAATGGCAAGTGAGCTGGCATGTTCTCCATCTATGGGATTTATGATCTAATTAAATGTTTCTTAAATGATCTTGGGTACTTCTAAAAATACAAGTATATAGGCCTCACCTACTGAAGTGCATCTCTGGAGGTGAGGCCTGAGAATGTAATTTTAGTAAGCACACCTTGTGATTCTTATATTCTCCAAGATATGAGAGGGAGAATCCTTTGACTATGACAAATATTAAATAACCCAATACAAATGTGAAAATACAAAGACCTCAATAAATGTTAGCTGGGTGAATGCATGAAGGCATGTGTTAATGTCAATGATAAGGTGGTTCAGATATGGAAGGTCATTTAAAGTTGTTTGTAGTGCACAAGGTACTAGAGTTACTGCCCTTTCATGAGGTAGGCAAAAGCTGGGGTACTCTGTAAATTGTGCTAATTGTTTTTGATTATCACACTCTACTGTATTAACTCCCACCTCCTCCTCCTTCCTCCCTAGACAACATGCACAGATCCACTGCAGCAGCCCCAGCTGTGGGGTTTCCCCAGCAGAGCAGAGCCCTGGGCACTTGTTCCAATTTGCTCTAGTCTAGACTCTGGAGATAGCTCTGTCTGAAAGAGAAGCACGGACACTCATGGTTCAAAGCTAATTAAGTCAGTAAGATAAACAAGGTAAGACTCCTGGGAATAAGGGGAATTTCTCGAGCCCCAAGAAATTCACAAGTTCAAGATTGAAAGCATTAGTAATAATATCTGAGGACTTCCAACTATTTTATTCATCCTTCCCAAAGATGTAGATAAGGGGCAAGGCAAATAATTACAGAGAACCACTGCATGATCATTGTGGTTGCTGTTTTGCAAAATATTAATTACCTTTTTTTTCTGTTATCCACAGTCTTAAACTAAGTTTCTAGGCAGTACCACCTAATCTTTTCTCAATATTCTTTAACGTATTTTTTAAAGCAGTCCTGGGCAAGATCCTTGAACTACTCATATCCAATTATATAACTAGTCATGCAGAATATCATAGCACAATGCATACACATATATTTACATGTATAATAAACTCTTTTAAACAAAGAAACATAATCAAAACATACCTCCTATTATCTCTTCTAAACACAAAAGCACACGAAGAATGCAAATACTGTTTCAATTATGCCATGAGTTTCCAGTTGCTATATGTTTGATTCTAAAAGGTAAAATCTCAAGACCACTTTGAGGTACTTACAACTAAATTTTATTTTATTTAAAGAGACATGCCACTGCATCTTGAGCTCATACTGGTGAGTAAAGGCAGTACTACCTTCAGACCAGCAGCATATCTGGTGAAAATGACCATAAAGTAGCCATCTAGAAACAACCCATTCTGTACAGTACATCTGAACAATTTGCATAGATTAAAATATGGAATATGTTATCATGGTCCAAGCATTGGTTATAGTTTGTAACTCTATGATCTGTCCTACTAGGCGGTATGAACTGCTTACTGTGACTTATAATGTCATTACACAAAAACTAAAATCTTACTCAACGTTTCATTGCAAAGCCAGCAAGATATTCCATTGATAGAGTAGAGGTCACAGCTGAGGATTTTTCTGATTTTTTAAGATTTTTTTATGACTCAACCACAAGCTACTCTAACAAGTACATATTCCTCAACTATAATTTTTGGGCAGTGGGTTTCTTTTCTCATCCAGAATATCATTAGATGAAAACTGTATAATTTCTACTGAGATCATTGCAAAATTTAGCCTCTTTGTAAAGTACCTGAGGCCTCCTGTTTCAAAGATATCTTGGTACAGACTGTCATAGAAGATAACTCACATGCTTATGAAAGCATAGAATGACAAAACATTGGCTTTTTATTGCAATTCAGTCCCCTCCTCTAATTTTACAAGTCTAGAAACAGAGACCTGGAGAGTGAAGGACTGTAGTGCCCAAATACACATGGAAGTAATCACAATGATTAACACCTATGCAGCGCTTGCTATGTGCCAGGCTCTGTTCTAAGTATTTCACAGATAGTAGTTCATTTAATATGAACAAATGGTCTGTGAAGTAGGTATCGCTATAATCCCCATTTTGTAGGTAAGCAAACGGAAGCATGTGTAATAATAGAGCCGAAGGCAAACATGTAGTCAGGTATAAAATTAAATGGGTCAAGGGCCTAAAGTCTCATTATGCTATACCTTTACTCTGGTGGTACAACTAGGACTCCAATCTCTGGTTTTAACTTGACATTAAAACTTGCAATTGTGTAGGGATCCCTGGGTGGCGCAGCGGTTTGGCGCCTGCCTTTGGCCCAGGGCGCGATCCTGGAGACCCGGGATCGAATCCCACGTCGGGCTCCCGGTGCATGGAGCCTGCTTCTCCCTCTGCCTGTGTCTCTGCCTCTCTCTCCTTCTCTCTCTGTGACTGTCATAAATAAAAAATAAAAAAAAAAAATTAAAAAAAAAAACTTGCAATTGTGACATACGTGTGTGTGTCTGTGAGTGTGTCCACTTGTGGTATGGACTTGCTAGTTTTTTAAGCTACTAACATCCATTCTCTCTTCTCTAGAGATAGTCCACTGGTTTCGCTCCGGAGGAAGTAGAAGCCCCTGTTCTTAATCCATAAAGATGACTCACTGCAAGAAAAGCAAGCATCTGACTCTCATCCTGCTTATCAGAGCATCACATTCAGGAACCTGACAGAGTTGAAGCCAAGGAAACCTCAGGAGACAAATGGAGAGAAAATCCGGATCTTTTATTCCACAGCACTCAGTTTTGAGAAGCTGTGAGGCTGTAGCTCTTGCAGCCATCTCACCACCACAGAAAATCTGAGCAAGTGCAGAGGAAACAGAGTTTAGACCAAGAGAGACAGATCCTGGGTTCTGCGGCATTGCTGGGGTCCATGAATAACACCACAGCCCAAGTCAGCTCTAATCCCTACATTCACTGGTTTTCTTTGTTGATGGCTTAAACCAGTGTGAACTAGTATCACAGGACTCTACTATTATGGAATTTAATGGCCCTGTGTAATTTTTAACAATATTCAACATCGTATTCACCCTCAAGTGGCAAAGACATAGAGATATCAGGAATGATTTGGAAATGCAGTGAATATATTCAAAAGGAAAAATCCAGTAACTGCTGTGAACAACAGCAATGTGTTTTTAATTCCTTGTGTTCTCTCAAGCTCTGGGGTATTGTCTGTTTAAATTAGCAGTTTTAAGGGTGCCTGGGTGGCTTGGTTGGTTCAGCATTGCCTTGGGCTCAGGTCAAGATCTGTGGGTCCTAGGAGGGAGCCCCACATCGGGCTTCCTGCTTAGCAGGGAGTCAGCTTCTAGCTCTCCCTCTCTCCCTCTGCTTCTCCCTACTCCTCGTTCTCTCCCTCTCATTCTTTAAAATAAATAAAATCTAAAAAAAATAAATAAATTAGCAGTTTTAATCACCCTAAATTACCTGTGTCCTTTATTTGACAAATTACTCCTATTGTCTTTATAGAAGGCTGTTTTTGTATAAAACCCTTAAAACTTACTGAAAGAAGAAAGAGATGAGGCAAAATATTTATCTCAACATATCGATAACCCTTTAGTGTTGGAAAGGCCCCATATGAAGATGACCAGGGAATTCAAATACCCACACATAGGTATAACTTCTGTCTTTGGCTCAGGGCGTGATCCCGGGGTTCTGGGATCAAGTCCTGCATCAGGCTCCCTCTGAGGACACTGCTTCTCCCTCTGCCTATGTCTCTGCCTCTCTGTCTCTCATGAATAAATAGAATATTTTTAAAAATAGTATAATATTTGGATTATTCTTACTTTCTAATACATATTTTCCAATTTATCCATGAAATATCACTTAAACAATACTTTGGGACAAGGCAAAATATAACATGGTTTTACTCTAGTCTAAATAAAATTATATAATGTTAGACCCGAAAGTTTCCTTAAAATTCTATTCATCTCACTGTTCTCACTTAAATGCAATGACTGAAAATCAGCAACTGAAATAATAATATAATTATCATTATTAAAAAAATTTTGACATGCACGTATGAATTAAATCCTTTCTGCTTATTGTCTCATGTACTCTCAAAACAACTCTTTGAAGGACACATTATCATGATTCCCACTTTAGAGATGAGAAACTGAGGCACAGAGGGAGAGGTACAGAGGGAGAGAAAATTTACTTGCCCAAGATTACATGGTTGGTGGGTGACAGAGCTAGGATTTAAGGCCAAGCAATCTGGCCCCAGCATTTACCCCCCAAAAAATAATTAAGATATTTCATATTATATTTTATACTTAGTGATGATATGCAATCACTAGGTTAATAATTATCTTTTCACTCACAAAAAATTAGTCAATTATAGAAAGACTGTGTTTATCAGGTGATTTTTTTTCCTTTTAGAAGTAATTTTTCTAAAGTAAAGAAATATAATTATTGCAAGTGCTTTTAAGTATTATTTAATTGTCTTTAATGGGTTTTTCTTTATTTTTTCTGTTTGGGCCAAAATATCAGAAAGTCATATAACTACTATACTCTTAAGTACATGACTGTAATGCATATTTGTGTAAGTTCTGTAATTACAATAATTTTGAACCTGGTTTACATTGGCATCCCTCAACTAATTTTGTAGGCTAAAAATTGTGAAATATATTCTGTGATCCTGTTAAAACTTGAGCCAGATCATGTACCACACCTCTATTCAAAGTCTTCATATTTTTTTTCACATTATTCTGCATCAAATCCAAAGCCCTCACTATAACTCAGAAAGAATCTTACCCTCCCCCCAACTTTACCTCTCAATTGATTTCCTATTACCCTCACCTTTGTTTACTCTAGTCTAGCCACTGGCCTGCTTGATATTCTTCTAATATGAAAATATATCACATCTTCAAGGCCTGTGCATCTTCTGTTCCCTTTGGCATACTTTTTTTACATGAATATCCCCATAGTTCTCTCCCTCACTTCATTCAAATATTTACTTAAAAGTCAACTCCTCAGTGGACCCACGCTGGACACTTAACCTAAAATGTTAAATCCTAGTGGACATTTTACGTCCTTCTTTCTGGCTCTCTTTTTTATCCACCATGCTTATCAGCATATGATATATGTTTACTTATTTATCTGGTTTATCTCTCTCCCTAATTAAGTTATATGTTGCATATAAGCAGATTTTTTTCTGTTTTGCTTGCCACTATATTCCCTGCATTCCTAACAGTGCCTGTCATGTAATAGGTGCTCAATAATTATTTGTTAAGTTAACCAGTTAATTAATAGTAGTTGGCTGTATTGAATTATTATAAGTAAGAGCAATTTCCATTGCAAATGAGATAAATTGCAATATCATTAACATGAATGTACCTCAGTCCACCTACTTTGAATATTCAATTTTATCATTCAAGTTCTTTACTTGGCAGCTTGATAATGGGGATTTTAATTTTATTTATAAAGTATCCCGATCCAATTCATATCACCATCTGTTGATTTTTTTTCCAGCCTTCCGAACAAGTTAGTATTCAACTTGCCACCTGCTGAATCTAATCAATTGATTGATGGATTGATTGATGGTCTGCTTAAGTTTTTCATTAAACAGATATTCACTGAACACTTACTATCAGTGAGGCACTGGGATAAGAGCAAAAAATTCAAGACCAACAAGGATGCTTCTGTCATAGAACTTGTGATCTTTTTTTTTTTAAAGATGTTATTTATTTATTCATGATAGTCACACAGAGAGAGGCAGAGACACAGGCAGAGGGAGAAGCAGGCTCCATGCAGGGAGCCCGACGTGGGATTCGATCCCGGGTCTTCAGGATCGCGCCCTGGGCCAAAGGCAGGCGCCAAACCGCTGCACCACCCAGGGATCCCTAGAACTTGTGATCTTATAGGAAAAAGTGAACAGAGCCAAGAATTGGAGCACAAGTGGTTGTAGGACTATTAGAGCACTTTGCTAAGAGATTAGGGGAGCATCCAAGGAAGTTGAGAGAAGTGAGGAGACATGAGGAATAATTTGCATGCAGAATTGGTGGTATTTCTGATGAACTGCATGTGAGAAACAAGAGGAAAGGAAGTGCAAAGATACCTTCCAGTTACTTGCTTGAAGAAACAGGGCCATGGTGATACCAATTACAGGGATGAAAAAGATTAGGGAAAGAACAGGTTTTAGTGGGGCAAGTGTGACATTCAAGTGGAGATATGAAGTCTAAAACTTATGGTAAAGAAATCTGGGAAGGAAAGATACAATGTCATTTGTATATTGTCACTTGTCATCAGTGTACAAGTGACATTTCCAGCTGTAAAAATAAGCTACATTATTTCTAGAAAAATTATAGAAAAGCTGAGACTCTAGGACTGAGGCTAAAGAGGTCAACTAGAGGCAAAGATTTCTTCTCAACCAACAAAGGGTATTGGGAAGGAGCAACCCATGTGAGAGAACAAATACCAGGGGGGGTGCAAAAAACCCAAGAGGAAGGAAACTATTTCAAGGAAGGTGGGAAGCTAAGAGGTCGAGTTACCTGAGTTAGATTTTATGGAATTAGGTTTTTGGAGACCTTATCACAATACGGTCTGGTGGAATGATGAAAACTGAAACCATACTGAAAAGAGCTGGGAATGAGTCAAAGGTGAGGAAGACGGAGAAATGTGCACAAATAACCTTTTTAGGGTATATGGCAGTTAAGGATCCAGAGACTTAGGTATTTGAAAGTATGGGTGAAGCAAGACACCTTTCTTAAATTGGCAGATGCATGAACATGCATGTTGATTGATAAAGCAGATAAGAGAGGGCATAAAGTGAGAAGCCAAATGCGTAAGATGGGGACAGATAGCATCAATAACATACCCTCCTTCTTGGATAGAGAGGGACATGCTTCCTTCATGGTGTCACAGAAAAAGCAAAGATGCAGATATGAATGTATGTGTGGTAATAGGAAGCAGAAAAGTTTGAGTGTATTAGGCTGAGTCCTCAGTCACAAGCTGACTGGATGATTCAGAAGGAAAAAAAATGTATTATTACAAGTATACCTGATAGCTCAGACAATCAATGGGAGAGCTAGAAAAACAACTGAAAGCTTAGTTTTCAGAAACAACTAAAACTATCTTTAGAACTAAACTCATAGGGACTGGGTGGCTCAGCGGTTGAGCGTCTGCTTTTGGCTCAGGGGGTGATCCTGGTCCGGGGATCAGGTCCCACATTGGGCTCCCTGCGAGGAGCCTGCTTCTCTGTCTTCCTATGTCTCTGTCTCTGTCTCTCTGTCTCTCTTTCTCTCACGAATAAATAAAATCTTTTTTTTTTTTAAATAACTAAACTGATAAAGGGGAACCTGGATGGTTCAGTTGGCTAAGCATCGACTCTTGATCTCAGCTCTGGTCTTGATCTCAGGGTTATGAGTTCAAGCCCCACATTGGGCATGAAGCTCAAGATCTGACATTTGAAGAGCTGGACTTTTGCCTTAGAAACTTGCCAATGCAGCCATCACCACTGTCTGCCACCAAGGAAGAAAGAGTATTCCTCCTCACTTTCCTCTTGCATTAATAGCCCTTTAGTTAGAGTCTGGTGCTGGAATGTCTGGAGGTAAAGGCTATGCATTAGCTCAAGGAAAGCAAATATCACATGATTAGCTTCCATAAAGGGAGGTTTTCCTTTATGCCCTAGAAAGATGTATATAGTGAGGAGTAGCTTCAGATGTTGAACAGATAAAATAGGTATCTCACAAGAACATTCAAGAGAAGACAAAATATACTAGTTAAAAAAAATCTTAATAACAAAATCTGTTCAAAGTTAGAACAATGTTATCATAAAGTATAACACATAATAGTTACATAATTTTAAGGATTATAAACCAGAAAAAAAAGAAATCCTTTGGTTATAATGATAAAACAAACAAATACTTAAGCACAGCACAGACATTGTAATTCCTGATAATTAAGGTATTTTTTAAAAACTTCTTTCCAAATTTTAATATTTCACAACTTAGCCATGATCTAAAAAGAATGCTCACCATTGGCATAGCTGTTATCCAGGTGTTCTATGTTCACTTTCAGCTCATCAGGAGCAAAAATTATTCCATATTCATTTTTCTATTTTTAAAATATTGATACATATGATTCTCAAAGATTCAAGTGCTATCAAAAGGTGCCAAAAATGAATTAAAAACACCTAAAACCCTATTAGTGCACTTATACTCAGATACATACACACAAACATGCACACATAATTTTTCCTAAATGTAATGTAAGGCATGTTAGTCTCTAGCCTTTAATGAAAGAAATCAAAGAAGACATAAATGAAAAGATATTCTGTGCTCATAGACTGGAAGAATTAATATTGTTGAAAATGCCCACTCCATCCAAAGCAATCTACAAATTTAGTGCAATCTCTATAAAAATTCTGATGGCACTTTTCACAGAAATAGAACACAAAATCTTAACATTTGCATGGAACCATAAAAACCCCAAATAGCCAAAGCAATCTTAACAAAAAAGAACTAAGTTGGAGGCATCACACTCTCTGATTTCCAAACTATATTACAAAGCTATAGTCATTAAAACAATGTGGTATTGGCATAAACATAGACAAAACATCAATGAAACATAATAGAGAGTCCAGAAATAAACCCACATTTTTATGGTCAATTGATTTTTGACAATTTTGACAAAGGAGTCAAGAACATACACAAGAAAAGGATAATCTTTTCAGTAAACGGTGCTAGGAAAATTCAACAGTTATGTTCAAAGAATGAAATGCACCACATGCATCATGCACAAAAATAAGCTCAACATGAAAAAAAAAAAACTCAAAATGGATTAAAGACTTGAACAAAAGACCCGAAACCATAAAACTTTAGAGGAAAACATAGGCAGTAATCTCCTTAATCTCCTTGACATAAATTTTGGTGATGATATTTTGAATCTGACACCGAAAGCAAAAATAAACAAGTGGGACTACATAAAACTTAACAGCCTCTGAACAGAGAGAAAACTATCAACAAAATGAAAAGGCAACCTACTGAATGGCAGAAAATATATGCAGATCATGTATCTGATAAGATTTTAATATTCAAAATATATAAAGAACTCATTCGACCCAATAGCAAAAATGAACAACCTAATTTTAAAATGGGCAGAAGACCTAAATAGATATTTTTCCAAGAAGAGATGGCCAACAGACACATGAAAAGATGTTCAACATCATTAACCACCAGTGAAATGCAAATCAAAACCACAATGAGACATCACTTCACACCTGTTGGAATGGCTATTGTCAAAAAGACAAGAAGTTGGTGAGGATGTGGAGGAAAGGGAACATTGGTCCACTGTTGTCGAGAATGTAAGTTGGTGCAGCCACTATGGAAAGCGATGAAAAGGTTCCTAAAACTTTAAATATAGAACTACTATATGATCCATCAATTCCATTTTTAGGTATTTATCGGAAGAAAATAAAAACACTAATTTGAAAAGATAATATGCTGCATGTTCATTGCAGCATTATTTACAATAGCCAACCTAAGTGTCCACTGATTAATGAATGGTTAAAGAAATTGTGCCACATATATACAAAAGAATATTATTTAGTTCTAAAAGCAAATGAAATCTTGCCATTTGTGACAACGTGGATGGAACTTGAGGAATTCGGCTAAGTGAAATCAGCCAGACAGAAAAAGAAAATTATCGCATGATCTGTCTTATACGTAAAACCTAAAACAACAAGGCACAGAGAAGAAAGAGACTGATGGTTGCCAGAGGCTGAGGTAGGAGGTGGGAGAAATGATGAACTGTTTTTGTTTCTTTTTTTTTCCTTATTTAAATAAATTGAATTTAAAAATAAATAAACTACGAATATTACAAAAAATCCTTTTATAATTGATAAGATGTTGTCCACATCTTTCCATTTCATTTACATCATTATTCGTAATGGCTGTAGAGTGTCCATCTGTTATGTTTCATACTGTTTCCAGTTTTTCACAATTGCAAAGAAGATCATGAACATTCTTGAATGTAGAGCTTTTCACACCTAGTTATCTCCTTAGGTCAAATTCTTAGAAAGGGCATTACTGAAATATAGGTATATACAGTTTACATTCTGATAGGTATTGCCCGAATCATCTCCAGAAATTAAGCACTGATTATATCCTTACCAGCATGGCATGGAAGTGCCCATAGGAACTAATCCTTTTTTGAAGACACTTGAAGGAAATGGATAGGGCTATATAATTTCATAGCTTCTAAGGCAGCTCACCCGGATCCTTCAGGGTTGCCGGGCTCTATAATCAAGTTGGCATCTACTATCTCTCTCAGATTTTTTCTTCTATGTATTTCAGTCAGTGGGGGAAATGTAGGAGTGCAAAGAAAGGAGCCAGCCAGTAGCTCCACACTTTCTTGTGTTGATAAGGTTCAAAATCAAAGTTTATTGATTTCTCTTCAGCCTACTTGGTTACCTACACAAACTCCACCTGATAAAATGTCATAAAACTTAGTTCTGTGAGAGAGCACCTAGTCTGATCTCTTCACTTCACAGCAAAGGGAATGAGAACCTAGAGAAATTTAGTATCTTCTCAAGTTCACACAGTTTCTTCATTTAAAAAAAAAAGTAACAGAACCAAATTTAGTTCTGGTGCTAGGATATTTTCCCTACCCCTTTCTAGGTTAGATTATGTCATATGAGTTCAAGCCATTCTTAGATATGTTAAGCATTTGGAGAAGTAGGTTATCTCCTTCAGGATTTGACTTTTAAGCTATATATCATGTAGTATAGCTCTATCCCCGCCAGTTAGCAGATATCTTTTTAAAAATTTAGCAAATTAATACAAAAATGTGAATTAATGAAAGTAGCTTTCCTCACAACTGCTCCTAAAACAAATTCTCATGAATGAAATAAATTTAAATATGCCATTGGAACATGTGCCTAAGTCTTTGATAAATATTTCAGTAGGGAAAATAATATTACATGATAGTAATTTTGACCTTTTGTACCCCAGGTATTCTTACTTGAGATAATGCTACATATAAGATACAATGTCAATGATAAATTCTGAGGAAGGAGGATTAGTTTCACGACTCTTTTTGGTGAATGTTCTTTTGATCAAGTTTATCGATAGTCTTCCTAAACATTATATTCTGCTGCCTAACTTAGCCACAGAGTCATACCTCAGTAAGAGAACTTTTTTTTTTTAGAAAAGTAAGAGAACTTATTGACTTGACAAGCTATATCTTTAAAACTGTGTGATCTGATAACGAAAGCTCTTATTTTCATATTGTACATTCAACTACTTATAGACAAAAATTAAATAAAGTTTCCTTTTCAGTGGAAATCTTAATTTTGGACAAGATACCCACAGAGCTTCTTCTATTTTAGGGAAATGTGGTCTTTGCCTTTTAGGGAATTACATACCCGACCCTTGGTAATACATTTGGTCAAGAGAGCATGATGTATTTATCCTTTACTTATGCAATATAAGCCACTGAAAATCATGTGAGATATTATCAAATACTATCAACAATTACAATGAATCACCTAATGCTCTCTTGGACATGGTATTCTTTTCTTCAAAACGGTGTTGAACAGAGCAATCCTAATTACAGTGTCTACAAGTTAGCAATGTGCACATAAAGTGAAACTTCAGAGGTAAAAATATTCTAACCAAATGTTCTCCGCTCCATTTTGGAGTATTACTTAGGGTGGACGGTCCATGTACTCAGTGACCCAGATACTATGGATCCAGATTTCACAAGTTGGGCAAGCATATTCAATGACAAAGTACATTTGTAAGTTATGAGACAAAGCCTTTCAGTCACTGGAGCTCGAAACTGTGTATTCATCTTTGATTTATTCTTAACCATATCCCATATGCACAACGGTCATCAAATCAATGGAACATCATTGATTTCCCCCCCTTTGTTGTGTTATTTATTTCCATCTTTTTTTCCTTTGCTATGGCCACTTTCCCTGATTAAGACCTCCATCTCATGCCTGATTGGTTTGCTCCACTGTCTTCCCTCTTTCATCTACATTTGTATATTTATTAAAGAAGTGTTTTTAAAAACATTTAATGTAGTTTTTCTTCTGTATCAAAATCTGCAGGGACTCCATATTGCTTAACTCATAGATGGTAAACAGTGTGAATTCAGCATCCATATCCTCATTACATTCATGCCCACATGCATAGGACTCTTTCCACTGAATCTTGAAAATCCTTCTAGTCTATTCATAATCTTTGTGACTACAAATTTTAGGATGCCCTTTGTCAATCAATCTGTCTGTAGATCAATCAATAAATCCAGTGTTACATATGATACTTGTTTTCCTAGGCTTTCAGAATGAAGCTTCATCTTCTTAATCTAGATTCAGCAGCTGCCTAAATCTTTCCCCATCAGTTTTTCCATCCTTTTTCCCAGAACTCCTCCGGGGTTCTTTTTTCTAATCATATCATTCCATGAAAAACTTCTTTTCCTTTTCACCTCTCACAGCACTCCTTCAGTGTAAATGTCATTCCTGGCCCTTTCTACCTAGCAATATAATTTTGGCAAAGTCCTATTTCTTTGCCAAAACCTTTATAATCCAGGTTAACACAATGTGAGTGTTTCCCTGCCTAAATTTGTAGTCCTTTTGGTCTATTTGACTCATTTGGTAATTAACCACATGATATTCTTGACATTTCTGGTTATTTAATCTTATATAATTTTTTTATCTCTCTGCATCTTGCGTCAAGTGGGTTGTAGGTTTTGAATTCATATTTTCCCTCCATACTTTCTGTAGCACGGGAGCTCATGAATACAAGCCAAAGTTTTAAGTAATTTTTTCTTCATTCCCAAAGGAGGAGAAAATGGTAAAGGAACATATCAATCATGCAAGAATTATAATACAGTGGAGGGAAATACAAAGAAATTAAGAAAGCAATAAATAAAGTTAAAAAAATAATAAAAAGCAAGCTTACATGTTGTGACCAAAGAGTGAGGTCACCATGCTAAAGATAATCTGACCTTTTGGAAACAGAAATCCTATCTGGAGTTTATAAGCAAGAATATGATATATACTGCAGCAAGAGATGAATTACACTAACTCTTCTTTTCCTTGGAGATATATTATCCAACTAACTGCCTGTGTTCTGTTTAGTTTTTTTATAAAGCCAAATGAGATCATCCATATTCAGGCTTGTTCAACTCTACTCTCTCAAGTAGCAATCAAACAGCTGTCTTCAGTTGCAACTTTGTGACTCATAATACATTCATCCCAAAATGCCCTTGTACATCTTGTAGACCATATCATCATCATCATAATAATAGTAACACTTAAGCATTGTGTACAGTCTTTTTCATCTTCAAAGCTTCTTTAAATTCTATAATGCAATGAAAACGTGACAAGTTGAAAAAGTATGGAGGGTTTTTATTGTTCTAGGAAAAGGGCGTTGAACAGCACAACCCTGATGACAACCCTCTGAGAGGGTCTACAAGTCGGCAATGTGCACATAAAATGAAACTTCAGAGCTGAAAATTATCAGGTTGAAATGATCTCTCCCTTTAGTGTAAAATGGAAGAGACATCTTAGCTATTTGAGAATTATCAACTGATGATGTGGTTCTCTTCTGAAAGTATAGTTCCTGGTTACTCTCTAAGTATCACATTAAAATTCAACTTTTGAAGAAATTAATGTTTTGTTGATCATCTAAAAGCCTGTATGCAAGCTTAGATGTTTAGATACTCATTTGTTGGAAATGGTTCTCTGTATTCAAGCTAAATTTTTAGTTTCAGTTACCAAGTTATTTTTACCAGTCACCTGAACTGCCTACCACAGTAATTTGTTTGCAGGCTCCTCTTTCTGCAGCTTAAATGACACATTTTTTCTCCTCCACTGTATCCTTGGAGCTTCTTCAGTATTTTAGTTGGTCTTGGCTCTCATTCAGAAAAATCAAAATTGCCCCAAATTTCCTTATTTGGATCCCAGGAAAAAAGAAGAGAGAAAACACTGCTTCCTTTTCGGACTTCAGTATTTTTCTTTGTGAACCAACTATTTACCACCAATGTCTACCATCAACTACCCTGCTTCTCAATTTTCTCTTAGGAAAGCTGTAAATAGGTCATCGTTATGGCTTCACTCACCAGACTAAAAGAGTTACTAAAAGAGTTCCACCTATTTGCTTTATTGAAATTAATATATAACAGATATTATTGCAATAAAGCATTTTGTGAACTACTGGCTCCACTGAATCCCAGGTAGGCAATGAGGATCCCAGTGATGACAGCTCTCCAGAGAAAGGTATTTGTGTCATGTTGATCTGTAAATACTGGTTGCTAGCCCAGATGCTAGTCTTTCTCACAGAGAAAGACTCCTCACTACTCGACTTTTCCTCCCTATTGCCTCTTTCTCGGGGCAGGGTGGGGATGGGGGGTAGAAACAAAACCAAAATACAACTCCTTCCCCTGTGCCATTCTGTCTTTATCCAGGAAGTCACAGACACCCACTCCCCCCCACGTCAGGATCCTTCCTACCCTCTGTAGGCCCTCAGCAACCTTAATCTAGGTCATGACCCAAGGAAGGGAACCACTGATCTACGATAATTCTTAATTATCTTGCAGGTTCACCATAGAATAATATATTTTCAATTATTTTCTGTAGATATTTTGCTTTACACTTGTTTAATTCATATCATTATTTCTCTAACCATTTCCAGTACTTTAGGATTACTCACATTTTAACATATTTCTTAGTGTTGACAATTTAATTTAATGTTGGCATCCATCTGCAAACTCCATTAATACAGATGCCCTTTTCCAATCTTTAGGAAGCTAAAGGAAAATATACTTGTAATCCCTTTAAATACTTTTATATAACAAAATATACTGTCATTGAGTATGTTCTTTGTATTTCGGCCTTTTTTTCTTCCATACAGTTTTTTTGATGTTTAACCAATTCATTAAAGTGTTATGTGGGAAGGAAAATTAATACTTTGTTGAAATATGAATGTGTTACCTTATGTTTTATTTCATTTAGCATTCATCTAAGCAATGCTGTGTTTTTTTTCTAAAACTAATTTGCTCTTACATTATTATACTGTTTTCTAAATCTTGAGACCTTAATTTTTTTTTCTGCTCATATTTGGTTGGTTACTTTATTGTAGAATTATATGTGCAGTAACTCTTCTTTTTTTAAATAGCATGAAATCCTTTACAATGTTGGATATAAGATTCCTAAGTAGTACCTAAAACAAAGGCTAGATACCTCAAGGTTTTTATTTTTTTTCTAAATATAGTTCTTATAGGCCTGGATGTTGGACTGAGTGGGTAGGTCTCGATTTGCCCTTTGGTATATCTGAATCCTTGTTATTATGAAATGTATTATACATGAGGTTTGCTGTACAATATTATTTTTTTAATTCAACTACATACAGTAACTTTCCCTAGTGTAATCCTATAAGCACTCCATTATGATGATTAAATTATCTCTCCACAACTTTAGAAAGCACTGAAACTTATATAATGAATATGTAAAGTCATGTTAGCTAAATCGCTTATATTTTGCATATGTTCAAAAATATTCCTTGATGTTATCAGTCCATAGTCAAGTTTATTAAATACTTATGGTGTAGTGAGTAAGATCAGTAACACACAATAGAGTTGATTTCTCTTTCATTTCAAAGGAGAACCCTCACATATTTCTAACTAATAAGTTAATTTTCCTTCATATCTGGAAACTCCCCATTCCCTATGAAACATGCACTGAGGTACTAGCATTTTTCAAGGGAGTGCTCCATTTTAGAGACTATTTCTTTTTTTTTTTTTTTTGCATATGGTTCATTGATTTGAATATACATTTCAAAGATTTCATCTTTAACTGACATGCAAATTTCCTCAGTTAGGAATCCCAAAATTTTATATGTATGCCACTTGTGAAGAAATATACATAGGCTGAATTTGGGCTCATGGAAACAGAATAAATAGGGTTATATTTTTCACATTATCAAATTATTTCCATCCTGTTTGGAGCTGTTGATGCAGTCAGTCTTTTCTAGTGGGGAGTTTTTACTTTCTGGGTTATAAATTTTTAGCACAAAAGGCTGAGAATCATCAACCAATTGCTCACTTCTGAGTCTTGCAATCTATATTTAACTAAATCAGTAAAGAGAAAATGATGCTGAGCTTGTATAAGTATACAATTTAAACGTGTTTCTTTTATAACAACAAATCAGATAAAATGGCAAAATATATATGCATCGTTAAGATGACATAAACGTTGTGTCTATGCCAAAGAAGAAAGCTAAAATAAAGCTTTTTCTCAGATTTATTGCACGATGACATCTGAATGCATTTTTTCATGGCAATGAAAACTACTATATTCAATAAACTTTTTCTAAATATTTAGGGACTGTTCAAGATATTTTGATTTTCTTTCTTTTAGTTTCTTTTTTTTTTGGGGGGGGGCTGCTATCCAAAGAATACTAAGTGGTAGTTAAAATACTTAGAATCAAATAATCATAGAATTGAAAGGGATCTAAAAACTTAACCAACTGCCCAAGCAATGTAGAAATCCCTTTGTTCTATTCAGTCTCTATGTGAACACTCCCAGAGATGGGGAAAATGATTCCTTCTTAAGATAGGCAGATTCATTCTTGGTATTAGTAACTGAAAGAAACCTCTTCCCGGGTTTCCTGCAACATCCACCGATTGTTCCTCCCTACAGACTCTGAATCTTCTTAAAACAATCTATTACCATGTACTTCTAATATCATTGAAAATGACTCTTTTAATTTATGGTATTAAGTCCCTCAATGGTTTGTCACCCTTCATCAGCCTCTCTGTTCTTGTTTGCACAGGCTTCAGTTTGACAATACCCTCCAAATGTTGGTGCCCCAAAATTGGAACAAGAAATGTCAAGATGAGCTCTAATGAGTCATCCACCCAATGGTAATACGATGTTCCTTCACCTGAAAATAATAGACCTCACGCTGTTGTCACCGTTTTAGCATGGCTGTCATACAACTTTCATACAACACTGAGTATGTTGGTAATTAAAAGCCACAAGTCCTTTTTACATGGCTCTTGATATATAAATTTTCATATATCCTGAACTAGTAAATACACTTATTACCTAAAATACCGTACTACTTTGTGTTGGTGTTATGGTTTTTGACAACCATCTTAGTTAATAGTGATTTGTAATGAGATTTGGAAAGGAGGTGAGTTTGGCAATAGAGTTGTCCCCCATTATCTGTGGTTTTACTTTCCAGAGTTTCAGTTACCCCCTTGCTCTGGAAGCAGATGATCTTCTTTCTGACTTATCGTCAGGAGGTCAAAGTTGGCTAAGGCTGTCACAATGCCTACGTCATTTCCCCTCACTGCACCTCAACACAAAGACATTTTACTATCTCACATCATCACAAGAAGGGTAAGTACAGAACAGTAAGACATTTTGAGAGAGAGAGAGAGAGAGAGAAAGAGAGAGAGAGAGAGAGACCATATTCACATAACTTTTCTTACAGTATGTTGTTACACTTGTTCTCTTTTATTATTACTTACTGTTGTTATTCTCTTACTGCACCTGATTGATAAGTTAAATTTTATCAGAAGTATGTATGTATAAGGAAAAAGTATGGTATTTATAGGGTTTGATATCTGTGGTTTCAGGAATCCACCGGGGATCCTAGAATGCATTCCCTGGATAAGGGGGGTACTGCTGTATTCATTTTTATGTTACCCATGAAGACTTCTAGTAATTACTGCATTTCCCCCCTACTTTCTTATAAACCATCTATCTGATAATGTAATCTTGAATTTGACGGGGGGCTGACAGCAAGCTGGCTATCATGTAGTTGATGCAATTTGCTTTTACCCCTTTTAGAGAATTAGGATGTTTTCACATCTCTAGTCTGGCACCTCTCCTGTTGTCCATGATTTCTTACAGATTACTGACACTGGTTTCATCATTGCATCTGCAGATTCTTTCAGCACCATGGGATGCTATTCATAAGGAGACTTGAACTCATTTGAAGTGCTAGATACTCTTCTACTATCTCTTCATCTATTCTGGAATTCAATTCCCTCTTAAGGATGTTTGTTCTAAGCTTTCCAGTTTGAAGATCATGCTCCTTGATAGAAAAGTTGGAAAAAAAAGTTAAGTGGTTCTGCTTTTATTTTGTTGCCTGTTAACATTACAACATCTTTCCTAAGCAGTGAATATAACCCTTGTTCGCGTTCTGAAACCAAATAGTAACATTAACCAGAGCAACAAAATCCTGTTTTTATTTTTAGCATTCTGATCATTAATAATTAAAAGTCTTAATAATATTTATTAGTGTATAGGGATTTTCTTATGCTAAGTCAACTGGCAGCTCCCTGAAGTAGAAATAACTGAAAGAGCTAGCATGTGGGACAAATCCTTGATGAAATCTAAGTTGTACATTGTTCCTTCCAAATGATATGAGGATCTCTAAAAAATGGTTTTATTTTACATTACTTCTAAAGTTAAATAAATCAGAAGACGTTATTTCCAAATTGAAGAATAAAACTTGATTCAAAATCAAGTCTTCAAACTTCATTAACAAATACGCTCACTTTTGTGATGTCTACTTTGTACATTTAAAAGTCCCCTTTTCAAAAAAATCCCGCAAGACAGGAAAAATTGTATTTCTAAACTCTCTGCAGATTTTATAATGGCTTAGTGGAAGTTCTGTGAAGATGGTATGGATACGCGGTCCTGTAAAACATGTGGCTTTCAAGTTTAATGACCCAGGAGTAAAGAAGAGCCAGTGTTTTGAGGTACTTAGAATACTTTGGAAACCGGTAACAGGGTATTTTGGGTTTTCTTTTTTAGTATTTGGGGGCCGATTTGTATTGATTGCTTAACATATGGTTAAATAGATTTATTTACACAGGTTTGCCTATACTGAATACATGTCAATATGTACACATTTACACAGTACCCTCCTCCGTCTTGGGAAACATTAATTAGCAGCTACGTATGCAAATAGGCACTTGCACTACATCGCTTTTTAAACCATACGTATAAAAACATTTTGAGTTACACTATACAAGTGCTAATGTTACAGAGAAATGTGACTTTATTTTTGTATATAAACATCTGCCAAAACAGTGTCTTTTCAGACAAAATAGTTGAAAAACTTAAACTTATTAAAGATAAATTAAAAATACACACCACATGTTAGTATATCAAAAACAAGAGTAATATTAATACTAATTTCTCAGGTTAAAGAATTTCTGTGAACATCTTTCAAGGGAAAATCTATATAGATTGAATGATATTTACTCAATAATTATGACTCTAAAAATGGAAACTATGTAGAAATAGAAAAGTGGAATCGCGTTTCAAAATTAGAAAATGTTTTTAAGGGACACTTTAAAAAATTATTGTGGTGTGATAAAGTTAAATAAATAGTAACAAAACCAGTAGGGACAGTTATGAGATGCTGTTTCTACACATATAGTGAAATACCATCTATAAAATAAAGAGAGGTTGATAAATTATGGAAAGGCTTACATACATAGTGATGAATATCTTCCTGGGATGTATGTAAGTGGTTATCACCAGACACCAGGAAATACAACTAAACAGTTACCAACAGCCCCTGGGATTTAAACCCGTTACTTGCAAAGGCATTCTTCTGGATCAGGCTCCGTCCAAGTAGGCTGTCAACGTGACTTATGTCACCCTTGCTCTTTCACCACCCTTGTGATTCTACCTCTGTGTGGTTTTATTTACTTCTCTTTTTCCTTCTCTGCTTGCCTACATACTTTCTCCCTACTTGGTCAGGTTGCTGATGCTACACTGGATGACTTTCATCTATTTTGTTTATCTCAGACAACTGTAGTTGTCAAGAAGAAATAATTCTAGTTATTAATTCACCTTTTGCAAATCGCTGTCTTTTGGTAACATTCAGTGGAATGGGACTAACTTTAGCATAGATTAGTTTAATTCATTCTGTAGCATGGCTGAATCCCTGCTAGCCATCTCACATTTAATGCCATTGGACATGGGAAATAAAAGAGACGAGGAATTAAGTATCCTGTGAGGGCAAAGCCTGCATCAACTTTGTTCACCACTTTTCGATGCTTGGCATATGGAAGGTGTACATAAATATATGTTGAATGTTCAGTCAGTCTACTGATCAGTAAAAAATCTATTACTCCATGGATTATTAATGGCAGCCTAGTTCCACCAACGTAATAAAAAATTATATGAGCTATACGGGCAATTTAATTGTTCCTACTCTGACTTATACACACACTTTTCTATCTTTTTTTACTCTGTCAGTGACTGTAAAATTATAATCTTAGTGCAGAAAAGGACCTTGCATGCCATTTTATAGATGAGAAGATTGAGGTTGATGATAATTCAGACCTACAGCTTAAATTTAAAACTCTTAAACATTCAGGTAAATGTAGATATTTGATTGTTCTTCCTATTTGCTCTGCTATAGCAATTAATTGAACCAAAACAAACCCCTTCCATCATGGAATTTACATTGTGTCCTTCCTACCAAAGAACTCGATCTATAATGGACATGCTACATATGTGTGAGATACAGACTATTGCCTCCCTAATCAGTTATGAAGCTGAGTTTCATCCAGATCTCTAAATTCTTAATATTTGTAAATTTTTCTGAAGTACTATGTGGCTTCCGTGACGATTGTCCAAACTATAATTCTCTAAATAAGGTGAGATAAGTTACTTTCTATTCATACTTAGTTTTTGGTAATAGTCTCAAGTGTGATCCCACATGGGTGGGAAGGGCTGGATTATTGAGCCTACCACATCACAGGACATTTCTCTCTGTGTCCGTCTCTGTCTCCCTTTATACATACAGCACACACACACACACACACACATATACACATAATTCAATGACTCCATATGCATTGCTAGGCCATTTCACAGATGAGCAAAATGAGATTGAGAAAAAAATTGGCGTAGCTGGTAATAGACAGAAATGGATTTTGACCACAGAACTGCCTGAGTCTAAATCCCATCCCAGGATCACACTACCTACAACTAATCCTGCACTGCCAGCTAATCTGCCAGTAAATTAACCTTCAGAGTGTGACTTACTCCCCAAGGGGTTTTAGGGCTACTGTGCTACATTGCACCTGGGTTCTTCAGGTGCTCATCTTAGGGAATCCCACTGAAACCTCATACAGTTTTCAATGCCAGAGAGAAAATTACATCTGGATAAAACCACCAATATAGACTGCATTTTTGACTCAGACTCAATAATGATTTCTATTTCACTTATAAAAGTAATATGAGCTAGCTAGCAGAACACTGTGAATTTGAGTCTTAAGAAATTAATATTCCAGCTTTCGAACTAGAACAATTGCCAAATCCAGCAGACATAAATCTTTCTGGAACCCTGCTGCATTGGAATTTGTTGAACACACTCTCCTGAAACTCCCTTCTCTTGGCTCCTGGATGTCCTCTGTATCTTTGATGGCCCTTCCTTGGTCTCTTCTTCTCAATCAGTGCTATTCTCAGGGATTCTGCATCCCTTTGCTCTTCTAGGTCAATAAATTCCCCCTGTGTGATCATGTTCTCCTATCATGATTTTAATCATCAAAAATAAACTGATAGCTTCCAAAAATACATATCCACCCTGACCTTTCCTCAGATCCACAAATATGTCAATCCGAACCCCTGATGGACATTTCCCTTTGAATTTTCCAGTTTTCTCACATTTTACTTTGCAAAAAATTAAAAATATTATCTCCCATATCTTCTTGCCACCTCTTCCTCACTCAAATTGCTTTGTGATGTGTTTGTGTTTGAATTTCCCCGGTTCTTGAATGCAAATGAGATCATTCGCATTAATGCCTGTGGGTCACTGCTAGGTTAGCTCCCAGCAGAAGACCTGCAAGACCCAAGACCCAAGTGAGTAATGCATTTCACCCCTTCCAGCGTAGACAACTCCTTGGCACCTCTCAAAATCTAACCCATTGCCTAGTCTCACTTAGTTTAAATCAATACTTCTCAGACTTTACTGGACACATGAATAACCACAGGATCTTGTTAAAACAAATTCTAATTCAGCAGGGTTGGTTGGGTTGATTCAGCTCCTGGTCACACCTGTGCTGCTGTCTGCAGACCTCACTACTCATCTCCATGACTCCCTATTTGTCCTCTTTTTCAAAATAGCTTCCCTTTACATTGGTTGTAGAATGAGGCAGTAAACGAATCATGTCTGCTGCTTCAAGTCCTTCTCTCTCAGGCACCGGAGAAAATTCTTTCTTCTTCATATGGTGCAGAAGGTCCTCTAAAGACCTAGTACACCTGTCAACCTCTCCAGACACATCTCACAGTATCTCACAGGCCAACGATACAAGCCTCATCTTAGGTGCCCCTTTCTCCTCACAGCCCTCTCATGTCTTTACTACAGCATTCCCCACAGGTTCATGGATATTTCTTTCCTTGTGCTTTTTTCCCCTTTCCTGTACCATAAGCCCTTAAGGTAAAGAACAATATCTTGGTCACTCTTGTGATCCACCGTGTCTAGGGTAGTGCTTGCATCTAATAAATATTCAGTAATTGCTTGCTGAGTTAAACTAAACATATTTGAATTTTCCACTTTCCACTTTCAAAAGGGCATCAGCCTTTTGAAGGCAAAAATATAAATATGCCATCACATTTTTAGTGGAGAACTACAGCATAAGCTTGAAGCATTGGATCACTTTCAGAAACAGTGGCAGAGAATGATTCAAGAAATTAATTAGAAACTGGTTGCTTTTAAGTCTTTCTTTCTTTATAGCACATTTTCCTTCATGGACATTCGATAACTATCCTAATTTTTTATCATCTGAAAATATTAAAAAGTATGCCATATTAGCTGCCAAGACCAAAGTGATACTGCTTCGGTGAACTCACTTAGATGACACATGCCAAATATTATGAAGAGAGGAGAAGACATAGGAACACATGGAAAATGCACTAAAGCAACAGAGTTAACTCAGTGGGACTGAGATATATTTTTAAAAAAGATTAAAAATACAACTGATAGTAATTTCTAGAATACAAATTAATTTTGGGAATGTATTAATTTATTAATGGCTTTAATTTTAAACTATGTCATCTCATTTTTAATATGCAGGAGTCTTGTTTGAAATACATAATACATTCAGCCAAAACACTCTGATGTCAGCTACAATCACAGATGAGGTAGAAAAAACAAAGTTTGGGTTTCCTTTTGGCTGTGTTTAGATGACTTACTAAAATGTGCAGGTACAGAAGCCCTCCTATTGGTAGATCCACAGCTGCACATTTCACTCCCTGCTTCGGCAACATACCAGGGAAAATTCATGATTGATGACCTGTGGAAAGATTAGAAGAAGGAAAAAAATATGCTACACTTGCTTCTCTACAAGCAGACAGAATTTCCCTTTTTAAAAAATAACTATTTTATTCTCAGAGCTGTTTGCATGTAGGCAAATTCAGCTGGTTAAAAATTTTCTCTCTATGAGAAAACATAAAGGTAAATAGCTTCGTTTGTGGAAAAATGACCTTTATTGAGAAGCTGTGATGTCCAATTTTTCCCTTGTAGTTACCACATTTCTGGGCTTTTGCAGTTGTTTTAACAAATAGGTGATATTCTTAGCAGAATTATTAAATGTGTCAACAACACAAACCAAACTAGTTTCCATTGAATAGTGGTTTACATTACTTTCTGACTTACATACGTGCTTTTATTTTGTTGTGATAGAAAAAAAACATATAGAATTTGCTCCTACAATTTAAGGATTTAGTTCTTCTAATTTTCCAGGTGAAACAGTCTTTAATTCTCCACACCTACATTCTTTTGAATAGGGAAAGGCTGCTCCAAAAGATCTGCTCTATCTTTAAGAAACAGCTTTTCTTGTCCTTTTCTTCTGTAGATGGCATGTTTTCTTTGACAGATTCTTACTGCATTGTAGGATTCAAATAAGCGTGATTGACCCACTTTAAACTTTTACAAAGGAAAAACATGTTCTTAATGACAGCCTCTTTAAAGTTAGTTGTTCAGGTGGAGTTCAGATTCTTACACATGTCAGGATTATAATGTTGTTGAAGGACACTTAGAGTATTTATATTTACTCTGAGCTCTTTGAAAGTTGAAAACAATGCTCCTTTCTACCCACAGGATATTAAAATAAAATTATATACTGAAAGGGTCCTGGCAAAGTTGGACTTATTGGAAGACATTCTTAGTGAAGTGTTGAAGTGGTAGATGCATGAGAGAAGCCAGAGTGTTTGCATGCACTCATACCACAGGCAACTTACTTCTAGAAATGATCTCTCCATGTCGCGTGAAATCATTTATGTTCATCTACCTCTCTTTGATGGAGGAGAGTTTAATTAAACCGTATTTGCCTCTATGTGGCACCTTGTGTCCAAGAATATTTATGAAGTATCATTATGAGACAAAATAGTCGATAAAAATGAAACAAGGAAGAAGGAAAAAAGCGATTCCCAGAAAATTATTTGTACTGAGATTTATATCAGGGAAGTTTAGTAACAACAAAAAAAAAAAAAACACTATTCTCTGTCATAAAATTTTATCTGTAAGTTGCCACTTTTAAATTACCTGTCTCAGGAATGTTAAATCAGCATTTTAAAAAAAAAAAGTTGAACTGGGGAGGATTAAAAAGCTCTATTTTTTTGCTGAAGGGTTAAATTAAGCCCAGCTCAACTCACAATTATTTCATCTGTGAGAGGACATAAAGAAACAAAAGTGAATTCCTAGAAGTATGGAATAGTATCACATGGCATAAAAGATAAAATGAAGTTTGAATGTTTTTCAGGTGCTGTCTTTCTCCTAAAGTTACACAACAGAATCAGGATTGAAATGCATGCAGTTTAAAGAAAATACTGCTGACATTGGAGCATTTCCTTTTTAAAGAAAGAACTTTTAGTTGGGAATGAAAATGTATGGTGATTCTAAAACAGGCCCTGGCGTATGCAATTTAAGTTATTGGGAGTATTACAATTGCTGAATGCTTATTTAAAATAGCATTCACAATAAACTGCATTCTTCTACATGTAAGGAGAAGGTTATAATGCAAATAAGTAAATGGCACATTTGAAAATAATCCGGTTCCCTCCATTCTAAATAGAGATCACTCTTCTACCTTCTCCAAAAGCAGTTATTTTCACCTTCTCTCCACTGCCCACCAGTCTTTCTTTCTTTCTTTCTTTCTTTCTTTCTTTCTTTCTTTCTTTCTTTCTTTCTTTCCTGGGCACTAGAAAGAACAAGGAAAATAAATGAGTAAGGTGTTTTCTCCATCAATTCAAATAGCAACATTAAATGTGTTGACCGATGTTGTTAGGGGAAATCCTCCCACCAAGGGCCACCTTCACATTAAGACATTGCTGGTCTTAGGACATTTTCCTGGCAGAACTAAAGACATGAAATGATGCACATAAAGCACTGTGCATCAGACATCGCTCACAACAGGCACTTGGAAAATTTGAGCTATGATGGTAGGGTGGTCATGATGATAAAATGATAATAATGGTAAAATACAAACATACATGGAGCAGATAGTACCAGCTGTAGGGTATCCTAATTGCAAGCAATATTTACTTATATTTTAATGCATAGAAAACTTGAAAAATTTAGTCTTCTAGATCTAGTATCACAGACTTCTAAGAAGATGTAATAGGTATATTTAGTGGTGACTCTTCTAAATTATAATTTTAAAATTTGTAGAAATTTGGTTGTCTCTTTGAAGTGAACGATCAAGTATTTAATTTTGAATCTCAAGGAAAGAAAGCCCACATAAATCCACTAGTAGAGAATCAGCAATGCCTTGCCAATGAATTGGAGCAAAAACTTTAAAATTACGTGACGTGGCTCAGGGAAGAAAAGTACGATGTAATACTTAGGAAGGGGAAGTTTAGTGTTTTTTTGTTTGTTTTGTTTTGTTTTGTTTTGTTTTGTTTTGTTTTACTACAACATTAGTGTCTGAAATGTGAGTGTGATATATTAGCCAGTTCTGCAAACTAGATTTTAAAAACTTCCAACATAATCTGGCAGGTTAAAAGTACTTTCACCATCCTCAGGAAATCACAACAGTAAAGGCATTTGTGTGCTGGAGGAATTACTGCTTTTAGTGACATTTTCTTTAGAAGTTCCCTTAGAATCCACTTTTCTACATCTTTCCTAAGAGCCTTTGTCATAAGGAAAAAAAAATAATTGTCAAGCTGTAAAAATGAATGTTTGGGAATTGCTCAGATATAAAACCTAGCAGAGCACACTTGTCTCAATAACTTTTTAAAATTTGTGACCCATGAGTCCCAGAAGTGAACACTATTCCAACTTATGATGCTTCTTACAGAAATGAGACTGCCCTGATCCTGTGATATGCTGTTTGTTGTATTCATTTTATTGACCTAAAATTTAACATGGAAATAATGCCCTCACAAGCTGTGTGAAGGAAAAGTAGCATAGCAATAATCTGGCTCATAGAAAATTCTGTGTAAGCCTACCTATATTTCAATTACGGTAGAATCAGGTCAAAATAATTTTTCAGTCAAGAATTTTCAATTTTATTTTCCTCTTGCAATTATTATTCTTTTAAATCCTAGAGAACCATATGGACGAACAAGGAGAAATGGACCCCGTTTCTGTCCTTGAGGGGAGTGAAGAATAATTTGGCAGTCCTAAGTATTAGTCAATGTTTAAATTTCAAATTTAAAAATACAGCAACAAATTTTTAAAAACATATATAAATAAATATGTAAATAAATTTATAAATAAGTTTCTCATTTTTAATAAAGTCAACACACCTGGTCTCAAATTACTAAATCAGACTAGTCAGTATGTTTTGGATAAAGTTACTAAGCCAATGAGAAACACCCAGGGTAACGTGGTCTTTGGTAGAAAATAAGATATTCTAACAAAACAATATTCTAGAAAAATGTAGCTGTAGCATTGATCTTTGATGAACACTTAGATCCAGTTAGGATCCTTGTGGAAAAGACTTTTCACAAAATAATTTCCTATATCTTCCAAAGGTGCTCATCTCTTTAAACCATTTGCATTGCAATGTGACTGCTTTTTAAATGCTGTCAGCTACTTAGAATGATGGGGCACTCTTTGTTTGTCAGTTCATTAATTTATTTAAGATGTGTGTATGGTCAGATTCATGAAGGTAATAAATCTCTTTTGTAGAGACAGATAATTACTTTAACATGGCAGGACACAATAACAGAACTAATACAAAGCAAGCTTAGCATATGCATGATAGGAAACAATAGAATGTAAGTATTAATAGAAAATAAAAAACAGTTCCCAATTACATAATCATCGAAAAGAACACATTTAGAAGTCGAACATTTGATATTTTTCTCCCTCTAACAAGCCTGCCTTATTGCTAGATACTTTCCCACATTAAAATTCCACTAATGCCACCGTATTTAGATCTCTAGGGAGCCCTTTCTCCCTTGAAAATATTTGGGGGTTTCACAAAAATCGTTTGCCTGTCTCACTGGATTGAACCTCAAAGACTCCTTTGACGCAAGTGTTATTTTGACCACGTGAACATGGTTTCCATTTTTTAACTAGATTAAAACATGCATGAACAAACTGCTCATTGAACTTTAATGTCGCTTTGTTGCTTTGATGGTTTACAGATTTCTGTTTCATAGATGGATTTCCCCCATACATTCTAAAAGTGAAATGATACATTGTAATTTGAATGATAATTTTGTTTTGATGATTTAATTGATAGCAGACAGAGGGATACAATCCCTGCTTTTCCATTTATGCTTTTTCCCCGGCTGAACAGATGAGACAACTAGGAGTTTCATAAACATCTGTAAATAATTAAGGGATGTTACACTAAACTGAATTTCCTTTACCTTCACCCGGACTTTTCTTGAGGAACTACATGGTAATCCTGCTTCAGAAAAAGAGCACCTTCTTCTTGTCACTCAGATCCTTGGCTTTTGTGTTGTTTTGTTTTCTTTTGTCAGTTTAGGTGACGATTAAAGGCAATCTGCTCATGATAATTTTCATGACGCCAGGGAAAGTCCTCCCACACCCTTTATTGTTATCATTCCAACAGTATTTGCATCCACTACCTTCACCTTTGCAGAGCATTCGAATGCTGTTTTTGTTTTTTGTTTTTTTAAGCTGGGGTGTTCAAAACTGCTCCTGTGTTTTTACAAACCTGTTTTCAAAAACATCGGACAAAATGCTGGAGGGAAAAAAAAATCAGAGCATGGTTTCTAATCTGCTTGCTTGATTCTCTAGCAATACCATATTTTCGAAGAGCAGTTTATCTTTGCATGGACATGTGAAAAAAGGCGAGTGCCAGCTGTTCAAACCTGCTCCACCTCTGTTGCATCCAAGAAGTTATTCATTTCCGTTTATCAGCTATTAAAAAGATTAGATTACATCCCAAATGGACTCTGACTTTCAGTGAAGAGCATCCTCAACAGATGAAAAAAAAAAATTAAATCAGCTACCAAAATGTCTCTCTTGGCTTCACTCCTAACAGGACCTTACAACCTAGGAGAAAGAAAAATTCTATCGGCAAACTGAAAAACAAATCAAAACACTTCCATTGAGTGCTGTTTGGTTATCCTAACACATACAAGGTCAAAGTTTGAGGAGCTACTATATATTTATTTTGACCTTGACCTGCTGCCTTGAGTTTTCAATGTTGTTTTCTATTTATAGAAAGTTGAAGCCTCGGGAAGTCTTGTGGCATTCGCTAGATAAACTGTTTTTCTCTAAGCCCACCTTCTAAATTCCTCCCTCCCCTGCTATTCCCCCACGTGAGCAAAGTGTTGGTAGTTGGTTAGACTTTTCCACTGAAAAGTTCTGGAATATTGGAGGGATTTTTTTTTAATTACAGAGATTTATTGGAGGTAGAAACAGTTGGGGTGAAATCTTAGATGTTTCTAAGTCTTCCGAGAAGTATGGTTTTGGGTTTTGACACTTGGATTGAAATATAGTTTCCAGATAGACTGGTGCACAGAAGTAGTCACCTGGAAGAAGTTTCAGAAACAGAACAAACTCCTGTATCCAGTATTCTGGCCCAGAAACCTTACCAGGCCAACATGTGTGTAGTACCTCTAAAGCTCTTCCCTTTTCCCCAACAATGGCAACCACTATCTTAAACTTTATCAGCCTTTTTACAGAACTTAGTGAATTATTATGAAGCGAATGCCCACATTATGCTCACCACCCAGGTCAAGAAACTAAACTTTGCTAGCCACCAAAAGCCCTCCCATGGGCCCCTCCAACCCCTATGCTAAACGCAGCCAACCCCTCCCTTCAAATGTAACTTCCGTCCTCATTTTCATATAAGCATTTCCTTGCTTTCATTTTTGTACTTTTGTCATCCAAGCATGAAACCCTACACATTAAACTATGTTGCATCTCGATAGCTTGGATGGCTCTCGGGGCAATTTCAAACAAACAATTCTACAGCGTATGATTGATAATCTAATCAATATATTGATTTATAATTACTTGCCATTGCCACCCTTCAACCTTTACTCTGCCTGCACAAAAACTTGGAATTATGAAGCTTGCCGGAGAGACAAGTGAAACTGGTCATGAGAAAGAAACAAATCAGTAACTAGCGCTTTAACCCACCTTCTGAAGAGGCCCAGGAATGAACCAGCAGGGAGCAAAAATTAACTATCTTCACTTAACTGTGTTCTCCCGCAGGCCAAATTTGTGATTTGTGATTCCTAACAGACAGATTTGCATTTTGCCTGTTTGTATCTTACCTAGTCTATGAATGAACAGAGGATTCCAGTCTCCAGCCCTGACAGTCCCTTTTTCCTTGTAAAGTGCATTTATTCATCACCTCGTTAACATGAAGAAAATGAACAAAATATAAACCAGTTAGATGGGAAGACAGTAGGGGTGGTCTACCATTAAATTCTAAGCTAGAAGAAGAGAGGGCCCCAGGAACAGATAGATGATAAGACTTCATGGCCATTGCAAGTCTTTCTTTCCTTTATTATTAGTATTTCATTCAAATATGGGTCCAAGACACAGGGGTGGGGTGTGTAAGTGGAAATTGAAGAACAACAAAAAGAATTCTCACACACATACACACACACACACTCATATACACACGCCCAGAGAAAAAACAACCCTCCCCACCAAGAGTGCTTGTTGCATACAGTATTTCTTTTGGCAAAGTTTAGACATGTCTTTCTAGTTAACAAATGTATTCTGCTGTCAGCTCCTTTTAAGAATTATACTCCATGCTTCATGCCAAATAACCTCTTTAAATATTAATAAATAACTCAAGGTATCTTAGAGAGTCTGTGCTTGAGGAATTATTCTAATACTTTGAATAGAAATGACAGAGGGAATCCCCCCTTAGGTATCTGCATCCAGGAGCAAGCTTCCCCAAATTCTGCCTCTAGACTGGTGCACTCCCAAAAAAGAAGGGAATAAAAAGGAAGTTGATTTATCTTATTTCTATGAGCTATATGGTACACAGACGCACTGTAAACTCCTCCTACACTGTGTGGTTTCATTGTCAAGATCCTCCATTGTTAATCCAAACCAGGCCATCCTGATCTTGCCATGTCACCAACATCACAACATTTGCTGCTTAGATAAACAAGAATAGTCTTAAGTAGATAGTTAGAAGAACTCACTGGATCTTTTTCTATCTGTGCCCATGTGGTGGGAACTTGAAGGAATCTGATTAATCTTGTTGCCATGGGGCATGTCTTGTGTCTTATGTGTCGCCATCATAAATTGTGTATATGTGTGTGTTTTCTAGGCTTTATCCCAGTCAGCTGATTTTTAGTTCATCTTTCAGAGGCCTTTGATATGCATACACCAAGGCAAAAATGATTTTTCTTTCAGTTATCTTTAAAATATTACAAATTATCCCTTCTGGAAATCACCCTTCTCTTATGGACTTTGTCCAAGAGATACAAACAACTTTAGAGTTGAGATATTCATCAACTCAACTTTATGACATCAGCAAAGGCTGAGATAATTTACAGAGGAGTGTGAAGTTAGAGGAGGCTGGTCTTATAAGGTGACCTGTGTCTCAGCCTTCCTCACAGGGGAAACTTAAGAGGATATTGACTCTAGCTCTTGGCTTCTTCCAACACAATCTCAAACAAGAGCCTTCTAGCTATACTCACCCTGCTCATCTCAAGTAGAACTTAATATCTAAATTCATGACTATTTAGTTGCATTATTCTTTCATTATGAGATTAATATGCTGTTAAAGCAAATCTCATGTTTAAGGGTTTTTGATCTTGTTTTGTTCAGACTTAGGGGATTTATGTCATAGAAAATATCACAAAAGATGATGATAAAATTATTATATAATGCAAAAAATTAACTTATATACATAATAAGTTAATATTTGAGTAAAATGTATGTCTATGTATATACAGCCATATATGTTGTGCATGCATATATATACACACAGGCATTCATTACATGAGCTACTTATGTTCTATCAAGTTGCTGTTAATGCTGAATTAGAGATATTGAAGCATTGTTCATATGGGAAATACAGGGTTAGATTTCTGTGAACCTCTGGTCACAATAGTTTCATCAGCTGATCAATACATAATCTTGCATTATGCGTGTTTCTGTTTAAAGACACCTTATTTAATATATATTGTTGAGCCTTTGATATTGAACTCATGGCCAACCGCACTGTAATTCATGCCTAAAGAAATCTTATGTTACAAAAGTATTTTCTCTGTAAGCCACACCATAGCCTTCTTGCCCTAAGGAACAGTAGACAGCACTTTAGCCCTACTCTTGGGGCCATTTTAAACAGCAAAGTCACCAACAAAAAATACAAAAATGTAAAAAATGTGAGATTAAGTATATTGTGTAAGGGACACTTGTTTATTTTATGGGAGCTGAAATGAGAACAGGGAACACTGCCTTGCTTATAACTCAGCTGAGAACATGTGTCTGTAGCGACTCAATTTTTTTTTTTGTTACTTTCTGCATGTTAGTGAGTGACTATGAACTGCTGTAAGTATTGATTTGGGGATTGCAGATAATTGTTCCTGAGTAGGCCAGTTTGACAATGTGGAATCCACAAATAATGAGGAACAACTCTAGAGTATAGTGATCATATATCACAATCATATATATATATATATATCATGTTCATATTGAAGCACCATAATTACCTGAATTATCCCTTCACTGTTAAGCATTTA
This sequence comes from Nyctereutes procyonoides, assembly GCF_905146905.1. Classification (NCBI taxonomy): domain Eukaryota; kingdom Metazoa; phylum Chordata; class Mammalia; order Carnivora; family Canidae; genus Nyctereutes; species Nyctereutes procyonoides. The sequence continues at coordinate 10,474,990 of NW_026575159.1, forward strand.
GGTGTTTGTAAAATTTAGTATTTGTAAATAAAGCTTCAGTGAATGGATTTGTGTGTAAATGTATATGTCTACATTTCAAATTATTTCCTTTCATGGAATTTCTCAGAGTATCATAGGTATGAAATCAAAAGGCAGGACGATTTCCAAGCATTTGTAATAAACTATTTAAAGACTTGGCTAAAAGTACAATCCCACTAGTAATGGGTAAGCTGGCTTTTCCAAAAGGGTGAGATGCTCCTCATGATCCAGCCCTTGATTATCTGTCTGGAACTTATCTCTCACCACCACTAGGATAATCCTACCAGGCAACCATACTAAACTACTCACCAGCCCAATAATACCCAATAGCTCTTGGCCTCCGTGTTTGGCTTCTGCGCCTTCACTGCTTTTCCCTTGGCTAGTACCTCCTTATCTTTCTCATTCCCTATTAGAAGCTGCTTCTCCAACATGTCTTACCTGATAGTTGCCAAGTCTGAATCAGGGGCTTCTCCTGTTTGTTAATACTAATCTCTTTCACTCTTACCTGGCACAGACCTCAGTGCCCTGGAACTAGACAATTTACTTGCCTCCTCATCTAAATTTTAAGCTCTTTGAAGACAGGATTCTGTGTTATTTATCTTGCATCTAAACCCTTCCACACTGCACCTCACCTAGTAAAGATTTGTTGAAGGGACTAATCAATGAATAATGTATGAATGAATTGCATACTTTCTCACCAAATCCCTGTTGTGAAAATGAGTGAACAGGATATGTTCACTCACAGGGAGTGACAGCACATGGTCAGTGACGGGGGTCAAGAGTAATGACTGGGTTATATCTGCTCACTCTCTTTCTCCCCGATATCCAGTGCAGGGCAGAGCTCAAGATCACAGGCTTGGCACTCAACATGGGTTGAAATCCTAGTGCAGCCACTTATCAACTCCACAGCTTTGAAAAGTCATTTTTAATTTTCTGAGCTTCAGTTTCTTCATCTCTAAAATTATAATGATAACACCTACCTCTAAGTACCATTGTGATGATTAAAAGAAAGAATCTACGTAAAATGTTTTATATCCACATAAAGTCTCAATATGCACCTGGACATTAAAAATCACCTCAATCCATTCTGAACTCTGTCATATGAAACTTTCAAAACCTGTTGGGGTTTCATCCCCTATGTTCAAAAGGTCTTTTCAGCTCCACTTGGTCCTGTTGTGTCCTCTCCACACATGCCCTTATCCCTAGGACACTTGAGACTGTCCTCACTCCTTGTATCTCCCACCAAAATGAATGGGGGTCCTTGTGTTTGCCTCCCCCCTGGTCTTACTCCCTAATGACAGCTCATGTGCAGTTTCATTGCCATCATATTCTCAGCTTCTTACACAATGCATGACCAACAATATACTCATAAAGGATTTCAAATGAGTAAATAAATGGATTCTTCCTTTGTTTTCTTTATCACAATCTTTCGAGTCCCATGTCAAATATCATTATAATAACCCTGTCAAATCCAACTACTCATCAATATCTTGCACCCTGTCTGTCTTCCTATAAAACTTTTGGACTTTGACACAGTTAAATTTGATTCCTTCTACCTTTGAATCCCATGGTATTTTATTTATATTCCCACATGCACCTGACTTTTTACCTTGAATTATATTTATTTATCTATATCATCTACTTTTCAGAATGTGTTGTTCTAAAGATTGTATCTTAGTAGTTTCTGTATCTGCCAAGTATAATGTCTCACGCATAGTCACTAATCAACTGATATTTGTTGGGTTGAATCTATTGAACTGATTGTAAGATTAAGTCCTTCTTTAATACCACAGAGCACCAATATCTACACAATATCCTGTAGTTAGATATTGTTAACTCCCTTTTACAAATTAAGACACAGAGAAAGAAATAAATTGTGTAACATGGGACTTTTGAAATAAACTAAAGAAAACTTGCCTCTGCAATTCCACAGCCAAAGGGAAGTACATACATGGATCCAGTTAGTGTGCAACTCAATTTCTCATGCCTGCACATGTGTTAATAGTTACATATTTATTATTTCCCTCCAACCTTCTTGTTACTTCATTATCCAGGCAACTGTGACCTTCTATCTATGTTCCTAAAACCTTAATTTTCAAAATTCTCAAAGGTCTATTTTCTGTGGTCTGAGATAGACAGCCAAAGGATAATACATGATCTTGATTAACAGCCTTCCTAAACATACTAAAAATAATATTAATAATCATAGTAATACCTTTTCCTTGTACACTACTTTATAGTGTACATATATCCTATAATTTGATCCTTACAACCACGCAATGAGGCATTTAAGGCAGGTCCTATTATCCCTGCTTTGCAGATGAGGAAGCTGGGACAATTACATGAAAGGTTAATTGATACTCAAGGTAATTCACTTGGTAAGTGGCAGAGACATGAGTCAAATCCAAGTTGTCTAACTTGAATTTCTTTCCATTCCATCCAAGTGTTTCCTAGGAATGCTCAAGAACAACACTGAGAAGGGAAGATAAGAAGGAGTGGGAAAAAAGACAGGAAGAATATGACAAGAGTGAGTGGAAATGATTAGATTACTTTAGGAATATTCTAATTTAAGAATATTCTAGAATGTCTGTGTGTGGAAGGGAAAGTTCAGCTTTGAAAATTATGTTCTACATACACCAATGAACATGGTAGATATTTCATTCAATTTTGTGGAGGAAAGCATGCATTCTCAAATCTGAAATCTGAAAACTAAAATCTGTAAAATCGATATGCAGGATCAATTTGAGGGTCTTATTTACAAGACTCCAAAATGCAATAGAACTCACGTTTACATTAGTCATTTTTAAAGGTTAAAAACACGTGAATAAAATAGTATATGCTGCTTCTTGCTCAAAATTGTTCTTTATCACTAAATCTTCAAATTTGGCATGGAATGGAATCTCTACCCCACTCCCCAGTAAGTGAGTATATCATCTTTCCCTAAAATGAAAATAATATACATTTTTTACTGATTATGTTTTTGTAAAAATAACTCAAGCACAAGAGAAAATATAGAAAAGGTTGAAAAAAATCACCTCTAATCTCACTGCCCTATTACACGAACCGTATAAACAGAAAATTCCCTTTTGTTTGTTTGTTTGTTTTTTAAACAAAAATCAGATCCTCCCATACACACTATTTTGTGCTGCTTCCCCCTTCCTCTTGCTGTCTCTAGCATCCTTCAGTGAGTGAAGCTGAATGTCTGGCATCTGCATTTCTTCAGCTCTTTATATATTGAGTCAAAGACAGTGGAACCCAAAGGAAACCACATGTGTTGAATCTCTGACATGTGAATTAAACCCGAAGTGAGTTGTTATGAATATGGCTATTTGCTGATGACAAAATTGCTGGGGATTAAATTTAAAAGCACTAAGAAAGCTGATAAATATAAACTCTCATGACAGATACTCTGAAATGTCAATAAAATATTTCCCAGAGAAACAGAAAGGATACTCTCTTAGAATATAATAGAAAGAAAATAAATTTTAATGAAATTTTAAGTTCAAATGAAACTTAAATGTCACCTAACATGAACTTTCATAAAAATATATAGACATACAACCTGATTTAACACATACATCTGTAAATATAAAAGCTTGTCCATTTTTTTGAAATTTGTATGGTTTATATGAATTCACTATGCTCAAGAAAACTAATATTTTTTAATGTTTTTTTAAAGCCTTAAATATTTTCAGATTATTGTAATAACTGCCATGACATGCTGAAGAAGGTGAAGAGGAAGACTATGGACTAGGAGAGTATCTTACTACCAGCAGGGTATCAAAACACCTTTTGCCTACCACCTGCCACAGTAAGATAAAATAAAAATACATCCAAGACAGTCTCACAAGGCATTTAAAGTAATATGTGAATTTTATTTTATTATTATTATTATTTAAGATTTTATTTATTTATTCCTGAGAGACACACACACACAGAGAGAGGCAGAGACACAGGCAGAGGGAGAAGCAGACTCCATGCGGGGAGCCCAATGTGGGATTTGATCCTGGGTCTCCAGGATCACACCCTGGGTATGAAGGCAGGCACCAAACCGCTGAGTCACTAATATGGGAATTTTAATTATAGTCTGTAAATCTTCATCCATTTATCATAAAAATAAAGAAAAATTCTAGTTAATTAGTGAATATTCTAAATTAAATTGTCGTAATGAAATGTAATCATTGCTCTTAAACATGAGGCATTTTCTAGTATGATATTAAAAAGTTTTAAAATGAATTATAAAAATATCTCATACACATAGCAAAGGTATTCCTAAAATAAACAACGATAAAGGCAAATAAACAAACAAAATATGCTTAACCACCAGAATTTTTGCTAAAACAAATGGGAAAACAAATTAAAATGTTAAATTCATAGGAGGGATCTTTATTTAGATGAAAATCGTGAATATAATACTTCACTTAAAAGAACCTTCTGATTTCTTTCCTTTGAAAGGTTTAATTTGAACTGTAAAAAATTATATTAAAGTAAGATATATACATATAAAATGCTTAGGTATTTGAGAACAACTTTTAAATAATTATAATTGAAGTAATAACTGAATTATGGTGTGTCCAAATTATCTCCAATTTTGAATTACTAAACGTCTATGACATTTGTCCCAGCTATTGCTGAACATTTTAACAGATGGGCTATTTTGTCACCCTGAAGAGGAAAGAACAATATCTTCCTTTGCCTTAAGGTCCAATCTTTTAAGGCCAAATTCCTGGATCTCTGTGAAGTGGCCAGGATGGGGCAAAGCCAACTCTAGAAGAAATAGATCCTGAAATTCTTCTCTGAATAGGCTAATATGTACCTGAGTTATTGGGCCAGGGTCAGAAACACTCAGATTCCTGAGTGGCAAAGTATTTCTTCCTTGTCATACACAGTTGCCTTGTCATACCAGCCAAATCACGCATATATAAAGTAAAATTTTTAAAAATTAAAAAAATGAAGATAAACAAAGTAAAATAGTATTTTCCTTAGTGCCATTGTTAAAATGAATACCTTGAAAATGTATTCAAATATGAATTTTGTCTAAGATCTTTAAAACAAATTTTGTAAAATCATTTAGACAATAACATCAAATTTTCCTTTTTCTTCAAGTGTCTGCATCCAACCGAGTAGGCACTTCTGTGTTCTACTCTGTTTGGAGGTTAATTACATGCCCATTTCCACACTGGCTAGTTAGCTCTTAAAGGGTAAGGTTCATGCCTTGTCATCTCTGCAGTCCTCAGAGGACTCAGTGCAATTTCTCCTATATACCACATACCTGAATTGACCTCTCAGCAGAATTCAACACTATTAATCAATTTTCTCTTCCGACTCTCTTCTCTCTTGGTTTTCTTTCTATGACCCAGACTACCCTTTCACAGTTTCTTCTTGCTCCTCTTCTTTCTGACCCTTAGATAGTGGAGTTTCTCAGAGCTCTGTCCTGTAACTTCTAGGCTGCTCACTCTATGCACATTCTTGTTAGGCAATCTCAGATACTCACATGGCTTCAATTACCATCCATAAAAGCAAATCTGAAATTTATATCTCCAGCTCAGACCTCTTTTTTGAGCCCCAGATCATGTTTTCAAATGCTTACTTGTCATCAACAATTGAGTGTCTCACAGGCACCTTAAAAGCAACATACTCAAAGTGAGTTCATTTGACTTTCCCCGAATTTGTCTTCCTTGTCCAGCTTCCTCAAAAATCCACCATTCACTGAGGTGCCTAAGCCAGAAATCTAGGACACTATCTCCCCATATCTAAGGTAATAGCCAGGTCTCATGAGTCTATATTCTGATTATCTAGAATCTATCCCATCTCTCAATCTTCACAGCCATGTCCCTGGTCCAAGTTAGTGCTTAGACTCTGTAATAACTCAGAACAGTCTCTTGGTTTCTACTCTCTTGCCTCCCTTCACATTGTCCTCCACACTCATCCTGAGATTGAGTTTCTCAGAAACTCCTGCTGAACATCTTCTGGCTTCCTGTTGTATTTGGAATAATATACAAAGTCCGTATCATTCCTGCACTATCAACCTCTGGACTAGCTCTTGGAGACCTCATCTTACACTTCCCCTCACTCAGCTCTACTTCTTGGTTATCCCACCATTTCTCAGGTCAGGACGTGCAAGCCTCACTAGTCTCTTGTCTAGAATGCCCGATCTCTTCTCTCTTTCACTCTTCTAACCTAACATTACTCTTACTCCTTCTTTACTTCTTAGCCTTCATGTCACTTCCTTATGAGAATCTTTTGTCTTTGTTTTCCAGCTCGGGTACGACTATTACAAGCTCTCATTTAAATTTTTTCTTGTTTTTTATAACATTCATCACATAAACACTTATCTAAAAGTGGTAGACTGCCAGCTGCATGCAAGCAGAGGCCAGCTAGGTCTTCTTTGCTGACAAAAAGTGTGTTGGACACCTTTTGGGTGTCCAACAAATGACTGATACATAGTAGGTGCTCAAAAAGTATTTGCAGGACAAATGAAAGAACAAATTCATGAACAGAAGCTGCTCAACAAATGTTTATTGGAAGAACAGTTGTGCATCTCACTAAGTATTAGGCAATTCAGCTTTTAAATGTATTGCCAATATAGTTTTGGAAGAACCAAGGAAATGATCAGTTATATTCTATTCTTATTCTTGTTTCCACAAAGGATTAAATGTGACTACTTCAGGAATATTAATTCCAGATTCAATAACATAACTCATATGCTTAGGAGAAAGTGGAATTTTTTAACAAATGCTAAGATAGTCTAACTTGCTCATTACTGGTGGACAAATACTTGCAAAGATTTATTATTCCAAAAATGGCTTAATTATCTTCAACAGTTCAGATGAAAGAAATCATCTGTTCAGATTTTAAAAGGCACATTAGAAACATACATTTAGTTCTAATCTAAATACATTAAGAGGAATTGTTTTAAATAAATCAGGAAAAAAAGATCTGGTTTACTTACTTGCTTTTACTGAAATGTTAAATATTAGAGTTCCAGAAAATAATAGATTTCTATATTCTTATAGTATATGTCCATGTAAGTATAAGTATAACCTATCATATTTATCAACTAAAAATTCAGTGTGGCAGAGAAAAATTATATGAGTTGATTTGCCTTTGAATTTTGTCTTTATTTTAAAAAGGTTAGAATTTAGCTGTTTTTTTCTAATAATAAGCATACATGTAACTCCCAAATAATAGAATCCTTATTTAGTAAGAAGACCAGGCTAGCTCACTTATTTCTCAAATGAGAAAAGAGATAATATGATCAGCCTGTGTTTTAGTAAATAACATTTCTCAACTATTGCAGAGAATTTTCACACTTTCTGAAATCATGGAACCTTTTTATTTAAAATTTGTTGAACCTGATTCACTTAAGGTCTAAATATTTATAAGGTAAATAGAAATCAAGCTAAATTTATCTCTTTGGTAGCTAAAGGTCTATATTGGGAAGTGTGTTCTATAATAGGTAAACATCAGAATAGGAGGGTGAGAGTTTAGAGAATTTTATTGGAAAAAAAACCTCACTTTAATATTTATATTTTCCATTTATACTTTCTTCACAGAAGTTTGAAGCACTTAGGATTTGTTTTTTGGGTGTGGTACCTGATTATACTTGTGGATAATTTTTTTCTTCTGAGATGAAGAGTAGGGCATACATTTAAAAAGCCTGGAGTCATAAATAATATCCACATATAAACTTTAAAACAAAAAAACAGTAAGCCCACCACCCTCCAACCTTATAAAGTCGGTTCCACTTGAGAAAATTGGGCACTAGCACATTTTCAAGACAACTAAGAACAGAAGAGCAGGTCAAAAGCTTTGGCATAAGATTAATACTTGTAGTACTACAAAATGCCAGTTAGTGGACAGTAGCAGAATTCAGACTCAAATCCATGCAAATTTCTACAGGTGCTTAATGTTTAAAACCATTAACTTGAGTGAGATATCAATACTATTGAACACTGGCTGATTTTCAGTTATATTTTTATACAATATTTTCAAATAAAGACTGCTGTATATTAAACTCAATTCCTCTTCTTTCCAACCCGAGGTAATAAATCAAGAAAAGTATTTCAGTTCACTTATTGGAAACTATTTCAACTCCTACTCACCAACAGATTAGAACAGGTTAAGCAGGTATTTTATAGAAGTATTAAAATGATAAAGCCAAATATCAATCAGTTTAACTGCCAAAACCATAATGTAGCTTCACATAGGACTGGGGAAAGGCGAATTAGTCATGTCAGGAGATGGGGCAGCTTTGTGGGCATGACTCAGAAGGTATTACATGCCTACATCACCATGTACATACAGGTTGTATTTTAGAAGCAAATCTTTCCTTTGATGATCATTTATTTATGTAGCACATTTCCTTTCATAGGCTTTCAAGGAGGAGTTTCTGAAATAGGGATCACATAATCTGCCTCTGGTGGAAATACACACGAGTTCTGTGTCAGGAGCCACTGTCTGCCTTTAGTATCTTGTCATTGTCTACTGAAGGATCTTAGCTGAGTCATGAAAGCAGAGCATTTCATAGGTATAATCCACTTTAGTGGTAATCTGATCCAAATCCCTCACTTTACAGATGAATAAGTGAGGACCAGAGAGGCTCAGGGAGTGGATTCAGGCCATGTAAAGTGTTTGTTAGCAGAAACAAAATTAAACACTGGGCTCCTGATTCCTAAAGTAGGTCTCTGTACCTTTAACAGTTGTCTCTAGACTTCTTTTCATGACTTCCACGTTTCAAATAGTCATTTTTAAAATACAGGATCAGTGTATACTTGCCAAAATTGAGTTTGCCAGAGGAGACATTAAAAACACATCCATTAGCCACTGATTATTACTATTATCTAGTAGAAGTAATGGCATTCTGACACACAAAAGGGAATATTCTGAATTAAATAAATTTTAATTTATGGAAATCTTACTTTGCTTGTTTTGTCATAGGCCAGTAAACACTTCATCAGACATCAGAATTCACGCTAACTGTTGTGTCCCCTGTTGGAAGATCCCTGTCCCCAGTGCACACAAGAAGAGAATTTTCTCAGGAGAATAAACTTAAACACTAGGTTGAAAAGATTATAACATTTTCTTCACTTCCTTCTTTCTCCTTCTTCAATTCTGATGAGCTGTCGCAGTGATAGTACATTCTTATTTCTGAACGAGAACACCTTTTCTGGTTTAAGCTGTTTTGTGAAAAGTTAGTGTACACTAGAGTAGCCACCAACTACATGTAGTTATTAAATAATTCAAATGTGGCTAGTCCAAATTGAGATGTGCTGAAGATACCAGATTTCGTACAAAATGTGACATAAAATATACATAAATAATGTTCACATTGATTACTTGCTGAAATGATGATAATTTGGATATATCAGATTAAATGAGATGTATTATTAAAGTGAATCTTGCCTGTTTGTTTTTCCTCTTTAAATGTGGGTACAGGAAAATTTAAAATTACATATGCAGCTCACATTCTGGCTCTCATTCCGCTTCTGTTGGACAGCACTGGTGTGTAATGGAGCAAGCTCTGTGGCTGAAGTACTCAGGATCCCCACTTCCTCCCCTCGCTCTCCCCATTGCTACCCTCAGGGGTCACACACGGCTTAGTCTCATTTCTCGCACAAGGACTGCAGCCTAACAGCGGAGTGTGCGTCCCATATTCGGTGAGATGATGGTTCAGGAGGCATGACTCTTAGAACTATTTTTCCTTCTCAGTGGATTATTTTAGGTAAGTGTAAATTCTGCGTCTTCCGTGAGCTCTACAGGGATAGAGCAGAGAGTAGTACTAGGTTCTCTGAAATTCCAGGAGCATCTAAATAAATTCAGGTGCTTATCCATATAGGCTTCTAAAGTAGATTGTGTCCACCCTGTGGAATACAAATAGGAGGCAGTACCACTATCCTGGAAGCCTTTATTACACTGTCCACATTAGTAAACAGAGCACACAAGCAGAAACATTCTGAAAAAGCAAATAGAAAAAGAATGTGAATCCAAAAACATTTGGAAAGCTTAACAACGTTACATCTTTTTCTTCCATTTTCCTAAATTAAAGACATTGTCTGTGACAGCAAATTGAGGGATTTTCCCTGTAATTTGAGAGTGACCACAGAAACTGTTGTTTTCTCTAAATCTTGATAAACTCAACCTTTTTTCAATTAGTGGAACCTACTGACGTTAATGTATAACAGTAGATTACTATTTTCTCAACATGTAATTCCATTTGGTGGTTGGGTCATAGGTGGTAGTTTTATAGGTAGAATGGCTGGTCTATGGCATCACAGAATTGTTCAGCACAGTTTTTGATAATAACCTTACCCTACCTTCCAGGTATACTGCAGCTGAATACAAGGGGAGACTGTTTGAATGCATTGTTTAAAATGTCTCTGGTGACTCACCAGCCCATGGCCTCTGTCCAGTTAAACTGGTAATCTCCAAGTTGGCAAGGCCATGTTTTTGTGTTATTTTCTGAAAGGCTTCACAGCCATGGCTGTTGCCATGAGATTTTACATAAGGGGGAAAAATGTCCATGTCTTACGTCATGAACTTAGTCCACCCTGTATATGGCTGCCAGATGAATTTTCTGATACATATGCATCTTGCTCATCATTTCAAAACCAACAGTATATCATGACCTACTAGTTCTAGAGCATCTGGTGTTATTTCTATCTGACACCGGAGCCTTTCATATATAAACTCTATCCGTATCCACTTTTCTTTCCTATAACTGGAACTTCTCCTTGTTTTAGTCCAACTTTATGATCTTGAAAATTCTACCTCCATGTGTCTGTTCTTGCATTTCCCACTACCAGACTTGCCATCATTTCCGTTCATTAGCTATCCACATTCTAGAAATTTTTCAAGGTCCTTCTTTCATGACTCTTCTGTCCTTCAAAGATCTCTTTATTCTCCAAATGAACTTACCACTAAATTATAAACACCCTGACTTCTCTCTTTGTCCTCCATTTGTTAGTCTTTCCTCCTCAACTGGATTGTAAATTCCTCGATATTGCACATCAAACTCACCAAAGTGCTAGGCCCATATATAATGTCCTGTTTAAGAACAAGGATGTGTGTTCCCATAAACTTGCTTCAAAAATTCTAGCCCTAAAACATGTGTAATCTTTACAAGGTGAATTTTGTTGTGTGTAAAATAGTGATAACAGGACCTAATTCATGGTTGCTATTGGGTTACATAGATATCCAGAATAGGTGTCCTATCTATTGTCCTTCTCCAAGAGAAGTTTTTGATATGAGTAGATGAAGGGAGTATATGAGGGTACTGGATAGACAGTATGGAATAAAATGATTGTACTATAGACAGAGAAATGGGTACAGAGACAAAAGTGAAGAGTGTAGCTACCAAATTCATTTTGCATAGGGATAGCTTTCATTATACCTATTTCATTATATTTCTATTTATTGTAGATCACTGGCATTTAGCTTTTTTATGTAGCTCTTAGAAATGTAATGCAGGAAAAAAAAGAAATGTAATGCAGGGAGTAGTTATAATATGGAAATCACAAGTATACTTAAAAAGGATAATTTTTTTAAAAAAAGGATAAATTTTTAAAAAACGATTTCAGTGTTTACATAGGCACTTGAGGCTAGATAAAATTTTCAGTGGTGATGCCTAGATTTAACAAGGGCTATATGTCTAAAGATTTAGACAGAATAAAGATGACATGATCCAAAAAACAGTGTGACATATCAACTAACAGCTCTAATGACAAAGACACTGATGTCAAAGGGTTAGGAAAATTTTGAAAAAAATTACTTCATGGGATATTCGATTGGCCTAAAAGCAGCACTGCTGAATTAATAACTTATTTCAAATAGCTTTTGTAGTCTGGTCAACAAATAAGTATTGGAAATAGCTGGTAACTAGTTCATCATCATCCTAAAATTTTATTAATTCAAGTAGGTCAAAACACATTATTCTGGTTTTTTTTTCCCTTCTTTCCTTTTTATCTTCTAATTGTGAAAATGGGGGAATCACCTTACAGTTTTTGTCACATATCTTGGGGCAGGCACAGAAGTTGCTTCCTTCTCTCTGCTCTCTTGATGGTGAGTCAACTCCATTGTATCATAACTATTTGTTTTCTTGCCTGTCTTATTCCCAGACTGTAAATGCCTTCAGCCAAGGATCAGGACTTTGCCATCTTTCTGTCTAGAATATCTAAGCCAAAGCCTAAGTCAGATACTTTTTCATAGAAATGGAAGATAAGTGAATTTTTTTTTAAAAAATGATTCATGAAAATTAGTACTATATTACAAATTTTGGCCTTTATTTCAATATTTTGTTAAATTCTGTAAATAATTGTATTACCTAAAATAAAGTAAACCGGGATGGCTGGGTGGTTCAGTGGTTGAGTGTCTGCCTTTGGCTCAGGTCTGATCATGGGGTCTTGGGATCAAGTCCCACATCCGGCTCCCTGCAGGAAACCTGCTTCTCCCTCTGCCTATATCTATGCCTCTCTCTGTGTGTCTCTCATGAATAAATAAATAAAATCTTAAAAAAAAAATAAAATAAAGTAAAACTAACTTTTATTCCGATCTTTTGTACTATGTGCTCAGGAACAGTTTTCTAAATGAATAGCAAATGTGTGAATATGTGAATAATACACTTTCTAAACAACATCATAGATCTCTGATTATAAAACTCACTCTTCATATTTTAACATTTCAGAAAACAGGGTGTGTCTTTTAGTTTATCTAATAAGATATCACTCTTTCGTAATTTTTTTTTAATGAGCTTTGCTAGTTTGCATGTTTTTTATGTTAGTTTGTTTCAAGTTTTTACTTAAATTCTAGTTAGTTAACATAGAGTATACTATTAGTTTCAGGAGTAGAATTTAGTGATTCATCACTTACATATAACACCCAGTGCTCATCAACTATTACTCACCCATCAAAAAGAATGAAACCTTGCCGTTTGCAATGACGTGGATGGAGCTAGAGTGTATCATGCTAGGTGAAACAAGTCAGTCAGAGAACGACAAATACATGATTTCATTCATATGTGGAATTTGAGAAACAAAACAGTTGAACATAGGGGGAGAGGGGGCGAAAGAGGGAGGCAAACTGTAAGAGATCCTTAACTATAGAGAACAAATTGAGAATTGGTAGAGATGAGGTGGGCAGGGATGGGCTAAATGGGTGATGGGCATTAAAGAGGGCACTTGTGATGAGAACTATCTCATAATTTAAGTGGCAAATCCTCTTTTTTTAAAAGATTTTATGTATTTATTCATGGCAGACACACACACACACAATGAGAGAGAGAGAGAGAGAGAGAGAGAGAGAGAGGCAGAGACACAGGCAGAGGGAGAAGCAGGCTCCATGCAAGGAGCCTGATGTAGGACTCGATCCCAGGTCTTCAGGATCACACCCCAGGCTGAAGGCGGTGCTAAACCGCTGGGTTACAAGGGCTGCCCAGCAACATCTCTTTTTTAAATCACAGTAAAAAAGAATTACAAAGAGATGACTGCCTACAAAGAGCAAAAGCTATGACCTGTTAAGCACTTTCTATGTGTGAGGCACAATAGTCTTGTTCAGTAGATATGAGCATTTTTTTGATAGATGAGCTCCCGGAGGCATAGGGAGGATAAGTAACTTGTCTTAAGGTCATAACCGGTACCATATGTTTGGTCTCTTGGATGAAAGGTTGACTCTTGAGAGAATAGTGAAGAAATGCTGAGAGTAGTTTTACTTCAAATTCTACAGGTTTTATGCTATGGTTTAAAATGCATCATGTATAGTACTTGTTAATCACAATAACTGAGTTTGTTACAATTCAACTATAGTCCCAGTTATACAAGTAAGACATTCAAGCTCTTCGTGTCACTTGCTAAAAATACACCCTTCTAAATTTTATTTTATTTTCATCTGAAAAGTTAAAAAAGACAAATCCCTCCTGGGCCCTAGAGAGAAATACTAAGTTAGACAATGCTTGCCTCTCTGATTTAACCCAGTTTTCAAAACAAATCCATTGCTGTGAATTCAAACATTAAAGTCAGTACAGCATCCCTCACTCATGCTCTTAACTATAAAGCTTCCTTCCATCATATGTCCTTTCCCCCACAGAATAGAAACAACAGCAATACATATTAAGTGTATACTTTCAGGGGGTGGTTTGAAGGGGATGCCAGACTAAGAGTACTTTCTATACATCCATGTACTTGTGTATATTGAGTGTTTACACACATACACACACACACACATACACATATTTTTTTCATTCAGTAAATATTCACTGACCACCACTACTACAGATTAGGCACTATAGAAGCCTACGTACATTCAGTATGAAATAAAATAGCCTGTTGCCTAGTGAAGAAAAAAGACAAACACAATTTATAATAGTCATAAATTATGGGGAAATAAATTTTTAAAAGGTAGAAAAACAGAAAGGATGCTAAAATGTGAGATATGAAAAACCTGGGTCCTGATATTATACGAAGTCGAAAATTTTTGTCCGTTGAATTAAACTAGTGTATGGTGACTGTGTTCAGTGGAAGCAAAGCAAAGTAAACCAAGTGGAGGGCTCATAGGGTGCAATTAAAGAGGTAGGAAACATTTAAAACTTCCATCAAGGTGATCATGACACAATCCCAGAGAGCAAGGGCATCATTTAATTTAATATGCAGAAATGTGATGGGATAGATTGGGAGATCGACACAGTGATCATATCAGAAAAGGTAAGAAAAATCACCTACTGCGTCTGGGGAAGAAAACTTTGCTGGTGAGGAGGACATGAGGATTGTAGTTGCCCTACCAAGGCTTTCCTCATAGTATAGTGTGAGAAAAATTAAGGCTGCCTTGGCTAAGTTAAACTTCTGAAGTTCATGTAACTCTCTTCATTTCAGCAGTCATCTGAACATTGGCTTGCCCTGAAGCAGTGGTTCTCTGTGCTGTTTGTCTCCCAAGAGACATGTGACAGTGGCAGGAGATAGTTTTAGTTGTCTCAACTGATGCAAGGGGGCTGTTACTGGCTTCTGGTGGGAAGAGATCAGAAACATTGCTAAATGCCCCACAGTGCTGAGGCCAGCCCCCTATAACAAAGAATTACCTGGTCCAAAATGTCAAGAGTGTAGAAGTTGAGAAATCCTGCTATACTGCAAGAAGTACTCTCAGCAAAAACAAAATGAAAGAGAAAAGGAAAGAGAGAGAGAAAATATGCCATACTTTCAAGATACAACTGCTCCTAGTGGGAGTTCTCTAGGAGCTGAGAGGGCTTCTGGTCTGTCAGGGACAAGAGGACAAGAACCTCACTCCTATAACCTGAAGAAATTAAATTCTGCCAACAAGAATGAGTTTGGAAGCAAAATTTCCCCCAGAGCCTATCAAAAAGAATGCAGCCTCCTGAAATGGGGCAGCTGGATTCAGTAGAGAGTCAGCAGAGAATCCTGCTCTCCTGTGCTATATCTCTGACCCACAAAAATAAGAGCTAGTAAATGGGCATTGGTTTTGAGCCACTAAGTTTGTGGGGACTTGTGTGTCAATAAAAGACTAACACAAGGCATATCAGACCAATCCAGTACGCAGTCTGGTGCATTCCAGTATACCTGGTTAGGCTGCAAGCTCCCCCTAGCAGGAATCAAACTTATGATACTCATTATTATATCCCTCAGCATCCATATAGTGTCAGGAACATGGCAGCCTTCAATAAATATTTGTAGACTCATTTCGTTGGCTTCATATTTTTTTCATTGTCAAGGAACATTGTTGGAATTTTGTGTACACAAACATAAGTATATTTACACAATCTGTGAACTTGTTTGATGTGAACCTAATTCAAAGACCCGAATCCATGTTGATTGTGCCTATTAATACAGGCTTCTTGTCAGGCGAGGTAGGTTCAAAACGCTGGAAAGACTGAATTACCATGGCAAAAGTCACACTCTCTAGAGGAACTGATCAGGTGATCAGGTGGTCTTGAACATGTAAGACTATATTTCTGGATGAATATGATAATTAGTGTTGTGTGTCAACTTGGGGGCGGTGGCATGGTGCCCAAGTGTTTGGTCAAACATTACTCTGAATGTTTTGTGTGAGGGCTTTTGGATGAGATTTACATTTAAATAGGCGATCTTTGAGTAAAGCAGATTGCCTTCCATCATGTGGGTGCATCTCATTTCATCAGTTCAAGTCCTGCATAGAACAAAGTTTATCTATTTAAAGCCTTAATTAAGTGCATTAGATTTCATGACTACTCTGAACTTCTGAGGTTTCCATTATTTAAATCTTAAAAAAAGATACTTGATAAAAAATATAGAATCCTTTCTCAAGTGCAAACTTTAGTTTCCCTCATATGAAATGCTAGCACATGCTAATTTATTTCTGTAAAACTTTATTGCAAATGTAAAATGTACAGTGCCATCTTACGTGAATTGCAAATGACTTCTTGGTCGGGCTCACTGGAATAAGTAGGACTTGAAAAGCTGAATTGAAATGGAAAGGAGCCTAGAAAGCAGAAGGAAAATATTTCTCTTTTTTCAACGTATCATAAAGGGAAACAAATGACAATCAAATGCTTACCTGGTTGTTAAAAGCATTGTCTAGTGTTATAAAATGGTCGAGAACTGAGGCAGTGTGTGATGGATGGATGGTATGAGTTTTGGCATTCTGTCACCATAGGTGGAATGAGGGGACTTAGCACTTTCCTTTGAAGAAAGAGATGGGAAAATCCCGATTTAGTAACATTTAATAGAATGAATATAAGCGATCTGATGTTGTTTTTATCTTATTAACCTGAGAAGAATATCCAAGAACGGAACTCAGTCAATAGATCTAATAAGTGATTCCTTGAGTTTAAAGTGTTTAGTATCTGTACAGGATATGAGAATAATAATAGTAACAAAACAACAACATTTCATCATTGCAGAGGATTTGCTATGTGCCGAGTATTGCTCTATACACTTTGGGGGTGATTATATAGTTATTCCTCACAAATAATCCTATGAAGTACATACTGTTTTTATATCCATTTTATAGAATGGGCAATTAAGACAGAAAGAGGTCAAGTGACCCATTTGAATCCAGCATGGGTGGGGAGTGGAGCCAGAGGCGCCTGGGTGGCTCAACTGGTGGAGCATCTGCCTTCAGTTGGGTCATGATCCCAGGGTCCTGGGGTCCAGTCTGCAGTGGCTTCCTGCTAAGCTGCTGGGGGACTGCTTCACTCTCTCCCACTCCCCCTGAGTGTGTTCTCTCTCTCCCTTGCTCCCAAATAAATAAATACAATCTTTTTAAAAATCAGTATCTCATTTACTGAAGAAATAATGAGGACCTATTTAAAAATTATTAATCTAATAAATTAGTTTATTCTTAATTAATTCTGCTTTAGCAGACCATTGAATTCAGAATAAAGTGTAGAAGTCACAACTTTACAAGAGAATCTTTCTTTTTTTTAAAAAAAAAGATTATTTATTCAAGGGAGACACAGAGAGAAAGGCAGAGACATAAGTAGAGGGAAAAGCGGGCTCCTCACAGGGAGCCTGATGCAGGACTTGATCCCAGGACCCTGGGAAAGGCGGATGCTCAACTGCTGAGCCACCCAGGTGTCCCACAAGAGAATCTTTCTTGAAAAGGTATTGGAAACATTTTTTAACGCAGTAAATATATATACCCTCAGTGTGTATAATTACCCATCACATTAAACTCAAATTTTAGGGCTCTGCAACACAATGGATACTACACTGGACTTCTAAACTGAAACTTCAGGGTACGTCTCCATTTTTTTTTCTCCTATAAATCTATTACCTTTTTTCTTCACTGTCCCCAACCTGGAATGTACCCTTCAAAAAAATGTTTTATGGTTAGTTATTTCTTCACCTTGGTGCCTGTCAAACTCTATTTTAAGTTCTATCTTGTATGTCTCTATTTCACAAATCATTTCCTAATATCTATTTTTGAGAAATCAATCTCTTTTGAATTCCTATAATACTTTGGACCATTGTATGATCATCACATTTCTCCTCTCACTTATTTGTGTTCACGTTTTACCCCTATGGCAATTCCTTCCACTATACCTCAGTCCCATTGATTTCAACTCTTAAACATATAATCCATCCTCTCTCCTATGGCCTACATATGTAATGAGTAGACTCATTACACTGGGTTTAAGCTGATTTCTTGGCCTATCTTTGTCAATCAGTTAGGATGGTTTCAGCTGTGGTAGCAAAACAACTCACTCCACCCAGTCTAAACAATGAGGATGTTTTTGATCTTACAGAAACAGAATTCTAGGGACAGTATGAGCGTCGGGGTAGAAGCTACATCAGGGCTCAATGCTATTGTCATGAATCCAGTTTTCTTCCGCTCTGCAGATGGAGTGATTCAGCATTGCTCTCATGCCTTTCCTTCACATTTGCTAGATAGGTGCCATAGATCCATGTGTCACATCCAAACTCAAAAAATGCCCAGAGAACAAAAGAAAAATACATATCCCACAAGATAAAACCAAACCAAACCAATTTCTTCCCTTTCTCTCTTTCTTAGGAGCAAGGAAACTTCACTGAGAAATCTCCTGAAAGACCACATATTACCTTTTAGGCTTTTCATTTCATTCTAAATTCAATGGAAAGGGTTGTATTAGGGAACTTATTATAGAGAGCCAGTCGCTGAATTGGTAGACTAGTAAGGAATTGGTAATCAGTGAGAAATATGGAGTTTTAGGACGAGGCAGTAGAGATGGTTTAAGCAGATGAATTATCTTTCATGTGTAGAAACAAAAGGTACTGATGTTGGCTGGGGGATAGGAAAGGGAGGCTTCAGAGCAGACTTCTGGCATGAGCATGTTGGGGAATAGAGGTATCAATTACTGAGAAGGTTAATATCAGAGAAAGAGTTTTTGGAATAAAGGAATGTTGAAATTCTAGGAGTTGGTTTTTTAACATGTTACATTAGAAATATACAAGTAGATACTTCAAGTAGGCTCCCATTTATACAGGTCTGAAGTTCCAAAGAGACATGCAACCAGGAAATGGAAATATGGGAGTTGTTCCCTTAGGGATAGTATTCAAGGACATGGGAGTTGAGGACAGTACCTAGGAAGTACATGAAGAATGAGGATTAAGAGGACCCAAGGCTGAGGCCCATGGAACACCAAATAGAGAAGAAGGAGTTGACAAAGGAAAGTGAAAAGGAGAAGTCAAGGAGGTAGGGGGAAAATCAGGAGTGTATCATGTCAGGGATGCCAAGAAGATAGAGTGCCTCACAGAGGAATTGCTCAGTAGTAGGAAGGAAGGAAGGAAGGAAGGAAGGAAGGAAGGAAGGAAAGAAGGAAAGAAGGAAAGAAGGAAAGAAGGAAAGGAAGGAAGAAAAAAATTCAAAAGCTCACTCATGGGAATACGCATGGCTAGAAGGACAGAGATCTCCACTGCAATGTCTTTGGACTGTCTTCTTTTCTGCCCAACTTGGCACTACCTGAAGCTGTAAAATATTTAGAAACTGATCATTAAATGGGTTTTGAAAGCTCTTTTGTGCCGGTCTGTCTGCTTGCCTTTTATCTGATCTCTGCTCCCAGTTCTGTGTTGGAACATGCACTGGTTAGAATGTCCATTATTATCACAAATAATGAATTAGATGACTCATGAAGCCTGTGTCTTCAAAGTCAGACTTCCAGAAGAAAAATAAAAATTTCCATCATCTGAATGTCTGACATTGTATGGACAACGCTCGAACCCAAGGAATGAGCGGCTAATGATAGGATTTCAGGCAGTAGGCACCGAGTAGGTGAGGATATTTTAAAGTAAGGTATGAAATCATCTCACATAGACAATTCCTTGTACTGTTTTTGGCTTCACCATATATGGTGTTAAAAGAATACTGACATAACTGATTTTTTCCCTAAAAGTAGATTATGCTTTTGGTATTCCAAAGAATGTATCAATTCTACCAATGATGATGAAACCATGATAGTTTCAGGTGGATATAACTGGTAACTTCAGTTTATTAGTCTTTCAATGCCATTGGTGAACTATCCTTCTCATTGTCCAACTTCTCTACACCCACTATCTACCTACAGGGAGAAGTCAGTTTCCAGGTATTTCATCCCAAGCTCAAGGAAGAGGAGTGACTACACAAACTGACCAACAATGCCAAAGGGAAAGAACTCTTGCAGTACCTAAAGTTGAAACGTACCGAGTGTGTTTTTTCCTTTGGAAATTAGGAACAAGTACGTTTTAGATATTAAGACCAGGGCTCCAGTGTCAGAATGAACCAGAGTTCAACTCTCAGTTCCAATATCTACTTGATGAACTGACCCTGACAATACTTAACTGCTTTAAGCTCGTTTTCCTCACTTGTAAGTGGTAAAAATACTGTTCTCAGTGATTACTTGAATATCTGTGAGTTATTGTGAATATTAAATGTGTTAATGCAAGTAAAGTGGTTAGCCTTAAATAAATGTTATTATAACTGCAACTATCATTATTATCAACAGCTGTGTTATTCCCAAACCTAGGAAGAAATGGTGGGGGATCCTAAGCTGCTCACCTGTGAGATAGTCTCCAGCATTACTCTTTCTCTCTGATTATGTTTGCTTCCGAAGCTGGGAATGTGGTTTGGGCTCAGTGTCGTTTTCTGTAGGAGAAATCCAACTACAGATTAGATCTCTTTCCTGGCAATTGGCTTTGGGAAAGGGTGCTGTTTCGCTGGCTTTGACTCTAGTCTCTATCAGCCAATCTAGTCAAAACAAAAGGAATTCTAATAATTTAACCTAGATTGCTGAAATTCTACATGGAGTTTTGGGGACAAAACCCCAGCTAGTAAAGAAGTGTCTGTTGCCTTCCATACTCTTTGGACAAGAGAGAGGTTAGGTGACTTACAAGGGAAAGTGTTCAAAATGCTTGCTAGTTCTTGTCTTCCCTCTCTCTATTTGAATAATCATCACCCCTTTTCCTAACAAAATATGCAAGTGTTATTGTCCATTTATCTACCAGATAGGTCAACAAATTTATTTGATCATAAAAATGAAGTCAAGTATGGGATATATATGTTTCAAGTTGGCTAATAAGCCTATGTAATGAGGCATGGTATGATCAGTTAATGGAAAGTCCATTGACGTGAAAATTTGATTCACTTAATAAAAAATTAAGTGCCTAAAAATTTAATTTTGTATATCATATTTTTCCAAACTTTTAAAACCTTGGCATGCCTTTTTGCTTTCTGGAAGGAAGGGAGGGAAGGAGGAAGGAAAGAAGGAAGGAAGGAAGAAAGGAAGGAAGGAAGGAAAGAAGAAAAAAATGTAGTTTTACACACACTGGATCATTTGAACCTTACAGCAACGAAGTAGTAGGTGTTATTTTCATTCCTACTTTACTGATGAAGGTAAGGGTTCAAAAGTTTAATGGATTATCCAAGAAAACACATATAATAAATGATGAAAGTGTCATTTGATCCTATATGATCTGGCTCCAGGGTCCAAGTGCTTTCTCCACCAGACTTTTAGGTCTTTGTCTCATAGGAATGGGGAGCCATCATATTCTGAAAAAAGATTTAAACTCCTTCTTATGGCTTAAAGGGTCATATGTTACCTTTCCTACCATGCTTTCTGGTCTCATCACTCAATTTAAGGCTCCTTTGCTTTAGCCACAGTAGCTCTCGTTTGTTTATTGAATATCCCATAGCTCATTCCCACCTAAAGGTTTTAACACTCAGTTCCAGTTACCCATTGCTGCATTGCAAATCATCTCCAAAGTTGTGGCACAAAACAACCATTCTATTCTGCTCATGGACTCTGCTGATCACAGATTTGCATAGGACACAGTAGGGACAGCTTATTCACGCTCAATGTTATCTGGGTGTTCAGCTGAAAAGGCTCAAAGACTGGGGCGACTTTTATCATCCGAGGCATCTCTGTGCACATGTCTGGTGCTTGATCCTGGCTATTGGCTTGGGAATTCATTTGAGGCTCTCTGCCAGAACACCTGCTTTTTTCTCCATGTGGTCTGGGCTTCCTCAGTGTGGAAACTGGGTAATAAAAGTAAGCATCCCAAGAGAACAAGAGGGAATTATATAGCAATTTTATGACCTAGTCTCAAAAGACACTTAGCGTCACTTCCACAAGATTCCATTGGTTGAGATGGTCACAAGGTTCTGCTCAGATTCAAGGAAGGAGTGTCAACAGCATATTCTAAGTAGAGCATGTTGGATGGGATATATTGTCTTGGCCACCTTCGGAAAATACAATCTGCCATATACTCTTTACTCTGTGTAAGTAGTTTTTTCTTCTGCTCATTGTACCACTGACTCCTTCATGTTATTACAGTCATTCCATAGGTACAAATGTCCCCACCTATGAAAACTTGGTTTAACACAGTATCTTTTTCCTCTCTCAGCCTTTTTAAATCCTTGTTTAATATATATTTTGTCTGATTTTCTTTCTTCCTTCCTTCATTCCTTCCTTCCTTTCTTCCTTCCTTTCTTCTTTCTTTCTTTCTTTCTTTCTTTCTTTCTTTTTCTTTCTTTTTTCTTCCTTTTATTCTGTATCTATGTATCTATCAATCTTTCTATCCTTGATCAATCTACACCTACTTATTTATTCATCTATCTGTTGACCACCATGTTGTAAGACACAGGACAATGCCCACCACAGAGAGAGAGCAGATAGTCAATAAGTATTTGTTCAATAAATTAATGCAAGAATGAATCTAATGACATATGAGAAGTTATCAGATTTTGGGTTTTTTTGTGTGTCGGGGGGCATGCAGATCAGCAACAAGACCACTGAGAATCTGAGTGATGGAGGTGCTGATAGGTAAAGCTGTAAGGGCTGCTGAAAGGGAATGTAAAAACCAAACTCTGCTGATTTCATTTTTTTTTCCTGGCTCCACTTTGACTCTCCAAATTCCCAAATCAGAGTAGACTGAGGAGGTTTATCAGCCTTTCCAAAGTATGGAGAATATAAGAAACATGCCATGATACATCATTCCATTGCTTAAACTTGTTAACTCAATCTTCACATAGCTGAGTGTTCCTTTAACCCATAAATTTTATTGCACTAATTACTCATTCTCAGAAATGCTTTCCCCTCTTTTGAGTTGTTCTACTTCATGACTATAGATGATGAAACCAGAGTTTGAGGATATCACCTCAAATTTTGCCTGACATTGTATCAAGAGTTGAGGTTACTTGTGTAATGATTTTCAAACTGCTCTTAATAAATTACTCATGTTTGTGGTATCACTTTAGAGCTAACCAGTGGTTAAAAAGAAGGCCTGTTACTCTCTCACAGAGCAAAATTATCTTCCATATTTAATAACTAGGTTCATATTTCCCTCTAAGTCATTGCCATAGATTAAATCTAAATGCTTAGCTCCTAAATTATCTATTTCCAACTCAGACTTCTCTTTTAAAGATAAGATTTATATATCCAATTAGTTACTGGACATTTTCATTTTGATGACTCACTAGAACTTGACATATCTAAAATGTATTTTATCACTGGCCCAAAAGTCTCATTATATATTCTTTCTTTTAGTGGATAGACCCTTCCATGAGAAGCAGATTTTCCATGAAGCTAATAAAACCTAAGCTTCTAGATCCTGTACTTGCATGGGTTCCTTCTAATGTTCTAATCTTATATTCTTGTATGATTTTTTTCATAACCAGGATATGCCCATTTTCTATATCAATAAAAGATGAACATTCTCTTTTAAGTATATGATACAGTTTTATTATCATGAACTGGGTTGGCTTTAACAGAAAACTGGCCCTGCTGAATAACATTTGCCCTGAAGAGAGATTATGTTATGTATCACTATTTTAAAATAAAAGTCATCATTTTAATAATATTTTCTACTTTTTAATTTTTTTGTTACTAATAAATCCATTGAGTGAGTCACTTCATATAGGTACCTCAGGGTCAAGGGTATATATGGAAGTTCTATTATTTATACCTAAGTGTTCCATGGGTGCTTTACCAATATATTTTAAGGACCTAGGAGAGTGATTGGACATATCTTTTAAGTTTCTCAGACTGTAGTTCTCTCATGTCATATGATACAGAATTTTGTGTTAAGGGCTCCAAAGTGCCTCTTTTTGAAGAGTCTGTCTCTCTCCCCACTTATGCACTCACATGTGCGTGTGCTCTTTTTCTTTAAAATAAATAGATAAATCTTAACAAAAACACACATGTATTTTCTCAGTGAGGTACTGGTGTTATCTGACGTTATTCTTTTTGCTTATTTCTGGATAGAAAAGGGGTTTCTCTACATCCAACTACTCTCCTAGTTAAGATTTACAATATTCTCAGAGGTCATCAGCCTTACCTACAGTTTGGTTCAGTACTTTAACCTGAATGAACATACCAAATGGCTGCCCTGCACATACTTGTCAGGGAGTCTAATTCTAAAGTCACTATTGCCCAACACTTGACAATGGCTTGGCTGGGAGAAATAATATTTCTAGGGCAATCTATAAAGTTTTTTTTTTTTAATCCATGAAGTTTTTAAAAAATTCATAAATATTTTCCAAAAGCTATTCTTGAATTGTGCCTGAGTATTAGTGAACTGAGTACATAGCATATAACTCACTTTCACTAAATTACTTTTTTGAGATGGTATTTCTGTCTTGAGTTTAGAGCATTATTAGAAATACCTCTATAAAAATTCCTACTTGGTTCACTCTAAGGTTGTGCATGAAAATACTGCTCATTAAATTACACAGAGAGTTGTCTAGATCCTCTCCCTTCCTTCTCAAGATGGCAGAATTTGATAGGCTTCAGAATAATCGAGAAGTTTAGTTTCACTCTTCTCTTTTCAGGGAATGACTGTGGTTGAAACGTTCTTTCTTATAAACTTAATGGCTGGGGGATCCTACTGATCTCTGTTCTATATAAATCTTCTTTTGCGTAGGTGTATCTCAGTGTTGGAGGGAGAATGCTCTAGTTCAAAACTGCTTACCTATTCTCATCCATTCCTTTATCCATTTATTCAGGAAATATTTATTGAACCCTCCTTGGATGCTTGTCACTCTTCAAGCCATTGAAGATAATAGCTGTAAAAAAGTCCTTATACTCATGGATCTTACATTCTATCAAAGGATAAGATTGTTCCTGACTTCTTTTATATGGAACTCTTCAGTAGATATTGATTTAAATCTTAGTACTTAGTACTAAGTACCTAGTACTAGATAGTACTTAGTACTATCTCAGGATAGTCCTTCATTGCAGGTTCCATTTCTTGTCCCTGTCTTTATTTTCCCTTTGCCCAATTTCTAACACTACCTAATAATTTGTGAGGTCACTATGCTATATGTCTTTTCAAGAGTCTAAAATCTTTTTCAAGAGCAACATTGAGTATAAAAGATAACATACAAATACATAAGAACACTTGCCTTTTTACATCACCCCCCTCCACTATTTTACACTCTAATCCAACCTACAAGAAACAACTTTTTAAAAGGCCACTTCCACCATATCATAAACTTTCTCAGAGCATTAGTGGCTCTCCAAATAGGTAATTCATAACCTGTCCTTGCTAAGTTACTTTATTTCAGTTTTTTCCTTCCTGTGGAGTAAGTCCCTACTTTCCTGGATGATTTGTAGATTCCCACCAGTATTTTGCTCTCACTTCTAAGGCTTTGCATATGTTGCTTCCTTTGTTTAAAAAGCCCATCTCCTCCACACCCTCTCAGCTGGCTTGCACCCATTCACCCAGTGTCATCTTCTCTGGGAAGCCTTACCTGTTGCCTCTGGCTTAGTTGGGTGCCCCTCCTTTGGGTTGCCATAGTACCCTCTGCTGACGTCTACCCTGTACTTATCTCACTGTATTATAAGTGTTAATTTGCCTGTTCTTGTCTGTTGCTAGACTGTGACCTTCTTCAGGGAGGGGACTCTCTTTCATCTGTATGTCCTGGGGCCTACCACCATGCCCCATAGATAGTGCTCAGTGCAGGTTTATTGGATGACTCAGTGAAGGAGAGACAGATTTCCAGAAGTTGCCTAGAAAACTGGCTCCCTTTCTTAAAAGTGAGTCTTACTTCCCTGAAGATTTAAAATGGCCTGTGATTTGCTCATACTTTTTCACTAAGATTGTTGGTGAACACTGAACTCACTTCTTAAAAGCTAGTTCAAAAAGACAAAAGAGAACCCCAAAGAGAAGTCAGTCACTTATTTACAAGTTTGCTGTTTTCTTTTCTCAGATTTATCGTCAAATTGGCTAACACTAGACATAGCATGCTCAGTAAATACTGGTTAAATGAATATCAGTTAAACAAATGATTCATTGATTGAATGAATGAATGTAGAAGTTTTGCCTACATGGTATAGGCAGCTTGATAGCAAGCAGAATTGGTTGTTTCCTGGTTCGGGAAAACCTCTGCTCTACCCCTTTGTTCTATACCATCATTAAAGATTGACCCTTTTAGGTTTGGGATTAAGGATAAAGACTTGCAGGGATGGTATAATACTGAGTGGCCTTATGCAATAAAATTGTAGGACTATTTGGTTTGTGAATACAGGGCAGGCCCCATTAATTGGAGTGCCACTGGGGAAAGGAGGGCAGGATTGAGAAATGGGGAGAAGTCTGAAACGACAAACACAGGGCCAGTGGAGGGGAACAACTGAACCAAACTTCACCACCTTTGCCTAAAACAGTCTCTGCTAACTCAAAACATTACCACTACTTCCTTCTCATTCTTCCTGCATCCTTTCTTCCACAATTATTTTCTAAGAATATGTCATATGCCAATTACCTTGGAGATGCAAGGAGAGAGCAAAGTAAATACAGCTATTTCTTAATAGAGCTTGTAGCTCAGTGTGAAAGACTGATAGTACAACAAGTAATAACACAAGTTGCAATGAGTGTTATTAAAGGGAAATTTTCAGAAATGTGGGAACCTATTGGAAATATCTAACTTTGCTTCCAAAATTTCTTTGGTTCTGTAGGTGGCTTGTATCCAGGTAGTAATGGTTTGAATAAGGGGTCCTTGACAAAGTTCTTGTGTCTCTGTAGAAGGTTGGAGCTATGCAAACAACTCTTCTAATGACTGAAATGTGCTGGCTCCCCCACAGTTGCCTCAAGTTCTGTCTAGACCCAACCATTGTTCATTGACTGAGAGTGTGTCAAAAATCTCTCATGTAATTAAAATGCCTGGCTTGAACACATCAAAATATTTGATCTCAGGAAATCCCCCAAATAACTACATTTCCCTTTTTAGAGGTGAGAATGAGGGCAGGCTTATGAGCATATATGAAATAATGGATGAATTATCCATTAATGTTTGAATTATCTTATTAAGTTACCTGAAAACACCATGATTCAAATATAATAGTGCTCACAGCATTTGCCAAAACAACTGAAAATACTAAAATTGAACAATCACTTTTGAAAACCTCAACATGATTGAAATAACTCTTGGAAGCTCAAAGCTTGATAAAAAGGATATTAGTTTAAAGCTTTTCATGAATTAGCTGTGGGTGTGTAAAAACAGGTTTATCAAGATTCTAGAACTAGTTTTTTTTTCTTTGTTGAAAATATAGTCTGAAACAAAGTGATATGCTAGCTGAATAGAGTAAGCATACATTTTATTTTTAGTCACCAAATTATTATCTTATCAACATCTATTATAGATATTCCTATAAATTATGACAGTGTCAACTAAATGGGGCACATCAGCATTTGATCTGGCAACATGTTTCTAACATAACAGCTAAAGGAATTGACTACTTTGGTAAATTAATTCAATGCTGATATTAAGAAATGAATAGTTAACTAACTAAATAAATGAAGATAAATTTATTTACATAATGTTGCTAGCTGTTTGACTAAAATTTACTTTTCAAAGATGGAGTGTTGGAGCG
This sequence comes from Nyctereutes procyonoides, assembly GCF_905146905.1. Lineage (NCBI taxonomy): Eukaryota > Metazoa > Chordata > Mammalia > Carnivora > Canidae > Nyctereutes > Nyctereutes procyonoides. Next base: position 10,502,807 of record NW_026575159.1, read on the forward strand.
GAGATAAAATCCAAGTGCCTGGATTCTGGCACAAAGGAGAATGAATTCCTTACCTATTGCTTGTCAACTATTTTATATGAAGACTTAATAATTAATAAATATTTACAAAACTGAAATTCTACAATGTGAATGGTACAAAAAAGTGGTAGGAAAGATTGCTTACTGTCTAGATGGTCAGAGAAGACACATAAAAGCGCGTGGAAATCTAATAAAACCAGGTGAAAATGATGAATTCCAACTGAGTAACATGGTCAATTAGTCTTGGTTGAGTTTAGAGGAAGGGAAAAGAACGAAGGAGATTTGGGTTTGGCTGCTCAGGATTTGAAGACTAAATGGATAAGGGAGAGAGCCTTCCTGAGCATGAATGAGAGCAGTGCTAAAAATGCTAATATGTTTGAGAGATTGAGAGTAATAAGTTAATCTGAAGCAAATATTTTAGATTTTGTTTTTGAGAGTAATGGGGAAATGTCAGAAGGGAAGTGTAGGTTGATTTCAGGCTATAGAGATTAAGTTTCCTTCCCAAATATTAAGAGGTAGCCTCTACTTAGAGGCAAGTCACTGGAAAAAATATTGACCTTGCAACTTCAAATCTTGTTTGGAAACATATGGGGTATAAACAACTTATATATATTTATTTATACATGAAAATGTGTCTAATAGCGCTGATTCTTCAAAAAACCTCATTTCAATTTAATTAAAAATCAATGTTGTTGACATTTATCAAGAACGTTATCCTAAGCTCTGTACTATATGCTTTACATACTTTATTTCAACTAATCTTCACATCTAAGATGCATTATCTTACTTAAATCCAAAAAAAAAAAAAAAAAAACCTGGGATACGGGAGCTGTCATCATTCTCATTTAATGGTGGAAGAAACTGAGCATCAGAGAGGTTCTACAACTTCTCAGAATCAGCCTTGGAGCTGGTCTAGCTTGATTCCAAAGTCCGTGTTGGAACCACACTGCTAGTTGCAAATAGAGATAACTTTAACAAACTGTGTAGGAAATATATTGCCCAAACCCAAGCCAATGCTAGACACTATGTCCATACTTCGCAATGATCTCTCTTGGAATCAAGTATGCCAAAGTAACATATTGTTACTGTATGAGACATATTTTTATTGTACCAAATGGGTAATTGAATTTCAGAGAATGAAATAAGTAATGGTATCCAAAAGAGAGAAATAGGAAATGGAAGTGTTGGCTTTTCAATGTCAGTGATTGGAGTTGGTAGCCTACAATCTGTGTGGTCACCAAGATTGGTGTAGGAAATGTGAAATGATTCCCTCACTCTTTCCCAAATTCCTCCCAGGCTTTGGCATCTATTGGTTCCAGTTCAGTGATTAGGAGTATAAGCCTGGGAACCAGAGACATGATTCCCCTGAGCTTTGCTGCTCTCACGAGGTAACCACGGAAGAATATTGCTCATTTCTCTGAGTCTCTTAGTCTCAGTTTCTTCTTCTGTAGATTGGGATAATAAAATCTCCCTTGGAGCACTGATGTGAGGATGACATGTAAAGATGTATAGAAACTATTATGTGCAGTGCCTGGCACAGATTTAATGTTCAATAAATGGTAGTGATTATTAGTCACTTTAGGCAAACCAGCATTGTTCCTAAGAAGAAAGAACTGTTCAAAGCAAACAATGAAATCAGAGTGGATTTCCTGTTCTCTGCCTTTTAAGCTTTTTATCAAAGGCAACACAATGCAGCAGAGTCTCTGAGAACAAGCCCAAGACTGAAGCCTCCTTCTCTGATTAATGCAGTGCTTTGAGCACGAGCAAATAATCTGAAGAAGGTTAAATTCATGCATGGCTTAGCTCGAACCAAAGTGGTCAAGGATCTTCACAGGCTCTGTGTAGCTGAAGAATTCTCGGGAATTGGTTAAACTCAGAATCTGGCTTAAAACAAATTTGGAGACAAAATGTCATCAAAAATAGAATGAGTTTTGGCATTGTGGTAGCATCGCACATGCAAATTTATCTGAAAATTCCGTTTACTTATTTAGGGATTATTCCTTCATCCGTTTAACAAGTTCCCTTTCTATCTCCTGGAAAGCATCAGCCTAATAACAGAATAAGTTGCTCACCTTTCCCCCTCTCTACACATATGAACATAGGAGTCCAGGAATAAGGGTGGGGAGGGAAGTAGTTCTATACTATTCAGACAGGTGATAATACAATATACTCCTGTGTCACTTTATGGATCATCAAATGCATGCATATATATTACCTCACTCTATTCTCACACAGCAGTGAAAGAAAATGAGACACAGAGGGTTACATATTTGTTCAAAAACACACACCATACTGAATGGCAAAGCCCCCTAGTAGAAGATTGACCATAAGCTCAGGTTCAGTTAATTTTTGCATCATACCACAGTGCCTAAGCAGTGACATTCACTAACTTTTATGTAGCACTTTATGGATTAGAAGTGCTTCTGCAAGCATAATTCTACTTGATTGTCATAGTATTTTGAAAGCAGAGAAAGTTTTGACCTCACTTTAAGGGTCAAAAAATAATCTCTGGTAGTAAGGCAATCTAGGACTTCAACTTTATGACTTCAAAATGTCATTTGATCAATGACATATCAGATAAAGGGCTAGTATTGAAGATCTATAAAGAACTTATTAAATTCAACTGCAAAGAAACAAACAGTTCAATCATGAAATGGGCAAAAGACATCAACAGAAATTTTACCAAAGAAGACATAGACATGGCCAACAAGCACATGAGAAAATGCTCCGCATCACCTGCCATCAGGGAAAAATCAAAACCACAATGAGATACCACCTCACACCAGTGAGAATGGGGAAAATTAATAAGGCAGGAAACAACAAATGTTGGAGAGGATGTGGAAAAAGGGGAACACTCTTGCACTGTTGATGGGAATGTGAACTGGTACAGCCACTCTGGAAGACAGTATGGAGGCTCCTCAAAGAGTTAAAAATAGAGCTACCCTATGGCCCAGCAATTGCACTGCTGGGGATTTACCCCAAAGATACAGATGCAGTGAAAATCCGGGACACCTGCACCCCAATGTTTACAGCAGCAATGTCCACAATAGCCAAACTGTGGAAGGAGCCTTGGTGTCCATCGAAGGATGAATGGATAAAGAAGATGTGGTCTATGTATACAATGGAATATTACTCAGCCATTAGAAACGATGAATACGCACCATTTGCTTTGATGTGGGTGGAACTGGAGGTAATTATGTTGAGTGAAGTAAGTCAATCGGAGAAAGACAATTATATGGTCTCATACGGGGAATATAAAAAAAAATAGTGAAAGGGAATAAAGGGGGAAAGGAGAGAAAATGAGTGGGAAATATTAGAGACAGTGGCATACATGAGAGACTCCTAACTCTGGGAAACGAACAAGGGGTGGTGGAAAGGGAGGTGGGCAAGGGGTTGTGGTGACTAGATGACAGGCACTGAGGGGGACACTTGACGGGATGAGCACTGGGTGTTATGTTATATGTTGGCAAATCAAACTCCAATAAAAATATACAAAAAAAGAAAGTATGAAGGAGAATATAAAAATTATTCCCATTTACACATCCAGAAAAAAAAAGTCATTTAATCATTGATCTATCCATCAATTCAACACATAGTTACTGAACATGTCCTATATACTAGGAACTTCTCTGGACAATGAGGATAGAGTGGAGAATATGACTTCCTGTCTCTGTAGAGATCAGATTCTAGTGAAGAAGATTAACAATAAACAAATGAACCAATAAAAATAAAAGATGATGTCACTAAAGATGAGTAGTATCAAGAAGATAAAAGAAGAGTCCTAGTGATGAGGAAAGATCTAGTTCAGACAGAGTGAAGACAAAGAACCTTTCAAGGTGAGACATTAGAATAGACACCTGAATCAAATAAGCAGCAAGTCAGAAGAACAAGGTAAGTCTTTCCACGAAAGGGAATGTCAAGGTTAAACACACTCTAGCTTAGTGTGCTGGAGAAACCCCAAGATGACCAGACAAGACATGGCTTAGGCTGAATGCAGGGAGATAAAATGGAGTGACAGGCAAAGAGGTGGAACAGGTAGGGCTTTGTCATAATGTATTGTGACTTTTTCAAAGATATCATTGGGTTGGAATAAACCACACAAGCATTATGGTCATAAGCCCTTGCATATTTCCTTTCACTACCATTCATTTCTCTTCCTGTCCTTGGAATAATTCTTCCAAGCCACTCTCATTCTTACCAGGTCCTCCATTATCACTGGAGGCCAGCTGAGGAATAGTTTCAATATCATGATTACTTTAGTGAGATGTATAGCCATTTCAAAATCAAGAGGTCATGTGTATTATATTTTGACTCTGTGACTACTAGTCATGAGCAAATAGTTTTCAAGAGCAGAGTATGGGGATCTGAGTTCTGGCAATCCTGCAATTTCTTCTAAGCAAAATGAACAACTAGAAGAAAGTAGAATTTATGAAAATAAAGTCATTTATCAATGCCTGAGGAAAATTACTGCAATTACACTATAAATTTATATAGATTTCATTGGAAATCCAGGTTTTCATGAGAAATTGCTAGTAACATAAATACAATTATTGTGCCAATGTGTAGAATCTGGACAGGAATCAGAGGATTGGGTTTATAAAAAAGATCCATCAATTTATCAAGTAAATTATTAATTAACCTATTACATATTTCTTTTAAGTTTCATGTTCTCTCCAGTATGTGTATAGCAAAATGTTGCAGTAACAAAAACTCTATCAATTGGCTCTAATAGGAACATATCTACTAATAGTGAATCGGGCAATGCCAAATAAGCTTCTCCGTGTGTTTGTAATATCATCAGTGGGTTTCCAATCTCATTTTCTTAAGAAGCCAGCTATCATTCCAGCTGCATAACTAAGGAACAGACCCAATAGACAATATTCTGTGATAGGAGGTTAAGTAGTTTTTTAAAAAGGGCAGCTGCTGTAATGAAGGAAGAAAATATTTCTCCAAGCCAATTAATATGGATAAATGAAATGAAGATTTGTATTTTAGTAGGTTTATGGCTACTTACTCTATCTTATTTTTGAAGTTTGCTCTAAATACAGGAAGTTTCAGTCCATCTAAAGCTTCAGGATGAACTTATAGCCCTTTATATCTACAAAAGTTTTATTCAGAGGGATCTCATATCTGTATAGTCAAAAGTACCTCAGTAGCCTACAATTTACCCTGTAAAGAGCAATGGGCAAGAACTGACAATTCTAAGTGATGCCTTCACGGTGTGTGAGAGTGTTCCTGGAAGGTGAAAACCAGCTCTCTAATGCCTTGGTCAGGGCTTCTCTCCTCTTCCTTCAGTCTTTCTAACTGTTGGCTCATTCCAGTGCTACAACTTTCCTAACTCTGAACCCATAGGCTACAAATCATTACTCAGGACCATAGGATTTCTGTTCCCCCAGGGGTCTCTCTTCCCCATCCCCATGCAAAGATATCAGTATCTGTGGTTGCATGTACAATGCCTGAGGTTCACCTTGGGCTGGTCTTCTTTCTCCCCGCTTCTCTACTCCTAGTACACTCTGTCATCAAAATTACCTACTGGCTATGTGACTTAGGTATACCATCCAGGCAGTAGCTAAATATACTTTTTAAAATAGCCAAATCTTCCTTATTTAGGAAATGTGTAGATTCAAATTTGTGTTTAAACAAAGTTAGAAACATATTTATCTTAAGGACCTGTGGGGTCTGTAGCAAATAACTAAATGTTTGAACATTGAAGAGATACTGCTTTGGCTTTTCAGAGTCCTTTTACGCACAAACTGCATTTGATTTCAAAGGATCCCTGGCAGGCAAGGATCCTTCATTTTAAAAGCAAGAGAGCTAAAAAAAAAAAAAAAAAAAAAAAAAGCAAGAGAGCTAAATCTCAGAAACATCCCCTCCCTCAAACAAAAATGCAGGTATTTCCACTTGATTAAAATTCTGTTTCCCTCCTGCTTCATTAATGTCAGTTAAGCTATTTGGTGACCACTTAAAAGGAGACAAGTAATAGGACAGGAAAAAGAATTGCTTGATTATAATAGCAACAATAGCTAAGATTTATTGAGCACTTAGTACATACTGTGTTGTTTCCATATGCTTTACATTGACCTCATTTCTCGTGTGTCATCATCAAGGTCCTTAAGTAACATGAGAGGTTGTGACAATCACTCAACAAAGATACCAAATATAAGAAATTCTAAGTGATTTTACTGCTGAATTTAAGTATATTTAAAGGATTAAAAATAGAATTTAGAAGAACATTGGATAACCACTAAATTTTTCTCTAAATGTAAATAGAAGTTGTTTTAATAACTCGAACTGTGGTTCTTGTTGAGTGGTCAGTTCACCAACTATCAAAATTTAGCATTTATTATTAGAACCACATTAAACTTTTTCTTACATAAATTTTATGGATGTACACTATGCAATTTGATCCAGATGTTTATTTTAGTCTCATTTATTGAAGGTAAACAAAAGATTCAGTTAAGCCAGAGAACCACCTCAAGGTTGCCCTTCCATTTATTTCCTGCATTGAATTTCTTCTCTATTTTTAGCTATCCAAATTAAATGGAATCTGAGCAGCTGTCATAGGACAGAAAGGAGAAAAATCATAATGATGTAAAAGCGAAGAAAGATTGAGAGGAATAGCTATTTATGATATGAAAGAGAAACAGAGGTGTAGAGGGAAAATAACATGGGTACACACTGGTAACTAGAGAACAAAAATAAGTTTACTGCTTCTCCTGGGCACAGAGCTGGACCAGCCTTCCTTGAAATCAGATGTAGCCATGTAACTGAGGTCATTTCAGGGGAATGTGAGCAGAAGTGATATATGCTACTATGTTCCTTCTTCCTCCTGAAGACTAATGGGGAAGACAAAGACAAGCTTGGAAGCCATATGTTGAAAATGGAGCATTAGTCTTAAATTATTTTTCTGAATGATTGTGCATGGAGCAGAGATACTATTGACTTAGAGCTGTTGTTCGGGCCTATTTCACAAGAAAAAGGAAAACTTCTACTTTGTTACCCTACTGATTCTTGGGGGTGTAATTGTCTCAGGAGCTTAGGAGCTTTGTCTACTCTAATGCGTATGGTTTATATTGTTAGTCCAGAGAAAATCAACATAGGATGAAGATATGGTGTAGGAAAGTAGAATATGGAAACATAATTCATAATAAAGCAGAGAAAAATATTAGATGCTTTTAAATATTTGAGACATGCTTGAAGGAAAAGAAAACTAATGATGACAAATCTGAATTTGAATTTATAATGCAGTGGTGACACTTATATTCTAGATCAACTCTTTAACTAAGTAGAAAGAAGTAAAATGGTTATATTAATATCCTGGAAATTTCCAATGACTGCAAAAAATGATAGCAACACTTGGAAGGGAAATGTAGAAAAAACACAGTTTGTAAATTCTAGAAACTGATTAATCAGGACTCTACTTTGCACCTCTGTTTCTTTCTGAGGAAATAGACTGCCTTCTCTTCTGAAATAGGAAATTTTTCTGAATTCTATCTGGTGATCTCTACATTCCTTCAATGTCTTATTTAGGGCTTGATATTGAAGACTGGCATTCTTTACATATGAATATTCAACGATCATTTTTGACTCAGAATTCTTTCAAATTTATATTCATAAATTTATAAATTTATATTTATATTATATGTTTGTTACTAATTCTTTGTTTTACAGACTTGGCTTTGCCACTTAATCTATATAAATGACTTATGCTGAATTGGCAACTATAAAATTCAATCCTAATCATTCATACAATCATAAAGCCCATCCTTAAGAAAAGAGTCACTCTAATCTCTAATATTAGTCAGATTTCTGTGGCATAGTTCACATTACTTCACTCAATCTGATATTTCATATGTGTTTAAAGCTGATGGAAAAAATATGGCTTCTTCAATGGTGGATCAAAACAAGATAACTGGCCCAAACTGTTGCCTCTCTTCTGGGAATTATTGTAATACCAGTCAGTGAAAACACATTTGGACACTTCTAAACATAGAATAAAAACACCCCCTAACTCACTGGAGGGAAGAGAAATCCCAGTATGGTGATACAGGTACCAAAACATAAGAATCAACTGCTGGACGACTGAAGCCATGGAAGCAGTTGATAGGAAATATACACAATTGAAATTAAGTTCTGCTACTCAGACCTGGTAAGTCATTTACTTTTAATAACAGAACAGATTCCCACTGGATGTGTCCTCCCTTGTTAAAAAATGATGAAAGCTAATCATTTCTGTCCTCTGTAAACATACACCAGATTAAACATTAGAAAACACACATGCATGGAGAAAAAGAATCAAATTCCATAAAACTCACACACATATCTGTATAAACTTCAGTGCAAGATACTAATTAATTCCCCAATCTTTTTAAGGGACCAACTAAGATCTGGGGAAGAGTGACGGTATTGACTTTTCTACACAGGATACCAGTGAAATCAGAAAAAGTCAGTGTGAAGACAAGAGGTTGTGGTAAAGAATCTTAAAATAATGCCACTGGTACAAATAAAAGTAACTGAATGAAAATAACAATGTGATACACTATTGAATATAGGAGTAAAGGTGACTGATATCAAAGATGCAACACCATTGACCTTTACTTCTATCTATTTCAGTAACTAGTACTGATTAAGCACACACAAATTCCAAAATAGGATATGGGAGGAATTGTTTCACATATCCATATTAGCTCTAGCTCTACTGAGACCTTCCAAATATTCACCATATAGCTTAAAAGGATTTTAGAGAGCAGATCTAACATGCTTGTGATTAAGGATAAATTATCTGAAATCCAAGTAAGGAAACTGACCTGTCCAAGCTCACCAGTGTATGTTCCAAAAAACTGGCTGGCTGAAAATTCACCGCTAATTCAGTGCTCCTTCCTCCATATCCCATCTGCATCTCCTGAGCCCACCTTGAATAATAGATCAAAGGATTTAAGGATATTTGCAGTTTTCTTTTCACTAAGGATATTTTCATTTTTAATAAAAATAAAATAATAATGGCTATGATAACTTTTCTGGAGTCTAACACATACTCTGATAGTCCTATAACAGTTCTAACTTTTTATGTTATCATATGATAACCTCTATTTTACAAATACGAAACTGTAGCTCAGAAAATTAAATAACTTGTGCAATGTCACATGGCAGAGGTAAGATTCAGATATAAGTTTATCATAATCCAAAGTCCATATTCTCTCTACTATACACCATTACCTCTTTTAATCTCTTGATATTTTGTGAGGCACATTAAGATATCTAAAGCAGAGCTGTTACTTGGAAGTCTTGGCCAATCACTACAGAATCTACTGTTTAGCCATTCAAACATTGTCAAAAATTGATTCTTCTGATCCAGATTATTAGAGGTCCTGCTTCTATAGCAGCCTCCCAAAAAGAACCATTAGCCGCCTCATATACAAGAAAATGACCAATTAATTTTATTTCAAAAATGATGGTAGAACAGTAGTCCCTGAGAGGAAGGCTGGTGAAAATCTTATGATCTCGTAAAAAGTCTCTGCAGGCTAGGTATTGTGTCTATCCTAACTGACATAGATTATGTCAGCCTTGCAGACAGTATTAAAAAAAAAAATAACCCTGTGTCTATATGAGATCAAAACACCAAGACTGAATTTAACCCAGATGCTTGGCACTGTGTAGACACAACCTATGTCATATCTTCCATTTTCTGTTGGATGCAGGAGAGGAAGTGTATGACTATACACAGTTGTTAAAGGAGTAATATTTTCAGGCAAGCTTACATTCATGCCTTAGGTGTTTTTTTTTCTTCTCCCCTCTGTTTAAATTCCTAAAATGCATCAGACCTCATGAGTTTCAGGCAGACATACTCTGTTAGGAGTTGAGGGAAGATTTGCACATTTCTTTTCTGACATGTGGACAAGCAGACGCTCAATCGCAGGGTTTTGACTGCTCACTGGCTTTCTTTGTCTTCATTCACACATAAGCCTTGCCAATTTCCCACTGAAAATGCCACTGCAGATCCCGAAAAATTTTTGGAAAGAGTCTCGTGACTTTCAATCTCCTCACAGAAAGAGAAAACTTAGACAGTCTTAAAAAAAAAATTGAAGGCAGTTTTCATCATCAGTACAACCATCATAAAAGCACTTAGAGATAATGGGTTAAGTGTGACTGAATCAGAAGCACACCGATTTGGCAGTAGTCTCATTCACAAAATGTTGGAGTGGTTATAGGTGATGCCAAGTTAAACAGGATGATGGACTCAACACAATGCATGTTTGCAACACTAATGGGTCGTCAGTTCAAGGCCACCCACTTCCAGGTGGCAGGAAGTGGGGGCAGCTGCCCCATCTCTGGAGAGTCAGAGGGCCTTCCTGCTCCCATGGTCAGATGTCTGAGACCGTGAAAAAGAGAATGAGAGTTTGCTTGTCCGTGGTGTTTAACGATCCATGAGGAAAGGTACATTTACCCCTACATTAGAGAGCTGAGATGTCTTTCTCATGGCCTCTAATTCATTCCTAGGGGAAGCCAGGGGATAGATGGGTAGTAGTAGTGCCTTGCACTTCTACTTAGTGGGGTAACTAATAGCTGTGGTCTTAAATAGCAGAATATTGAGAGGGATATTATTAAAGAGGTAGTCAGACGTTTCAAAGCCATTTGACATGTATGGTGCCTTCATCCAGAACCCAGATATTTTCTTTTGTCTGTTTCCAAGTTCCTTTCTGGCTACTACTCTGTATAGCGTGCTGCGCCATGCCAAAACCAGATATTACCCTGGGCGATGTGAGGACTTCCCAACTCATGGTATCTTCACACTGATGGTCCCCATGCGTTAGGGTGCCAAGGCAGACCCAATGGTTCAGGCAGTAAGGAAATGACCCACAGAGACAACATTATTTGAATGTCCCCCAGTATTTAAGCTGAAAAGATGACATTTGTAGGAAGTGACCTTTAAAAATGTACTTTCAGTTTTGATTTAAAATGAGTATGATTTTGGGATGCCTGGGTGGCTCAGCGGTTTAGTGCCTGCCTTTGGCCCAGGGTGTGATCCTGGGGTCCTGGGATCAAGTCCCACATCAGGCTCCCTGCATGGAGCCTGCTTCTCCCACTGCCTGTGTCTCTGCCTCTCTCTGTCTCTCATGAAAAAATAAATAAAATCTTTAAAAAATAATAAAATAAAATGAGTATGATTTTAAAAGAAAAATAAATATACTAGTTAATACTAATTAGTTAATTCTCATTGGGTAACTAATACTTATAGAGACTACTATGGGCCAGGCATGCTTCTAAGCATTAGATATATCAACTTGTTTAACCCATTCCATATCGGAGGTAAGGAAATTGAAACACAGAGAGGTTAGGTAACCTGTGAAAGGTCACCCAGTTGGAAGGCAGCAAAGGCATACTTCAAGCCCAGGCAATCTGGCACCAGGGTATGTAGTATTTTCTGTCTCCAATATAGCATTTAGCGCAGAGCTACATACAGATACCAGAAAACTAGGAAGTATGCGTATGAAGCAATAAGAGTAGGGATTATATTCAAAGTTAGAACCATCTCCTTCAGATTAGTCACCTTTGGAAGAAATGTATTTAGAATCATGAAGTGTCACTCTTTAAAGAATGCGTTATTACACCTTTAGTGTTGCTATCAGAGCCAGTTTATCAATAAATAAGCTACCCGTATTTTAGAGTCTTACTTTATTCTTTACTAGAAAGTTTAACACCCTTATTAATCACTGCATGATTCATAAATCTAGGCTCCACATGACTCTTGGATATTTCCAAAACCCAAATTCATCTTTAAAAGTCAAAGATTTGTCAACTTAGGGAATGGTCCAAAGAATGTGCTGGGCCACAGATTCTTAGGGCAGGCCCCCAGATAGTTTTAAGTGATGGTAATTTCCTCACAATGCAAGTATACCACTGCACTGTGGCTGCGTGGAAGCTGAAGGCTCTTACTTGGATGTCTAAGTTCAGGTTTCTATAAGAGGCAAATCATTTGCATAGCTTTGTATTCAAATATCATCTACAGGTGCCCTCTAGAGACTTTTATACCCTCACTGGAGAAAATCATAAATGCAAAAAAAGTAATCAGAGAACAATATATGACAGATAAAAGTCAAGTGCCAACATATATGGCATGAACAAAAGGCACTATGGGATTTCATGATGGTGAAAAAGAATGTAAGAAAGCAACCAGTAGATCAGGAAGGCATCGTGGAAGAGATGGCCCTTGACCGGAGCCTTAAGTGAGGAGGAGAATTGGATATGATTTTAATCATTGTGCTGAGAACTATGAGCATGGTAGATAGATGATAAATATTTGATGACTAACTCTTAATTCCTGACCATCCCATGTTTGCTGAAACATTAAGAGACAGGATGGTTAACTTCCATACCCAACAAGTCTGAAAATTAAGTTTCTCTTCATTGAAATAAGCAAAGCAGAATAAAAAGCCAAATAATCTCAAGAAAAAGGGAAAACGGCATTCTTAGAAAGTGATTAGGGAAATGTCTGTGTACTTGCTATTTAGAATATGAGCCACATAAAGAAGGGACAGAACTTACACGTGTTCTTTACAATCTGTGTTGTGCTTGAAAATATTTGGTAGAGTTGCAAATCTCAAAAGTGCTGCGGATGCCAGAGACAACTCTTTAAATATTCCATACTAAAAACAGTTATAAATACACAAGGATGAGGATGATTGCTTCCTTCCAGAGACAAACCTTAATTATTCAGGTCTTACAAGATATAAGTTAATTCATAGCAGCAGTGGCGTTATTCTGTTAACTATTGATTTCTAAGTTGACACCAGTAGAGAAATTCAGAGGAATCTTTCACAATCACTCAGTCATGTACCAGTAGATTGAATACCACCACCAAATTGCTCATTCTAATGTATAAATGTCCACGAGGTTAAATTGGTCAAATAGTCTGAGGAATTCATTGACTACGTCTTGAGGATGTATAAGTTTCTCTTTATTTCTTCAGGTATGCCTTTCTGTATATAATCAGATTTGGTTATAAAATTTAATAGGATTATTAGATCGTAAAGTATGTCTTGCTCTTTCTCTCTTTCTTTCCATTCTTTCCTGCTCTTTTCTTCTTCTCTTTTTTTCTTCTTCCTTCCTCCCTCCTTCCCTCCCCCACCCCTTCAATTTTATCAGGACTCCTCCAAGACATAAATGATAAAAGATCATTAATTAGGATATGGGCTAATCCACTGGCACAAAAACAAGTTTCATCCTTATACAGTTCTACTGGTTGGATCAAGTTGAAAGCGGTCTCAAGATTTGTAAATAACCATTCAATATGATGAGTTGCCATGAGGTGACCACAAAAAAGGGTGGATGAAAGAGCTGTTTAAAGAAACACTTTGTCAGTATGGCATCCTTTGCAATGCTGGCACTCAAGAGCACATGTACCAGCTCAAAATAAAACAGTCAAGTATAAAACGCTCCAAAAGAAGGAGAATTTTGAGGAATTAGATCATGCCCACAACTTTAACCTAAAAACTATTCATTAAATTCTACTCTATATAGAGTTAATGATGAGGGGATTTGAAGACTGCAGAGATGATCTTTACCTTTCTTGTAATACAGCTGCATGAGTAACATATGAAGTCATCCTTAATAGGAGACAAGTTAATAAACTGCAATTGAATATTAACTAAGCAATACATAAGGCTAGGGTACACTTGGGGATACTTGTATGGGAGACACAATATGACCATGGATAAGAAGATTTTTGTTAGCTTTTTGCCACAACATATTATTTTTCCCTTCTCATTCCCTGAAGGCATCAACAGGTTCCCTCCAACTGTTCAACAGAGGATCATCCAGTGTGTGTGTATGTGTGTGTGTGTGTGCATGCTCACACAAACACGTATTCTGAGAGTCAAACGAGCCCCATATCACCTACGGAATGCTGAACTACATTCAATACTGTCTCTAAAGGTATAGGTGATGTCAATTAAAGACAGTCCTCCCAGAATTGAGAAAACTAAGCAGGGGTCACTCATTAATGTCATCCTTGGGCAAGTACAACAAAGGTGTAGGGAGGAAGAAGTAGTTTGTGTGAACAAGTGTTTACTGTGCTATTCTGCTTTAGTGTGTCTGACCAAAAACACTGCCAACAAAAGTGTACCTCATTAGCCTTTGGGGGGAAATATAAGCTTCCTGCAGGTTTGGGGATAGATGCTTGGATGATATGGGTGTGTTCTTTCATCTCATCCTTTCCTACCTTCCCACAGCTCAGGCACTTTACAAGCTACTAAAGTTTGGTCATTTTCCTTCTGTAGTTGTTCTTGGGCAGCTTTACTATCCTCTGGCATAGAAATCAAGAGTGTGGAGTTAACTGAGCAGCTCAACTTGCTTCACACCAATGTTCTTTAGTGTGGTTATATCATGCTTTCTTCTACTGAGGCTTGCCTACAATTATTTTAAACCACTGTTGCTTCCCTGTCAACCCTTCTTGTCCTCTGAAGCCAGAGCTTCAGAACCAGTGCATTATCCGGGGGCATTACATGGAAAACACAGATCTTTAACTTGAGTTGGGATGTGTGTACTCTTTGAATAGCTGATGCATCTCCTTTTGATAGGACTAGAACCCCCAGACCAGCACTGGAAACTGTGTACCTAAAAGCTGTTACTTCAACATATCAGTCTGACATAGGGACAGTCACTGAAACCAGGGCTGAGAATGTTAAAGGAGCCAAAATGTGGAGAGAGTCAGATGTAACCCCTACCTATTTCTTTGCCTCTTACTTCTGTAGCAATTGCTTCAGGAAATTGGAGTAGTTAGCACAATGGATGGAAATATTCCAAGTTTATAAAGTGAGAAAGTGTTTGAAAATATTAGAGCAGGCTTTTTGGAAATTCTAATACTGTCACTGGAACAAAGAAATGTCAGGGTGGGTGCAGATCTCTGTGAGGTGCCACAAGAAGGTACTTGAAGTTGGCAGTAAAAAGTCAGGGTGATGGGTGAAGAGATAATTCTAGCCCTGAGACTTCTGACTAAAGACTTCACCAGTATCCAACTTAAATTATAATTACACAGAGCGAGCACGTTAGTCATAATTCACTAAACATCTTCTATGAGTCTATAGGATTGTTAATAGATAGTAAATGGGAAGCATACATTATGTGTAAATTGGATCGATGGTAACTTTGCACAGATTCTCATTATGTGGTTTACTTTCTTCTCAATTGTTCCTTTGACCATGTAAAATTGTCAGTTAAAAACATCCTTTTAGAGTACATCGCACCAACTTTTGCTGCTTCTTTTCTGATTGAGATGACTAGACAAGCGCACCTTTGACCTTTCAACCATGCTTGGTCATTGTGGTTATTCAATAAAGGCCGGTTTGGTAAGATAAATAAGCCAGAAGCACACATTATAGATGTTCAGAGGAGATGCAAATGCCATAGGAGCTGAGGGGAGAGCAGTTAACTTGAAATCGGATGACCCAGAAATTTTCCAGAAGGTAGTGATGGCATTTGACCTGAGCCATGCAGGGTAGGTATCATTTGGACATGAAAAGATGAAAAAAAAATATTCCAGGTGGTAGAACTGTAGGAGCATAGGTACACAGTAGGAGCTGTGAGGAAATAACGTCAAGGAATTGATTAGTAAATGACAGAAATAACGGGTGTAAGCCTAAAAGAATGCTGAAGTGTCTAGATTTTAATACGTATGCAATGAGGAGTCAATATCTAAGCAGATAAAGAACAAGATCAATGTCATGATTCAGGAAACTGTACATGGAAGCAAAGCTCTGTGCTTAGAAAAGGAATATAAATCATAACTTCTACTAGTAGCTATAAGTCAAAGTTCCATTTTCATACACCCATAGTGTTGAAACATCACATTGCCTTTGCCATACTACCATATATTCCAGTAAAAACTGAGGATAGATGATCAATATATGTGTGCATGCATGTATATACTCAGAGTAAATGATCATCTGAATGTTGCTCTCATGCATGAATATGTGTGTGTGCATACATACACCTTGACTGGGAAAAATTAAATGCGAACTAATATTTATTTGACATAAGTGCCCTTCTATGTACCAGGTACTATTCTAGAAGCTGGAGACAAAGCTAAATAAGGTCCCAACCTTTCATTTATTTTATTTTTCATTTTATTATTTTTTAAATATTTAATTTATTTATTCATGAGAGACACACACAGAGAGAGAGGCAGAGACACAGGCAGAGGGAGCAGCAGGCTCCATGCAGGGAGCCTGACATGGGACTTGATCCCGGGTCTCCAGGATCACGCCCTGGGCTGAAGGCGGCGCTAAACCACTGAGCCACTAGGGCTGCCCGGTCCCCACGTTTTAAATATATAATCTACTTGGGGGATGACAAACAAATGTAATAATATATGAAGAAAGAAATTGTGCTCAAATACACGAAGTATAAAAAAAACACACAGAAGGTGAAGGACAGACAAGATTTGGGGGCAATAAAGCAGGGACATTTAGTAATTAGATGTCCTAAATCTTCATTCCTCATTTGGAATCGACAGAAGAATATTGGTCTGGAGAGTCCTGTCTGTGAAAAGACCACACAGGTAAGGAAATCAGCAAGGTCTAGAAAATATGTGTTTTTCTTACTCTTGCTTATTTTTGGCTAGTATTTTAGATCCATGTGTTTACATTATGCTAATTATTGGCTGCAGGTGATGCTGTGGTGTCTTCCCAACTATTAACAATGGGGAGCAAGTGAAATGAGCCAAAGTGATGTGAATGGTGAGTGGAGGTTCTATGACCTACACAAAGTCTACACAGGAGTCACTGAAAAGATTATGTGTTACCCTACAGGTATTGAAAGAAATAGAGATATATCAGCTGAAATAGTAAAACCTCTTTTCAATACAGTCTACTTTTGACCTTAGAAAGCAAAGGACAAAATGACATCTAATTCTCATTCTTGCTTTCTTTCAACTTCGTTCCTTTCGTGGAACACCAAGCTCATATGAAGGTATTTGCAGTCGGAGGAGAGCTAGCATTCATGGAAAGCAAGAGAAGAGTGGGAGAATAGTTCTTAGAATTTAGGCATACTGAGATTCCAGAAAACCGGTTCTCACAAGGATGCTCTTCCAGGGATTTGTGTGGTGAAAAACTATGCTTCTAGTCACCCAAACAACAAAGGCAAGAGCAATCTGCAGAAGCAAGAAGACTGGTGTAATTCAGGACTATTTTGAAATTAATTAAAGATTCCAGCAAACTCATTCTGCTGCTAGTTACTAAGTGAATAAGAGATGCTCGGACTTGCTGTCATGCATGAGAGTCTCAAAAGTAGAAACTATATCCATCGCGATGACATTTACTCACATAATTTTGGGTTAGCACCAACACCATATTTACTTTTTCAGCTTTCTTTTATATTTGCTGGCTCATGGGGTTTTTCTCAGCAAAAACAGTTTTGTTATGCTTGCTTTTATTACAGAGCTATCCAGGTCATGTCTTCAACAGATGAATAAGATTTGCGAATCAGTTATATTGTAGCACTATTTATATTGCCAAAGTACAAAAATCTGCAAATCACAGAAGAGAGTCTCTATTGAATTAGTGCCACAGAATAAAGCACTAATGTGTTGATGCAGAAGCTTATTGTCAGTATATACTTAGACTTGTCTAATATTTTTTAAAACACATGGGAAATAACCTTATTATATTATTGTCCAAAATGATAGTTTTGCTTGGACTTTATTTATAAACTTTGATTTTTTTCCACTGAGAGAGACTGGATATTTTCAAACACCTTCTCTTGGGGTGTGGTTGAATTATAGCAATAGATAATGTATAAGCAATCTGTATTATTATACAAATTCCTTTAAAAAGCTGAGTTATTACACTTTTAATCTTGTAACATCTATCGCAAATATAAACGCCAGGCAAATTTAACTAAAGAGCATAAACCTTCTAACTTAGCTTTCTCTTACTATAGATCACTAATTTTTGAAGACATAAGCTATGTTGTATTTTAAAGTGTTCAAATAGATTACTAATCTGAATATGGCTGTCATCTTGAATAAGCTTTTAGTTTGAGGCTTGAAAAACCACTATTCTAAACAGGAATCTTCATTTTAGTCACATTAGTGTGAGCAGCAAAGGATTTCTTTTTCTTTCTCTTTCTTTCTTTCTCTCTTTTCTTCCTTCCTTCCTTCCTTCCTTCCTTCCTTCCTTCCTTCCTTCTTCTTTCCTTCCTTCCTTCCTTTCTACCTTCCTTTCTACCTTCCTTCCGGCATTAACTCTCATTATAGCTGATGATCCTTGAGCAAGCACAAATCCCACAGGTGAGAAGATATCACAGAAAAAAGAAAAACCCAGGAATCTGTATAGGGTCAATTTCACTTTCTAATTCTCTGTTCTGATTGCACAGCATACATTCCAGGGTAAATTCTAAGGAGAACTTCTGATGTTTTTTAGAGGAGAGATACTAGGCTACTATTTATTTTCATTGACATACTTTTCTAGGAGGCTACCATGGAAAATAAAAGTCCTTATGCAATGACTCCATCAGAGCTAACTCAAAGGAAAGTGAAGAAATAAGGAAGGAAGAGAAAAAAGAAAAGAAGAGAGGAGGGATAAAAGAACAGAAATTTGGGGTAGTAAGAACATATCCTGGTTCTGCCCCATAGGGTAAAGCAAAGCACTTCTGCCACAGGAAATTCAATTCACCCTCCAGCAACCCGCCAATCTGCCTGCTGCTGGGTCAGTGATCTGAGAACGTATGGCTTGCTCAGAAATGATGTTTCTATTTTTCTTCAGAAATTTCAAGTTTCTGTCAGCGGAGTAGATTAAGAATGTTGTTGCTCATATGACGGAGAAATCCACCTAGGAATCCAACTTGACAAGCTTGGCTCTGCACATTTTTATGGAATAAGAGACCTCCGTGTCACAGGGTTATAGGTGATAAAGCCAGAGTAGATTATCCCATAGTTTGATTTCAGGTAGATTATCCCATAGTTTTCTTTAGAAAGAGTGGTGTGTATCTGGTCAGTATCTTTAGGAAGAAGTATCTTCATGCTCGCTGCTGAACTTCTCAATTTATATCTGACAACTTACTTTCCGTAAAATCATAGAGCATAAAACCTAACCGGGCAGACCTTGGTCAATTTACTCTAGTTTGAAACTGTCCTAATTGTCTGCTATGATGCTAAGTGACTAGAGTGGCTTGGCTTGAGCTCTTTCCATGGCAAAATTCTCCAAGAAGTGCTTCATGAAAACTGAGTTCTGTGGGAATTAATGGATGTCTTATAAATAGAGGTTATATGTTCAAGTTATTTTGGAAATACTTGGGTCATGGGCATTATTTTTTGCCCAGAGGGGGATATAGGATGGATTTTTTTTTTAAGTGAACTTTTTCTTCATGGAACATCAAGTTTTCCACACAAAGTTAACCGTCGAGCACCATTTCAAGTGGTTCCACACTGCTGTTGCTCCTTTTATACTTATACATGGAAATCTGTGAGAAATTCACAAATCTTACGAGTTTTCTAGAACAATACTGTCTGACAAAATTTTCTGACATGACAGAAATATTCTGGGTCGTCCAAGATGATAGCCATAGCCCATGTAGCTATTGAACAATTGAATGTGGTTAGTGTAGCTAAGAAATGGAATTTTTAATTTATTTACTTTTAATTAATTTACGTTTAAAGAGCTACACATGACTGGCTACTGGTGTTGGGCAGCACAGGTCTAGAATCTGGTATGTATGAGCCAGAGAAGCGTAAATAGTGCACGGGTGTTTCCATGTATCCCTGAGCCTTGCAGTGATCTACGGTATTGGGAAGTGGAATTCTGACTTGACATAAACACGAAAATGAAAATTTTTTCCAAGCATAAGGTTATCTTCACATGCAGTGTTAATTTTTGTTGTTGATATTGTAAATAAGCAGATTCCCGCATGGGCATTTGTTCCTGTCTGCTTTTTCCCCCCTTTTTTCCAGATATTTTGACCCACACATTACAGCGAATTGCATAGACATTTTAATATTTCCATGCAAATCCTGAGCCAGCGGCAGCCGGGATGTACCTTGTCTTCTACTACAAAGGACTCCACCTGGAGACAAATGTGCCTCTGTGGCTGGGCTCAACTGCATTCCCTACATACCTCACCCATTCATCGACTACAGGGCTGTTCCAACATTCATTGCAGCACTCTTCTGTCCCTGAGGCCTAGTACCACTTGGCCCACTACCTTTTCCTGTTAGAGCCTGGGATCACACTGCTTCTGCCGGTTGGCACCAGATTAAGTTGTTTCTTGCAATCAAATGAAAGGAAAACTTGAACACTTTGAAGAAATTTTCCTAGTAAAGAGAACAACACTTCTGTTCCATTTATAAGGGGAAAAAAGAGAGTAGGGGAGGTGTCACACTTTGGTTCCAAGACCTGTAAATGAGGAAAGTGTGAGGAAGAAGACTTTCAAGGAGAATATATGTTCCCTCCTCAGCTCGGGCTGTGGTCAAACAACTTAGAAGCTTCACAACTGTTCTTTCTCTTGTTGGCTGATCAGGTTCCAGGACATTGCAAAAGATTTATTTACAATCACCCAAAGAGCCAGAATAGCCTCACCTTCATCTGGGAAATAATAGCTGTTTTGTGCTATTTCGTTCAACAACAGTGACTCATTATGTAGCACTAGGCCTTCCCTGATACTTGTAACTGTCAGGCAGATTTCCTATGGCTTGTTCACACACAATAGACCTATTTTGTCAGATTAAACCAAGAAATGTATAATTATCTGCAAGTGTAGATATGAGTGTACTGGCTTATGCATATATAAGGATGTAAATGTATTTATTAACACATGGCTCTAGAATGATAACATTCTAAAATGTTTCTCGTTGCCATTGTAGGAGTGCTCACCTGAGCATCCATCGCCTTGGTCATCCACACATGACTGATGATGCTCAACTGGAATGATGGCTTCTGGTTGAAGCATACAAAATTATTCTTCTTCAGGCATAGAGGAGAGTTGCCAGGACAGAGGGAGACACGTGGGGTTTTCGAATCTCTGAGAGCCAGGTTAACCAAAGAACTACTTTGCATACAACTCTTATTATGGAGGTGTTAACACAAATACATAAAGGTTCTCATGTTCAATGCTAAGAATTCATCCCATGTTCTCATCTCTGTATTATTTGTCCCTTTTTGTTATCTTCTGGATCCAGATACACATCCTGTGAGGTGCAGGAAGGGGAAATATGGGTCCTTGTCCATATGTTCAGGGCTCCATATATTAAATTGATTACAGGAGTAAGTCTGGGAGTCGATATTTTTAGTCAACATTTACTTTAGAATACATTTCATTTGACCTATAAATGAATAAGGTAGTGTACCCTTTTATTCCTCAACTTTCTTTTAAGCTAAAATAGAAAAAGCAATACGATATAAAATAAAAAATGTAAAATACTGATTCTCTACTTATCATTTATCAGGAAATTTGCTTCGAAGTTCAAAGATGAGAAAATGCTTCAAAGAAGAAAAAAATATTTTTTAAAAGATATTATTTACTTATTCACGAGAGACACAGAGAGAGAGAGAGAGAGGCAGAGACACAGGCAGAAGGAGAAGCAGGCTCCATGTAGGTAGCCCAACGTGGGACTCGATCCCCGGTCTCCAGGATCACGCCCTGAGCTGAAGGCGGCACTAAACCGCTGAGCCACCCAGGCTTCCCGAGAAAATGATTTTTTGAAGCAAAATAAGCAATCTATTTTTAAGCAAAAGCCTATCAGAAAATTTCAAATCACTTTCAAAGCACTTGCCCTATACTAATTTGATTCAAACTTTATACAGTACTCAAGGCTTACAACCAAATTTCTAATGACTTGTAGATTCCCAGTGGGGCTTAAGAACTCTGAAAAACATTCAACAAATGACGAATTTAGCTTATAAAGACACTCTGTGACCTGAATAACATTACATTATTAGTTGAAGATAGTGATTTGTCTAAGATAATTATCTAAATGAGGTCAGATATAAATTAAAAGTCAGAGCCACTATAGATACAACAAATAAATGTGAACTGGATAATTTTTTTTAATGAGTTTGAAATTCAGCATTAGCCTAGACATATATTTTCAAAGAAAACCGATTCTTACTATAAAAATAGTCTTCTATTTTCTTCCTGCTTGAATGTCAGCTGATAGCTAGGCTGCTATCAATAAGAAAGGTATATGTCATTTTCAAGATGTTTGCATTTTTTAAAAGATTTAAAGATTTTTAAGATTTTATTTGAGAAAGAGAGAGAAAATGAGCAAGAGAGAGCAGAAGCAGGGGGAGGGGTAGCGGGACAGAAAGAAGCAGACTCCCTACTCAGCAGGGAACACAACATGGGGCTAGATCTCAGGAGTCTGGGATCATGACCTGAGCCAAAGGCAGAAGCTTAACCAACTGAACCGCCCAGGCTTCCCTGGTTCTTTGCATTTTTGTTTGTATTCATTCATTCATTCATTCATTCATTCATTCATTCATTCATTTGTCCAAGCCAATGGACTACAGCAAATGTAGTTACCAAGAAGCTTACATTAAAGAAAAAAAAAAAGAACACAATCTCGAGAGCGAGCTTAACTGAGAACTCAGTGAGTCAAGAATGTACTGCCAAGTCAGGAGAATTAATGCAATCACAAGTTGCATCAATGACAGTGTCTGGAAGGAAAGTCCATAAAAGTCCCTGTGTTGATTAGGTCAGGCCTAGAAAATTGAGCTTATTTCTGGGTAGCACATTTTCAGAAGGAGGCTGACAAACCAAAAATACTCAAAGAGAGTAACTGAAATATTGAGACATGAAAATCATAACAAATGCAAATTTGTGGTTTAAGACACAGAAGAAATGATTCAGGGTCAAGGATTTGTTTGATTGGGCCTTCATGTATTTCAAGATTTGCATGTGTAACAATGTTTTTCTTAAAGAAGGTAAAACTAGTACCAAAGATGATAAACTCGGGAGTCAAATTTCCTCAGATCATAGGAACTTCCTAATACCGCATGGACCAAGATACAATGAATTTGCCATTTTCCTAGTGGAATTTTAGGGGAGTTGGTACGTGAATCCTCTCTGAACTGCAATTACAACATTTTGTAAAAGGAAATGAACCCTTGGATGGGACAAGCAATTGGTTTGGCTGTCTGGAGACTCTCTTCTTGTCTTCAACTCTGTGAAATATTTGCTTCCACTATACACTCATTTCCTTTTTAAAGAAGTTATTTTAGCAAACTAGTTCTAGAAGGGAGAAAAAATATGTCTGTAAATGGTTCCTCCTGCATCTGACATCATAAACTCCTGGTACGCTAGGGCCTCTGAAAGTTTAGTGACAATAATCAAAGATGTGTGATCAATGTTGAAGCAAGCAGAGATAAAATATGCAGAAGAAAATGCATTTCATTTATTCCAAAATTCATTGTGCAGAGAAAAGAAATAAATGGGAGAAAGATGAGAGGTACTAGGAAGTCCTGCATTGGTCACTTTCGTTTCCTTTCAGTGACTGGGTACTGTCCATGTTCTGGGAATTCACAGATAGTTTGGAAAATGTGTATCAACTTGCAAGGAGCATTTTAGGCTCTGCTGACTGTGCTTCCCAATCTCTTTGATATCCTGGGTCGGAAACAGCCCAGTGAAGGGAGTTGCCATATTGCAGCCAACTTTGAGCCCTGGGCCCTGCATGGCTCCCTCTTGTCATCATTCATGCCTGCTGTGGCAGGAACATCGTAAATGGCTTCCTGTCTGAGTCAGATCTTCTCAGGTTCAAGGTTGCTGTGTTTCAGGAGCTATGAGTCTTCACCTGTTTTCCTGACTGGGCGCCTTGCCACTTTTTTTTTCTTTTTTATTCTCAGTTTGATAAATGTGAAGGGCTCAGAGATGGGGCCATGGTATGGCCCCTTCCACTTTTAAAAAGAGCATTATTGAGTTATAAATTGGTAGACACAACTGGTACATATTTAATGAATGCAATTTGACAATGTGATTCCAGTGCCGTATCTGTCTCTGACTAGGAGTCTGCTTTTCCATTCTCTGTTCTCCTTCAGGCTCAGGACACTGTGTTTTCCCTAGTTTTTGGCAGCTTAATGTTTGACTTCCTCAACTTCTTTCTCTCCAGGATTAGTTCGTAGCCTTAGTTCTTTCTATCTTCTGCTGCAACATGGATTCTCTGCTCTTCTAGGACTGGCTTGTAGCTCTTCCTAGAAACAATCAGATGTTACAGATTTTAATTCACAGGTTCTCAGTGAACAACATCTCTACCAAAATACATTGCCATCTCCTAGTACCTGGGTTAGTTAAGATTCATCTCTAGCAACAATTTACAATGAAAGTGTCCCTTACAATCTTGGGGAAATGCAAACTTATTTATTCAATAAGTATTTCATGACTGGACCATGTGTTGAGCTGTATGTTAATTATGAAGAACAGAGTGTTGGGTAGGGAGAGATCCCTGTTCTTAAGGGATACCTCGCATTAGGCTATTACAGTATGCAAATGCTTCATTTCTCTCCACCCAATTTAATAAAATTCCTGTGATATTGTACTTTCCCTCTGCTTGCACTATACCACCCTCATTTTTCTTTTATCTTTTCATACAGCACTGAGAACTCTGTCACTTCTTCTCATGTACTGAAGAATACTCCCCTCTGACCTTCCCAATCACTCCTGAAAATGCATTTGAGGTTAAGAAAAGCGTCTTAAACTGGAATTTAAATATGGGGGTGTGCGGGTGGTAAATCACACACAAAAAGCATTTGACAAAGCAATTTATCACGTAATTTTTAAAGACATATATATTTCAAGTGAATTTAATTTACATATTTTCTGACTCATTTCCATTCCATTATCATAAGCTCTTTTTAAAGAGTTGCTACATTTTTACATTTTCAAAGGACACATTTGTGTCATCTATGACTTCCTAACCTTTGCTTTCTGGAATTTGACTATCAGAAAATTCTTCCTTTGTCTAACCTCAATGCTTCTCAGCTGAGATGGAACACTCAGCCATCTTTAGGAAGTGTAAGGAAGGGGAAAAGTCAAATCCAGTTGGGTTTCTCCTTGTATGAAAAGCCACAGTATCAACTTTGACCTTTAGTTCTAGGGTTCTCCTTAACATTCTTTCATCATTTTAGCACCACCTCTAAGCACTTCACATTTATCAAATTCTGAGAATAAAAACTAGCCTAGATGCTTGGTTGGTTAGGAGCTCATAAATGGGCTACTAGTGGGGTCCTCCTTCTATGTCTTTTTATAACATATCAATTGATTCATCTCAACATCATGCTCTTACTAATGAACGCTATTGCTAACTTGGGATTAGCAAGTGATCTGCTAAAACTTGCATTCCTGTTGTACTTCACATAAACAATGTCCATGTTGAAATATTTAAGTGTCATAAGCTACACTTAATTCCAAGATGGCACTTTAAAACAACCAGACTGACCTTTTTTTGAAGAAAATTATCATGTTGTATCTCCAGAGCAATTGGTTATCTACAGTCATCAAAGTGCCTGGCACAAAGAAGGTATTCAATTTCTTTTTTTTTTTAATCTGTCAATAGACAAATGATGGCAAGTGTTAACTTCATTAAATGTTTAGCACATGCTAAGTATTGTGCTAAGCTCTATACATGGACTATCTCATTGAATACGTCCCCAAATTCCATGGTACCATTATTATTTTCAGTTTACCAGTAAGGAAGCTGAAGTGAAGAGATGTTGCTCAAAGACACACAGCGATGGGGTGCCTGGGTTGTTTGATTGCCTGCCTTCAGCTCAGGTCATGATCTTGGAGTCCTGGGACTGAGTCCCACTTCCGGGTCCTTGCTTAGTGGGGAGTCTACTTCTCCCTCAGCCTCTCCCCCTGCTCATGCTCTCTGCCTCTCTCAAATAAATAAAATCTTTAAAAAAAAATCACATAGCTATGAAGTAGTTGAGCCAGAACTCAATTCTAGGATGTCTGATACCAGAGACTAAGCATAAAAAAAGTTGCTATCATAGTCTCAGAACCAGTTTTATATATATATATATATATATATATATATATATATATATATAATACGTATATATTATATACATACATACATATATATATATAATACATATATATAAAATTTAAGATATATATATAATTTAAGATTATATATTTAAGATATATATCTTATATATATTATATATTTAAGATATATAAATATATTTATATATTTATATATCCTAAAATAATGTATGTTTAAAGAGAAGTCAACCTTGGGTTCTGGGAAGAACAATGAGCAGGAGTCAGGAGCTCTTGTGAGTTTTACTTCTTCTCTGTCTCTTTAACAATGAAATGTCCTTAAGTAAATCACCTTACTGCTTCACCTCAGTCTTTATCAGCCAACTAAGTATTGTTGTTAGAGACCAAAGAAAACTCCTTTGGCCTCTAACCTTCCATAATTTATTGGTTTCACAAAGAAGTGCACAGCTGAAGGTGTTTGCAGGCAAGCAGGCCTCTGGGTTGGGTGCTGAGCCATGACTGGGGACAGAACACAGAGCTGATGTCTGTTCTTCCTGTTGTCTTAATGCTGGGTATGGCTTGTCAGCTGCTGCTTATTTTCCCTGCTCAATCTTTTCTTATCAGAGGCAGAAGGCATAAAGGATGCCATCTGGGATTGCTTGTTTAGATACAGCATGGTGTTAACAAGTTTTTCTCTCTTCTTACTCTTTCTTGTTTATTGCTGGTTGCAAGGAGCAGAGATACACATGCACGAATGCAGCCATTGCCCAGGCTCTGTTCTTCATCATGAACTTGAGGGCCAAGGAAAGTAGGAGTAACAAGCTGTGAGTAAGCTAGAGGGAAGGCAAGTTGAGTGGGGGTCAGGATTGGGCACTATGTTCGGTAGCACCTAGAGGAGTTCTGAGACCAAGTTATTTTGAATTGTGAAAGAACATGTATGAGATTTTATTGATACCTTCTCTGGGAATCACAAGAGGAGATTGCATACTCCTTGGAATCTGGAGGCTGATAAAAAAAACGTGGCGCCTCTTAACCCGGTGAAGAAATTTTAGGTTTACAGTATAGCATAGTACTAAGAGCCTGGTCTTAGAGTCACACAGGATTTGAAGCCAAGTTCCTCTACTTGTTAACTAGCAGTGGATGCTCTGACCGCCCCACCAAAATTCCCTTTACCTAGCCTTGCCCTCACCTCATGTACTGTGAATACTGGCTGCTAACTGTGGTCACAACTGCCCCTCCTACCTGGGGAATTGCCCTTGGCAGGAATGCAAAGAACTCTCCAGGAAGGCAAAGACTGTCAAGGCTGGTATACAAGAGTCCCCTGGCTTCTAGATGGGGCCAAATCTTTAGCCCTCAGCTCTCCCTATGGGATCAGAGGGAGGGTGGGCTTCAGCTACCACCCCAGTCGGCTCCTAAATAAGTGACTGCTCCTGGCTCTGCTTCAAGGGAAACTGATCTGAGATGTTAGGTGAATTTGGGAAGTAATAGCCTCCCTCTGCTTCTGGTTTCTCATCTGTTAAAATAAGATTGATACTATCATCATCTTTAAGATGTTAATCATTTGCAAAGTGCTTAGCACAGTATCTGGCACATAGTGTAGTGATATTAGCAGCTACGTTATATGCTGCACAGATCGGGGATTCTGACAAAGCGATGCCTTTGGAAGCACCAGAAGGAAGAAGGTAAGCTGTCTTACTCTGGAATGAGGGTAATTACTATTATTTGAACATCCTGGTTCCTAATCAAATTAAGACAAACAAACAAAAGAATAGTCTAAACCAATCACAGGAAAGATCTTGAGTTCCCAGTGCCCAGTCTCATGTCACAAAGTGATGCATCTGTGGGTTGTGTGTTGTTCTGTGTGCATACTAGCTGCTGGCAGTCATCTGTATTTGTGCAATGGAAAACATTGCTCTCTTCAGATAGAAATATATATATATATATTACATATATATATACACACATAACATATATATAATAAATCTCCATACTGCTAGTGTCTAAATTAAGAAATGTAAAAGCCAATTCATGTAAGCCAGCAGGCAAAACCAACAGCAGTGCTGGCTGTGAAAAGAGCAGATTTCCCAGACGCAGAGCCTCTAGTGGTGCCTCCCCCATCGTGCTCGTGGGTTCTTTCCAAATTGAACATTGGAAACTGCTTGGTACCTTGGAGCAGATGTTCGTTCAAAATGCAATTAATTGAGTAAGGGTCAAAGAAATAAGGGGAGTTTTAAAGTGTGGATAGAGCAGTGGAAGAGCCACAAAATGGAAAACAGTGCTGGGTGTGCCTATCAAGAGACCCATAAAGGCAGATGAGGGTGCTGACCGCAGAACCTCCTCTGCACATTGTGGCATTGAAGAATCTCACCTACTATTCACCATCTGCTGTGGACATCTTATCTTGCTTGGGCACTCACTTTCTAGGCAAGAGAAGTTTCATCCATTCACTCATTTATCCAATTATTACACTCCCCCGGAACACCCCAGCCAGTATGTGGGGGCTCAGGATAGAATGACGAAAGAATAGATACCATCCCTTGGCTCATCAGTGTTGACAATACTGGTAATTCTCCAGTGTGGCCCAAAGGTGACATTCCATCCCCCAGGGAATATTGCTAACCTGTAAAAACTTTTTTTATTTTTTCCTCTGTCACTAGACTATCAAGTTCTTAATGGCAAGAGAGCTGTTTTCTTATGGATCTTCTAGCATGGTGCTTGTACATAGCAAGGGCTCAGATGACACATGACTTGAGTTCCCAACCCATTTACAATTTCTGGAGGAATTCACATGGGCATGTACTATAGCTCAGCTAACATATATCCCTTTTGTTTTGTTTTGTTTTTGCTCTGTCTCATCTGTGGCACAGTCAGTACAGCAATGTCAACTTTACAGAGAGTCTGTCTTAGTTTCCTGGGACTGCTATAACAAATCACCACAAAGTAGGTGGCTTCAAACAACTAGAAGTGTATTCTCTCACAGTTCTGGTGGCCAGAAGTCTCAAATCAAGGTGTTGGCAGGGTTGGTTCCTTCCAGAGGCTCTGAGGACAATCTGTTCCTGCCTCTCTTTGAGCTTCCAGTTGCTGCTGGCAATTGTTGGCCTACAGTTGCATAACTCCCATCTCTGCCTCGGCTTTCACATGGCCTTCCCCTCTGTGTGTCTTCTGCCCTTGTCTTCACTCGTAGTGACATTTGTCATTGGGTTTAGAGCCCATCCTAACCCAGGATAATTTCATCTCGATATCCTTCACTATTATATACAAAGACCTTTTTCCAAATATTCACAGATTGTGGGTGGACAGCCCAGGGGCCATTTAACTCGGTAGAGGGTCTTAAAATTTCCAAGTTAAATTGCTAGGAGTGGCAGGCAGTTGCCTAGTAAGCCACCCACCAAATATTCAGAATCAGACAAGGACTACTGTGGGGTCAAATGGAGCTTGGAATGAATGAGTCACATATACCATGTGAATAAGTATTGAAATCCAGCCCATTGATCCTCCTCTTCTTACCTGGGGCTACAACCAATCCAGTTTTTTTAGCCAGATCAGCCAGCCTTTCATCCTCACTTTTGTTTCTTCTCTTGGATTTTGAATTTTAAGGGCAAGATGGTGGGCATTTGGGATGGTATCACCTGATGCTTTCTATTACTCTTGGGAGTAGAAGAGTTCCTAATTCTACTGCTTATGCTCCTCCCTCACACTGTTTTCTGATACTCTTATCACATTTTTCTTTTCATTATTCTTCTCTTGTTCTGTTGAAGCTATTCATATCTTTATGATTAAACAGAACATGAGGCCTCCCTCCTCACCTCTAACTTGTCCTCTCTCAATCTCAGTTTAAGGATTCACCAGAAAGTCTTTTAAGGAGATACTGGTTCCTACTTATATGGAAATAACATTTCAAAAGAGAGTCCCTGTGAGAAAGAAAATAATGGACTTCTTTTCTTTGCATATGCCCCTTATCAAGAACTGATACTTCGCAGTAAAAACTAATGTGTCTGAGAAATGCCATTCAGTGTTTTTTTTTTTTTTTTTTAGAATCCTGTTTAAGTAAACTTCTATGTGAATAGGATCTGAGAGGAAAATGATTCTTCCTTCATGAAACCTGCTGCTTATTTATGCAGCAGCCACTGAGAGGCAAAACAAAAAACAAAGTAGCAAATCCAAGCCTCAGACCTGGTATGAGCTCCTGCAGTTGAGCCTCTCCTCCATTGCGGATCAATTTAACATGTTTTGTGATAGCTGAACCAACCAGAAACAATCGCTGGGGAAATTCTGGAGACTGAGTTCTTCTCAGAGGATAGCTGTCACCACTTGCTCAACGTTTTATCACCTTAGAAACCCTGCCAGGATTGGACACACCCAGGCCTGAGCTGATGGGCTGTACTTGCCTTCTTGCTTGTCATGAGCAAACTTGATCATTCTAGTAATCTTAACCTCAAGCTTCTTTCTCACTCAAATCTGATGGATAAGAGACATGAACTTGATTTTCTTCTCTGTCTAACCCCACTGATCATTGCATCATCTCAGAGACACAGTTCTCACATGAGACGTTCAGGACAGGGTACTTTGGCCTTTGCTCTGAAATGTTGGTCTAATCAAATCTTGTTACTCTCGTCCTGTGATACCTGCTGTCTTGCACTGTTCCCAAGACCACCTTGTTTGTTTGTTTGTTTTAAGCCAAGGTGCATCTTAGGTTCTATCTACCTATAAATTCCCATATTTGAACTGAGCAATAGATGCTAGCAAATGCTTCGCAATGTGAGATTCACGTTACTTGTTTAGCTGTACATCAACTTTCTCCTTCAAAAGATATCCAGAGCCGAGGAGAGTAGCATAATAGAGTAGTTCACACATAAATTGCCCCCATATCGTGTTATATCCTGGGCAATTTGAATTTAGAGTTGCTTCTGAGATTATCAGTTCCATGTGTATTCAGACAATAACCCCTCCTGTTATAAAGATACCACAGGAAAAAGCAAAAAGGAAGAAAAAAAAAAGTTCATATACTAAGTGATTCTGTGTCTTTACATCAGTGTGATCACAAATGCAATCTGGAAGGCCAATTAGGACACGTTTCCTCAGGGCGCTTGGGAGTAAGTAAGAGGAAAGATCGTTTATTTTCTGGTTTTCTCTAATCCTTCTGCTGCTTGTTTTCATTAGATATGAAGGCCATTAAACATTATGTAGCCCAAGCAGATTTTAGCCTCACAGGAATGGGCTTCCTTGGGCCCGTCAAGAACATTCTTTCAGAAATGTGTTTTGAGCCCTTTGACAAACTCTGGGCATCATAAACTCCTGCTGCTTTTCCTCTCTTCCCTCCCCCTCAGTAATCTCTCCCCTTTACGCCCTCTCTCTTACAGCGAGTTCCCTGTTTTTAGCTGAGTCACAGCAGCTGGCTGGCACCTCCAGGGTCATACTGTACGTAACACAGAATCCTCTCTGTTGGCTACCATGGTGCTTCAAAAGAGGGGCTGTGGCAGCCGCTGCAAGGCATCCTGGGTACTCCAGCCGAGCCCTTCTTTGAAGCCCTGAAGCAAGCTGCTGGCAGGAGCCTGGGACAGCTCAGGGATTCAGAGTTGCTGGCTAACATGGCCTCACTGAATCCCAGGGCTCCTGCTGCCGCTGAGATGCTGCTCAGAAGCAAGCCCTTAAGAAATTCAGAACAAAATCCAGACGGACAGAAGCAGAGTCATATGGCCTCTCGAAGCCAATGGCTGCCAGGAAATAGTCTTAAAACTGCCAGAGCCTTGGCAAAAGGCCTTGAGCTCTGCCAGCGGGAGAATAGTGGGGTAAGAGTATTGGTCACATTCTCCTTTTCCAGTCAACTGGATTGTGCCCGGGCACAGAAGTGCACATATGGAAGTGTGAAGCAACAGTATATCACTTTCTTTCCTGAAAATAAATGCTGGCCTGTTTAAGTAAGAATATACCCTCACCAGGTGGAACAATACAGATTTTCATGGTTAAGAATACAGTCTTCTGGCTTTCAAATGCTGGAAACTGCACTGCTCCTCATTTCCAAAAAAACTGTCTGGGGGCTGAATATTTTACAGACCGTAGATCCTACAGCCCTCAGGTTGATTTCCTCTTTCTTCCCACTCCTCCCCATGTATGGATCCCTATCTGATTCTTGTTCTTTGAAACAGTTTTCTTTTACGAATAATTTATAAGCCAACTAGTATGCTAATGATGTTGCGATGATGATGCTGATGCTGATGATATATATCTAAGCTATACAGTGTTCTTTCTGTAGCTTGGTGGGAGAAAATTTGTAGATGATTATTAACATGTCTTAAATGCAACTTTTTTTTTTTACACACAACCTGGAGTCTCCAAGTAAACATAAATAAAGAAGTTATTGATCTCAAATGGCAAGTTTCAAATCATTCAAGAAGCCCTGTTTCACATTCAAGGTGTGTCTTGTAAGGACAGTCCAAGGATTTGGTTTTTGTGGCACTATCCTTGACACAAATTCTAAGTGGTAGAGGAATTTAAAAAGGTAAGATGAGGGGTGCCTGGGTGGCTCAGCTGGTTAAGCGTCTGCCTTCAGTTCAGGTTATGATCCCAGGGTCCTGAGATTGAGTCCTGCATTGGTCTCTCTGTTCAGAGGGGAGCCTGCCTCTCCTCTCCCTCTGCCCCTCCCCCTTCTCATGCTCTCTTTCTCTCAAATATATATAAATAACATCTTTTAAAAGAAGATAAAATGATATGAGAGTAGCAACTGCTTTTTGTAGCTTTATGGAGACATTAATATAAATGTATAAAGTCAGATTATTTACTCTCATAACCATGGTATATTCAGACACAAATTAAAGCAAATACTAGCAACAAGGAAACAGAGCACATCATCTCAGAATTTTTATATATTTCAGTTAAAGAGGTACAGTAAAATACAAGAGACAGGATATTTCACCTCAAAAGCCAAACTTTTTAATTAGGATGGTTTTCTTTGGCTGTCAATACTTAAGAAAGCCAAAGTTAAGCAAAAGTATCACTTAGGAGACAGAAGAAGAGCAAAGAAAAGAGTGACATTTGAAATGAACCCCTGAGGAGCTATTAGTAATTGCTTTTCTGAGAAGTTAACACCTATAATATGTGACAGAACAGGTTATCTTGGATTCAACGTGTTAAAATGTTTTTATTCCCTGCTAAGCCATTTTTTTCATAAACAAAATAAATTATAATTGATTTGCTAGAAACCAGACGATTCATCAGTGCAACAGGTATAAATATTTTAAAGGATGTGACCAGCCTGTACTTATTTTAAAATTTAGAACTATTTTTCATTCCTTATAACAAAATCTACATTCTTTCAATCATAAAGAACCTGATAGTTGAGGCACGACTGAAAGGAGAAAAAAGAATAATTCTCCTGTGAAGGAAGACACCTGCTGAGAAACAAAATGGATCACTATATACAGAGGAATAAATAAATGTGTGATGAATCAACAACTACAACATAATCCACAATTAAAGAGGATGGCTTAAAAAAATAATAAAGAGGATGACTTAGGGACATCTGGGTGGCTCAGTGGTCGAGTGTCTGCCTTGGCTCAGGACGAGATCCTGGGGGCCCTGGGATGGAGTTTTACATTGGGGTCCCTTGCAGGGAGCCTGCTTCTCCCTCTGCTTATGTCTTTGCTTCTCTGTGTGTGTATCTTATGAATAAATAAATGAAATCTTAAAAAAAATAAAGAAGATGACCTAGAAAAACAACAGCTGTCGATGGGAGGAAACAAGGAAATGGACTGTTTAACCAGGATACAATGGATTTGAATTGCTTAATCTGAGATTATAGTATAGGTGAGAAATCTAAACTATTAGTCTAGAAATGTCAGAAGAGAAAAGATCACCAAGAACTCTTAGTAGAATGGTACAGTTACTCAATTAAAATTCTATTGTTTAAAGATAGGCCTGCTTTTGATATTTGCAGGACATGGAACAAATGATGGCCCACCTGTCATGGATCTAAATATTTAAAAGTTTTAAGTTAAGAAATGGTTAAAATAAAATATGTTTGATCCGTATCCCTTGATAAATATACTTCTCAACATACAGAAGGCCAGGTTTGAACATAGAATTTTCAGAAGCCTTGAAGACCTGTGGCCCAACATGAAGAGCCGGCTCCTGGCCCATGCTCCTGGCTCATTCTCTCTCTTCCCATCCTTTGGTCTCCCTCATTGCCATCAAGAGCTTTGTGCCTATGCATGTAGTCACTCCAGTTTGTAGGTCCAACATCTGAACAGCCGGCAGCAAAGAACAGCCCACGGCCAACCCATTGGCCTTGGAGTATTCATACCAGGGGATGGTGTGCCCTTAGAAAGATATACACAGGGAAGAGGCCTACTGAGTGACCATCTGGGGCAGGGAATTCTGACATCATGAGTACCCAGAGTGTGGTCTAGAAGTGGGAACCTAAGCCCCAGGAGGGCATGCCCTCTTTGCTCCACTCTGTGGGGAAAGGTACAACTGCAGATGAGGTCTAAGGCAGAAGCCTCTCTTACCAAGGTCTAAATAAAATCACCTAATCTACAAACTTCTAGTTAAAAAACAAGTGAGTCATGAGGATATAAAAACAAAATTAAATAAAATCACCTAAAGTCTAACTCAGACATACAATAAATATACAAAACATAATTAGAGACTGTAATTTAATTGCTATTATAGCAACTGTTTTACTGCAAGAACAATAGAAATACAGTTGATTTGGGTTATGGCCTTTATATCCTACAAAGTTGCTAACCTGACTTACTAGTTTTAGGAGTCTTGTTTTTTTGGTGTGTTTTTGTTTTTTTGTTATATTCCTTAGGATTTTCTACATAGACCATGGTGTCTTTTAAGAATAAAGACAGACAACTTTAATTCTTTTCTACTTGTGTTATGTCACTGGCTAGAACTTCTGATACAATGTTAGGTCACTGGTTAGAAACATTTCTTCTTTTCTATTAGAGATGTTTAGTGCTGCAAATTTCTCTTTAAGTATCACTTCCTGCAAACTTTAATGTCATGTTTTAATTTTCATTTCACTTAGTCTAAAATAGTTTCTAATTTCCTTTTTAATTTCTTTTTTGGGCAGTGGGTCATACTTCCTTCTGTAGATTGTATTTTTTGTGTCATATCCAAAACATTGTATAGTAAGATACTCTTAATCATAGGAAACAAACAAACAAAAAAATCATAGGAAACAAACTGAAGGTTGCTAGAGCGGGAGCTGGGGGGGGTAACTGGGTGATGGGCATTAAGGACGGCATGTGATGTAGTGAGCACTGGGTGTTATATAAGACTGATGAATTACTGAGCTCTACCTCTGAAATTAACGATACATTACTTGATAATTAGTTGAATTAAAAAAACATTGTATAGTTTTATGTTTTACATTTAGGTTTAGGATTATTTTGAGTTAATTTTTGTATAATGTATTAAGCTGGTGTTGAAGTTTTTTTTTTTTTTTTACAAATGGAAGCCCAATGATTCCATTACCGTTTGTTGCAAAAACTATCCTTCCTATGTGAAAATGACCTCTGAACCCCTTGTAAAATTTCAGTTAAACTATTGGTCTTTTCTGGGTCCTCTCTTCTGTTCCACTACCTTTGTGTCTATTCTTTCACCAATGTCACCCTGTCATATTGCAGATTTAGAAGTCTTCAAATCAAGGAGCATGAGTTCTCCTTTTCCTTCCTTTTTAGGATTTTTTTTTCTATTCTAGTTCTTCTTCTTTTATTACAAATTTAAAAATCATCTTATTGATATCTAGGTAAAACTTTTCTGGGATTTTGATTGGATTAGTGTTGAATAAATACACTGGGTTGGCGTCTTAACAACATTGTGTCTTCCAAATCATGAAAAGGATATATCTCTCGATACTTATTTAGATCTTTGAAAATGTTTTTCAACAGTGTTTTTGTAGTTTAGAGTATAAAGATCCCGAATATATTCCTTTAGATTTGTATATAAGTGCTTCCATTTTTTGTGCTACTTTAAATGGTATTCCGGCTCTGTATGGCCTTTCGGCATGGCTCAGTCTGGGCTTTCTGATGGTTCGTTCTTGGCCTTTTGTGGTTTCTTCAGATTTCTGTAGTTTTTCAAATGACTGTCTCTGTGCAGCTCTTTTTTCTTCAGCACTCTGCCCTCCCCAATTTCTCAGCTCTGTACCTTCAACTCAAAGATCCTACCTTTTTGGTTCTCTCTCCCAGCATTGAAGCCTAGAAACTCCCTCCAGGCAATTAACTGGGACACAGAACACTCACATAGGTCGTTTCCCTTCCCCTAGAGATTGCCTGCTGACCAATGTCTGCAAGATCACTGCTTTATAGATTTTCATCCTTTTTATTCTTGTTTGAGACAAGAGGGTAAATCTAGTCCCTGATACTCCATTGAGGCCTGGAAACAGAATTCTCCACTATAACTTTTCACATGAATTAGATGTAAGAGAATTGAACAGTATGACCCTTCCTCTCTGCCTCTATGACAGGCACACTGAACTTCATTCAGTCTTTCATGTGTATTAAGGTAACACTCTAAGGCCTTTGTACATAGTCTTTCCTGTGCTCAAAAATGCCTCCTATTGTCTACTGAATTCCTACTCATCCTTCAGATGACAATGTAGTCATCACTGTTTTCAGCAAAAAGCCTTCTCTGACTTCCCTAAATTGTCAAATCTTCTTATATACTCTCATAACACGCCTTCATAACATTTACCTCATTTCTAATTTTACGTTTATTGTATAACTATTTGATGCATGTCTGTCTCCTTCTCTAAACTGTAATGAGCACTGGGACTGTGTCTGTCTCAGCCCATCATTTTATCCTAAGTGCCTGGCACTGTGCCTGGCACATAGTAGGTGGTCATCAAATATTTATGGGATAGATAAACACATTGACATTATTTTCATATTTGCCTTTTGTGAAAATTACGTTCTTTTTTACGTTGCCTTTTAGATGTAATGCACCAGTAATTATTGCTTTACTCCCATAAAATTAAAATTTTCTGTATATCCCCAAAGCAAAAGTAACAAAAGGACAACTGCTTTTTTCAAACTGTCGCAACATTCACTATTTAGAGACAACTAATTTAAATCTTATTGTTAAATAAACTACTGATAGGAGAATTCTGCAACCAATTAGTGCTCTTAAGTTGCCATTTGCTCATCACAGATGCAATAAAGCACAACTTGGCACAAGCAGACAAACAGAAACTGACTCATGAGGGATATCAGATTTCCCTGCTTCCATTTTGTTTTCATCTTTCTCATTTGTTTGGAAACTCATAAAAACCATATGATGAGTTTTCAAATAAAACTAGTGGTAGTTCTATGCTGACTCTTTTGCCCTCTATAGTTTGAGGTTTTATTTTAGGGCTGCGGTCCTGGGATCATAAACAGACATCTCAAAGAAATATACTTATATCAGATTTTGCAGGCAAGGTAGACGAGGAATCTGACGGCTAATTGTTTTTTATGCGGTGGTTCTATCACTTGCATCTCAAGTCAATTTAAATGTAATGGCCAATGCCAAAAAATGACTTATTTGGTAGGAGTAGTTGTTACTTTTATTGAACTAGTTGCCATAGTACCCCAAGATATCTTCTGTAGTCGTAGAAAGAGCACAAAAATTGATTTTGTTATAACTCAGAGTATCCCTCTAAAAAAGTTAGCCATTATTATTTTTCCACTTAAATAGAGACATATTTTATTATAATCATCCTCAAATACAGTAAATGCTCCCAAAGTTAAAAATAAAATTTGAGATCTATTGAGAGATGGATATAAAAGATTTTCCTCCCTTTGCTTTTGTTTCACTATATGAAAAAAATCTGAGAAATAATTGCTACTTACCTTTCCAGCAGAAAAAATTATGAGGACTATTAAAATAATATATGTAAATTACTTTGCTGTCAGAAGCCTTGCATACCTGTGTTATATATTACACTGCTAAAAACTCACATTAGTAGACTTTAAATTTTATCTTAATGCTCAAATAAGTAATTGCCACATATAGCTCAGTGTATTGGCCCTGATTTTTCTTTTTAAGTAGACAGGTGCTGCTTTAATTAATTTGCATGGACACAGACTTAAAATTGTCCCTGTGAGAAAGCATTGTTGTTTTAATGTTACTAATATTGCATATCATTAGAAGCTTATTCTCAGGGCTCAGTTGGAAGAGCAAGCGACCCTTGATTTCAGGGTTGTGAATTTGAGCCCCAGGTTGGGTATAGAGATTACTTTAAATAAATATTTTTTTTTTAAAAAAGAAGCTTGTTCTTGTTTCTATGAGACTTCTACCTGTTTTGAATGCAGGGCTCTTATTTATTTAATAATTCTGATCTGGTAGACATACAACATTCTTAGTGATGTAACAATGTAAAGTGTCTGGATTTTGGAGTCAAACACTTTTGTGTTCACATTCCACTTTTGCCACACATTAACTGTATGACCTAGAGCAAGTTCTTTCTTCCTCTATGGCCTGTGTTCTCTCTGTGTCAAATGGGTGATAATCCTATAGGGGTTCTGAGGATTAGTGACCTTCATGTAAAACACTGAATACAAATAGGATGCTTGTTGACTAGCAGTTACCATTATTACTGGATACTATATGCATAAGGTAGTGTGAAATGCTATTAATATTTAAGAAAACAAAACCAGTACTTATAGATAAGTTGCCGTGTTTGGTCATCATCTGATTTACAGGTATCGTTTTATCTAATTCTCACAAAACTGTAATGTTATTTTATTCCCCATTTTGCAGATATGGAAACTGAGACTAAGTGAATTAAAGTAATATTCTCTAGGTAGGTCTGGGATTTGAATTTAGATTTGTTGGATTTTCACAGCTGAGCAACAAGTCTTAATTCTGAAATTGAATGTCTTCATCTTTTATTTAAGTTACTTTTTTCAACAAATGGTACAGGTGACTCTCTGTACTTAGGTATCTCTTTTTTTTCTTTACCCAGTTTTTTGTTGTTGTTTGCTTGTTTGTTTCCTTTTTGCATCATTTTAATGGATTTTGAGGAAGGAAGCAATCTTGTGAGTTTGGTTAAATAGGAAAATGAAGGATAGCTCTCTAACCTACTTATGCACATGTGAATTTTTCTATAATGTTGAACATTTATTCATTACCATAAACTATCACCAATGTTTCAATTAGGGGCAGTGGAGGTGTTCCTTATATTCCAAAAATATTCCCACTGGAAATATGCAGTGATTTGGAATTCATGTAGGAAGAGTTGTAGAATAGTTACTACTCCATTTTCCTTCTCAAAGTCTCCTTTCTAGTATTGGAATGTACACACAGTTAGATCACGTCTAATATTTATGATCTTCTGCATGTCACCTATCCTTCTAATACACTAATTTATAATTGTCAACCATTTGACAGATAAGAAGGCCACTGAAGTCTTATACCTTGCTCTAGTTTTATTATAAACGACTGCATTGATGAAGAGCACAGCATATAGAAGAGGGCAAATACCACCTGGAATATTTTGTAAAGGGCCCATAATTTATATTCTACATCTCTGCTCAACACCAACAACTTTATAGAATCAATCATGCTTAAGCAAAGACAGTATATGAAGGAAGTCATAGGAAGATTGCCTAATTTTAATATTATTTTAATTTTAACCAACACACTACATGAACATGTTTAAAAAATCAACTTGTTCCCAAAGATTCACTAATAAAAGTAGTATCTCTGCCTTCCCTCTATTTAGTTCTGCCCTTAAGACCCAATAGAACATTTAACTCTTTAGTTGTTCTTTTCTGGAACAAATTTATCTACATATATTTAAGTAATAGAGCCATCATTTCTGGATTTATAAATTTTGATATTTTTACATTCCTTTTTGATAAATGACTTAGATCACTTATACCAACTCTCATCTTTCTTCCCATCTTTGTTATTATATTAATAACAATATTTTAATTCAGTTAATCTGTGTTTACATCATCATGATCACATAAATGTCATTATTTTCACAATGATT
Organism: Nyctereutes procyonoides; assembly: GCF_905146905.1. Taxonomy (NCBI): domain Eukaryota; kingdom Metazoa; phylum Chordata; class Mammalia; order Carnivora; family Canidae; genus Nyctereutes; species Nyctereutes procyonoides. The sequence goes on from NW_026575159.1 coordinate 10,542,771, forward strand.
CACTTTTGTATAGCCCTTCATTTTACTAATAGCCTTTAATTACTTTTTACTATTTTCATGTCTATTTGTCATGACTACTTATTTAATGATTTTTCAAATACACCATTATAGTAGGATATTTTTTCATGTTCTCCCCCTGTCCCAACATATACCTAATTTTTCCTAAAACCCTCCCCTCTAGACTCAAGAAGAGAATGCTTGATCACCTTAAAAAATTAGCCATGTGTTTGTATGCTATAGAATGAGGGGGACAATGTCTGTATAGGTTCACTTTTATATTCCTAACATGTAGTGCAGTGCTTGGCACATAGTGTATTATATGCTCAGTACATATTTGAGAAATGAAGGGATAAATAGTGTGGCTTTTACACATATACTTTAAAGAGGGAGGTAAATACCACACTAGTCATCACAAGTCTTTAAATGATCTCAGTATTAAACAATTAAGCAGAAAGTCTAAAAAAAAGAGTACTTTCACAGTTTTCCTCTCTTCTATATTATTGTTCAGTAGGTTAACAGCTCTTTATGGGAGGCTTTTGTCCCACCCACTGGTTAAATCTGACCATCTCTTAGTTTTTCTATCTAATTAAATTCCTTACAGGCTAATCTATAATAGTCTGTGGGGTAGCAAAATGGCTCATGCAGTATGTTCTATCTTAAACCACAATTTCCATTTCTTGATAGTCAGGCATCTCATTTCAGGCTGAAGGGCCATGGGAAGGACAAAGGGTAGCAAAGTGTGTGAGCAAGCTGTCTTTGGTTTATCCACTGCTTGGGCTCCATATCACTGACAATTTGGGTTCTTCCAAGTTGGCTATATCCGAAGCAAATATTTCAAACTACCAGTGGCTATAACTCTCTTATGACATTGCAAACTCAGCCAGCTCATAAAACACAAATATAGATTTGTCTACATCCTATTGATAAAGTGCTTGCAGCATTACACAAAATTCAGGTGCTAAGACTAGATTTAGAGCTTGCCCTTGGAATGAGAATAGAAAAGGAAAAGTTTGGCTGAACTCAAAATATATGTACATGAAACGCAGGCATACAGGAATTGACTTGCCCTTGCTGCTGCCACCCTGCCCATTCATTATGAATTAATTTCTAATGCACCAGATTCTACTCCTTTTCTTTCCTTACCTATGATAATCCAAGGAAGTAGCATATGAGGAGGCCATGGGAATTCTGACAGAATTGCTTTACTCTAGAAAAAGAAGGCATTTTCCCTGAATCTTAAGTTTCAAATTCTTCCCCTAAGACATACTGTAATTAAACAGCTTGTGTGCTGCTTCATAAAACATATGGGAAACCATCACTTGTTTTATTTAGGATAGGGTGCTGCTGTGGGGAGGATCTGTCAAGTCTTTGTCTAAGGCTTTAGTTATGAACAGAAATTCATTGGCAAATGTCAGGTGACAGAAGAGAAGGTTAGTCATAAAATCAAATGCGGTGCAAATTTGAGGACATTTAACATGGTAATATTGCCCCCTGCACATAAATTATAAAAAAAAAAAAAAAACAAAACAAGGAATCTCTCAGGATGGAGAAAGAAAGTGTCCTTGTTGTGTAAGAAAGTTCTGAGAAGGTAGCAGGTGAAACTCTCTGGCACTGAAATTTGCTGTGAGCCTGGAAAACTAAAGATGCTTCCTTTGGTAACTCACTTCGGCCCCTGATGTTCCTTTGGTCAATCTATTTGTCTTTGTCATGTCTCCAGAGGCTCATGAACATAGTTGAAGCTAAATCCAATTTGGAGAAGAGAGGCAAACTTCAAGTTACTGTCAGAAAAAAAACCACTTAAACCCCTCCCTGTCTCCCTGTAAACTGTATTTTAGCGTCAAGACCTAGTCACAAATACTTAGAGAAACAGCAAGAAAAGTAGCATGTTTTCATAGGAAAAACAAAAGGTGAAACCCAAGTACCTACTGAACTCTGAGTTGCCATTAATATACCTAGTTCCCATTGTAATTGTTCCTATGAACAATGTCAGTGGAAGTCTAGTCTTCCCTGGTCAAAATGGACAACATTCATCCATACCGCCCATTAACATTGACACTTGGGGCCCACCACCAACTTTAAGATCTAAACATGTAGACAAATGTTCAGTATTTACATTTGTCCTAAAAATACCAGCATCCGAAAGTTTGCATTCTAAATGAGAGGCAATGATAGCATAAAAAGGAATTTAGAGTTAACATTTTAAACGGAGTTTAATTCTGTTATGTAAAGCTTACTTTTTCCCTTAGCAGAGAAGAATATGTTTTCATTCATCCCTTTGTGAATGACAAGGCTTTCTGAATGTGTGGGGTAGAGCCATATCCTTCACACCTCATCCTATTTGAATTTCAATTATGGTCTCTTACCACTTCAGAAATTCATCCCTCACAATCATTGAACACGCTCTTCTCTCTGCCCTGGACACTCTTTGCTCAGATCCTTGACAAAAGTCACTGTGTCCCTTCAAAGTGACAAACCGATCCTTATTTTAAACATTACCTTTCATAGAGAAACTTCACTGTCAGCTATTCCCATTGCACATCACAAAGAGAGAGGCAGAGACATAGGCAGAGGGAGAAGCAGGCTCCCTTCAGGGAGCCTGATGCAGGACTTGATCCCAGGACCCTGGGATCATGACCTGAGCCAAAGGCAGAAGCTCAACCGCTGAGCCATCCAGGTGCCCTGCTCCTTACACTATTGTAATTTACTTTGTAACACATTTAATACCTAAATCATGCTATATATTACAAATATATTAATGTCATTACTTTGAAATTATATTATCTACTTGATTTGTTTCTATCTTCACCCATAAAATACTGTCTTCACCCATAAAACATAAGTGTTTGAGTACAGAGATTTTTATTTTGCTCATTGCTGTACCTATGGTGTTTAGCGTACTACTAGGAACATATTAGGTACTCACCAAATGTTTGTTGTAAGATTTTTTTTGAATGAATACATACAGTATTGAACCAACAAGATAAAGTATGAATGCTTTACAAGGCATATAGTCGTCAACTCTAGGCTTCCTTATAACCTTTTGGTCCCAACTCCCAAAACTTCTACATACGTGCTTCCTATGTTCCAACCTAATTGAATTATTTGTCATTAAACTAAACTGTGTAACAACTCTATACCTTTGCACATGAGGCTCACTTCTTATAGACAGCTACCACTCAGTTTCAAATGTCATTTACTGTGTAAGAATATTTCCAACTCGCTGGACTCAGATCTCTCCTATGTTGTCATAGCACATTTATATAATCTTCTATTACAGTATTTCTCTGATTCTAGTGTAATTATTTGCTATATAACTGTCGTATTATTTTTTATACCCTGAGCCTTGCAAAGTGTCTGGTGCCTAATAAATAGTCTGTACATGTTTTCTGAATAAGTAAATCCCATAAATTCAACCACAGTCTGATTTCTCCCAAGAAATAATTAATTTCATAATGTATTATTTCTTTTCAAATTCAGTATTATATTCTAAGAATGTTTCAGTCTTTTCTGGGCTAAGTATGCATGAATGGCAAACGAGCAAAACACAATGCTGGTCATGTAACCTGGAAAAGGCCGATATGTGACATTTAATAATATTCAAATACTTGCAAGGAACAAACAGAAGCAACCTTAATATTTCCACTCAAAACCTCCAAAGGAGAAGAGACAAGGATTTTTGTAAGTGCTTTCTTAGGTAAGCCTTTTAATAAAATGTGCTGATTAGAGTGTTATGAACTGTATTTCTAAGAAAGGGTGTGGAGTCTCATTCTTTGCCAATTGTTAAGGACATATTAGACGGGTATCATTTTGAGAAGCACACATGAACTAAAGAATGTTTTGCAAGCCCATGATTCTATGAAATCAATTTTCCCAAGACCAATAAATCAGCTTTACAATAGAAATTGCTACAATTAGGAATATATACACCCATAAGAATCAGAAGAGAAACTTTTATTTTGTATGTGTACTATTTTATGACAGGTAAATTTGGCAATCTTTGGGGGAAAAAACTGTGTTAAAGTTATTTTCCTCTAAAAGAGGAAATGAAATTAAAATGAAAGTAACAATTCCATGAAGGATTGAGAGGTCAGGGACTGCATGTAGAATTATAATAAACAAGAAACCTCAAATATTTTTTACTGGTTTTCTTTTAAAACTATTTTTAAAGTCTATTATCAGCTAGAGTTACAATGAATGCTTATATGACTTGATCCCTTGGATAATAGAAAAGCTGTTCTCTTAAAACTGATTTACATACTATGGTTTCTTGCAAACCTGTGTTTCCAAGAAAACAACATTGAAACTTACTGTATTTGACAGTGTGATTTTATTATTATCTAATACTTTTAAATATTAAAGATTATTACATCCAATTTGCCTTTGTGGGCATGGGAGAGCAAACAGATGAGAAGCAAATCCCACCGATGAGAAATTTGTGGATGTGATTTCTCCCAAATTTTGCCTTCTCTTAGTACTACATAGAACCCACATGGGGCCAAGTGCCTGGCCCTCCTAAATGCTCAGAGAATGTTAACTGTTACTATTATTGGCTGCTGTTATAGAGAATGGCTGATAAGAAACACTGAAAATCTGTTTCTTTGACAGTCCTTCCACTCAGCTGCCAGCTTCCCTGAGATGTTGGAGCTCTTCCCCTTTATTCTTCTCCAGTGCATGGAAAAGAGTTCTTGCAAACTGAGTGGAAATGCCAAGGACAGAGTTCCTGGGGGCATGGCCTGTGGAATCTCACAAGAGGAGGAAGGAAACACTTCTCTGTTCTAGGGCTCTGAAGCATCTATACTTGCCTTTGGTCATGGCTCCAGGTGAAAAAGAAAAGACTTGGAGAAACTCTCCACTCCTCTCTGGAGTGGAGATCAAGCAGAAAATTCAAGCCACTGAAGATTTTCTCACCCAGGAGTTATAAATCTTTTCCCAATGCATAATTGAAGTTTATTTTCATTCCAATAGCAAGGCATTGGCTTTCAGAGAAAAGGGACACCAAAGAGTCTATTTTCGGGGAGAAGAACACAAACATACTAAGGAAATAACATGATTGCTGGATATATATTTGCTTTTGAGAACAATTTGATTTTTTCAACTCTTGTCAAAGTCATAGATTACACTTTAGTTCATGTAGTGTTTGGAAAGTACATTCTGCTACCTGAGTTTTCACATTTCCTTATGTTTACCTACTTAGTTTGAAAACTAACTCCTATATCACTCTTTATATTCTTAGCATATTTACTTCTCAATGTGCCCTTACACTTGTAAAATGAATTGTAATTGGCCTTGAACAGAGCTCTGATATTTTTAAAGAAGAAACAAACATACAAACAAATGGACTATTTTTATAGGATGCCCCCCCTCCATTTTGAAGCCACATTTGCAACTTTTATGTGTGCCCATTTCATGTTTCGATACATTGTATATCAAATATCCTGAAAAGTTCATAATGGTTCAGGAGATGATGCTTTTCTTCCTTAAATGAGAAGAAAGAAGAAAGAAAGAAGAAAAGAAGAAAGAAAGAAAGAAAGAAAGAAAAGAAAGAAAGAAAGAAAGAAGAAAGAAAAAGAAAGAAAGAAAGAGAAAAAGAAGAAAAGAAAAAGAAAAAGAAGGAAAAGAATTACATCAAGAATATGGCTTCTTGAAAAATATATGGGTTTTTTCTTTTTTTTCCTTTTCTCTCTTTCTTTCTTTTCCAATAAACTGCTTATCAAACAAACAAACTGACCAAAACCCACAAAACAAATTCAGCAAACACTCATAGCTTCATAATTATATTTCTATGCTGTCATAGGAAACTTTTAAGTTGACTTGTTAGATGATACCCCTGAGTAATTAGCCCAAAATTCGAAATAAGTTTTGTTCATAGTCTCACTTCCCTGAAGGAATGAGATTTCACTCCGCAAAATATTTATAGTCTTTTTTTGTTTTAGTTATAGGGAAATAATAAGATTGTGACCTTGTCTACATAACCAAAATATTTTGATAAAAACTGGAAATTTCAGATAATACGTTGAATGTCTTATTTTCCTGCATCAAGTGTCTTAAATACAGAAGGTTAAGAGACAAACTGTCAAGAGGCACCTCCTCCCTGACCACTCCATCACCCACAAGGGAACACACTAGCTACATCCCCCTTTTAAAGTTTCCAATTACACTGTTTCAGATCGTTTACTCTTCTCTTCCTATTCAATCGACTTTGCCTGTTTATCTTGTCTTCAGTTTTAACCATGTTAGATTAGCAGTGCAGCCCTCATCTTACTCTGATACCATTAAACTACCTTTGAATAATAGTGAGTTAGTAAGATAAGACATTGTGCTCTATTGTGGAGAGTTGTGGCAACTGTTTTCATCAACAGAGGCTTTGTCAAGTGAGTCAGGTTTTTGGTTCAGCCTTCTTTCTGGGGAAATATAAAGTAGTGATGATGATAATAATTATACATCTTCAGGCAGAGTGCTTATAGAACCACTGTCTTTTATATCCATGAAATTAGTTCTTACAGGAATAGGAAAGTCCCAGCCTCCCACTCACTAACACAGTATTCACATGAGGGATTCTACTCCTGTCTCCTTGTTATCCTCACTCATCTCTCTTTGCATCAAATTACTGAGGATGATTAACCAACACAGCCACGGAAACTGGACCAACAGCTCTGTAGTCCACATTTTGATTTGAGATGGTGTGTTACATATGCACTGTTGGAAAAACTTGGAATTCTTTGGGGGAAGGAGGAGGCAGAAAGTAGGGAAACTTGTATTTTTCATTTCATAAAGTATAAAGGACACTAAAATAAAAATTCCCTTCTCTGTAAAGTAAGATAAATAATTTCAAATTCTCCTGATGGGTCAAGGTACAGTGTGTTGATTTCCCTGCAAAACTCTGACATTGTCAAGTTTGCATTAAACATGAGGAGGCAAAGACAAGTGGATGAGAAAGCATAAATTTAGGAACTAGACTTTCATCTGTAAAACTGGATGAAAAACAAACTTACCCAAGGGACATTTGGAAGGTATTATTAGATATCATAGAACTCATCTTCACATACATTAAAAGAAAAAAAATTCGATAAATGTGACTTTAAAACAATCTTTGCCTATAATCCACAAAGGTAGAAAATAAGTGAAATCAAGATTCCCTACATTCCCCCATTGTCGCTTTGGCAATAATCTGTAATAATTATTCTATTATTCATATGTCCTCTCTGAAATAAACTCTATCTAAAGAACCCAGTATGTTGCTCTGGCTGCATGAAAAGCTTTCTAAAATAGAAAACAATGAACATATTGTCAACACTAGAATGCTATTTTAAAATATATAAAAGTATTGGAAAGAGTTCAGAGAACATCAGAAAGAAGGGTTTGACTTACTGCATTAAAAAAAAAAAGATTAAAAGAGTATGTAGAGCATGGCTATGCAACAAGTAAGTAGGAACATGATAACCGCCTGCAAATCTTTTAGGCGTGTGAACACAGGGGAGTGGGGTGTTTGATGGCCTTAAAGAGAAGACTCAGTTTCATGGGTCCAGTTTGTCTCTTTCGTTTAAATCCTACTGGCATTGAGAATTTTATGGCATTACAACATTGAGGTAGGATTTTCCTATCAAAGAAGTTTACAGATTTTTTTGGAGGGGGGAGCGTATTATTTGGACACATGCTAAAACTAGATCTGAAAGGAGGAGGGACTACATATATAATTGCCAGTCATATCTGCAACTAATTAGAATGATAATTGTGTCATATTAATGGTGTAATAAATGTAACTTACATACATTGTAAGGACAAAGAGAGGGAACCATCCCTGGTTTAGCACACTTTGTAAACTACATTATTGTTGCTGTGACTTAAAGAATATTACTAATACATCTCAAAGAAAATACTTGGAAAGCAGAATAATAAAAATGGAAGTTCAAAGAGCTGTCATTCAATCTTAGTTGGACTAAACCTAAACCCTTGAGAAGATCATGATGTTGTTAGGAAGCAACGTGGTGCTATCAAAGCAATGCTAATTTTAAATCGGTTTCTATGTCTAATTATATACAGTACTATATTTCAGTATTACCCAACATCATATACATTAACTGAAAACATATTATCCTCGTGCTACCGAGGGAATCTTCTAACCTGACAACCAGAGTTTGAGAAATGTTTTCTTCAACATTATCATTTAGCTAAATTAAGTAACGTTACACAAAGATTGTAGGTGAGCATACAGTTGAAACGAAATGACATTTTCCCCCCCTTTGAATAGAATGTACACAGTAGAGGAAAAAGGTAACACAATACAGGAAAAATGCATTGTTTAATCACTACTCCATTGCCCATCTATTTTCAGTGTAAACAAAGTAAATTTCCTTACCTAGAAATGCCATGATAACTCCAACGTATTTTTCTCTTACTCTCACTCAATATTTTCTGACTTTCACTTTTTGTTAGAAAGTTGAGTACATCATTTAACTTGTACTTCTTGTACTCCTGTTCTTGAAAATAGTTTATATGTATGTAGATTCAAATCTGTCTTTGAAAAGACAATTTTAACTGGCAAAGAATAACTAACTTACACTGGATGTAATTACTTTTAGTCTTAAGACCTTGGCATGCCATCTACTAGAAAATCCATGCCAAGGATAAAATAAAAATTCTATGCCAGCCACACCTACTTTTGAGATGGCCTTAAGGAACACACTCATTTATTCTCCCCCCCAATGTTTGATAAGTCAAAATAAATGATGACTATGTGAAGACATTTTGATGTCAGTATAGAAAGGCATAGAGAGTATCAGTGTCAATGAAGCTTTGAAAATTACAGCCAACATTTCAATACTCTAAAAAGTGCCATACAGAAAGTTTCTTTGCATCAAAATAGTTCAGATTTAAATTCATACTGAATTAATTACAGTCTGTGTGTATTTAATAATTGTAAGCAATGAGAATATGCATACTTATAGACATGGGCTATAAAGTGTTATGCAAAAATAAAATTTAGTTGGTGGATTATAATTCATGACTGATATCTTTCCAAAATCCAGATTTTTGTCATATTTTATTTTTAATGAAATTAAAATTAAATATATATTTTTTTTGTTCAGTAATAAAAATTCTTGTACCAAATGAAGAGAAGTAAACTGACTTTCCCTTATAAAGGCTAACTCTTTGGCTTACAAATCCCATTTTATGGATGCAACATTATTATTTTTCCCTGTTTACATTTTAAAGTTTTCTAAGCCTTGCCCACATACTGCATTCATTTGTGCCCTTTATTTTTGCCCTAAGCTTCAGAAGATGAGAACTTTAAAAAATAATACCATGCAAACCCTGCCAGATACTGGTGGTTCCTCTTCAATACGGCTTTTCTTTTCATCGGCATTTCTACCTATGCAGATCCCTAGGTGGCTTAGTTCACTGCTGACTATTTTACATGGAAAAATGCTTATCAACTTCAGCCAATAATAGGAATCTAAATGATTTTTGAGTGAACGACAAGCCTCCATTGTTAATAAGTAATTGATACGCTCACTATCTTTTCCCAGTAGAAAGACATCTGCTCCTGGGAACAAAATTCACAGAATTGGGCTCAAGTGGAGAACACTGTGGGTTCTTCAAGGTCTGGCTGAGTCCACCCACCCACAAACTGTTAGGATATTCTTCTCTTTTATTATTGCTATCATAGCAAGTAGAGAGTCAGAGCTGAGCTGCCATGCCATTCCAAAAGAGATCTATGACAAGTAGATGTACAGTCGGCTTCTGAAATGGCATCTCCATCTCGTGCTCTCTTACCTCTCCTTGCGTCCTCCATTAGACGGATTCAAGTTGCCTCTACCTCTAAGCAAGCAGAGGCAGGCAACATCATGCCTTTGGCATCAAGTACAGAAAGAACAAAACAAATTAAAATGCTTTAAAATGTTTTTGAACTTCCATAAAGATTCTAAAGAGTTTGCTTGAAAGATGTAATTTTTAAAGTCCTCTTTTCATTATTATTTTTTTTGGGGGGTAGGAGATTGATAGGAAAGAATCATTCAAGGGAGAAAAATATTCATTTGCTGAACAATTGAGTGCCAACCACAAGCCCCAGGCAATATAGGCATTATAGATAACGAAGATACAATGATTAATATATCCTTTTCACTGGAAGAAATTCTTCAAGTGCCCTTGGTGTGGGTTGTAAAGGGATTATCTTGTATTTCAGTTGGATTTTTCTGTATGGTTCTAATGGTTAAAAGTATACCTGGAGATACACTATTGTTTAACAGGAAGTGATATTACACCTTTTTAAAAATATGCTAAGAAGAGTCATATTTAGATTTGACATTGACTTTTGGGTAGCATCAGTCTAATGTCACTTAAAGGTAGGTAAAATTGATCTTAAGCATCTATTTTCAATATATACATATACACATACCCACTTAAAAGCATATATATATACATACATATATATTTATATTTCAGCTAAAATCCACTTAACTTTGTATAAGCTTCAAATCTTAATTATGATATGTTCTTATATAATATGTGGGTAATAAAGGATATGTTTTTCCATTCCTTTCATTCTTTAGACTCTAAAGAAGCAATTAAAAACCACCCAAAAACCAAAAAGAGCAAAAACAAAAAGACCTCCCAAAACTCAAATCTGATAAAATATATTAAAAAGGAAAAATTAAAAAAATAAAATAAAAAGGAAAAAAAAAACTACAGAAAAAAAAAAACCCAGACCCAAATCAAATCATGAGTGTTTCAAGCCAAATGTCTATGAGAATCTAACTATTCTTATAAATTGGATGAGAGGTTGAATAGGGGTGAGGAAATCTTTTTCACTCCAAAGTTAGGCAATGGGGAGAGAGAGGTAGAAGCACGAGATTTGGGGACTCCAGTGTAAATTGTGTTCAAGAGGAAATACAAGCTGTGAATTGATTCATGCATACACCACAAATTTAGAGTGATTTCACACCATCCATCTAATCTCTCTGCCTTGGTTTCCTCTTCTACAAAAAGAGGGGGTCTAAATAACTAGAATGGATACAACAAGTTATATGGAGTACCAACTAGCAGTAGGCACTGGAGTTTAGAAAACATTTTCACTTACCCTATTTATTTAATTTTGGTCTTTTGTTAATCTTGCAAAAAATTATTACAATACTATTTCACATGAATGAAATTAGAACTTAGCAGGATTTAGAGAGTTTGCAAGTCTAAATGATCTCTAGATTCTCTTCCAGATGCTAAAGATTATCTTCAAATTTATAATTTTATTTATTTATTTATTTATTTATTTATTTATTTATTTATGATTTTATTTATTTATTAATGAGAGACACACATAGAGAGAGAGAGAGGCAGAGACACAGGCAGAGTTCGAAGCAGGCTCAATGCAGGGAGCCCGACATGGGACTCGATCCTGGGTCTCCAGGATGAGGCCCTGAGCTGAAGGTGGCGCTAAATTGCTGAGCCAGCGGGGCTGCCCTCAAATTTATAATTTTAAATGAGGCATGGGATCAAAGAGTAATATGTATAGAAACCATGTGGACACAGTTCTCTTCATACTTCTTCCATCTTTGCATTGCTTATTCCTCACCATTTCTTTTCTGTTCCTTAATCCCTTCCTTCTACTGCTGCATACATATAAGTCAGGGCTGGACAATTCTTTTCTGTTGAGGAGAAAATAGTAAATATTTTAGACTGTGTAAGCCAGAAAGCTTCTGCTATAAGTACTTGACTTCACTATTGTAGCAGGAAAACATCCTAAGAAATATAAACAAATAAGAGTGACCGTGTTCCAATAAGACTTCATTTATTTTATTTTAATTTTTATTTTATTTTATTTATTTTATTTTATTTTATTTATTTATGATAGTCACAGAGAGAGAGAGAGGCAGAGACATAGACAGAGGGAGTAGCAGGCTCCATGCACCGGGAGCCCGACGTGGGATTCGATCCCGGGTCTCCAGGATCGCACCCTGGGCCAAAGGCAGGCGCCAAACCGCTGCGCCACCCAGGGATCCCTATTTTAATTTTTAAAAAGGTTTATTTATTTATTTATTCATGAGAGACACAGACAGGCAGAGACATATAGGCAGAGGGAAAAGCAGGCTTCCCATAGGGAGCCCAATGTGAGACTCAGGGTCACGCCCTGAGCTGAAGGTAGACACTCAACCACTGAGCTACCCAGGCATCCCAAGACTTCATTTATGAAGACAGAGGGGGATCACATAGGCTTGTAAGCCATAGTTTGCCAACCTCTGATATAGGTTGATCTTGAAAAAATAAAAGCACCTGGTAAAAATTCCTAAATTCATGTAAAATATAAAGATGAAATATTTTAATAACACTCTAAAGTCATGCATTTAAAATTTGATGTGAGTATATGGTTATTCCATAAATTTGTTATACGATCCTTATAACAAAATGTCTATAATATGTTAATAGTGTTACCTTTGTATTTGTATGTGTGACTGAAACTGTTATATTTGTTCACATCTATCTTAAAAAACTTGTCCACGCTCTTGAAAGAGGCTGAAAGAAGTTATTTGTATGTGGGTATGTAGAGTTGGATCTTCTACTTGAATATCAGATAGAAACTTGCTTTTTCTTGATTTAATTAAGTCCATTGACTGAAGTTATAATAAGCAACAAATACAAAAACTGATTATTTAGCTTAGTCATTATCAGGTAATCAATGTTATTTATTAAATATTGCCTATCTTATTTATTAGGGATGATGATTAATATTTTGAAGTTTCTCCTTCCATTACCATGTGGATGTAAAGGTAACTCTTATTCCACCCTGAAGATCCTTAGAGTTTGTGTTCTTTGTTAATGATCTAGTAAGTAGAAGATATCAGTAAACCAGTCAATAAAAATATTTGAGCAATCATCTTTCCACTTTACAATTTGAGTAATATGTAATATTAATGACTAAATATAGAGTTTTGCACATAGGATAATCTTAACACACATCACTTCTCTTCTTTATGTCATCATGTTTGCTCACATCACCTCTTGTCAACTAGGGAAAATAACAGTTTAAAACTCTAAAGAGATGGTGGAGTTACAGGGACCATGCATATTCTCTCATTTTGAAAAAAACTAGAAACTTGGACGAAATAGATGAAACAACGATTTTCAGATTTTGATGCACAGGCAGTTCAGGACTTGATCTCTGAAAGAAAAGAAACACGTGAAGTTAAACTTAAGATCATCTTGGACTTCTGGCTAGATTTCTGGCTTCTGACATATGGACTGTGGAGCAGGGAGGGGGATTTCTATGTACAAAATAGAGGGGAAAAAAAGTAGAGCTTGCTGAATTGAGAATTCTGGAAATTGAGAAAGCAGTAAGTCAGAACCAGTAGAAAGTTACATGGAACAGTTCTAGGGAGAAGGGAATGATGAGAAAAGTTCCATAAATCTCTTGAATACAGATGTGCATATATGTAGGATAGAAATCCATAAAGTTGTGCAACATAATGTCTACCATTTTGTGTGTAAAATTTTCCTCAGAGTTCACAGTGGACTAAGAATCATTCAAGTTTCCATCAGTCAGACTGGAGATTTCTTGATTATTACCTGTAAAATTTAGTACAAACTATAGAAGTGCTGGTTCTTACAGTGAAATTAAAATAGCCCAAGAGTAAAGGTTACTTGAGATCCACACAAACAAAGCTTAGAAATTAACCTCAAAAGATCAAATCAAGCTGTGAGTACTTAACTGTCTATCAGAATCAAGCCAACAACCATTAAAGGAAGACAACAAAATCCAGAGAAATAATAATCTAAATTCACAGTGCTCAAGAGCCAATGAAAGATTACTAGCCATTCAAAGAAGGAGGAGAATGTGAGCTATCACTAGGTGACAAAAACCAGTCACTAGAAACAGATATAAAATAATAACAAAGAAAGCATTAGTAGACAAATGCAATGAAAAGCTATTATATAATCCACTGTATGTTAACTAACAAATTTAAATAAAAACCTAAAAAATTTTTTAAATGATGCCATAATAAAAAAGCTATTGTAATCATAATGTTGTACTTGAAGGAAAACAAAGATAGTAAATAGAGATATTGAGGGTAGAAAAAAAACACATAGAACTTCTAAGAAGGAAAATTACAATAATTTGGGAAGTCTGGGTGGCTCAATAAATTAAGAGTCTGACTCTTGATCTCAGGTCAGGTCTTGATCTCAGGGTTGTGAGTTCAAGCCCTGTTTTGGGCTCCATGCTGGGTATGGAACCTACTTAAAAAAATTACAATAGCTCAAATGAGATATTTACAGAACAGGTTTAATATCAGATCAGATGCTGCTTAAAAAAATCTAAGAATGAAAACCATTCAAAATAAAACACAGCCGGGGGTAAGGGGAATGGAAAAAAGAACTTCATATTATTTAGCTGTGAGACAACATAAAGAAATCTAACAAGTATGTAATTAGAGTTCCATAAAAAAGGGGGAGCAAAAACAAATTAACAAATTTAACAGCTGGATATTTTCGAGATTTGATTAAAATTTAAATCCATGTATTCAAAAAACTCAGTCATCTTAATTAACCATAATAAGTATTTAACAAATACTAATAATATCATAATCAAATTGCTGCAAACCACTGACAGAGCGTGTTATTATAAGTTAGGGGGAAGAAACCACTTTACATATTTTGGAGAAGAGTAAAAACTTGGAAGGGACTAACATGGGGGGAATTCAACATATTTGCTTATTTGGCCTGAAGATGTAAAGCAGTCTCAATGTAAGAGGTGTACCTGAAGATCTGATAGAAAATTGTCTGTACTATTAGTCTGAGAAACCAGAAGACAAAATCCCAATCTGGTCATAACATCAGAAATGTAAAGGTGAATTCTGGGAATGACAGATTCCTGGAAGGGTAGCCCAAATAATCTTTGTCAACACTGTCCACATCTCTGGTGATGCCCTGAACCACACCTGTGCAAAGCAGACTTCAAACACCTTAAATTAGGACAAGAGAAAGAACTGAGAAATAACTTGCCTCTTTGGAGGTGAGAGTGAGGGTTTGCATTTTAAATGCAATTAAGTAAATTGGCTGCTAAAACAAAAATGTCAATCCTCTTTGGAATAAACAAAATACAAATTCTGAGTCTTTATATCATTCATAATGTCTAAAAAACAATACAAAATTATTGTACATACAAGGAACCAGGAAAATATGAAGTGTACCGAAAGGAAGAGACAATCAACAGAGGCCACATGCAAGATGTATCAGATGTTGGAATTAGTAGACACAGAATTTAAAGTGGCTAATATAATTACCATCAATTAAATGAGGAAAAATAGGTTGGTAATGAATGACATATGAAGAATTCTTTGCAGGTAAATAGAAAATGTGAAAAGTAGTCAAATGGGAATCTTAAAAATGAAATACACAGTACCTTAAGATACCTATAGATAGGTAAGATATAAGATACCTATAGATAGGTATCTTATAGATATCTAAGATATCTATAAGATAATAGAAATGGCTAAGGAAAGAGTCAGTGAACTTGACAAGAGATTGATAGAAGTTAAGTAATTTAAGATTAAAGGAGGGAAAATACTGAAAAAATATATATGGCCTCAAGTGTTAATGGAACAATATCAAAAGTCATAATATGAATGTAATTGGAGTCCTAGAAAAAAGAGAAAGTAGAAAGAAGAAAAAAAAGCCAATTTATGACCAAAATCTTCCAAAATTTAATGGTAGATTTAAATTTGTAAAATCAAGAAAAATAGCATTCCCCAAATAGGATTAATAAGAAGAAATCAAACATATGTACATCATACTCAATCTGATAAAAACTAAAGATAAAAAGAAATTCTTGAAAGCATACAGGGAAAAAACAAACATATAGAGGAGGAAACAGTTAAAATGGCTGAAGATTTTTAATCTGAAACTATGCTAGCCGGAAGATAGTGGGCCAGTATTTGTAAAGTGTTGAAAGAAAAGTCTATCAACTTAGAAATATTTAGCCTTCAAAAATATTCATCAATAAGGACTGCAAAATAAACACAGTTTTGGATAGCAGAAAATAAAGTAGGTCGTCATTAGCAGATTGTTAGTAGAAGAGATGATAAAATATCTTTAGTCTGAGGAAAATGAACAAGTGGGAACATTTAACCTTTATGGAACACAAAGTTTTGGTGGTGGCAGATACCTGTGTAAATATAAAAGAAAATGTTTAGGAGTGCCTTGCTGGCTCAGTTGGAGCATGCAACTCCTGATCTCGGGGCTATGGGGTTGAGCCTCACACTGGGTATAGAGATTAGTTAAAGAAAGAAAAGAAAAGAAAATATTTAAATGTCTACCCTAAATTATTTAAATTTCATAGTGTCATTTGGAACAAAACTTCTACTTTTTTGAGGGGATTGTAATATATTAAATTTACTATATAGGACAAACTGTAGAATAAAAGTTTTCAAGTGGAGGGAATAAATAAGTTCCCTATACTTTCTGTGGGGTGGAATAATATTTAATATAGTTAGACTGTGAAAACTTAAGAATATATATTATAATTCCTGAAGCAACCAAAAAGATGCAAAGAGATATAGCTAAAAAAGGCAATCAATACCTTAGACTGGGGCAGCCCTGGTGGCTCAGTTGTTTAGCGCTGCCTTCAGCCCAGGGTGTGATCCTGGAGACCTGGGATGAGTCCCACGTCGGGCTCTCTGCATGGAGCCTGCTTCTCCCTCTGCCTGTGTCTCTGCCTCTCTCTCTGTGTGTGTCTCTCATGAATAAATAAATAAAAAAATACATTAGAATGGAGTTTAAAAAATATTTAAATCATCTCAACTAAGGCATGAGAGGGGAAAGCACAGAAGAATAAACAGAGAACTGTTAATAAAATGTTGGCCAAATCTAACTATACCAGTAATTATATTAAATGTTAAAAGAGTGTAATTATTATATTTTAAGCTAGAGATGGTCAGAGTGGATAAAAGAGCAGAATCAACTAGTTGCTGTCTGAGATGTGGTTAAATAAAAAGATTATAGATAGGTTGAGAATATGCGGGTAGAAAAAATGTGCTATGTAATCATTAAGCATTGGAAGGCTGGTGTGCCTCTTTTAATATGCAGAAAGATAGATTTTTTAAGAAAAAGAGTTTTTCCAGAGATAAAGAAGAATATGGACGTGTTTAAATATAGTTTAAACACAAGAAGCAAAATTGACAGAATTAAAGGAGAAAACAGTCCCATAATCCGAATAAGAAAGTTTCACATGTCCCTTTTACCAATTGAACATCTAAATAAAAAGCTCATGGATGATGTAAAGAATAGCATCAGCCATCTTGACCTAATTGGTATTTATACTGCATAACCCATAACAAATACAGAAAACAAATTATGCCAAGGGTACAGCATATGGTCACCAAGATAAATCATATGATAAGTAATAAAAAAATTCTCAGAAAGTGAGAAGGAAAAGATACAATACAAAGGATGTTCTCTGATTACATGAGAATTAAATTAGGAATCAAAACTGATAAAATATTTAGATAAATATCTAATAAAAATTTCCATTATTCAGAAAGTAAATAATATACTTCCAAAAAGACCCATGGGTCAAAGGAAGCACTAATTTTCAAGACACTTCAGATTGAATAATAAAAGTATAACATATCAAAAATAAAAAGGAAATACAGTTTTCATATTTAGAAATTGGTATAGTTCAATGCTGACAGACCTGAATTATAAGAAGTATTAAAGAAAATTCTAGAACCAGAAGGAAAATAGTACTAAATGAAAACTTGGAAGTATAGAAAGAAATGGAAAGTGAAATAGTAAAATGGTAAACACATATTTTTCTTCATTGTAATTTCTTTTTTTTTAAAAGACTTTATTTGGGGATCCCTGGGTGGCGCAGCGGTTTGGCGCCTGCCTTTGGCCCAGGGCGCAATCCTGGAGACCCGGGATCGAATCCCACGTCGGGCTCCCGGTGCATGGAGCCTGTTTCTCCCTCTGCCTGTGTCTCTGCCTCTCTCTCTCTCACTGTGTGCCTATTATAAATAAATAAAAAAAATTAAAAAAAAAATAAAAGACTTTATTTTATTCATGAGAGACAGAGAGAGAGATTGAGGCAGAGACATAGGCAGAGAGAGAAGCAGGCTCCCTGTAGGGAGCCTGATGCAGGACTTGATCCTGGGACCCCAGGATCACACCCTGAGCCAAAGGCAGACGCTCAACAACTGAGCCACCCATATGTACCCCTTATTGTAATTTCTATTTAAAACATATTTAATTAATTAAAGCAAAGTGATATGAATGCATTGTGATATGAATGCATTAATATCTTGGAATTAAAATCTACAACAATAATGTAAAAAATGAGAGGAGGGATAGAAATATATTCTTATAAAGTCTTACGTTATATGAAATAGTATCTGTTATTGAGGGTGAATTGTAATAAATTATTTGTATCAATTTATTATTTTATATTTAACTAAGTTCTTTTAATAATGTTTTACT
Source organism: Nyctereutes procyonoides (assembly GCF_905146905.1). Classification (NCBI taxonomy): domain Eukaryota; kingdom Metazoa; phylum Chordata; class Mammalia; order Carnivora; family Canidae; genus Nyctereutes; species Nyctereutes procyonoides. Next base: position 10,561,230 of record NW_026575159.1, read on the forward strand.
ATATTTTTGAAGTTATTTTCTTTTTTCAAGTTACTTTTATAGTGATTTCTCTGTCATTTATAATATGCTTTTTAATTTATCAGAATCAACTTCAGATTTATATTAACTTAATTCCAGTGAGATAGAGAAATGTCAGTCCAATTTTCTCCTTACCTTTTTATGCTATTATTGTTATACATATCACATATCTAACAATACATTGCTATAATCATTACTTTCCATAATTTATATATTTTTTAAAAAGCTGAGAGAAGAAAGGAGGAATTAGATATATTTATGGAACTTGTTATAGTAACCTCTTATTTATAATTTCTGGTTCTTTTCATTGGTTCCCATAGATTTGAATTACCATCTGGTGTTGATGCCTTCTCCAATACTGTCCTTTTCCCCAACCTCAGGGTTGCACAAAAGATCAATCCTACCTCTGTTTCTTCCCCAGACATATAGTACCAGACTCCACTGTGCTACAAATGGAGGCAGGACAGATGAGAAGTGTTGTCTGAATGATAGTGGCTGAAGGAAATCATGCATGTCAGCAATTATGGCTATTTCCAACCCAACCTTATGAATTTAAGGACCAACACCCCTAAGTGAAAGCACCTATCTAGGATTCGTGCTTTCATGTGACACAACTTAGATATGCAGCAAACCTAGGCAGGGTTTCCATCTCCTCTTTCATTCCGAGGTAGTTAGAATTTATGTTTCACTTAGTGCCAATTCTCCCATCCTCATGTCACTACCACCAATACTAGGTATTTCAAAACTGTTTAAAGTGCCAGCTATTTTGGCATGCCTTATATCTTACAATCCCCGTGAAACAGGAGCCCAGAGATCCGAATCATGCATTGTTTAAGATATCACAGACAGTAAGAGTGGAACTGCGATTTGAACCAAGTCTAAGACTACAAAATCTGCCTCTTTTCCAATGTACATCCCATCAGCCAATCAAGAAATTGTGATTTTATTTGTTTTAATGATGGTCTTTGTGGGCTTGGAGTGGTGTGTTTGTCCTATGGAAAGGATCTTTTCAAGGGAGACATTAAGTAAGAAATACCCCTTTGGACGAAATGAGTTTGAAGCATCTCTTTCATTGCCTACACTGCAGAGGATTCCTGCAAAGCTGTGGAGGAAGGAATCCCTAAACTCACAAAGAGAACGAGAAGCAAGCACTTATCAAATGGCTTACTTCTAGAATATTTTGCAGAATAATGCTGATGATGGCTAAGCTTTCCATTGACATCAATTAATAGAGACTCCCTATTTAAAGACTTTTTTGCTCTTTTCTTAAGCAAGTGCATGTGCGAAAACCAAAACTTACACATCAGTGCTTGAAGGAAGAAGAAGTGATGATAGATAGCATGCACCAAACAGCATGGAACAAGAAATAAGTATCTCACACACACGAGGACCCCAGTGGGACCAAAGCATCTTGGCCATACTTGCCGAAGGTTGTCGAAGAGCTAGAGACCAACATCAGACCCTTGTGTAGCTCAATGTGCCTCTTTCTATTTAGACACAATTCATTCCAACAATTTGCTTTCTTCATAGGTGAAAACCTGTAGACATGATCATGAATGTCCATATGGAAAAATAACCTCAAATTGGTAAAACTCATAGTATCCGTCCATAATTACGTAGTGGAGATCAATGAAAATGCTATTGACACCTCAATAAAGTTTTTTAAAAAAATCCTAAATAAACCAGTTTTTAGACTTTTCCCCAGTTTCTTGGGAGTTGTGTAAATTGACACAAACTGATAGCAACACTCAGAATTAATTTGTTACAAGTAAGAATGATTTTAAAATACAAAACTGTATTGCAATGAAAGAAAATGAGATATATCATCCTATTAAGGACCGATCTTCATCAAGCTATAGAAAAGATCAGTTTGTTTTGATGGTATGTCACCGCATGCTACCAAATCAATTACAGCCAGACTCTGCTCTTACAGATGCAAAAACCAGGTTAGGAGAAGCACCTAAAAATACTCCCAAAACAAACAAAGCAAAAAACAAACAGAAAACCTCAAATCAGAAACAAAACCTCACACTTCACTTTCACATTACGTGAAGGCTCATTATTGCCTGGGTGTGTTGTGTGTTACACAACCATGCTGGTCATAATGTTTTCTAGTCTGGTAGACTTTTTTTTTTTCCTTGTTCAGAAGTTTGTCTTTTCTGTAGAATATAAAACGGTGCTGCTCAGATGGCCAGTGCAGTTTCTTTGAAATGTAGCCAAGTGAAGGTTGAGGCATGTCCATGCCCTTGTCGGGTGGCTCTTTTAAATCGTTAGGCTATATACTTTAAAGATGGAGGCTGACAAAATAGCCTCCAGGACTGAGGGTACTTTGTACATAATGTGTCAGATGTCTGGGAGAGGTAGCTGATTGTTTACCTTTGAATTGCTTTCCCTCTGAGGGAAGTGCGTGTTAACATTACAGCATTCCTTGGGGAGGGGTGCAGAAAGGCAGACATCCTTTGGGGGAGCCTGTCCTGCTGAAGGAACAGCATCTCTTTTATATGGCTAGTAAATCTGAGGGTTGAGTCTGGAAGGATCATAGTATCACAGATTTAACAAGTCCAGTAAGTGGATTATTCTAGAACAAGTCAAACTGTTTGCAAAGCTGGTGTCACCAGCTCGTTCTACTGTTATATAGGTGGTTCACTCTAGTGACAAATAATTAAATATCCAGATAATTTAAGTACTATAGATGCAGATAGAAGAAAAAAATCAATTAATAAAACATGTTTCGTCATATCTGGACCTCTCATGAACTGAAATGAAGAGTGAAGAGGAATAAAAATTGGGTTTACAAGCATTCTATTCTCCTAGGGTGATTAAGAAAAGTTTTCCTAGAGTTTTCCCAGTTTGAAAGTTCTCAATTTCAGTAAAGTTCATATTGCTAGTCAGGAGGTAAAGACTTTTTTTCCCCTCCTCTCCCAGGGTGAATATTTTATACATATTCTGTTTAATTAAATTTAATTTCCTGGATTTCTAGGTTGCTGAGACCAGTAATGTGAAAATCATCTTCCTTTGTTTGTTGGGTGTGTATAACCAATTAAGCCAATATTTTCATATTAATCTATTTGCATAATTACAGTGATTGGCTTTATGTCAACTATTATCTCCTAGTTGATAATTTCCCTATCATGCTCAAATGGTGAATCTATCTAAACATATCTAACCCAAAATTACATCAGTTTCATCATGTTGGCAGTATTTTTCACTCTGCTTATGAAATTCCAAAAGTCATTTTAGGCATTTGTATAACAAAACATAGTAACAATATGCAAAAGCATGAACATCAATGTACTGAGTATATAATACCTAGTCAATATTTGCTTCACATTACAACTTAATTACATGAAAGTCAGACTTTTATTCCTACCCGTGTTCATTATTTATTACTTTCTTATCTCCGTATGATCCTTTAGAAACAATCCCAGATATTGCTTACTACATTTTATAAGTCCCTGAGTATGACCATCTCTACAAATAATGCCATCTGATGATTGAGGGACTGGTAAGAATAAAAATAAGGAAGGAAAATTTTCTAATAGGTCTACCTTTTAAATGTACCCATACTCTTTCTTTTCAGATTTACTTTTTTGTTGCCTCAAATATAAATGAAAAGTCCAATTAATGGCTGAACATCATTGTCACTCAACATCACAATGATAAGCATTACAACCTTCTTAAATCTAAAAGCAATTTCCACAGAAAAGTGCTAGATGCAGCTCCTTTTGAGGACGATTTGCACTCTGCACTTAAAGCCATCGTAATACTTCTACTATTATATTGTCTATGTTGTTTGCTTGCTGTTGCTTGTTTTCTTTTCTTATTTTCATACCAGACTATACCTCCTTGAAACAAGAACATTGTCCTTTTTTATTTTATTTTATTTTTTTAAGAACATTGTCCTATTGATCTTTGTACTTCAGTGCTTGTTGACTATAATAGCAACGCCTGCTAACAAACTTCCATTGAATGACTGTTTAAGCTCTTAAAGAATACAGTTAAAAGTATGAGAAAATTTAAAGTATTGACTTGTGCAGTGTAAAAAATTTTGCTCAAAGTAATAAACAGAGGTACTTTATAGGTATCTACACTGTTGGAGTTCTTCCATTAAGTTAACTGGGATAAAACATTATAAATATGTCTAAAATGACGTTTTTTAAAACAAGTACTCATTCTTTTGTTAAATTCCAATTTAGGAAATGTTAAATTTCCATGAGGCCTGCATAAACAACTTAGAGCCAGAGAGTTTGGGAAAGGAAATGGTTCTTGGGACAATTGCAGCACAACCAAATAAGCTGATCACAAAAAAATAAGGAGGGGAGCTTGGGTGGCTCAGTGGGTTAAGTGTCTGCCTTAGGTGCCGACCATGATCCTGGGGTCCTAGGATCGAGCCCTGCATGATTGGGGAGGTCTCTGCTCACTGGGGAGTCTGCTTCTCCCTCTCCTGTTCCTCCTGTTGTGTGCTCTTTCTATCTCTCTTCCTGTATCTAATAAATAAATAAAATCTTAAAAAAAAAAGAAAAAAGAGGGAATTCAGGATGAGGATACTTGAAATTTCCTCTGTGTCTTCTCATTAGAAAGAAAATTCATACTATTTGTTTTAGGGAAACATGATGATTTTATAAAGGCTGAATGCGAGACTCATTATTAGGAGATACAGTCACGAACCCTGAAATTTCATTCTTAAGTGAAAATATTAGTCAAAATGACACCCTAAATAATCAACACTTTAGTCTTTTGAAGTTGTTTTATCTCTTTATGACTTCTAACTTCATACCTCTGTAGAAGGCTTGAGAAGTTTTTATAAAGTAGCAACATGCTCATGCAGGTTGTTCTTTAGGCCTTCACTTATTTCCTTGTAAGGCTCATGGTATGGGAGCGACTGGGTGGCTCAGTCAGTTGAGTGGCTGACTCTTGATTTCAGTTCAGGTTATGATCTCAGGGTCGTGAGATGGAGCCCTGCATTGGGCTCCACACTCAGTGGGGAGTCTGCTTGAGATTCTCTCCCTTTCTCTCTCTCTCTCTCTCTCTCTCTCTCTCTCTCTACCCCTGCCTACTCATCTGCTCACACACTCTCTCTCTCAAATAAATAAATAAATAAATAAATAAATAAATAAATAAATCTTTTTAAAAAAAGTATACATGTTATATAACAGATTTTTCTGTATCTAAATAACTCCAAAATTATGGGTTCATATCATGTTCCCTTGCTCATACATTTTTCCCCCAATCCATACAGACAACTCTTCATGCTTTGCTTTGAAGGGGCTTCCCATGCTTCATAAAGGAGAAGCTCTTTCCTGGGCTCCTGCAAATCATAGGCAGTCCTTCCTTGCTACCTGCTCACTATAAGATGCCTCGAAACCTTTGAGATGACAAACATATTCCTGTAACATGTAACTGCTTATTTTCCCCCATATGTCTGTTTTCTTTCCCTTCTAGACATTTGTTATCTAAATAGTGACACAACACCATCATTAGGGCTGTACATACTTGGATATGTTGTCAAGAGTCTGGATTCCTGCTCTCTGATATACAGTAAATGAGGTTGCAAAAAATACATAAACAAATTTTTAAAAATTGTTTTATTTGTGTAATGGTAGTATGGCTTAATGCAAAGAACCACAAGGGTAAAAAATAAATGGTGATATTTGACAATAGTCATGGAAATAAGACCCTAGTTAGCTGTTTATTCTTATTATTGATGTTAATATTATTGACATTTTCACTGCCATGGATAATTTAGTGTGGATTTTTTTTTTAGAAGGAACAAAAATATATATGAAATGTTCCTTTCTTGGGAATTAGATTTTATATTTTGGTACTAAGTGTGTGTGCTCAAATGAGAAACAGATTCTTGACATTATTATTACTGGTCATTAAAACATGATAATAATATAAATGTGCCATTCATAAACACCAAATACAAATATTTTAGGTAGTAAAACAGATAAATTTGTCATGAATAATTGCATTATAAATGGATATAGTTTCATACAAAAAATAATAAAAAGAGTAGATGATGAGTTCCCTGAATTAGTCCACTTCCTAGAGTTTTAAAGGAAGGATTGGATTTATTTTTAAATGGATTAACTTTTCAGGAATGTATCTTTCTGTAATGTGAGGCAAATCTGTATATTACCAAGCCACTCACTTTTACTCTGTTGGCCTATTTAGTTTTAGGAGGAGTAAATTGATAAATGCTATTGCAGATTTTTTTTCTGGGGTTTAAAAGAATGCATTTCTGTAAAGCAGAGTTCAGTAAATGCAAAAGTCATTGGATCTTTAAAGAGAACTTCAAAATCATGTCAGGGCTTCATGAAATTCCATCAAATCAAACATGAAAGCACATTACCTAGAAAAATATTATTTCTTGGTTAGTTGTGTATGACAGTGCAAGAGATCAGCGAACAGCAAAGAGATTTTTTTCCCCTTTCCGACAGATAGGGAGACAGTAAAGAAAAATGAAAGAGGGTTGCCCGAAGCAGCACCCAAAGCAATAACTTTTATGTCTCCCTTCATGTCATCCTGGCAGCTGGATTAACTTATCTCTTTCAACACACTGCTGAATAAAAAAACCCATTGCAGCAATTAAGAAATATTATTGGCAAGCAATTAGGTGAATGAATATAAATTTCATTGATTATTATTTTCTGTATCTCATTTCTTTGGAAAAAAGGAAGGGTGAGGAAGAGACAAGGGCTAATATTGGGAGGTAAAAACAGAATGATCCATGACATTCAAGAGCTATGTCCAGGGCCTCATAAAATTTGAATTGGAGAAAAAAACTTCAGAACATCAGGGAAGCATATTGAATTAATACTAGCAATTGTGCCATTTGGTCAAATAAATGGTAGAATGTTAGAGCTGGAGAAGCCTGTGATTTATGACCTATAAATCTTTCTGCAAAATTTCAAGTCCATATACTTCTCCCCATCTCTATTGCTACCACTGGGTTCAAACTTTAGTCATCTGTCACATGGATAACTTGGAGCTTGGTCTCCCTGTAGTCACTCTTGTCTCTCCCTACATTCTTTTCCCAATTCCCAACTCTTTGCCAGATTGCAGTGGTGCTAACAGTACAATCCTAAACACTTCATGTGTCCTGTGAGGAGCTGTAACCTTGGTTTCAGCATGCCTCTCCATGTTGCTTCTCTACCACTGGGTGCTATGGATGTATGCTAAAGAAGGTCAAAATTTCCCATGTATTCCTCTCATCAGTTATGAATACTTAGGTTACAATTGGCAGAAAGCCCTCCTCAAAGTGGCTTAGAATAAATAATAATAGTGGTGATGATAATAAAAGGATTTATTTTTCTAACAGAACAGAAAAGTACTCATTCAGTCATCAGGAGGGATGCTGCATGTCTGAATGTTTGCGTTTCCCCAAGTTCATATGTTAAAATTCTAATGCTTCACGTGATGGGATTAGGAGGTGGGGTCTTTGCAAGATGCCTAAATCATGCTGATGGAGTTTCTTTTATAAGTTCAGTGCTCCTATAAAAGAGACCACACAAAGCCCTTTCCACCCAGAAAAGTGACCTCACCTGATCATGCTGATACCCTGATCTTGGGCTTCTGGCCCCAGAATAGTGAGAAATAAATTTCCAATATGTGTAAGCCACCCAGTCTATGGCATTTTGTTGTAGCAGCCCAAATGGATGAAGAGAGGTACAGTTCAAAGAATAAAATATATCATTGTAACCTGGTCTCTCTTTGTCTCCTGGATCTTTCTTGCTTCATGCTGGCCTCACTATCAGGTTTCAGGTGGCAGTTTCAAGCCAACATCCTCATACTCTAAGCCAAAGAAAAAGAAAGGTTTCTTTCCAGGAGATTTCACATAGGTTCTAAGATAAGCTCTTCGCTGAACCAACCATATAACTACCCCCATCCCACTTTTGTTAGGGGGCCTCAGAACACTAATTGACCAGAACAGGTTATACTATTGAGAGCAGTAGAGCAGACCTATGCAAACTTAAGGACTGAGAAAGTGGCTAAGGTTCAAAGGAAACATTGAAAGATAGTGATTAAATACTGGGGAGGAAAAGCCAATAAAAAAGTGTCCTGTTATAAGAAAGAGAGAAGCCAAGCCATAGAAACTAAGTATGGACTTTGAATATTCCTAGCTGAAGAATAATTCCTATGAGATGATAAAGAGATTATGAGAACCCAAAGGGAAAAAGGGAGATATCCTAGAGTAAGGAAATAGCTGATCTGCTACAAGCCTTAGCAAAATATTTACACTACCACCAAAAACTTTAAGAATTCCTATAAAAATTTATCAAATGTTGACAAGGAAGTTACCTAGGAATAAACTTAACCAAAAAGGCAAAAGACCTATACTCTGAAAACTATAAAATATTGATGAAAGAAATTGAAGAGGACACAAAGAAATAGAAAGATATTCCATGATCATGGATTGGAAAAACAAATATTGTTAAAATGTCTGTCTATCCAAAGCAATCTACACATTTAATGCAATTCCTGTCAAAATATCAATATCATTTTTCAAAGAGTTAGAACAAACAATCCTAAAATTTGGATGGAATCAAAGATCCCAAATAGCTAAAGCAACCTTGAAAATGAAAAGCAAAGTGGAGGCATTGCAATTCTGGACTTCAAGTCATATTACAAAGCTGTAGTGATCAAAGTAGTATGGTACTGACACAGAAACCTTCAAATAGATCAGTGGAACAGATTAGAGAACCCAAAAATGAACTCACAATTATATGGCTGGTTAATCTTCAACAAAGCAGGAATGAATATCTGATGGGAAAAAGACTGTCTCTTCAACAAATGGTGTCAGAAAAACTGGACAGCGACATGTAAAAAAATGACACTGGACTACTTTCTTACACCATACGCAAAAATAAATTCAAAATGGATGAAGTACCTAAATATGAGACTCAAAACCATAAAAATTCTAGAGGAGAACATAGGCAGTAATCTCTTTGACATTGGCAATAGCAACTTCTTTCTTGATAGGTCTCCTGAGGCAAGGGAAACAAAGACAAAAATAAAATGTTGGGACTTCATCAAGATAAAAAGCTTCTACACAGTGAAGGAAACAATCGACGAAACTAAAAGGCAACCTTTGGAATGGGAGAAGATATTTGCAAATGACATATCTGATAAAGGGTTAGTATCCAAAATCTATAAAAAATTAATCAAACTCAACACCTCCAAAATGAATAAGACAATCAAAAAAATGAGCAGAAGACATGAATAGACATTTTTTCTAAAGAAGATATACAGATGGCCTACAGAACATGGAAAGATGTTTGAATCATCAGGGTAATACAAATCAAAACCACAGTGAGATGTCACCTCACACCTGTCAGAATAGTTAAAATCACAGAAATACACGGAGACAACAGGTGCTGGTGAGGATGTGAAGAAAGGGGAAACTTCTTACACTATTGGGAATGCAAACTGGTGCAGTAACTCTAGAAAACATTATGAGGGTTCTTCAAAAAGTTAAAAATAGAGCTACCCTATGATCCAGCAATTGCACTACTAGATATTTACCCAAAGAATACAAAAACACTAATTCAAACGGATACCTGTACCTTGATGTTTATAGAAGCATTATCTACAATAGTCAAATTATTGAAACAGCCCAAGTGTCCATTAACTGATGAATGAATATAGAAGATGTGGTATATATATACAATGGAATATTATTCAGCCAACAAAAAGAATGAAATCTTGTCATTTGCAATGACATGGATGAAGCTAGAAAGTATTATGCTAAGTGAAATAAGTCAGTCAGAGAAAAAAATCCATATGATTTCACTTACATGTAGAATTTAAGTAACAAAACAAATGAGCAAAGGGAAAAGAGAGAGAGGCAAACCAAGAAACACTCTTAATTATAGAGAACAAACTGTTGGCTTTTAGAGGGGAGGTGGTTAGAGGGATGGGTGAGATAGGTGATGGGGATTAAGGAATGCACTGCTGTGATGAGCACTGGGTGATGTATGGAAGTGTTGAATCACTGTATTGTACCTCTGAAACAAATATAACACTGTATGTTAACTAACTGTAATTTAAATAAAAACTTAAAATAAAAGATATTTCTTGAAAAAAATGTTGATGAGGATGTGAAGCAATAGGAATTGATTGCTGGTAGGATGCAAAATGAAACAGCCACTTTGGAAGACAGTTTGGTGATTTCTTACAAATCTAAACACATTCTTCCCATGTGATCCAGCAGTTGTGCTCTTTGGCATTTACCCAAAGGAGTTAAAAACTTACAGACACACTCACACACACTCACTCACACATACACACATACACAAACCCTGCACATGGATATTTATAGTAATTTTATTTATAACTGCTCAAACTTAGAAGTAATCACATTGTCCTTCAGTAGATAAATAAATAAACTGTAATATATTCAAACAATGGAATATTATTCAGTCCTAAAAATAAATGAGTTATCAAGCTGTGAAAAGACATACAGGAAGCTTATATGCCTACTGGTAAATGAAAGAAGCCAATCTGAAAACGCTAACTAGTGTATGCTTTTAACTATATGACATTCTGGAAAGATCAAAACCTAGAGACCATGAGAAGATCAGTGCTTGCCAGGGAAGGGAGGGATTTTTTAAGACAAAGACAATAAGTACTTTGTATGTAATGATGGATACATGTCATTATACATTTGTCCAGACCTATAGAACGATACAGTACCAAGAGTGAACCCTAATGTAAAGGCAACCTTTGGAATGGAGGAAGGTAATGTAATGTAAACTATAGACTTTGAGTGATATAACATGTCAATGTGGGTTCATCAACTATAACAAATGTACCACTCTGGTGGGAAATGTTGATAAGAGGGAGGCTATACCTGTGAGGGGACAGGAGGCTTAAGGTAAATCTCTGTATCATGCTCACAAACTTGCTATGAACCTAAAAAAATAAAAAAAAGAAGTGAAAAAATTCAATGAATTTATGGACACCATAAGGCAAAATATTTCCCGATTTGTATAAAATTCAACAGGAAAGGAAGTTTCACTTTAAAATCAAAATTTTTTAGGGGCACTGGGGTGGTGTGGTCAGCTAAACGCTCAGGTTGTGATCTCAGGGTCGTGATATGCAGCCCCATGTCGGTCTCTGCGCTCAGCACAGCACAGAGTCTGCTTAAGTATCCATCTCCCTCTCTCTCTGCCCCTCCCCTCTGTGCACTCCCCCTGCCCTCTTTCTAAAATAAATAAATATATCGTTCAAAAATATTTTCCCCAGAAATACATGTATTCTATAAATTGAGAACTATCTCTGTGAAAACTAGTTTATAGAAATATTGGTTCTAGAATATGCCGGATGTTGTACTTTTCATTCTGAAATGTCAGTTTTTATTTTTGTTATTGGTTTTCACTGCAAAGAATAGGTAAACAAATAAATAAATTTAGCCAAATAAGACAAATAGAAATTATCCATAGAGAGAGGATAATAGTATACTATGTCCTAGGGAACTAGATCAGTGAGTGACCATAGTTCACAGATAAATCATCATTCCCATTCTCAGTTAATTCAGCAAAAATTGTTTCATTAATAATACAATAATAGTAGTGCAAGTGCTTCCTTCAGAGTGGCAGTACCACTGCCCTTGGTCAAGACCTTGGCCCTTTGCTTATTTAGTATGTGACAGTGGAGAGAACTTTGGCAAACCACTGATCCAGGTGAGATGCTTGCCGAAGGGCTACACTTCCAGTCTCATCATTCATTCATTTGCCTTGAGTCGGTTCTTTCTTGGTTGTTGCTAAGATACTTGACTACCATTCTTAATCAGGATTAGCCCTGATACTTCTAAGTCTTCATAAATAATGGTGGTCAGTACGATAATATTAAATTTAGCCTTTTATAGAATATATCTCCAAGGAAATACTATGCAGTCTTTAAATAAATGAGCTATGTAGATATATACGTGCTATTAGAGAAAGTTATCTACGATCTTATTAAATTAAAGGAGCAAAAAAGCAAGTAAAAAATAGTGTGCATAATATTATTGTGTTTCTGGATTTAATATTTCTGGAATAACAGAAAAAATTGTTAGCAACAGTTACTTCAAGGGACTATTTCTGGGGGTGAAATGGAATGAAAAGAGGCATTTACATTTCAATTTATAACCTTCCATACTATTTGAATTTTTTTAACCACAACTATGGCTATTTTATAATAAAAATGATAATTTTAAACAGATTAAGGGCTGTTTACAGTGAATTTACAACATGAATCAAAAGATGCCCAGCTGAATTTCTAGTGAAAAAAATGAAAGAAAAATGTCTCTACATGCTCCATTCTGCTTCAATTCTTCATCTCTAGAGTGGCAGGCTACCCTGAAATATTCATTGTCTTGTGCTTTGGGCCAATGCCATTAATCTCATCCTCCGTGCCTTGTCATAGTATGGACACTCATGCCCATACTTCTCTGTAGGCCATTAATTGGAATCCCTCCCTCCCTGCCAGCACTCTTCCACTTGACCCTCTGGAACCCCTGGTCTGCCACAAATAAACCACTCGATCTTCTATTTATGTTACGAACACTCCCTTTGTCCTGTTGCATTCACTGAAACATAGTGGTGCATTAAAGATGCTATTTTCACTATTTGCCTCTTAAATAGAGTTTGATCATTGTCTCATATCTTATATCCTTCAAGGCCTAATGTGCATGGTGTCCTCCTTCTCGCAGACTGCTGCTCTCCAATTCCCCTTCCTTCTTCTTACTTCAAAACTTCTTCGAAGTGTGTCACCATTAACCCCTCCTGTGCCATCCTCATTGATTGATTAGTTTCATTAATATCTAGCTCACAGATTCCTGCAACACTATTGCTATGATTATTATAATTGGTGATTTGAACATCACAGTCTCTGACGCACCCATCCATATGACCTCTTTAATTAGTGACCTTTTAGTTCCAATGATCTCAGCCACCCACTCAGTCTGCCCTGCCCTTTTCCTAAAATCAAACGTTGAAGCAAATTCCAAACCTCTGGGTCAAATATCCTACCCTTGGGTCTACATTGTTACTCTTTCCATCTTGCTTTCTCTAGTGTTCCTCCTCAGGCGAGTCTTGGACCTCACTGACTGCCTCCAACCCATGGACTGTGCTATATTTTCACTTGGCATCCTTCTCTTCATGTTCTCATTCTCCACATTACCCAGCCTAAATCTGTGATTCTGCATATAACATCTCTTCGCAAATAACCTTGGTTTCCTTTAAATACTCCTCTCATCTTGTCTGGAAAACATCCAAGCCTAACTATTTATGTGCTAAATCTAACAATCCATGTTCTCATTCCTGTGTCAGAGAAGTAAATACTGAGAACAAAGCAAGACAAACCACGAACCATCCTGACTGGGCTCAGTTTGCACATTAGAGTGTTATCTGGAAATTGTACTGGTTTAACTCCCTTTACTTGATTTCATGTTTCCAATCTGGGATGACTAATTTCATCTCCTTTCTTGTTAAAGTCCTCAATTTCCTATTGCTGTTTCATGCTCAGGTGATAACTTAATTGCATATTTCACAGAAGAAAATAGCAGTCTCTTATCTTTTGTATTAGTTTTGTATCAAAATCCACATGCTCTATACTATTCTCACGGAAATAAAATAAATAACCTCTCTCTCTTTTTATTTATTCATGAGAGAGGCAGACTCAGGCTGAGGGAGAAGCAGGATCCCCATGGAGAGCCCAATGCTGGACTCCATCCTGGGACCATGGGATCACACCCTGAGCCAAAGGCAGATGCTCAACTGCTAAGCCACCCAGGAGTCCCTGTCTCTTTCTTTTTTTAAAAAAAGATTTTATCATTTTTTTTTTTTGAGAGTGTGTGAGCAGGAGGAGGGTCAGAGGGAGAGGGAGAGAGAATCTCAAGCTGACTACACACCAAGTGTGGTCCCCAACTTGGGGCTTAATCTCATGATCCTGAGATCATTACCTGAGCCAAAACCAAGAATTTGAAGCTTAACTGACTGAGCCACCCAGGTGCCCCAAAATGTCCTCTCTTATTAAAAATCTTGACTTCTGCCTTCCCTCCCCAAGGACTTTGTTACTACAATGGTTCACATTCTCTCCAGCATTAGCAAAGTCTCTCTCTGAACTGGCTCATTATAATTGGCATACAAACATGCTTTAATATTACACATCTTAAAAACAAAACAAAAACTTCTCTTGACTCAATGTGTCCTTAGCTACTCCCCAATTTTCTGTAACTCTTCACAATATAAGTCTTCCAAACAGTTGTCTATATTTACTATTATTCTTCTTGTCCCCTTCCATTATCTCTTTAACCAACACCAACCTAGTGTTTGTATTATTGTCACCAATGACTTATATTGGCACCACCTAGAGATAACCCATGAGGTGCTTTTGTTGTTGTTGCTGTTGTTTTGTTTGCCTTGTTTTGGTTTAGTACTGAAAACCCCAGAGCTTCCCTTATTTCTGTCTTTCTTGGGGCCTATTTGTTTAAAATGCCCTTCATTTTATGAGCTACTCAGAAAATCTCTGACTTAATCACTGTTCGTTGCTCTGCTTGCAACCAATGAACGCTAACTTACATAATTATATGCCAATTCCTAACTATGTGTGTCTTATTTTGAATTCTCTAGTCTATTCCTTAAATACACCCAACTATTTCAAAACTAGTTTTTTTACCAGTTTGTATTATTATGATGCTTAGTGAAAGCAAATGCCCCCTTCTTCTTTTTTAAGGATTTTCTTCCAAAATTATCTTTGCTTTTTTGGTGCAGTCTTTCAAATGAACTTAAATTCTCAAGTTCCAAAAAATAATTCCAATGATAATTTGATTAGGTTTTCAAATAATTTTAAATGATTTATAAATAAATTTTGGAGAAATTGACATATTTACCTAATGAAGTCCTGACATTTATAAACACGGCCAGTGTTTCCATATATTCAGATGTTTTTTCATGCTCTCTTTTAAAGTTTCATTTTTTCCCCTTCAGGTTGAGCTTTCTTCAATACTTTGTAAGCTTAGTCCCTGATATTGTAGAGCTCTTGTTGCTATTGTGAATGGGATATTTCCCTACAACTTGGCATACAGTGGGGACTGCTTTATACAGTAGAGAGAAGTTGTATGAATCTCTGGAGACTCTTGGATTGAAGAGAAAGTGTCATTAAAAGGGTAATTGGCCTGGACCTAAGTAAGAGATCTGAAGCCGATTGGTAAAGGACCTAGTAGAGCTCTTTGCCAGAGCATCTGGTGTACTGAATAGTTAGTAGTCTCTTTTCATTGCCCCTTAAATGACCTTTTAGGATCAAGAGTCCAAACTTCTATATATAATATTGTCCTATATTGAATGTTGAAGTCCGTAATGAAAATTTAGTCAGGACAGATTGTACTGTAGTTCTTGAATATATTGCAAGACTGTACTATAATTTTGGTGATTTACTACTTAAAGTATGACTGAAGATGTTAACTTTGAGTAATGAAGTGTTATGTGACTTGGGTGTTTTTAGAAATGGTTTTTCTCTCTCCCACTTAGATCATTTGGAGCAATCTAGTGAATGACTGCCAAATGGGATCATGTAAGACTACAGAAGTTGAATTTAGCATCTAAGTCTTCCATCTTTGGGTGTTTCCAGATGATGCTTTTCACTCAGATATTACATTTTATCTTGGTTCAAAAGACTTAAATTGTGTTGCTTTTTATATTAACCTTGGAGACCACCTTGTCCACTTTTCTCAAAAAGTTTCTCACTTATCTTTTTCCCACCCAATTCTGAGGCTTTCCCATAATCTCTGGGGGCATTCCTCTCCCTATGGTAACCACTGATTAGACCATAAGTTCTTCAAGTATAGAGATGGTGTCCTATGACATTTGATAGCCTCAGTACCTAACACAGGACCTAATACTTAGAAGGCATACAAGAAGTATATGTTGAAGGATATGTTGAGAATATTTAAATATAGTTCAAATATAGTTTTTTAATGAGTTGTATTCTTTTTCAGGTTCAGCAAATATTTATTAATTACTTAACATGGGTCAGATACTGCATGAGGTACTGCCAGTTGAGCAGTAAAGATAGACAAAATCTTGCCTTCCAAGAAGTTATGTTCTAGTGAAAGAAAAGAATAAAGTCCTAAACAATTACATAAGTAAGTTAATTTCTGAAAGAGGAAATGGATCAAGGATAAGGGGCAAATTCAAAGTTCCAGGTAAAATTTTTTAAAAACGAAAGAGGATAAAAGTGAGGACAGGGAATCCACTGAGGCAGGTAGCAATTCAGATTGATATGGTGATATGGAAACCAGAGAAAATGATTTAGGAAGGAAGTGATCAACTAGGCCACATGCTACTGAGAGATCTAGTGAGAAGAAAAAATTGGTCATTGACTTTGGAAAAATATAGATCATTGGTTTAATTCACTGTCCTTTGTCATAGTGTGCCAGCTCTTTGGATTCAAATTCCAGAGGGACACAATCAGAGTTACCTGGACTGAGTTATTTGACCATTCCTGTTGCCTGAGTAGATTGAATTGTATTATTGCAACCCCACCAGAACTGCATGAACAACAGCAAAAAAAAAATGACAGTACGTCTCAAAGAAGTTGGAGCTATGTTATAGAAGATGGTTGGATGTGGCTAATCAGATAAAAAAGTAGATGTCCAACATAATGATACAGATGAAAAATTAATCAGTGGTGAAAATATGGGCAATAACTCTGTTGGTACAATGGGATGTTTTCCTAAAATAGAAAAGTTAAGTCCATACCCTATAGCATACATAAAAATACATTAAGTATCTAAACAGTAAGACAATAACAACACAACAATGACAAAATAAAGCTGAAGGTTTAGAATACTGCAATGGAGATTTTTTTTTTCAGATTGATTTATTTTAGAGAGATAGTGTGTGTGTGTGCATGGAGGGGAGGGGCAGAGAGAGACAATCTCCAAGCAGACTACCCACTGAGTGTGAAACCTTATGTGGTGCTCAAAGAGGGGCTTGACAGAGGGGTGGGGGCTTCACCCTTCAACCCATGAGATCATGACCTGAGCCAAAACTAAGAGTCAGAGTCTTAACCTACTGAGCCACCTAAGCACTCCAACATTAGAGGATATTTTTATGACCTGATGTGTTAAAGGGCTTCTTAATTAAGTGATTTTTAAAAAGTTTACACAGGGAAAGAGTGATACATTTGAATGAGTAAATGTTCTAATTTTATAAAATAAGAGTGAAAGGTTTGGCAGGGTGAAATAATGAGGAGACTGAGGTACTGAAGGACTGGAGGTGGTGAATAATGATTTTTCACTTTTTAATTTATAAAAATCTGCATTGTTTATAATAAGTATATATTAATGTATTACATAGATATGTAATATGTATAGCATATACATGTTTAATATATATATATATATATATATATATATATATATATATATATGACACCAGGGGAAACACTTGATCATGGATCTATATCTACTTATATCTTATGCCATCAATTGTAACTAATGGTATTATCTTCTTTCCAAATTACTTGTGGGGTGGCATGCCAGCTACCCACCTCCCCACTTTGTTGCTCAGTGCTAGGAACATAATGAATGTTTAATAAATTTCATTATGTTTTTAAGTTAAAAGTGTGAATTCTTTTGGTTTGGTTTTCAGAAGAATTTTCTTCTGTGGGTAAACACTACAGACAAATAGAGATAGCATGAATATGAAATCTTTCAAATATTTCAATAGAAATGATACCAGACTTCTTTGGTAAGGTTGTAGAAGAGAGTATAGTTAGGTTTCTGTCTTCCAATTTAATTTCAGAAGTTGATGCTCACAAAACTCTCAGCAAGTGCTATGACTTTATTAAACACTTAATAAGAATTCTTTTGCCCCAAGGGAAACATTTTTCCATCTCTAGTTAGTCTCATACTGGGTGATATCCTCTACAATAGCTATTTCTTCTATCACTCTGACATCTATTCCTATACTTCTTTAGGCACAAAATCCCCACATCCTTAGCCAAGGAGAGGTCCTGATACAGTGTTATTAATATAAGGTATGGACTCCTAAATCAAACTGGTCAATCAGAAGCTCTCCCTAGAATTTTCATATTTAACAGAAATAACCAGAAATGAGAGGTGGTAGGAGCTGAGATGCTGGATGATAACATCTTAGAAAGAAGGTGCATAGATTCCTGTTGCTCGAATCCTCTTCTTCTCAAGTCTTGGCTATCTAGCTTTTCTTTTCTTTTAATAATTGTTATTTTTAAAAGAGTATTTATTTATTTATTTATTTATTTATTTATTTATTTATGAGAGACGCAGAGAGAGGCAGAGACATAGGCAGAGGGAGGAGAAGCGGCTTTATGCAGGAGCCGGATGTGGGACTCAATCCTGTGTCCCTGGGATTGCACCCTGAGGAGAAGGAAGATAGACGCTCAACCGCTGAGCCATCCAGGTGTCCCTATCTCGTTTTTTTTTTTTTTTAAGATTATTTATTTATTTATTCATGAGAGACAGAGAGAGAGAGAGAGAGAGAGAGAGAGAGAGGCAGAGACACAGGCAGAGGGAGAAGCGGGCTCCATGCAGGGAGCCTGACGTGGGACTCGATCCTGGGTCTCCAAGATCATGCCCTGGGCTAAAGGCAGCGCTAAACTGCTGAGCCACCTGGGCTGCTCACCTATCTCGCTTTTCTTAAACGAGCGGACTACATCACTGTTCCTCTACTAAATTTCTTTTTTTCCACTACTTCATTACTTGAGTAATATACTACCTGTCTTAATCTCTATACACTTCTACTTGTGTTTTCAGTATTGATTGGCAATTCTTTCGCCATCAGAACTTTTAGCTCTTCCAATGTTCTTGTTTTCCAGTCCAAGTCAATTACCCATTTGCATGGTCATTATGGTAGCTGAACCCCATCATATAAAACTCAAGCATATGGCTATCTGACCACCACCCTCTTTAATTTTAGTATATACCACTGGCACCTTGAATCCAACAAACTCACAGAAACTTTCTGATACAGTGATTCTGTGACTTTTTCATTGTCTTTTATTCCTTCCCCATGATCTCACCATCCTTCTTATGTGGCTTAAATCTCCTGATCCAAAATTATAATTATTCTCTTGTCATATTTTCAACTTTGGGACCTTCTTTCCCTTTGTCTTCTGGGGAAAACCCTCAACCTTGATTGAATCTAACCACCCTTCTACTCAATTCTTGTACCTAAGCTTTAGAATATGGCTGGAAAAACACAATCACATTGACTATTCTCACTTTAAATTCATGATCATTTGTTGCAGAATTATTGAGACTTAGCATGTTATTTAAGTGGTTCTTAATGTTAGATGTAACCCTACTATGCATTTGTCAAATCCAATCACCCTTTTAATCCTATGGAAGACTATTTTGCCCTTCCCTCTTTTCAAACTTCCTATAACCTCTCTCTACTTTTCATTATTAGCTGATGGATTTTTCTATTTTAGCTGATGAATGAGCTGATAAATTCTTATTTTATGAAGAACTATTTCAAACACCTACATGATTCTTCAAGGAAAAAAATTCAAATATAATCGCATCTCTTTCCATATATTTTGCTTCCATTTTCAACTTTCTGTGCTCCTTAGCTAAGGTCAATTCTTCTTGTGCCTTGAATCTCCACCATTTTTGATTTTTCAAGGATTCTGTTCTTGCAATGACCCTATACTTAATGCCTCATTGCTTTTTTTCCTTCTCTTCTACAGCACACATATAAAAATTTTACGGTATTCTCCATCTTGTAAAAATCCTCCCTAATGGTTCATCTTTCTCCATTTTTGTGGTCCTTTTAGTCCTTTTAGAAGTAAAACTACTTGAAAGAATTGTCTAAACTCACTATCACTTCACTTATTTTTCTCTCTTATTTTTATTTAATTTACTCCAATTAGACTTTTGTTCTAACATAAATAATTCTTCTCAGGGTCACTAATGATAAAACTGATGATTCTCAATCTGGTAGTCATGGATCTCTCAGCAATAGTTGACACAGGTAACTGATCCTTCATTCTTGAAATGTTTTCTTCACTGGGACTCTAGGATTTTCAACTTTAATGTTTCCCATCTTATGAACCCTCTTTCTCAGCTATATGAGAAGGATCTGATCTTTCTTTTTTCTCCAACCTTTAAATGTTAGAGTATCTAAATGCTTAATCCTTAGGTCTATTTTCTCCTCCATCTATAGTCAGTTACTAGGTGATCTTATCCAGTTCAATGGATTTAAATACCAAAACTTTCAAATTAACTACCCCTGCTCTGACTTGTATGCCCAACTACCTCGTCTATATTTTTATTTGTATGTCTAAATAACATGTCCACTTAAAATGTGCAAAACTGAAGTTCTGAGTCCTACACTTGACCTGCTCCCACCATATCGTAACTCCATTTCAGTAAATGAAAAATCTATTTTTCCTAATAACAGACCAAAAGTTATCTACTTGACACACATTTATCAAGCACTTACTATGTGTCAGGCACTATTCTATGTGCTTTGAACATTTCAGTCAACAAAACAAGTGAAGTCTTTTCCTTTGTAGTACTTAAATTTTCGCACAATATTTTAGCCTTCATTTTTGCTCTGTACCACCTCCCCTGCCATCCTATATCCAAATGCATCAGCAAATCCTTTTGGCCTTCAAACATGCATATTCCAGCCACTTCTCCCAATCCCATTCTCACCAGTATAATCCAAGCTATTACTATTACCCAAGCAAACTAATTAGTAATCTAACTGGTTTTCTTGCTTTGGCCCTTGCCCCTCTACAATGTCACCTCCCTACAGGAATCAGAGAAATTCTTTTGAAATAGAGATTACTAACACTTTTTCTTTTCAAAGCCCTCCAAACTTTTCATTTCACTCCAAGCAAAATGTAAACTCATCTTGACTTACTTGCTCAATGTGATATGTCCTCTGTTCTCTTTCTGAACTTCTCTCCTATTGTTCTCTCCCTGGTACATTCTACTTTGTCCATATTGAGCTCCTTATTCATCCTTGGATATGCCAAAAATGTTCTTTTCCCAAAGTCTTGCACTTGCTTTCATTACTCTTCTTGGAATGCACCTTCATTTTACTCAGGTCTCTGCTCAAATGTTGCCTTATCAAAGATAATTTTCCTGAACCCCTATAGAAAATAATACCTACACAAGTCACTCTCTTCCTTATCCTTCTTTACTATGATTCATATAGTTATAGCAGCACCTGACACATGGTACAACTATCTGTTAATTACCTTTCTCTTCCCCACTTCCCCTTGGAATGTGAACCTCATGAGAGCAGGAGTCAGTGCGTTCCCAGAGCCTGAAGTAGTGCATGCACATATTTGGTAGTTAAAAATTATCAAAATATTTATTGAATAGATAGTCAAATTTGGCTCCTCTTTCTTACTTCCAAAAAACTTAATTTTATTTTTTTAAGATTTTATTTATTTATTCATGAGAGACACAAAGAGAGAGGCAGAGACACAGGCAGAGGGAGAAGCAGGCTCCCTGCAGGGAGCCTCATGTGGGACTTGATCCCAAACCCTGGCATCACATCCTGAGCCAAAGGCAGACACTCAACCACCGGGCCACTCTGGCATCCCCCAAAAAACTTTAAAAGCAAATTTTATTTCCTTACCATTCATTTCAGGATTTCCTTTGATCTCCCCAAAACTCTACTCTTTCTTAGTGTACTGTTTCTGTGAGCATGTAAATGAACTAATAATTATTATTTATTTTATTTATTTTTATTTATTTATGATAGTCACACAAAGAGAGAGAGAGAGAGAGGCAGAGGGAGAAGCAGGCTCCATGCACCGGGAGCCGGATGTGGGACTCGATCCCGGGTCTCCAGGATGGCGCCCTGGGCCAAAGGCAGGCGCTAAACCGCTGCGCCACCCAGGGATCCCCATATTTTTTAAAATACTTTATATTTGATTAGTTTTCCATAAGGTATGCCACTTTCTTTGTTCAGCTTTTCTTAACACTGACTCTTACTCAAGTGCACTGAATTGAATCCTAGGTAACAAAAACTCTGTTAAATCTTCAGACACTGTTGGGTAGATACCACTGGTTTCCTTGGTCTGTGCTTAGGCTATATATAATTCATTTAATCATTTTTCCCCTGAAATCCCTGGAGTGTGTTGTTTTAATTTTTCCTGAATTCTCCCCAAAATGGAGATTCTTTCCTTATACTGATCATATCTCTCAGCTCTTTATCCTCTTCCCAGGGAAAATAAATTCTCAGTTATATGTCTGAAGGAAATTAAGACAGGATTTTTTTTTTAAGAAAGATAAATACTAGAATAATTTTAAACAACTGGAATATTTATTTCCCTCTCATCTGTTTGGACTCTAATACTTCCTCTTTTTGCTGCTTTTTTTAAGTTAGAATCTTTTGTATACACAAACTGGAGGTTAAATATATTGTAAAGAAAACAGAACTTCTATGTCAGCTCAATACAGATATGCTGTACACAACTCTGGAAATAGATAATACTGTATTGGCATACTAATCCAATCCCTTTCTTGTTGAACATATATATTTATAGCAGAATACTCATGTATTCATTCATTTCATTCACTAAATATTTAGTCACATGTTCCTTGGGGTTAGGTGCAAGCCTGAGAATGAGATGAGATTTAGCTATTTTATTCCATCCTTGAGGCTGCAATATGCAGCAGTTCCCTTGCAATATACTGGTATCACTTTGATATCTTTCAAAAGGGATTGGTAATATGAACTAGAATACCAAAGCTTTAGAGCTAGATGGGATCTTGAAGATTATATAACTCAGTATTTTCATTTAAAGATGAAAAATTAAGTCCTAGAAAGTTTAAGTTACCTGCGTATGATCATATAGACATTTATTGATAGAGCTGGACCCTAACCCAGGCTTCCTGATTTTATATCAGTTTTATACTAGACATTATCATTAATCACAGATCTGGAACAGATTCAGGATATTGCCAAAAGAAAATCTGGATGCTTGAAATGAGATTTGAAAATATCGCATTTGACGTTTGGGGGAGAGGTAGACTTGTTTTGGTGCTCAGTAAAATAGTCTATGGTTCATATAACAACTCAGCTAAAACCAAACTCACATCTGCAGTTTCTTACTAGGGTAAACGTGTCATGTTAATGTCACTATGTATTTAATAGTGAAATATATTTGAATTAAAGTAATTTTCTGTTAGTCTGGCTATCTTGTAAGGAGTATTTTAGATTCTTGATTCAATCGCCTCTTTAATGTGGATTGCCTAGAGCTAGTGAAAAACTGGTTTAATTCCTTTTTCTAAAGGTCATGTAAACATGTATGCTTAGTGAATTACATGCAAATTCAATTCCCTGAGCTCAGTGCTTCCTAGTTAAGTTCCTTTCCTATTCTTCACATGTAAGCCCACATCTGACAGCAGAATATTGACTTTTGAGCTATGGTAAAAATCACCATAAAACAAAAACATTTGACATCTGCTGCCTTTAGCAGACTTATAAAGAATTGGGTAGACAGAAGTGTCCTTTATTAAAATGTTTTTAGTACTATTATTTCTCTCCCTTTATGAGGTATTTGTGTGAATTTTTCTTTTTTTTTTTTTTTGGTCTCCCTTTTAGAATAACAGATCAAATTCAACACTTGATATTGAGTTAAATAAGGCAGGTTTAGATAAAATGGGGATTAAAAATATGATGGGATAGAATATTTAATAAAATGCACAACTATATCATGTTATAGAAACTTAAAAAAAGGTTTACAAAACATTTTCTCACACTATGAGTCCATTTTTGTTTAGGGATACAGATGAATAAAATCAAAATATTAATAATGGTTTCTTTGGATGCCAAGAGGCTGGGATTTTCTATTTTTCTTCATGCTTTTCTCTATCTTTCTAAATTTACTACTGTGAATATATATTACTTTTTGATCATAAAAAAGAGGTTATTTAAAAATAAGATTATTTAACCTTAATATTATTGGAAATTGAAAAAAAGGCCCAATATGTACTCTAGAACTGATTTGTTCCATTTAAAAGTAGAAGAATACTATATATGAGTGAAGCCCAAGGAATATTAATTAATGTATTTTTCAACATCATGGCAATTCTGAAACCAAAGCCCTGATGCAAGCTAAGTTCTCATTGTTAAAGTATTTGCTCACTATTTTTGAGCAAAATTTGCACAATCAAATAAAATGATCTTTGTTTTTTGTTTGAAGGAAAATTAAAATCTTTGTTAATACCTAAAAAAGAAAACTTTAAGAAAAGCTAATCCTTTTTTAAAAATTCAAATACAATACTAGAATATGTAAAAAAAAATTAAGCATTTGAAATGTACTGCTCTTAAAAATCAATAGTTTTGATTTGCTCTGTTATGAACAGGGTTATCCATATAACATTTTCTGCCTTTTGGATCATTTCCTTGTGATAAATTCCAGAAAAACTAGGCTAAAGAATATAAACATATTTATGACGTTTGAAACATAATGTATATATTTTTCCTGAATGCATTGTTTAAACTGCCAATAGAAAAGAATAAATGAATGCATACTACTTTGCAAATACACACATTCACATGGTTATAATGTTACTTTAAAATTTTACTAATTTAATGATATAAAAGGGGAATGTAATTTTTTCAATTTACATTCTTTTAATAACCTGTGAGTTTGAGCATTTTCCCATATGTTTGTTTACTAATTATCAACTGTCTCTTCATCTTTTTTACCATATTAGTGACTTGATGTTTTCTTGTGAATTTTTATGAGCTCTTTCAAATGAATTAACCCTGTCCTACAAGTATTTTCCTGGTGTATTTTTATTTCATACATTTTTCCTATGATACAAAACTTTTTATTTCCTTCAACTGAATCTGCTAACATTATTCTTTGTTACTTTTCCCATTCTTTTTAGAATTTAAAGCATTACCATGTTTCTGCATAACCACCAAATATGCTTCTTAGATTTATCAGTGGAAATACAGATATGATATGGTTTTGTTCTAAATAAATCTTGAACTATATTCATGATTCCACTTCATTCTTAAAAATACAGATTCAAGTCCATTATATGCTCATGGGGAGAAAAAGAATACATGTTACAACATACATAAATTTTGCATGGTAAAACTTACAGATATTTTAAAAGGTATTCCTGTTCTTTCTCCGAGAGTCCCTTTGTATTTGTCAAAAACCTCTCTTTTCTTCTCTTCTCCTTCTACTTGTTTCATAGTTTCTGAAATACTTTCTATTTTCTGAAACAATTCAGTCCTTGCTCCAATTTTGTTTGCCTAGATCTGAGTTAGGACAACAAAAGCTGTACATTTAAATTAACTTGATTCCTTAAAACTCAGTAAGTAGCTGTTAATACTCACTCTTGCTCTTAGGATCTTACCACTTACCCCATGCAGCTAACCAACAAAAAATGGTCATTTCTTAGAGGCAAATTCAATTACTAAGAAAGAACAATTTTTTCTTGACTCTTACATTGATATTTTCATTATTGTAGTTTTAAAAAGTCAACCCTTTTTCTAGCTGTAATTTATGTTTGTATAACTGATGGAGCTAAATGAATTATCTTTTAAAATGCTAACTGGTTTAGAAACATTTATTAAATACACACTAATTGGTTAATTAATTCACATTTATTGACTAGCTAGACAAGATACTGGAGGTCTCTGCTCTTTGGAAATTCAGGAAAGGAGAGAAACAGAAGTAACTCACTACAATAAAACACGACCAGTATTATAATAGAGGGAAGTACAAAATGTTATAGAAAACCCTGAGGTTATTTAACAGAAATTAGAGGACACAGGAAACTTCATAAGGTAACAAACTGAAGGACAAGTAGAAGTGGGGCAAGAAGAGAAAGTGGGGATAGATGTCAATAACGCAAGAGGGATAAGCATGGGGAACAATGTATGAATGCTCAGTACACCATCTTATTCTTTCAAGAAAGCAAAACACACTGCACAAATCAAGAAGAAACTCAACTTGAAGTATTTTCATGATTAGAGCTTGTCCCTCCTCAAACTTAGGTAAAGATAATACTTTTCTGTACTAATGTGTAGTTAATAAAATAGTGCTAATTTTTTTTAAATAGTGCTAAAATTTGATATGACTATTATGATGAAGAGGATACTGATAGCTTGGAGGTAGTTTAGCTCTTCCCCCAAGACAAAACCAACAAAGTAGAATCATTGATAAGGCATTTCTACAGAGAACAACTAGCTTAAGGCCATTAATGTAACTTAAACAATTTTGATAGCGATTATGAGGTTTGTATTCTTTTTTTTTTTAATGGTTTTGTTGTTTGGCTCCTAATGTCTTATTTCAATTTTAAAACAGTAATAACTGAAACACAACTAGGATTCTTATTTCAAGGAATATGTTATGATGTGTTCTCTAAATTCTCTAAATAATGTGGATCAATTAGAGACTTAGAAATTATGAAATATTCTATGCTCAAAATAACCAAAAAAAGCTGACAAAATACATTGTGTCCTGAAATATTCACAGAGGCCTACAGGGTATTTTTTAGAACACATGTTTTTTCTCTAGCAAGCACACGCAAAAAGACTAAATTTTATTTGGACATTGGCATAACAAGTAATAAATTATTTTTGTTTGCAGAAGTATACATATATATATAGATATAGATCTGCATTTGTGATTATTTGGTGAATTTAAGAAAGTAACTATATAGAATCAAAACTCATACGGTTTGTAGAATTGTTCAGGCTGATTCATAAAGACTTATTTCCCTGGACTATCCTTAAAAACATATGTGTATGAGTGTGTCTTTTCTCATACTTCGCTTTTCTTATATATTGTGACACAGTAAGGCAATAAAAGAACCAAAGCAAAATGGTCTATCTAAAAGGAGAAAAAAATGTAAAAAAGAAAAAATAATTTTTATTCATTTTTTTTCTACAAGCAATTGTTTCCTCATGCTATTATTAAAGGATATTTATTTTTCTTCTACCTTTTTTCATTTAAACTCAAAGTGGCCAAAGAAGGATATAGCACCAATGGAATAAAAAATATATAGCTAGCTTACAAA
This sequence comes from Nyctereutes procyonoides, assembly GCF_905146905.1. Classification (NCBI taxonomy): domain Eukaryota; kingdom Metazoa; phylum Chordata; class Mammalia; order Carnivora; family Canidae; genus Nyctereutes; species Nyctereutes procyonoides. The sequence continues at coordinate 10,588,288 of NW_026575159.1, forward strand.
AAGTAAAAATCATTTGTCTGGTAAATTTGAAAATATGGAAAACAGCCATCATATTGTCCCCCAATTCATTATGTAGAGTCATGTGCTCTTGGTGCAAGAAAAATGGCTTGAGCAGAGACTTATCGGAGAGATCTAAATACAGTTTTGAAACTTGTCTGGAAATGTAGTACATTTTATGCAACCAAATACAAAGTAATTCATACATTTATAAATCCATGGAAAGCACAGCAGGTCCAGAAGGCACCAGTTACTGGTGGTGTCTAGACATGGAGAAACTATGACCTCAGTTAGAGCAACCCAATATTTATTTTTCCCTCTGAACGAACAGTGTACCTCATGATCTCAGCATTCAGGGCAACTGAGAGAGGGGCAAAAAACAAATTCCAAAGTGGGCAGCAAGCTTCAAACACAGTAAGGGCACGGACACCCCAGAATCTAGGAAGATTTTCATGAAGAGACCTGTTTAGGCTGTACATAAAAATATTTCTGTCAGTAAAGCCATCTTTTCTCTTTTAATCATGTACAAGTCAAAATCAATTTACTTCTTCAACAATTAATGAACTAATGACTATTTCATACCCTGGAGGGTGGGATACATCTCTAAATATGTCTTGTATCAGTGCTGTAGATCTAACTTGTAATTTTCTCTCTGAATTTCTTGTATCATAGTTTAGCATTCTAAGAAGACCAAGGCATTTTACATGTGACCTGAATTTGACAGTTTTTGGTGCCATCCAATCAAGTATTTAACTATTTTGATTAAGAAATCATAGTAAATTACCTCTTTCCTCCCTTTTTATCACCTTGAAATCAGGATACTTGGGACTACACGGTTTCTATATAGACTTAAATGGTCTCAAAATGCACGTTTTCTATAACTCTATTTTAAAGTGTTTTAGAATCTTAGTACCATCTGAAGAGTGCCGTTTGTCCAAGACATAGTACTGTGGATGTCCTTTCTAGTGATGCTATCAGGCATCACCGGTTCTGTCGTGCTAGCCTTCCTTTGGCTGAAGCCTGGGCCATTTCATGCCACGATCAGAGCTGCTTAATAACAAAGGGGCCACCTCCAAATTCTGTATATCTCATCACAAGTCTTGCTAGACTTGTGTAACTCTTGTTTCTTTAACTTAATTTTTTTTTAATTTTATTTTTTTAAGATAGAGCAGGATAGGGACAGAGAGAGAGAGAGAGAGAGAGAGAGAGAGAATCCCAAACAGGCTTCATGCCTGGCGTGGAGCCCGATGTGGGGCTCCATCTCACAACCCTAAGATCGTGATCTGAGCCGAAATAAAGAGTCGGCCACTTAACCATCTGGTCCACCCAGGTACCCCAGCCTTGTGGAACTCTTTAAGTCACAAACATATGCCACATTGTGGTGCTTAAGACACTTTTGAAAAAAAAAAAAAGAATTAGAAAAAACTCACTTCCTCCCAACTAACCAATCAATCAACCAAACAAATAAACAGCAATAGGTGTTTAGGATTTACTAACAAGATAATATCTTTATTTCTTTTCACACAAACATCATGCATGTGGCGGGGGGAGGATGCAAAGATATGAATATTTCCCTCATATGAGAGGACAGGAAACGGAGTTGGGGATTATGAGGTTCAAAAGTCAAGCAAGAAGGTGATAGGGAGGAAATAGTTCTTCCCTCTGGCCATATTGAAAAAGGAAATGATGAGGATAACTAGGGAGATTTGAGGGGTGACTGTCTTCTCTGAATATCAACTTATTACACTTGAATTACTGAAGTCAAACTTTAAAAAAAAATTTTTAAGTAGGTTCCATGGCCAGCATGAAGGCCAACGTGGGGCTCGAGGTGGGGCTGAAACTCACAACTGTAAGATCAAATCCTGAACCCATATCAAGAGTCAGATACCCAACCGAATGAACCACCAGGCACCCCTCAGCTAAGTTTTTTAATGATGATGGAAACATAGCCAAAAAATGTCAGGGATGTTCATAGTCTTTGTTTGTCTTGGTCCATGATCTCCAGGTTGTTCTTGAATAAAAAGACGGCTGGCTGTCAACAATTTCCTTTGGATCATCAGAGCTGTTATCTGGGGTTCGATTTTGGAAAGCAAGCATGAACAGAAGCTGAAAATATTATTATGGAGTTGTGGGGCAAGGGGAGGTACTCTGTGGATTTATAGATCAAGGCCACAGGAAGTATTATTGTCCCCCTGTCTTTCTTCACAGCTGATGAGGCCCATAGGGAAATTTAGTTTCCCTACAGCCAAGCTTCTGTCAAATAGGAATAAAAAATGAGGAGAAGTGTTCAAGTCACATAACTCACAAAGAGTAAACAGGGACGTAACATTTGACATTTTCTCTGTTTATCAGGTGAGCTCCGATCAGGTTATGACTAGCAAGCAAATAACCCAGCTGTAGTCTCTTTCCATGGTGGGGATAAGAACCATCAATTCTGCATTGCACGACCTCGAACGGGAGCTGGTGGGAGGATTACCACTGAGTAGTAGAAGAATCTGCAGGTGTTTCCACTGACTGCACATTCCCCCAGAGTTTGGTGTCTTGGTTCCACCGCTCAGCTCAAACATCATGTCTGATCTTTTTAAAGAATACTTGAACAATCTCCTGAAATATGTTTTTTTCTTTCTCAGAAGAGGTATCTTTGCTTTTCTTAGATGTAGGATGATTAAGGCCTTAGTTTTATAAAGACATTTCAATCCAGCTTTGCCACAGATAAAAAAATACTCATGCTATGTCTTAATAAATTCTAAGACTTCTAAGAGTAAAGAGCATGGCTTTGAGGTCAGATAAATGATGGCTTAAAACTCAGGTCTCCTTTTTCAGGTAACTGACTTTACTTACCCACCTGAATCTCAGATTTCACTTTTGTAAAATAGATACTGATGTATATAAAGGCATTTAATAAAAAGGCCTAGTGTATGCTATTTTGAAACTTGTTTTGTATATTTATTGAATTTTGTAGAATTTCTGTGTAATTAGAACAAGGCTAATTTTTTTTTTAAACTGCATGCTAAGAAAGAGAGGGCTGATATGTGACAATTGGGGGTTGTGGTAGGTTGGAGAGTATGGTAACCATCCAATGAAAGGCAGCTTCTACTTAAATTATGCCAGTTATTATATGGATAAATACAGGCCCAGAGTTACTGGATTTATTTAATATTCATGTTTCACACTGAACAAAGTGAAATCTTAAAGGAGGTGAGGGTGTGGCTATTACAAATATCTGTGCATGAGGTTTCCAATCTTGAAAAGACAAATCTGGACTCTCCTGTGAAATCTTTTTTTTTTTTTCAGTACCAATAAGTTTTTATTCATTGTATTTTCCCAAGGTAAAGAGAGAAGGGGAAAGGGTCAGCATGTGTGTTACAAGACAATAGCAAGTGGGAAAGGAAGTAACTGGCACAGCAACATCAGCCATCAAATAAACACTCCCCAGATGGAGTCACTAAAGCCCAAGAGGGCTCAGTCTCTTGCAGTTCAGAAATAAGGGGAAGGAATCAGTTTAAGAACAGATAGGTACAGCTTTCCTACCACCACCCCCCTCCCCGCCCCAATAAATTCAAGATTTCACACAAAACTTTGGTTTCTAGCAGTAAACATGGAGTTACATTTGTCCATCTCCTACTAAACAATCTTGTGAAATCTTGTAATTAAAAACTATTTTGCAAAATGCCAGTAGACTACATTCATACATCAGATAGCCAGTTTGTGGCTTCTGTAAAATTCAACCTATCATCCATTTATTATTTATTTTCAAGGCAAAAATGTCAATGCTTCATTTTATGGCTACTTTAACCCCCACACCTCACTCTCCACCCCCTTTTCCATCTTCCTTTTTGCTGGCAAACATTCGATACAGCAGATTCTTGTGCCTTTTTGCTAGTATCCTTATGGCACATGTTTATCATTTCACATCTGAATGATGATCCTGCCTCTGTCGGAGTGAGTATTTGGATTTTCAGTACTAGGACTTTGGCAATTCCTTGTGGAAGATAGAAATTTGGGTGGATGTTGTGTACTGCCTCCTGGGTTTTATTTTTCTGGAATTATTATAGGTATAATTTGCCTTGGTTATTTACGTAGTAAACTTTACTGATTATTTTCACTATCACTGAATATTATCTAGTTGGATACTTAGCAAAAAAGGGACCAGCAATATGCCTCTAGCTTGCTGGGTTGTGGTTTTCTTTCATTTGGTCGTTACTAAACGTACTGATGGATCTAATTATCCTGATGCCATCAGTTCCCTATATTACGAGTTTTGTTTATTGTTCTAAGACCTTTATGTTATATCAGCAGATTGTATCCAAACTCTACTGGCATATTATTGTCTCTGAATCAGTTGTGTAGTTACGCCTTGAAAATTTATATCACTTATAAAAAAGAAAAGGAGTCCATATGGTTTTTTCTAGCTCCACTAGCTTTAATTGGATCAAAAATGGAAATGTTTATCATACTCATCTCAGAGAATGATTGATGGCACTCATGTTAATACAGGTTATATTCCATTACAGTAATTCTCTTGCCAAAATAAATTTCTTTATAAGAAAAATTATTTTCAATCCCCAGTATACAACTGTACCTTCAAGGAATGCCTAATTTATTCACTCATTGGGGAAGGAATCAAGGAAGATTTGACATTTGAACAGAGTCTTGAAGGATATTCAAAATTTAGGCTTTAGAATGGAAGGGAGAAAGGATACTGTAGGCTGAAGTCATATGTTGAGAAACGCATCAAATACAAACAAAAAAATCACAACATTAAAAGATTTACAAAATCTTTTTTGTTTGCTAAGTTCCAGCACAAGTAAAACCTCCTTTGCTATGCCAACCACAAAGTCTCCCATATTTCTTACTTCCAGGGAGAATTAATTAGCCCCCCCCCCCCCCGATCAGAGTTTCTATCTCACAATCCTCCTTATATACTTATATTGTCCTGTAATTGATTCCATACTTGTCTCCATGGGACCTGATGCATTACTTGAAAATAAAAAACTCATATCCCACCTCTCAATGCAAGAATAACAGCAGTAGTATAATTTCAAACATTTATTAAATTACTACTCTGTACCACGCATTGTGCTAAGTAGTTTACATACATACATGCCAGATTACCCTCGCTATGTTATTCTATGTTATGAATGGAACTATCACTTTCACCATTTTAAAACTGAGGTAAATGAGTACTAATGGGGTTAAGATATTTGCCCTGGGTTCCATTAGTGGGTGGCAGAGCTGGGATACAATGTAAGCATATATGACTCCAAAGAACATAATCTTATTCACCGTGATGCTTTCTTTCCTATTCCTTAGCACGGTGCCTGGTACATTGGAAGCACTCAAGAACTGTGTGTTGAATAAACAAAGGAATGCATGATAGACAGTGTTTCAAGTATATAACAGAGGGAAGTCTGAAAAAAACTTGTATGACTTCCATGTGGTTAAAAAAAAAAATCTGTCTGTGAATCAGTGAAGAACCTTCATAGTGTTGGCAAAATAAACAACCTCTTGGAGTTTTCAAAATGGGATTTGCCCTGCATGCGTTTAAAGTAGAAAGTCCTCGGGGCATCCCTGCAAATGTGCATCCGCCCAGACTTGAAAGGCAAGTCCGTCCAATCCTTCTAATGTAGGACCTAGACCTACTACAGAGGCACCACATCCACCTTTCTAAACAATTTCATCAGCATCATCCCTGAGCCTCATTTAATCTTAAAAAACGAAGAAGGAGCCCTTACAACCACCTTCTGGAACACAGCCCAGCTCCCAACGGTGCCTGCTGCAACAGGTCCCCGTGACTTGCACACGTGCTCGGGACGGATGACAGCAGGGATCGCAAGCACCGCTGTAGGGGGTGTTGAAATGAGGAAAGCATAGGCAGGGTGGGCAGAAGAAACAAGTTAATGGACAAGTTGGGGCCAGACAAAGGTGAGTAGGACACAGCGGGGAAACCACAGCAGCACCAGTAGCAACAGCGGTGGCGGCAGACTAATCTGTTGTAGGTTTTAGTGTCAAGAGGCTTTGGCAGAACTTCTATAGCTAGAGGAGGGATTTCAGAAGTGGAGCCAGAACACTAGAGGTCATAGTGACCTGTTCTGTGGAGACAATCTGAGGCTGTTTCTGCACAGCCTAGCAGTGAGAAGCCGGCCTGGCTTGACAACCTTGAAGAATATTTACCCAACAATCTATTAGGATTGGGTGCTCACCGCTGGTAAGCAGATGAGCACATGCAATATCTTTTTTTATGATACAACCATCGGGAATGGACAAGTGAGTCATTCACTTCCTAAATTTGTAACTTACCCATGAAAACTAATATAATGATGGCAAATTTGCCTGAGTGAGCAATCCAGTGGTTTCCGCCTCTTTCTTCTTCTAAATATCTTCTTTTCCCATTGTGCGTTCTGTACTATTGACAACACCTGGTATACTGTCAAAGCATTGGCTGTTTTATCATATGTCAATAGATCTCAAGTTTTCCTGAATCAGAATTTTCCCAGAGTGCGCTGCTATGGAACTTACTCCGAGGTATATGATGTAATTAAAAATGCATCCCCTCACCAAAGAGCTGGGGTGAGGGGAGGAAAGAAAGAGAGGGAAAAAAAAAAAAAAGAGTTGACAAGGACTGGAGAAATTGGAACCCTCATGCACTGCTGATGGGAATTTAAAACGGTGCAGTCTCTATGGAAAATAGAATGGTGGTTCTGTAGCAAATTAAAAATAGAATTACATATGATCCAGCAATTTCACTTCTGGATTTGTACTCAAAAGAATTGAAAACAAGAACTCCAACAAACATTTTATACTCAGGTTCATGGCAGCATGATTCACAACAGCCAAGAGGTAGAAGCAATCCAAAGGGCCATTGATGGATGAATGGATAAACAAAATGTGGTATACACATACAGCAGAATATTATTTAGCCTTAAGAAGGAAACATTCTGATACATACTACACATGGATGAAACTTGAGAAAGTTTGCTAAGTGAAGGAAGGTAGTCCCAATAAGACAATGTCTGATTCCAGTATAAGAGGAATCTAGAATAATCAAATTCACAGAAACAGAAAGTAGAATGGTGGTTGCCCAAGGGGGTGCATATGAGGAGTTACTGCTTAAGGGTAAGGGTTATTGCTAAGGGTACATAGTTTCAGTTTCAGAAGATGAAAAATACTTGAGATGGATGGTGGTGATGGTTGCACAACAATGTGAATATACTTAATTCCATTAGACTGTACCTTTAAAAATGGTTAAAATGGGGCAGCCCGGGAGGCCCAGCGATTTAGCGCAGCCTTTAGCCCAGGGCATGATCCAGGAGACCTGGGATTGAGTCCCATGTCAGGTTCCCTGCATGGAGCCTGCTTCTCCCTCTGCCTGTGTCTCTGCTTATCTATCTTTCTCTCTCTGTGTCTCTCATGAATAAATAAATAAATTATTTAAAAAATGGTTAAAATTGTAAATTTAAAAATGGTTATGTATATTTTACCACAATTATAAAAAATACATTCATTTTTAGATACTGCACTTTATAGTACACATATGGATATGTATTGTATAAAGCTGTTTATACAAATGATACACACTTTATTATACATCTCACTAATGTAAGAGGTTTTAACTGATAATTTTTCTCCATGAAATTATTAGACGGGACAAGCTGAATTTCTAACCTAACCATTATGTAGCATGCAACGCCACTGAATATGCTCTCAAATTTTGAAAAGTTTGGTTATGAAAAACCAAAAACGAAACAGAAAAGTTTGGTTATCGCAGAAGGGTGAAACAAAGTATTCTAGATTTATGCCCTGGATTAAAGTATAGGGGGCAGTTTGATAGATAATTTTCCAAATTCCCAAAAATTTTCTCTGAATTCGTTAGGTCACTAAGGTCCCCAAATCTCAAACGACTTCTCCATTTCGATTTTGACTGAGTAACCATAGATAATTGGGTACCTTTTTAAAAAAAATAATAATCATTGGTTAAGATTTGAGCCAAGGACTTTTGCTTCCTGGAAGAAAACTATAAGGTAAGTCGACTTTATAGGAGTTCATATTGCTTTATGAAATTTTGCTGACAAAACACATCAAAATAGATTGCATGTAAATTTTTTGTAAGCAATATAAGCAGCAGTTTAAAAGGAAAATGCACGAAAGCCATAATAAATTGGAAAGCTCAGCTTTTTCATTTTCAAAAATGATGTCAATTGCCTGATCATCTGTCAGTTTTGCCATCCCTTTGTAATACACTGTTGAAAAGTCCACCATTGTCTACAACCCCATTCCTAAAGCACCCACACATTTTTCTCTTTTCAACATAAGGAATTCATTTTCTACTCATAGTACCTTTTGCTGCAATCACATTCAATTCTGTGGGTCTTGGTGACAAAGTAGCCCTGAGAGCTATTACTGGAAATAGAAATAGGAAACAGTGGGATCTCTGAGCCTGTTAACTTCCTTATTTCAGAATCTTAACAGGAGAGTGCAGAAGGGTCACTGGGAAAGAAAAGACATGTTTTGAAATGGCTGAAACTTCTTCTCAAGCATAACATCTACTTGCAGCCACATGAAAGGGTGTAATCCCTCTTACCAGGCAAAAAACGGTAGAATTCAATCACAAAAAGGCTTATTTCTGGTCCCTTTTACAGTCAATTAAATTCATTTCTCTGACAATCTAGAACCAGAAGAAAACCTCCTGTGTTTAATGTATTGTGCCAGGAAACAAGGGATGGACATCTTGCGTGTCTTTAGTGGCCATTTAACATGGGAAACCTCACGGGCACATTGGGAGCTCTATTGCCCAGAGAGGAAGGGCTTATCTTGCCAGTCTTCTCAGATCCTACACAGAAATTTCTGGCAGTGAATATGATCTAGCTCTAACCTGAGGCTTAATTATGTGAGTGCTGTCTCTCTTTTTCTATGAAAGATAATCTGGCAGGATATTGGAATGATGTTTGATTCTGTACTTAGAACTGAGATTTCAGTTGATAGCATTATCAGAAAATCAGCAAATCGTGCTCCCGGACCTACCTGGAAACCTGATTTTTTTGCCAGTGGGGGTGTAGATCCAGGAGCAAACTTTTCACTTGATAAGCACCAGAGTTCCACTGTGTTCAGTGGGTGTGGGGCAGGGAGGGAAATAATAACAAACATCAAGGCGAGTAGGCTCACCGTCGTACAGTTAGTTATTTTGTAAAATGTTTGATATTCTTAGACTTTTCTCAAATCCGCTATGTGAGATCTGTGTTGTGGGAATAAATGTGGAGACTCCTCTCCCCCAGGCAGTTTCTCAAGCACCACAGCACTCCCTACCCCAACATAACTCATCACAAAATATCTAATGTCAATAGGAGGCATTGGGACTGTCACTTCTAGAAGACAGGGAGACTGTCCTGTTCAAGGTTTATTCCCTCAAGTTTTGCATGGTGGGCACTCCATCACTTGTTGAACTTGAATCTTACTGCCACATGCTTTCTTTATCTCAGAAGCCATCTTCTTAGCGGATTTCACAGAGAAAACCACCTGATTCAAAACAGTATTACCATGAGGGTTCCAAGAGATTTTTGTTTGTTTGTTTTAAAGTAACTTAAGTCATAAGAATTTTAATTCTTGGCCCTCCATGTATCAAATTTAATAGCTAGACATAATTATTTTCATTCTATAGGTGAAGACAATGTGTATTGGCTTATGCAAGGCCTGGCAATGTTACGGCTAGGACATGGCCCATGTTTCATGAGGCCTCCCTGTATGATTTATAATACTTTTTAATATTTTAAAAGTTTTATTTTCTCATAGGGGGAGAATTAATTTGATGATATTCTGTGATTCATGATACTGGACAAGGCTCTCTACTTAGCAATGTGGAGGGAAGGCTCCAGTAATTCTAGGCTATGAGTCAGATTCCATCAGGTCACTATTGCTTTCTCTCCCTACTGGTAATGGAGAGACAGGATGATTAACTCAGTAATTACCGCAGACTTGGTGCTATGCAAGAAGTGGAAAAAGAAAAAAAAAAAGAGTACCTAAGTTTCTATGTTCCATACAGCCTACAATCTTGCTGATAAGATGAATCAAAAGAACAGGTAAGAGACAAGAAGATAACCAACGGTTAAGCCAGGAGGCACCAACAATTCACCAAAGATCAGGCAAGCCTCATTGAAGCAGTGAAATTTGAAATAGGGCTTGAAAGAAGACTATAATTTGAAAGCATGAAAGGAAATTTATGAGAAGATATGGAGAATAAATGTGAGAGAGTGAGAAAGAATATAGCATGAGTGAAGAACAAGGATATTGACTGGACCAAGCAGATGTGAAGAGGTCAGGGAGTGATAGCAGATTAATTTGTCCATGTTTAGCCTTCTACACAGTCTATACTCGATTATGGTTTATTGAGTTCAACTGGAAGGCATTAGAAAAGGTTTTTAAGGAATCAAACAGAGGAGCTCAGATATGATATGCTGAATAAGCAAAAATTTCCTGATCACAAAAATGTGATAGCGTAAATGATCATGCTTTGGGAGGTTGAGGGTTGTAAGACAGGGTGCATCAGCTCTGGATTCAGATAAGGCTGCCTGTTTTTTATTGCCATGGAGAAATCATTCAACTATTCTTCATTTTCTTTGTAAAAAAAATATTAAAAAAATAAAAATAAATAAAAAAGAAGATGTAATGCCCATCTTGCAGGGTTTACGCGAGGATCTAATGAAATAATATGTGCCAAGTTGCTAGCATGGAGTCTTATACATTCTAGCTATTTTTACTAACTGGATAATGACATTAAAAACTCATTGAAAAGGAGAAGAGACAATCAATAGGGAAGTGAAGGAAGTAAAGAAACAGGAGGAAGGTAGTATAGAGGCACAAGAGAGGGTCAAGGGAAAAAAAAACTAAGATTCACAAAAAAATCATATTTGGTGTATGAAGCAAATATGCCACCAATATTTTGTATTCTGATGCAAATGAGAATGGTGTGTAAAACTAATTAGAAAGTAGGATTACTGAGACCGTCAGACTTTTGGAAGCTACCTTTCTAACTTTAAATGTAATCACATCATCCCAATTAATTTCTTCAATGGCCTTTCAGAGCGAAGTCTTTACAGGGTTCCCTTCAGAATGAAAAAAAAAATACATTTTCTGGGACAGAAAATAAACATAACTAAAGAAGTGATATTCTTAGTAAAGGGGCACTTTGAAAGGTCACTTCTCTGTTCCAAGTTGGTGGATTAATTTACAAATTTAAAAAGATACCGAGTTTTCTAGTGAATTATAAGAACACTGATTTATTTTGGCAAATGATATATTGAGGCTTCCATTTTAAGAACCAGCACAGCCCACTGCCCAGCTTTAGAAAAGTAAGTGTACATGACACAAATTTTCATATATTAATTTCTGTCAGAAACCAAGGCTTGCTTAGGCTACCAGTGATAAGAAAGAAATGCTAGTGAAGGAATGGCGGTAGGACTGCCAAAAATGGAAACAACTTTGCCTGAAGCCATTTGAAGTAAGATATACCCCACCTTCACTTCCCCAAACAGGAAAAGAAGTAGATAAAGGTGAGTCATTACATTATGTTTGTTCTGCTAACAAAATGATACATTTAATTAAGAAGAAACTTATATTAAAATTTTTTTCCTGAAAAAACATTTTGACTTTTGGATTTACTCAGGTGTCATGAGAGATGAGATATTTGTCCTGAGTCATATATGGCTCAAAGGAAGTAGAACTGGTCTTTGTTGGGGAAAAAAAAAAAAAAAGGAAGAAAAGAAAAAGTCAAAGATAAATGATCAATGAGGCCGAACAGCGATCTGAGCTGAGAAGGTAAAGTACATGTGATTCTTTCAGCCATCCATGAATAATTCCTGAGCAGAATTTTTTTTTTCTGTCTGATAATAAATACTCCTGACACAAAACCACGTGTGGGTCTCCACCTCCTTGGTGACTCTGCTCTGAACAATGGATATGAAGATGAATATGTCCCCCTCATGAAGAATTAGTGCCACCTTACAAGCTTCTCCACCCTGCCTTTCATCATCTGAGGAAGAAAGGAGATCTGACCATGCCACTGCCTTACTTAAAATTCTTCAACAGACCTTCAAAGCTTTGAGGATAAAATCCAAAGACTGGAGTATTCGAGGGACAGATCTGACCCCTGTCTACTAGGACCAACTCTCACCTTTTTCCTAGCAAATTGCCACACCCCTGTGCTCATAAACTACTTGAGGTTTTCTGAGCTTTCCTTCTGATTAGGCTTGGAACACCCTTCACTTCTTCTTCTTGTTTTGTTTTGTTTTTTTTTTAAGATGTTAATTATTTATTTGAAAGAGAGTATACATGTACACACAGGCAGGCAGGGAGGGGTAGGGGGAGAGGGAGGGGTAGGGGAAGTGTAGGGGGAGAGGGAGAAGGCAGACTCCCTGGAACCTGATGCCTTCTTTCATCCCAGGACCCCGAGACCAAGACTTCAGTTGAAGGCAGATGCCTAACTGACTGAGCCACCCAAGTGCCTCTGGAACACCCTTCACTTCTTTATTCATCCTAGAACATTAAGTAGGGGTGTCATGCTTTCAGAAAGTGTCTTCAGACAATCCCCTTGAACCCTACTGGACTGAGTGCTTTCAGGACATGCTCTTCTATTACTTATCTCTTCCAATCAGAACATTTTGTTTAACTGCTTTTTCTTGCACTGGAGTGTGCGTTGTGACAGCAGACACTCATTCCCGTAGTCCTAGCACCCAGCACAGTTTGTGGCAGCCAGCAGATACTGGCAAATAAATGAGGTGAATGAAACTCAATTTGATTGCGGTTCCAAATCATAGAATCCGGGTTTTGGGAACACCTGAGGGCAGGCGCAACCTCCAGGTGTAACACTATGTGACCTGCTGTAGATCATTGTGGCTGTGCAGTTTCTCAGTGTAGCTCTCTTGAAATATATACTATTTAAAAAAAAAATCCTTTCACTCTCTACTTCAAATTCTTCCCCTACACAAGGATCACCAAGAAGATGCTTGAACTCTAGATATACCAGGAATTTTACATTCTTGGCAAATACTTCAAGGTTCTTTCTTCCCTGAAAGGAGCCATTTTCTATGAATCTGATAGAAAACCATGGCTTTTTTCTCCTTCTCCTTGCTGGAGGCTACTTGATGAATGCAGTGTGGCTTTTCTAGAGAATTCTGAGTAACTGCTAGTAATAAAATATAATGGAAAAATATCACTGGAATAATATCTACCAGAGTTATACCAGGAACACAAATTTCTAGGCATCCAGTCCTCTCATTTCAATGTGTAAATTGAAAAAAATAAATGTTTAAAATGGAAATGGTGTGCCCCTGCCCCTCTGGTTTGTGTGCAAATTCCTGAGATGCAATTAGAAACAAAGAATTCTCTACTAATTTTTGACTGAGTGGCATATAGATGAGGGATGCATCTTCTTTGATGATGGTTTGATATAGCAACTTTATTGTTCCTATAAGTGACTTTAGGAAAACATAATTCCTCTTTGACATTTGACACAGAGCCATGTATCTTCAGAGTACATATATTCCCTAAAAAAGCTCACTATTTGATTTCTAAATAGATTTGCCTTAACAATAAGATGTTGTAGCTGTAAAATATGCATGTAAATATATGACATTTAGGTACTTGTGCGTGATACCTAAAATTGTATGTGTGTCTGTGTGTATATGTTGACTTCATGTTATGGCCAAACTGGACTAAATGTTTCTGTTATTGATCTTAAGAAATATTTTTTTTTTGTCACAGAGTATGGTATACAAGGGTCATCTCCCCATGATCATCTGCCTCTGCCATTCCTAAGCTAAAATATGATCTTTTTTTTTTAATATTTATTCATTCATGAGAGACATGGAGAGGGAAAGAGGCAGAGACACAAGCAGAGGGAGAAGCAGGCAGAGGCAGAAGCAGAAGCAGGCTCCATGCAGGGAGCCTGACGTGGAACTCGATTCCAGGTCTCCAGGATCACACCCTGGGCTGAAGGTGGCACTAAACTGCTGAGCCACTGGGGAGGCCCACTAAAATATGGTCTTGTGAACATGTAGACACAGAATGCCTCCAGTAAAAGAGAAAACACCCAGAATATAGGCATGCCATTGAGGAAGAGGGATGGATGAGAAAACCAAAATTCAGGCTCAAATATCCAGCCTCTGTCATGTGAGTCTAAGGGAAAAGGATTGTTCCTGTTAAGGAAGCAGGAGAACCAGAGAGTGTCAGACAACCCTGTTTCTTTCAAAAAGATAATGGAATTATTGGTAATTCTAGGAACTAACTCCATGTTGGAAGGGTAGGAAGAGACCCTGAATTCTGATCAAAACTCTGCCAAACTTGAAAAATATGAAATCCTGTCAGAATTTTATCAATTAAAAAACATATTTGAATGACTTATTAAAAACCAGGTTCGTACCTCTCATGAACTGAACTCCGGAAATTCTGTGTATTTTCAAGATAACAGATTCTTTTTTTAAATACAGAAAAAAATCATTTTATTTTGTAATCTTCTGACACCTAATATATAATTTTGGCTGATATTTTTACATAGCCTCTTTCTTTTCCAATGCTTAAAAATAAACAGCTATAGTGTTGATAATGTCCTTAAATCCAAAATAGCTTAAAGTTTTAAAATATTTCACAATATTTTTTCAACTTATAAATGAATTGAAAATATTTATTAGACTACCAAAATTTTTTGCCAACATGCCTTTGTCTTTGGGATATAGAAAGTGAAATTAGTGATGGTTTTCCTAATCCAGAAAAAATTTCCCTTTTGCCTTGCATGCATTGTAGCCAGATGAGTGGGCAATTATTCTGAAAGTTGACGATCTGCTGCAAATCTTAGAGAGCAGGCAAGCCTCTAAAGAAAGAAGGAGGAGGAGGAGCATAAGGAGGAGGAAGAGGGAGAAGAGAAAGCCTGATCAACTCGAATTTGGGATCCCGGTTCAGTTATAGAAAGTGCATGGGCTTTAGTAATAAGGAAAAAAAAATCCTGGCTCTTCTACTTATTAGTGTTGTAATCTTAGGCAAATTGTTGTTTTTGGCTAAGCCTCAGTTTCTCCATTTTTTAAATGGAGGGGGAAAAACATCTCCTAGAGATGGCCTGACAATTGAATGAATTACTGTTTATGGAAAACCTAGCTTTGTGCCTGATATGTGTTCTGGGCTCTTGACCACCATTATATCCGTTGTCATCCTTCCCCTTCACACTGTGCGTTGCTTTCAGACTATACTTACCCTCACCCCTTCTTATTTTTCTGAAACAATTAAAGGAATAAAAGCTACCCTGACTTCTAAAAGTTATGAAATCTGTGGTGCAACAGACACATCCTGTTTCTGTGTGGCGTGTTATTCAGCATTATTGGTAGATCTACGGCTGCTCCCAAGTGTAGGAGCATTCTTGAATGTTACTCAATAGAAGTACTTTTAGGTAAAACATTTAATTAACCTCAGAAAATTTCTCCACAGAGTATTGTGTTATCACTGAATTCCGTTCACCTATGAAGTCATCTCTAATTTTACTCCTGATAGCCTTTCATTAGTTTGATCTGAAAAAGCTTGTAAATATCCAATGCCACCGCTCTTTCTGAAAGGTAAGTCGCAAAACCTCCAACATGGCCTTTTCTGAAATTTGTCCTTTTTTGGCCACTAGATTTGACTATCTTTTAGCCTGGAAAGAAAGGGGAGGGGTGGAAGGAAAGGAAAGAGACAGCCAAGGGAGGGGAGAGGGAAGAGGGGGAAGCAATCATAGAAAATCTCTGGGCTTCGTGAGTGCCATCAAATTGTTGACCAAGTCACTTGCCCACATTTGTTGGCAGGTGTCTCAGATCGTTACTCAGTGAGTACAGGTTGGGAGAGAACTACTGTTCTAAACAAACAAACAAACAAATCTTTATGTCAACATAGCCTCTGCTTTTGTGACTGGAGCTTTTAAGAACAAAATGTTACTTTTCAGAAAAAGCTAAACATGAGTGGAACAGTATTTTCAACCCCGTGTGTCTCCCCTCCCTGCCCCCTGCCTCCAGCAAACAGAGCTTCAGAAATGCAACACCTATCAAATATTTCCTCAGAAATGCCAGATTGCTGGGATTGTAAAGAGTTCTACTTTTTTTTTTCCTTTTTGACATTTAGACAGATTGAGTTTGAGAGAGGAAGTGACTCTGAGTCCAGACTGCCCCACACCACTGTCAGAGGAAATAACTGAAGTAAAATGAAGTGATAATATACTGTAGAATATTTAACAGAGTGAAAGGCAGAGGGAAATGGCAATCTGGGAATGCACAACTGATCCCCAAAATAGACGCAGTCGCCAGTGCCAGAACAGATGCCAAGTACAGTAGGTCATAAAATGGTAAAATTACCTCTGCCCCGTGGGCTGTGTGTTGACACGGGGGAAATGTTTCCCCCATAGTCAGAAGAGCGGGGTCTTTATTCCCAGTTGTGGCTATCGGTTGTCACAGACCCTGCCAACTTTCCTTTCTACTCCTCTCTGTCTGTTCACCAGCGAGAGCTGGTGAGTAACCACCTTTATGACCGCTCCATGTTGGGGGAGGATTAATGACTGAAAAAGTACAACTCCGGGCTCTTATGTCACGTCGTGAATGAAATCAGAGGGTTCTGTGGAGAATATTAGCAAAGCTCTTTCCATTTCGTAGAAGACGCAAGGTGACTAGGGACATTTAGATTTCTCTCCTAAGGAAAGATATTAACAAATAGAGTAGTGAAGGGAAAGTACACCCCCTTCTGTGGCTTAATGAGTTATTTGCCACTTTCTGGGACAGGGCGAAGAGTGCTTCTTGGTGATGTCTTAGTTGTATGACGCAAAGGTTGAAAAATTGGCAAAACAAGACTGTCGTTTGCTGAATGGCACAGAGACAGGAATGAGGTGGTGTGGGGTGGGGGGTATCTTTGACAGAAGAGCACTACTTCATATTCATGGTGGAGTTGAGGAGATTTACACATGAAGAAGGCCTGTTCATCTTTTTGCTGTGTGTGGGGAAAAAAAAGGGCAGTCAGTTTTCCTCACCTCCTGGAAAATTTTCACTGAATCTTTGTAGGAAGGCTTTCTAGTCCACATGTGATTCTGTGCTGGCCAGCCATTGAAGGCTGAGATAATCATGAGCAGAAAGAACGAGGAAAAGTTTTTCTTATGAATTTCTTCCCTCTTTTTCCTTTGTTCCCTCTTTTCCCCTTTCCTGTGTTTCTTTCTTCCATTTTTTCCATTTTTCAATTTATCTTTCAAACTCAAACACTGTAGCATCTTCCAGGAAGGAAAACAAGAGAACAAGCAAACAAAAAAAGACCCAACCAACAAAACTAAGGGAAAGGAGAAAGGTGAAAGAGAAAGGAGTTTGGGTGGAGAAATGAATAGGGAAATACGGCAAAAAAGAGCCAGAAGAAATCTCGGCAGAAAGTTTCCCTGGGACCACTATGTTCTAAGACAATATGCATTTTAAGAAATCATATATACACTATGGAAAGTTTCCCACTAAAAAAATGATGATTCTTGAATCCTAAATGTTAGAAAAATGAAGTGATCTTAAATCCTGGCTGGAAGTTTTCCAGGTGTGTGAATCTATACGGTTGCACTGAAAAGGGAGTTTGCCGTTTGTGAAAAAATTTAACTCGCTACGATTTGAGGCAGGAACTAGAATAGAAGAATGGTTTCCCCAGCATTTCGATTCAAATCTTGTGGTTTTCAGGATAGAAGTTTGTTCAGTCTTGGTAAAAAGGAACTTGTCATTTCAAAGAAGAAAAGTTTATAAACAGTTTAGAACATTTCTTCATCAAATGCTTCTTTTAAAATGTTAATTTATAAGTCAGAGCTAGTTTTTCTTCAGATTCACAGGGACTTAAAAAAATGTTAAGGGGAGAATTATACTAGGAACTTAAACTGGACATTTCTCTCACATAAAATGCTTAAAAAGTGCTTCTACATTTCATATAAATCGGTATATAATTTGGATTTTCTTTTCCTCCTGGAGCGTATTGATAAGCATGGGAGGAATTTTCAGCAGGAAAACTAAAACAACTGTTTTCATTAACAGTGAAAGTAAGTTCATTAAAGAAAATGCAGGAAAATGTTAAAACTAGGAAAAAGGCTTCTCTATCAGGTAAATACAACTGCTGTTCACACTTTGATGTGGATTCCCTTCTTGTGTTCCCTATGAATTCATTCTTTTAAATATTGTTTACTTGTAACTCTGCTGCTTGCACAATTTAATAATGATAATAATGATATCCATCAGTTATTAGCATCGACAATGTACCAGATATATTATCTACGTTACATTTAATCTTTAAATTAACCATCCAAAGGAGGACAGTGAGAAACCTGAATTCAAACTTGCCCTAGATGACATAGTAAGTGGCAGAGCTGAACTTGAACTCTACTTTCTTGTTCTATGCTTATTCCACCTCATTACACCTGGCTGTTTCATCTGAAAATATTTAAGCTTCAGTAAATGACATCGTATCCTCAAGCATTCTCCACTCTTCGTAAGTACAGATTTCCCTAAGATAAGTTCCAAGATGAAATAGCACTGTGATAGGACGATGATGGGCAGTGCACATTTGTGACAGTTTAAAATAAATCCAAGTTAACTTGTTTTGTTTTGTTTGGCTCACAAAAAGGATTCTGCTTCATGCCGGAGTATGCTAAGTGGTGAAAATAGACATTATCTACTCTGGAAACTACATTTACTGCTAATTATTTATCTTACATATTGGTATGATTTTAATTTTGATGGAGTTGTAAGATCCCATCATCATACTCCCTTGTGCTGTGTTCTTGAATGTTAATTATATGAAAGTAGAACAATTTTCCTATAACAAAGGGAAAAGATGGAAAAAGAGAGGCTGTATGACAGCCTCAATTATTCAGTTTCTCTGTGATACATAGGGCACTATTTGAACCTGTAGCAATTTGCTGGCATGAGGAGTATCAAAAGCATATTCAGTGGATGAGAGGAAGGATAACAATCCCTTCTATTAGACTGGCAATTGACCATCTGCTTCAGAGGGTAGTGCTTAACCTATAGGTAATCGTGGTAAAATAGCTTGATGGTGTGTCTCAGACTTCTTATTTTTTCTTGGTTGGGGTGGGGGGTAGGATGAGAGTGGTTACAAGTGCAGACATAACAGTTGCCCACATCCTATTACAATTACAGGCACATTTAGTGCATTTTTTGAGCACTTCTCCCAAGACCAACAAGGAAAAAGGTACTGTATTCAATAGTCAGTGAAATAAAATCAAATTTAAGCTCTGGCCCTAATATTTCCTTAGCAAGAGAACTTCGAGAGTCAGATGAAATTTGTAGTTTGTCACTGGTGCTCTTCCATTCCTCCTTGAAACAACATCCGAGGGCTAAGGTTGTCAATGCCAGAGGATTTATTTTGAAATTTTAATTTATATATTATTTCAGGCTTTTTGGAAGTTATTCAGAGCTTTTATTGAATATAGTAAAATTCTATGCATTTTTATCAGAGAAGTATGCTTTTGTCAATTTGATTTCTAACTTGTGATATTGCCCAACATAAGGGAACATAACATTGGATAATAAACTTCTGGGTAGCTGCAGCTGAGGGAGGAAGTCTGATATTTTTAGACAGTAAGTGATCATGGAGTACTTTCTTTGTATTTGTGTGTTTCTTTGTTTTTAGTAATGGGAATTTCTTTTTGGTCCAACCTGAAAGTTCATTTTTGTTTTGCTTTGTTTTTCATTTTGTTTTACTTTGTTTTGCTCTTACTGGCAAATAAATAGTTGGAGAAAAAAGAAAGTGTGCACTTTGAACTAGAGCAAAATTACCACACTGATGTTGCATAGACCTGTGCAGTAACTTACAATATAAGGAATACTTAGTGCATGGAATTATACTAGTTCCTCCTTGGGCTTCAGTATTTCAAAACTCAGAAGAGTAAGGAATTTTAGAGACATTGATTTATTCTATCATTTCTCCCGATACCACCACCAACACAAATGCCATAATGACTATTTTACAAGGTATTAATTAATAGTCATTTACTCATTCATTTAACAAATATTTTTGGGAAACCTACTCTGTGCCAGATATTGTTCTAAGTTCTTAGGGAAGCAAGAGTGAATGAAAACAAAACAAAACAAAAACAATATAAAACAAAAAAAGAATTCCTTGCTCTTGTGGAGCTTTACATGATAGAGGCAAACAGGCTGTAAATAGATAGTTAATACACATACAGAATAGTAAGTAGTGATAAATGCTAAGAAGAAAATCCATCATGAAAGGGGATAGAATATACTAAAAAGGGTGAGTGCTCGAATTCTAGGTCCGGTGACATTATAGACCCCTGAGGGGAGAGAGGAATGAGTAATGTGGCTATCTAAGGGAAAACAACTCTTGTACTGTCCAAATACAGTGGCCACTAGCCTTGTGTGAATACTATATTGAACAGCACATTTCCATCACTGCAGAAAGTGCTATTGGACGGTGGTGCTCCCTGCAGAAAGAACAGACAATTCAAAGACTCTGAAGAGAGGAGAAACCAAAGAGGCAAGGATGCCAGCAAGGCTATAGTTGATTCATCAGTGGAGGAGGGAAATAAGAGACTTGGTCAGTGAGTTAATAAAGGGCCAGAGTGTGCTGAGCCTCTCACTGGTCCTGGGTGGACTTTAGGATATTATTCTGAGCAAGATGAGCAGCCCTTGGAATGTGTTGAGTGGAAGGGTGACATGATCTGATTTGTGTTATGTCAGGGTCACTTTGGCTGCTGTTTTGATAATTCAGTAAAAGAGGCCAAGAACAGAAGTCGGGATACCATGGCAATTATCCAGGAAGAGATGATGATGGTTTGGAGCAGAAGGTAGCTGTGAGAAGTGGTAGATTCTATCTAGGTCTATACTGGAATAAGATAAAGGTATGAAAACCACCCAGGGGCAGTTATTACATTAGGATGTAGATTCTAAACCTCCCACTCTCAGAAATCATGATTTGATTGAACTGTGATGAAACCTATAAATATCTGTATATTTCTCTTCCATGTGAATTCTGATGCTAGCACGCCATCTTGTCCCAACATATGCCTGCCCTGCATCCCATGAACATTTAGAAATAAACTTTGAAAAATCTGAAATAAATGAATTTGGACTCATTTAAAATTAATATTATAAATAATGCAGCCAGGGTTCTGATGAGGCAAGCATTTAAGGAACTAAAAACCCATGAAATGCCTCTTTAATACCATTGTATAGGATGGGATATTTGACAAGATTATTATTTTTTAGTACATGTGTGTACATTCCCCAGAATTTAGCTAAAAAGCATACAGCTGATTTTCAACCATAGCAAGATGCCATTTCCACTTTTTTTTTCAACATGGTAGCTATAATTTGGCAAATAGATTATGGAGATATATTTCTCCTTTGAAAGTTCTTATAATTTCTCCCTATGAGATAAAACCATCCCATGATCTATTTTCTCTTTTTCATGAAGAGTACTGCCTACAACTCTTCATGATAATAATTTCATATTCAATATCAAGTATTTATAAAATTTTATGAATGGGGAACAAATACTTCTTAAATATTACGGTTAAAGTAAACATATTTTGCTGTTCTATTTTCCAGATACAAATAAGTTCAAGGGAGGATTTTCTTTCTCCTTTTTTGGTTTGTATTTTCCTTTCATTGCTTTCGAGGGTAAAATGGGGTTAGATTTAAGGGGGCAATTGGAGGAAATGCATTTAAGAGAAGGAATAAGTAAAGATCAATCAAGCTGAAGCGAGTAGTTACAATTTGCCTACTGGCAAATAACTGAACTCATGATGCAACTATGAGAAAAAATGCTTTTAAGTATAATTTTCACATAAATCAAGTAGCAAATGAAATGGAAAAATAAACCTAATATTGCATTTAGGATCATCCACAAATAGGTAAAAGACTATGAGGGAGCAAACTATGGGAAATTAAATAGATATTCTGGATGGGTAGAGAGGATGAAAATTAAGGATGGCTGAAATTTCCTTCTCAATAAAACTTTTCTAAAACTTTATTATTAGTGATTCATTCTTTTGTTTCAAACAACACTTTAAATATACCCCAGGGAGAATAAACTCATTTAGTCACAATGATTTCAATGTGAATTAATTCATCAGATCACTTTTCCTCTTGGCAGAAAATCCTAGGAAGGCTTTAAAGTATTTGATATCAGAAGTCTGAAAAGAAAGGGATGGGAACAAAGACAATACATTTCACTATTTTTTTAGGTGCCAATTCGGAGAATAGAAAGAATCTGCATAGAAGCAATTTCTGGAAACCTGGTGGCTTAATGGCATTTTATGAAACACAGATAGGTTGAGTGTACTGTTCACCGATTCCTATAACCTTCCTTTGACTTGATCAATAGGGCAGTAGCTAAGAGAGAGCATGGTGATCATTCAGAGTACCGATGACATTGAGGGATGACAATGAGAAAAAGCTTTCTATTCTACTCATCCCTCCAGTTTTGGCCATATAATTGTATAACAAGAATAAAGATGGCCAAGAAACTTGGGAGAGGCTGTGTAGACTGTGAGAACAGAGAAGCCTGGAGAATCCATTTTTCTAATTTTTGGTCCCATAGCTCCCCTGATATTACCCTTTGAATCAGTCATCATTAATTTCCATCCTGTCTGCCTATCTGTAATATTCATTTGCTTTCCGATATTTGTTCCCATTAAGAAGTCTTTAAGAGCTGGATCATGGAAAAATATTTGAGAGCTTTACTATATTTCTGAGTGATGGAAAGCATTCCTTTCATATATATAAGTAATATGAGAACAAGTCTTGGGTGGGACTTTGTATAGGAAACCATGCAAATAGCGAAAAAATGAGTATTTCCCCAGAGGTGAAATGGTAGTCATATTGCAGTGGTAGCAAACAGAGATTTGACATACTAAATAGGTGTTCTCACCAGATAGGTATGGGTGTGTATGTGAGCTATAAAATACCCTATCATGTGTCTTAGACTAAATTATTTTTCATGAAGATAGCTTGTCCCGTCAATTTTGATCTTTCAAAAGTAAAGGTAATTTTAAGTTCCTAGAATCAAACAAAATTTTATTGCAATTTTTAAAGCATCCTGTATATGACCCAAGAATAATATATGTCCTAAGTATTTGTCTATAGAGAGATTCCACGAAAACTTTTTACACAATAGTAAAAATAGAATGAAACATTCCATTCTACGTAGATGACTCAAGTTCAATGTCACACTAGCGAAAATTAGGGGGGACTTAATATACATTATCTCATTTAATAATTATCCCACTCTATGAATGATTAAGCCCATTTTTCTACTGAAGAAACTGAGGCACAAGGTCAGAGAAGTCAAGTTAATATTGTAGTCCTGTTAATAGAATTAATTTGCCTTATAGCTTGGACTCTGGGAAAGGGTTGATAAAGGGCAATAAAAAACTACTATTACAAATCTAGTCTGATACCAGCCTGAGCTTCCAATGGATCTTCCAGTTCTGGCATCGAAGCAACTGGGCAAACATTTGACCATTTGAGTTCAGTTGCTCTCCTGACTCTGGATGACACCACCACTCCCCACAGATTCCCATCCTCTCCAATTCCCAGTCCTGCTCTTGTCATAAATGTCCTCTCTCAGAAGCCTCATGGTAGATCATCCTCCCTTGCTTCTTTGCTTCTGGAATTCCTAATTTGTTTTTAACAGATTCTACTGTATCTTCCCAATGTTGGCAGAAGACTCTTTTTCTTTTGCCTCAAACTGGTTTTCTCTGGAAAATATTATCCCTATAGCTTGTGCAGTTGAGGCTCCTCTTTCTGCCAGACCCCAGGGGCCAGTTGTGTGGTTTTGCACCATCCTGGGTCCCTACTACCATCAGGGCTCCCTCCAAGGCTTATGTCACCTATCCTTATCCCTACTTCAGTCCTCCTCTCTGCTGTCAGCTAACACACGTTTAGTCACCCCCCTTTAAGTCTGTCATTCTGAAACCACCGTACATAAAGTTTCTTTTCAAAGTAAATTTATTGATGTTAAAAGGATAAATTAAAGAATGTATTTATAGAGATACAGCGCTGTGACAAAAATCATGAAGTCTGAGATACCCAGACGTAAAATAAAAAATCTAAGCTCTTTAAGAAGCGTTCAAGAGCCTGCATGACCTGGTCCGTGCCTGCTCGCCTCTAAAACATCACCCTTCACCACTCAATTCCTCACTCTTTACATCTTCACTGTGCAGAACTACGTGTGGTTAAGAGAGCATTCCGGGCTCTTTCTTACCCCACTTCAAACTGTACTCGTGATGTCTCTCTGCCATTCCAATACCAGACCAATTTATTTTAGGCTAACTCTTAGCCTTAAGGCTCAGTTCAATGGTTATTTTTTTACAAGACCCTTGACCCCATCAGGTTAGTGGTGGCGGTGGGAAGAGAAATTTAACTCTGTAGCCAGCTCTGTCATGTCGTGGTTTTACAATCATCTATGACATGTCTGTCTCCCCCACTGCTCTGTGGGTTTCTTAAAGAGATGAACTATGGTGCAATTGTCTCTTCCCCTCCCTGCACATAGGGGGATGCAGAGCACAGAACAAGCATTCGGTGAATGCTTGTGGAATGAATGGATACCACCAACGTCTCTAGGGGAAAAGGCTCACTTAAAATATCTTCCCTGTCATTATTGCTTTTAAGTTACTTCATTGTTAGCACAAGGTCCTAAATGTGATTTCAAAGTTGTAATTTTGCATTTCAGAGACAGAAGTGATGTTGTGATTTATTTTTCCAGAGTCAAGACTGCCTTTCACATTTAGGGCTGGGTGGGTGAGCACACACTTAAAAGTTTTGTTTGCACACTCATGACATTTATAAGTGCCCCCTTCAAAAAATCAAATGCTCTTGAAATCACAAGCTCTTTCATTTTCAATAGCATTCATGGTAGGTGTCCCCTGAGTAAAATAAATGTAAAATCAGTATGTATCGGAGGGAACATTTAAACATTTTAATTGAACTGCTAACCTAATCAACTCTATCATCTGATATATGCCCTCTCCATTCTCATTTCCTGAAGTAAAGAGCGAGAAGTGTACCTTGTTCCAAGATATGCATTATGTGAGTGTCGCTTAATCAGCACATACAGGTTTTTGTCTTCCAATATACTTTCCTTCATTCTCTTGACTCCACTTGGCCTTTATTCTCCCTATAATTTCCAGAATCTTTGTTAGGCTCCTACTGAGAACTCCAAACATAAAGGGGATATGCTTGGCCTTAAATAAGAAAAGTTCTGTGATCTCAGAGGCATTTGCCATATGGACTCTTACAGAGGCAGACACTGGAATGCTTTCTTAGAAGACTCCGGAATGTTTCCAGAGACGCAGGCATGCAAATTAAAACTCCGGCAAGGGCAGGGCTGATTTACTGTATGCATTTGCCAGAGGCTTTACCAGAATATTTTGCAGTATGAATTGTAAACTTTTTTTTAATAGCAAGAACAAGGAAGACATTATGAGGCTTGTTATATAGACAAGAAAGGATTGGGGGAGGTAAATGGATATGCTTTTAACGTATGTTAATATATGTCCAGTGTGCCTCCTTTCATTTATTTTATCGTAAAACTTGTTAGCAAAAATAAGTGAAGTGAAAAAGGTTTTCAATAAAAGAAGAACATAATTCCAATGAGGAGGAGAAGAATGATATTTTTTGGAGGCGGTAGCTTTGTAGAATGCTATAATTGGCATCATCAGTGTAAAGAGAGTAGTCGTGCAGTCTGCTCACATTGCATCTTTGGAGATTCGAGTGTTTACTGTGTTTTCAATATGCTGTAAAATGGTAGCATGGCATCACTAGAGTGCCAGAAGGCAGCACTGGCATTTCTACTGGCAGATGGTCTGCAGAAAGAGACCAAGAGACCAGCAAAGAACCTATAGAAGTTCAAGCAGGTGCTGCAGCTTTAATATAACTTAAATTTCCAGAGCCAGAAGTCTCAGGAAAGTTAATGAATTGAGGTTTTACAAGAAAATATACATATAAATCATCACCTGGCAGTTCTGAGAATAAACATGAACAGCGAGTTGATTACCAAGGACTCCTTCACTGCTATCCTTCATCCTACCTCCTAACTCCCCCTAAATGTTAATACTCTATACCCAAGGCTATCATCTAAATAATTGCTTTCAAAGAGCTATTTTGAAATTATAGAACAGATTTTGCTTATTGCATGAACCTGAAATGGCTATACATAAAATAACTCCCCAGTAATATTTACTGACTAGCAACAATTTAGAGTGCACAGATTTGCATATTGAAAGTTCTCATAAACAACTATCTTTTAAAATATCCAGTGAATTGGAGAACCTGTGGATAGATCACAGTTTTAAAAATCAGAAAGAATCATTTGCAGAGTTCTTAGAAACAATTCTCTTATTACTTGATATTCTGGACCCAATTCCTTTAATTAAACAACCAGTACAGTAGAAAAAATGCCCAGCAAAATTTTAAATGTCATAAAAGTGTTTATAATATTCAAAATTTGCTGAGGTAGATCTCTTCAATGTCCTGAAGGATACCATAAAATTATTAATTTGGCTTTTTTTTAAAGAAAAATCAGAGCTTTTAAAGCTACAGTTCTAATTTTAATTTTCTGAGTAGAAAAATGTGTGATTAATTGGTAAACAAAACTTTAATAATCGTTCATAAAATATTTTTCAAAAAATATTTAGTAATTCCAAAGTAATAAGTGCAAATTTTTTCCAAAATGTACATATAACAAAATAAAAATCTATGCTCATGCATTGACAGTTGCCAACCAAGTTGGCACAGCATGTGTAAAAAAAATACTGCATGAGAGTTAGAAGTGTGAATATAACCTTGAGAACCAAGGACCAATTCTTAATGCCGAAGTACTGATTACTAGTAGTTTTTTTTTTCAATACTAAGAATGTTCTTCCTATAGGCTTTGTACCAGAATATTCTATTCTATTACTGTAAACTACGATGCATTTTTCTCTAACACCTGTCAATTCTTCTATCTCCTAAATCTCCATTTATGCTTAATTCTCTGCTTTTGGCCAATGCATACTTACAGCTGTTGATCATTAAGGTTACAGCTGGCTTGTAATGAAGTAGTCCTTTGCAAAAAGAAAAATTATGTATGTTTCTTCTCATGTTCCAGTGGACATTAGCTAAAGCAAGTCCAGAAGCAGATAGCCAGTCCTGTCCATGCAGCTGGTTAGCAGCATTACACACTGCCCTGGAAATCACTCTTTCTGCAACTCATTTGAGTTTACAAACATTGAATTGGGAATATCATATGTTGTCAACTAGATCCCTCGGGATTTACACATGTGGCAAAACTACTTGTCTGATTAAACAAAACAAAACAAGTATTCACGTGTATTTGGAATAAGAACCTTTCAAAACTGAGCTAGGTAGGTGGTGGTAAATTCTGGTTGCCCTAACCTCCCTAGAGTAATATCAGGGTGATTTTATGGACAATTGTTTGACACTAGACAGTGGAACAGGTTACCACATTGGTGAAGTAACCCAAATTATACAAATTGAAACAAAGAGGCTTCTTCTCTTAGGTATAATATTCGCTAGGAGTCTTCAATCAAGGTGAAAAAAATTCCATCTCTATCAAAAATTGTTTCCTAAAATGATGTCATTGTTTTGCTACATATAAGTCTATGAAAGCCAAAGAACTGACACAATAGTTTTAATAATTAATGCTTCTAATTCTAACTTGTCTGTCACAATGTGACAGTCTTCATCATCAGACCAGTTACCCAATAAATGTTGAAAGCAGTAGGGAGAACAAATTAAAATGAATCTACTTCTTAGAATTTGCCACAGGTTGAATATTCTTAAAAGAAAAAATCATTTCAAGTCTAAGAAGAGGAAACAGGGTTAGTGGCTGAATATTTCCACCTTGAGTTACGTTTTTGTCATAAGATACTTTTTTTTGCCACTATGTAAATTGTCAGCAATCTTTCCCTTGTATCTGATTCATCATTAAAGCCACGATGGCATGGTTTAACTGTTACACAGCCTTGTGATGCTAATAGTTGAAAAGTAAGCTAAGCAAAACATAAAATAGAAGCAATGATAAACTTTAGAACAGTTAACTCACTTCTGAAAGAATAAGGGAGAAAGTAGAAAAATCTATGGACAAAAATAAAACTTACATTTAAAAGTATTTTGAAAAACAGATTCTTCAGGAAAGAAAAAATGAAGTCTGCAGAATAGAGCTAAGAACTTGCAACAGCAAAATATCTTAGACTGTGACACCAATATTCTTAGAATTGTTTGCATAGGTCTTTGAACAGAACACTCAGACTGCCTGGATGCAGTAAGCATTCACCAATGTAGAAGTAACTCACTTGGGATATGGTGTTATTCAAAGTGGGTTTTTTTCTGTTTTGAAAAGCAAAATTCATCCTTAATACTTAGTTCAGATACTAGGATACGTTTCTCTAGTGTAGGCATGTTAACCCTTGATGCGCTGGATACTGTATTTTAAAAGCAATAGAAAAATCTGGAACTCCATTTCATGTAAGAAAGCATATGGCTTGAAACTAAATATAGTTTAAACATATGAATCATATTAAATTAATTATTATAATTTAAATGATTTGAAAAATGTCTTCAGTTTTTATGACATATGCTTCTAATGATTCACATTACCTGTAGGTACTTCAAAAGCATGGGGATTCAGATTCTCTTCAGTAATTAGGGGGTCAAATGATATGCTGGGTATATTAGAGAAAAGAGCCTTGGGAACGTGGGCCATGTACCAAAATAATAACCTTCAAGACAGATGGGAACCAAGCCTCAAAATGTTCTGCAATTGTACCATTTTGAATACTGCACTTCAATGCTACAAGCAAATACAAGAGTTGTATTTAAAGAGTTTGATACAATATTTGTACCTGAAGTTAAGCAAAATGCCCATTTTGCCCAAAGGTTGTCCCTGTCTTTAGATCCTCTTTTTTACCTCCTAGATTGCTCTTCATCAGAGGCATTTTCATGTACTACTACATCTGAAAGTCCTAATCTAAGCCAGGCTACCTTATTTATTTGTTTGTTTGTTTTTTGCTTATTTATTTGTTCACTCATTTAATAATTCCACAAATATTTACTGAGTACCCAGAATATATGTTCCTCAGCACTACTTTAGGTATTAAGGAGATGTGGTAAAGAAGAGAAATAAGGTTATTGTCCTCTTGTATTTTTTTATTCCTATTGGCAGACAATTTAAAAAAAAAGAAAGAAATTAAGAAACACTAAACATGGAAAGAAAAATCAGAAAGCAAAACTGATACAGAAAGACTGGTGAGAGAGATGTCTCTTGTGCTGGGTCATTTGCAAAAGCCTCACTAAGCAGAGGATCTTTTGTTGAGACTTCAATAGTGAAAAAGGCAGTGATGGTGTTTTTTTTTTTCTCTCTTGGAGAAACAACCAGATGATGGGCCTTAAGTTAGGAATGACCTGGGCAAGAAAGCATGTGGGGAGAAAGGAGAAGAAATGAAGTTGAGTGTTGGATAGAAGTGAGACCATGTAGAGCTGTAGCAGTAAGAAGTCTGTGTTTTATTAAGCCTAAAATAACTGCAATAACCATAATAATGCTACTAGCAAGATGGAACTCATCAAGCACTTCTTATGTGCTAGGCATTCTTTTAAGCAGTACACACAACCTCATCTATCCCTTATCTCTATCTCCAACTCATAAAAGGGAAAATGAAGCACAGAGAAGTAAAGAAATTTCTCCAAAGTTACCCAGCTAATAAGAAATGGAGTCATTTGCTGATAAACACCATACTTCTTATATTTAAAATAAATTGCACTCATCTGATAATGCTTAATCTTTCAGTTTATCTCATGCCTTTAAATATGCATTACATGCCCATGTTCTGCAAGCCATTATATTCAGTACAGCTAGAATGCTATCTTACTTTTTTTTTAATCTGGACTTGGCTTTTTCACAGACATGCCATGTAGGAGATCTCATGGTATGTAGGAAAAGCACCAGTCTCAAAATTAGTGTTCCAGTTTAATAGGCTGCAAAGAGTAGTATTTAGCAGCACAGCTCTGGAGTTAAACTAGTTTTGTGACCTCAGACAATGATTTGATCACTTTAAGCATCATCTTTAACCTATTGCTAAAATACATGTAATATATCAGGTAATACATGTAAAATATCAGGCAATAATATTACCTACCTCATGCAGGTATTTATTCATTCATTTAACAGATATTTATTGAGAGTCTTCCATGTTTTAGGCACCATTCTTATCTATAAAGAATTTAAAAATCCCTGCCTTTATGTAGTTTCCATTCTATTAGGACAGGCGGAGCTCAGTCATGATTAATATATATTAAAAGGTAAGCAAAATATACATTATGTTACATAGTGTTACATGATATGGAGAAAAAACCCAGAGCATTCAGAGTGATGGGAAGAATCAGGGTGGGGAAAATGACTGCATTTTGGGAGGAGGGGGAACTCAATATAGGCATCACCTTGTCAAGGTGACATATGAGGAAAGATCTAATAAAAAAAAAAAAAAAAGAGAGAAGACCAGAAGCCGTGACTGAGTTGAGAGAAGACATGGGTTATCCGAGAAGACCAGCACAAAGGATGATGATCCGGGATCTACCAAGGCAGAGAAATAATTGCAGTTTTTACTCTGAGTAAAATGAACAGCCAACAGAGGGCAGGGAGCAAATGAGTGATATAATCTGACCTGTGTTTTCACAAGATCACTCTGGCTGTTGTGAATAGAATGGACTGTGGAGGGGGAACTATAAGCTGTGAGGTCCCTTAGAAAACCATCACAGTACTCCAGGTGAGGGAGTCTGGTAGCTTGGACCAGGCTGGTAGCAGTGGAAATGGTAAGCAACAGCCATACCCTGGATATATTTTGAAAGTAGAAAAGGCAAGGTTTGCTGAGGGATCAGATGGATATGAGTTGGGAAAGAAAGGGCTCCAGGAAAACTGCAGACTTAAGTTATTGTGATGAATCCACATGATCTTACCTAGAGAACATCCAATGCAATGCTTTACAGAGTGAGGGCTATAAAACTGATAATTCTCATATAAATTTCAACATGTACATTCTAATTTCTTCACCTGATAAATGGCCTTAGTTCTTCGTATACAATTGGTTTGTGGTCAGGAACATGGATGTAAATATCAAAGCTGTTTATATACTTAAATTTTCCTAGGAGATGTTCAATAAGGACTCAAGGGAATATGTTTACACGTGGCCCTCATGACCAGTAACTATGTTTGTACTTACAAATCCTTTATAGGAATGCCCAAAATGCTAAAATGAGAAGAACAAGAAGTAGTAAGAAGGGAGGGCATAAAAATAAGTTCACACGTGAGAAAGGGAAAGGCTCTGGGGGAAGTCATGAAGATAAGTCAAGGTAAAGTTCTCTAGAAGGCTAATGGGCAAAACTCCCAAGGTTTATTTTTGGCTTAGGAGAAACCAACATGGGATTACAGATTTCTAGTAATAGAGTCATTAGTCTGCAGAAGAAATATTAAATATGAAAAGGGCTTTTAGGTAGAGAAGAGTACATTTCAAACTCTCCTGTTTAGAAAATATTCTAGATAAATGTGACTAAATAAGTTAGGAGGGAGACCTCTTGTTTCATCTTTTTAATGGTTATATTATGATGATAAAGGGAATGTTATTTTCTGCCTTTTGCTGCATTCAAATGAAGCATTCAAATGGAGATCTTAAACTGGAGTCATATAGACTAGATAGAGGGAAAGGGCCATTTTTATAAAAATGGAACTATTTTGTTGTGTACCTGTAACTAAGAACGTTAATATAGGGATCTGTAACACATGCATTCATGTGAAGTGTCTACTTTTTTTTAAATATTTTATTTATTTACTTGACAGAGAGAGAGAGAGAGAGTACAAACAGGGGGAGCAGCAGACAGAAGGAGAGAGAAAAGCAGGCTCCCTGCTAAGCAGGGAGCCCAATGTGGGGCTCAATCCCAGGACCCTTGGATTATGACCTGAGCTGAAGGCAGATGTTTAATCAACTGAGCTACCCAGGAGCCCTGTGAGATGTCTTTTTTATATTTAAAGAAGTTTGTATGACTTCCATCTGACTGTTAGTTTCAGCATTTCACAGAAACATATTAGACATGTTACTAATTTTTGGAAATGCTAAAGAACTGAGGGAAGTGAAATCAGTAAAGGAAGATATAATTTTCAGTAATTAAAATGGTGGCTACCAGAGTGACAGAGATTATTTTAATATTTTAATTATTTAATAATTATTTTGAATTTTTCATTAAATTTCCAGCTTTATGATGAAACTATTGACAGGCAAGTGCTATTATAAAAATTGTACCTCCACCTGCTACAAATGTCACTCAACAGTTCTGAAAACTGCCTGCCATTTTTAGAGTCAGGTGCTTCTGTGGCTTTCTTCTAAAAGGTATTCCCCCTTGGAACTTGCATTTTAGTTACTAATTATATTTTCTTCCTTATTTCTATGTAGTGATCGAGGTATTCAATTGAGCTTTATTTAAATAGGACATAGTCATTGTTTCAAACTAGTTTTGCATAAAATGTGAATATGAGTACAGCAACTATGCTATTTATTTGAATCTCAAATACATTAGCAACTATTACCTTCTGTCTTTCATTTAGCTATTATACAGTAACATAAAGAATATTACATGTGCCTGAATTACTAAAGATTTTTTTCAACTCTGATTTCCACATTATTTGCTTAAAGCTAGCAATGTAAAATTGCCTTTAATGTTTACTGTTCCAACTTTAAAGTTTTTCTTTTTAATCAGAGAAAATCAAGTTGGTGAAACACAATTAGGATTTTCTCCAATTACATTACCTTTAGGCAGTGCTGTCTTTTAGATTTGGAACATCCTCTGCCATGGAATATGGAATGTATAGCATTTAAGTGTATGTTTCTAAAAGCAACAGATTATAGATTCATAGAAATACCATATAACCAATGTATTAAAACACTTCTAGCACTTCAATGTATTTGGTATATATGTAAAATTTCAAAGAGCAGTAATTCTGTGTTGAATGAAAGACTTTATGTAAGTTTGACATTTTGAAGGTGTATTTTGGAATTATTTGGATAATATTTTAAATGTAAGAGGATATGTCAATTCCCCTTTAAAGATCACCAAAATAGTGTTAGTAATTTCTCCTTAAATATTTTTTAAAATACAAAAAGTTACTATTGGCCTGAGATTAACGATGGAAAGTTTTAGATGGGAAGGAAAATTATTCAGAAGGTTGCAAGCAATTAGTTATAAATGAGAATCTTTAGGTCAGCTGTGTCACATCCCAGGTCTAACATAGAAGAGAGAGCTTGTATTTATTTTATTTTAATCCTAATCTTAATTTTCAGGTGGATTAAAATAAAGCTATTTTATTTCTTCCAGAACTAGCTTAATTTTACTTTAAAAAATTAATTTGTCTTCTGTTTAAAAAACCTTTTTACGATCTGGAAACTATTGTGACTGACATCAGAAATGCCAGACTATTTTCCTATAAAATTTCAGAGCTTTTTTTTTTTTTTTAATGAAAAGCTCAAACTAACTCTTCAACTCTTTCAGTAACATGGAATTTTTTCTCATTATGAAAAAGAAAATCACATCTTATGTCACAGGCTTATAAATTCTTACTATTACTAAAATATGGCAAAGTTAGTTATTAAATATGAATTTGTGAGGTATAGTAGAGTCAGATTTTGGCATAGTGATTTGAGGATCTCAATGATGTATTTACATTATCAGTCTAGAAATTAGCATAGAAATCCTAAGCTATCACTTAAAAATCTTAGGTGCATCCTAAACTATACGTGTTACCTTAGGGAGAATGGCCATGCAGGTATTATTATTCATATGTTTAATTAAACAACAAGAAAAAAAAGCTATATACTCAGCACTTCTACTGATAGAATTTTTGGCAATGGTGTATTTGGCCCTTGCAAAAGCCTAACTTAAGCTGTTTTTTGATTAATAAGAGAATCAAAGTGCACACTGGAAGAGAAGCTTTTAATTATATCAGTGGCTATAGGAGGATTAAAACTGGGTCAGGAAATGATCTAACACTATGAGTTCAGTTCCGCCTTTTACAGATAGCAGTCGCACCAAATAACCTAGTTCTTTCATGTTAGAAAACTTGAAAACAAGTTCACTTGCTGAAAGACAGAGAAGTTCATCTGAGATCAAAATCATAAATTGTGAGTTTTACTCTGGCTTCGTGTCTAATTTACTCCCAGGCATTGGCCAAGTTACTTAAACCTCAAATGGTTCGTCTATAAAATGGGGATTACAATAATCCCTTGCCCTGCGATGATGCACAGAAAATGAAGCCTTGCTCTTAATGCTGTTTGAAGTTCTTCACTAAGCAGTAAGGCATTATTCAGACATGTGTAGAGATTATCATCTGGAAGAAAATAGTATTTGTGAAAAAAAAAAATCAAATAGGTCTGTGACCAAATGTGACGACTCTGTTAGGGATTATGCAGATGATTTTAACATACACAACATGTATCTTCCTTACATCTACCATGAGTGTTAATAACATAAAAATAACAGCTTAAGAAAGACATACAAAATAAAAAAAATTACAAGTAAAAGATGAAACAGAGCTCTCTAGATCGATAGAAAAATCAGGGGAAGTGTTTTGGTGTTCTAGTAAGAACAATTGTAATAGATGAATTACTTGGGCAGAATTGAAGCAAAGAAGGGATCTGGGATCTGTGAGCATTTCTGGCCCAACTTTTAATTATGCAAACCTTTAGACACAGTTTCTAAAAATGGGAAGACATGCAAGCCGAGAAACTCTTCCTAAACCCCGCTTGCAGCATAGCTCATCAGATCATGGCTCTGAAAGGTAACGAGGACACTCAGCAAATGCAAGTCTCCTACCGGCCCAGGTACAGTCAGATTCTACTCTATTAAAACAGCAGCAGCAGCAGCAGCAGCAGCAGCAACTACAACTAAAATAACAATAAAATGAGCACTTTCAGCTTGACTTCCATTTTTAAAAAGACGGTGGTAATAAATTCTAGTCTGGTTCTCCAATCTCTTTTAGAAAGCATTTCAAAGCTTTCTAAAGGCAAAGGATTAAAAAAAAAATTTTATGGCTTCCTATTAGAGGGATACAATTTTCTTCCAGTTTTTGAAGCTTTCAATACCCTGTCTTAATGCAAATCATTCTAAAGTGCTTTAAAAACAAACAGGAATATTTCAGGCTAAAGAAGCACTCCATCCTGACAATTTAACAGGGGAGAATGTTCAGAAGTAATAAATATATATTTCTTCTTAATACCTTAAATGTATCTATTTTTTTCCCTCCATTTGGCATGAAGAGCACCAAATGCAAGAGTGCATGGGGATAATTTTCATTTACAAATACAAAATTTTCCTTCAAGGAGAAGTGTGTGTTTTTTTTTAATCGCTGATAATAAAAGGCATCTGTGCCCTTGTTCATCTGGCAATTGAAAGGTGCGAAACTGTCACACGCACGTGCGTGCGTGCACACACACACACACCCGTCTTCTCTCGTATGTTAAAATCCCATTACAATAATCATCCAGCACCCAAGAAATATAATGACACACAGACATTTTATTAAAAAGAAAAATAAACCTTTCCATGGACATTTTATACTATTAGACTTAAAAGATCCCAACTGATGGGGAGTAGGGGAGGAGGGATTGCCCAGAGCGCATACATTAGTCAATAAGAAACAGACTGCTTTGATGTGTTTTGGCTATCACAAGCCAAGTTACTATTAATTATAGGTTGCTTTACCTTTTGACACATAATTTACGTTTATTAAATGTAAAATATATTTTATATCATGATTATACCAGAGCCAGGCTAGCTGGTGATTCTTCTTCTTCTTTTTTTTTTTTTCTGTATTATATGATGACAATAACTACTGTTACAAAATTTAAAATATTTTGGACTGAGGATGACACTCAAAGTATTAACATCTAAGGAACACCTTAGAGAATAATCCCCAAGGGGTAAAAATGAAGCATTTTAAGATCATTCAATTCAACTCTATGTAATTCTTTTTGTTCACCTGAATTTGATTGAGGTCAGGAGAGTTTTGTCTCCTCTTTTACATGAACCATACACCCTGATCTCACCATGATTCCACTTATTAACACAAATAGGAACTTTGCATAGTTTGATTTTACTAATCAAAAAGTACTCAAGATCTGGCAAATTAATCCTGTCTATATATTATAGAGCTTCAGGATATAAAGTTTGGGCAGACATACCAGTGAACAAAAAACAGAATTTTTTCCTTCAAAACTCATCATGAAGGATTTGTATCTGAAAACAATGTTAAATTTCTTCCTAAATTTTTGCAAAAGAACGAGTACAGGGCATAGACATAGCAACGAAAATTCCTCCAAGAAAATATGATTTTAATATTAAAAATCAGATCTGCATACTAAATAAACCTTTGGTTTCAGTTTGCTTTAATCAGAGGATAGAGGATGAAAAATTATTTGATTCCCAATTGGACAGTTGACTTTTAAATTGGATAATGCCAGAAAAGATTTTGGATCTGGTACATTTAAAAACACATAATTAAATTAATAATAAAATAACAAGCGCAACATTTTGTTTATTTTTATCATTATTAATTTTGTGACCACTCAATTCATTGAGTGTGATGTGTAAAAGGAAAAACTAAGTCGTCCATCTGTGAGAATTATGCCTGCCATAAGCACAGTAAAATTACCACTGGAAAAGCACAACACTTTTCCACTTTGCACCCCCTTGATTTTTATAATATAAATGTGCTTGCAGATAACACAATCACTTTAAAGGACACAAATTTTTCTATTTAAAAAAATGTCAATTTGATAGATGCCAGTGCTCATTTATCATGGATATAATTCAAGTACAGTAATTGCAATTAACTAACATAACTAGGAGTTGCACTTCGATTTCAAGAGAGCCAACCATGTTGAAATGCGTGTGCAACTCAAACATTGGTGATAATTCAACTTCCAGAGGCCACCAGGTTATGCATTTCTCCAAAGCAATCGCATCTATAGAATCAATATCATCTGTGGCAGTAACAGATAAAATCAAGATCACAGGATAAATGTTGCCCACATGGCTTAACAGAAGAGAATGTAACTGCCCTGATTTCTGTAGAGTTGCCCAGACTAAAGATCCAGGACAGTAGGCTATGACCTGCCCTTGCAACAAACTTCGCACAGCCTTTTTTTTTTTTCTTCTTCTTGATTCAAAGTACTTTAAGGCATGGTCCCTGCTGGGGATCTAATCTACAACAACTTTTTCGACCTCCTGCTTCTACAGCTTAATTATTTAGGATCAAATAGACAACTAGATACATTAACATTGACCCTAGAAGCCAAACCTGTTACTCTCTTCAAATATTCAATTGACCTTCCAAAGTAAATATTTCCCCCTGACCCCTCTACCACTCATTTTCTCTTAAATTGGTTGCTAATGCTTTGAAAAGTCTCCTGATATTTTGCAAGCAGCTTTAAGGTAAACAATCCCTGACTGTATAATTCCTGCCTTATTGACTAGTGCACGAATAGAAACTGAAGCATGAAAGAGGTCCAACCGAGTTAGCGTTATGTTAATCACCCCAACCTTTTTTGCTCAAAAGTAAGAGATCTTTGCAGCAGGCTTACAGATCTGCAGCTTCCATGTTAGCAGAGAAGTTGCTTTGTTTTATGCCAAGAGGATCTGCTTTAAAAGAATGAAGTAAGAGTGTGTGGAAGATATCGGGGCCATAAGCAGAATAAAAATTAATCTGACGCATAAAAATATAGGTCACAGCTATTTCCATGGCACAGGTACCACTGGCTACATCACTTACACCCAGATAATTTTGAAAAAACGACCAGCAACAAGAAGTGTTTAAGAGGACAGCAAACACATCTTGTCTTAACAAGGTACTTTGGGTTCCATTTACAATCTGTTGAGCTTAAAATCACTCAACTATATGGCGTGCCTTAAAAAAATAATGTAAATGAGCTAAAAGTTGAACAGTGGCTTTGCCTGTCTTTTGTTTTTGTTTTAAAGTTTAGGTGGTAGGACCCAGAAAAGGAAGAATGAATGTTGAAAGCCAGCTGTATTACTTGAGCATATAGGAAAAGTAAACCAAAACATAATTAGGTTTGCAACATCAGTGGCCCATTCTAAAGGATGCCTTTTTGAAGCGAACACAAACACACCCCATATGAATTCATTCCGTTTTCACTGAATCGAAATGGTGGTTAACAGGGGTGAGTAATGCATCCACTCCGGTTGTAGACAGACATTTTCCTACATGGGAATACATAACCCCTGCTGGCATCGGTGGGAGTGACACCCAGGCAGCTGAGCCACTAGCCCCTTTTGTTTGCCCTCCCCACATTACTCTACAGCCCATCTTACAGCCCCGACTTAACACGGTGGAAGACGCACCCTGCAGATTGATAATGGAAGAATGAGGTCAACCAAGGGAGGAACAACCTCACTACCATCTGTGATGTGGGAAACTGAACAACGCAACCAGAGAGAGATCTCGATTTTACCTTTTCATTCCTTCTTTTTCCTCCATTACCCACTCTATTTAAGAACCTTTTTTCATGCTTGTAAAATTCCCCTTCCTGGTTCATGTAAAAAAGAGTAATAAAATCATTATAGTTTTCCTCCGCCAAAAGGTACTTTAGAGACTAATCTTAATTTAGATCCAGACACTGCTAAGTCAAATACATCAGTGTTGGGAAAACGAATTAGAAGCGAGGTCATTTTTCTTCCTAATTTTTTAAAAAGGTGTTGCAGATTGAAAATGCCTTAGGAATCATTCCTTAATGCTATGGCTACATTACAAAGTCATAATTCTCCCACTTTGACACTTGGGATTTTCGGTGGCTTATTTTAGGAATCTACATTAGGAATTAATTTTTTACTTACCGGTCCATACTAAGGCTGAAATTCACATTATTGAGGTGGAACAAAAATCAAAATTTCAAAATATTTATGTTCTACCTCACCACACAGCAGGTAGACATGGCCCCCAAATAAAAACTTATGCTCTTAAAAATACCCCTCAGAAAATATTTGTACATAGTTAACATTGTCTTCCTTACAGAAATAAGCAGCCTAAAATAATTCCGTCAACATGTCTAATTCTTTTATGTTTTTTTGCATCTTTTCCTCTTAAATGAAGCTATATATATGTTCTAATCCTAAGGGGGAAACTGATAAGATCTCAAACTGGAGAGTATACTTTTCATTCGTAGATGAAAAAGAAAATGAAAGCTTTTTTTTCCATCACTAAACACCTGTTACTGTCTGAACACAAAAATAATAGCATTTAATGAAATGAAAATGCCTTTTTTTTTTACTATTGTATCCGTAAGAATCTACAATAGCTAAAAGGTTGAAATGCCAAATTTGGCAAACTGAAGAAATAAGTGCTGCATATGTTATGAAGATAGGGATGATCTATTAAAACCAAGATACTGATTTGATCTGTTGACTGAATCTGTTGAGAGAGTTAAACCCAAGAATGGTTGTTATTGTCTTCCTTCCAGATAACCTAGTTTGAGCAATTCTTTATCTTCTTTCTAAAAAAATATAAGTACCCTCCAAGGAGTCTCTGAGATTGCTTTCGTGCATTTGTAATCTAGCAGCTATGAGGACCCCATAGAGCCTTCTGATATAGTATTGTGCAGATTCTTTGTTCATGAACAATTTATTTTATAGTATAGTAGGACACCCATTTTGGAGGCACTTGTCATTGCTCTGACTACATAATATGAAAAGTTGCCAAGAGTTCTTTGCTGCTTTTCAGATTCACTTGTCATGAACAAAATATGTGATTAAGTGCCATTTTCTCCAAAAGGAACTTTATTTGATTTTCTAGTTGGGAACAGAAAGGGAGAAGTAAAAGAGTGTCAGGTCTTAGTTATTCCTTACCTCTTTAATCCCTAATATCTGGAATTATATGAGCATAATTAACATTCGTTAGTGTCACTTTTTAATGGCACTATTTCAATTTTTAAAGGAGTGTTATTGTTTCTCTGTGGAATGCAGCAATGCAAACCCACTCACATGGGCCCATTATTATCCCTGTGATTTAGCTGATAATTTTTAGTTTTCATATTTTCAAGTAGTTGTAATATATTGCATTTTCCAAAGGTGGCTGCAACAATATTTCCCATCCCACATTCCCTTCTTACAGTGTGACTTTAATGCATCTTTCATCAAGAGGTAGAATCAACCCTCTGTTCTTGCAACTGGGTATGCTTTTGTGACTACTGTGACCTATAGATTATGAAAGAAATCACCCTGTGTGACTTCAGAGGCTAAGTTATCGCAGAAGCCTGTAACATAATGTAAAATACCTAACTACCTAAGGCTTCCATGCCGTAAGGATGCCCAAAGGAGCACATCCAGAGAGACCACATGGAAGGTCCTGAAGTTGCATGAAGAGAGGGATACCAAGACAAATCCCAAAGTACTTCAGCACATTCCCCTCTGCTATTCTAATTCCAGCCATGTCTGACTGTAAAAAGTACCCTGTTCAAATCCCTGAGCCACAGAAACCATGAGAGATAAGAAAATAGCTGTTCTTTTGAGCCACTATTTTCTTGTATAATGAGTCAGAATTAGATAAATTAGACAGTGGTAGATACGTTTAGAAATACATATAACTGTTTTAGGGCACTTTTAAGACCATATATAGCAAAAATTTTCCTTTTTTACCTTGTAAGTCTTTATTTTAAAAGAATTTTACCATCAGGTAGACCATGCCATCAGTAAGTCCACAGTCAATTAACAAATATTTGTTGTACACCTGAGGCAACTTTCTATCTCTGACTTCACATATGACAAGAGGGATTCATTCAAAGTAAGTGCTCTATAAATAATTGCTAAGTTGAATTAGTCTTTCCACAAAATAATTTCATCTTAACTAATATGGTAAAAACACTTTTCTACAATATACTGCAATATTCATTATCACATGGAAGCAGAGTATATAAAACATAAAAAGTATATCACCGCTTTCATCGCGGTGCTTTCAGGTCATAGTGTGAAAGTTATGGTTGCTGGTTACTTCCATACAGAATGTTCCAAGACTGTCGGTACTAATGCTGTGGTTGCCTAGTATAACTCATCACTTGTCAAACTGATGGTCTCAGTCACATTTTGCTCATAGTCTGTTTTCTTCTATGTCCCCAAAAGGAAAAAAAATCAAATATCCAATCTCATTTAACAAGAATGAATTTAACTGACTGTGGATATCATCCAAAGATATTCTGTGCATTGTTTAAGTTTTCTAGGTTGTTTGAAACTGTTGAAAAATTACATAATAAATAGAGCTTTACTATTCTAAGGATCACAGTCTCATAAGTTTCAAGGTACTATTGAAATTCTTCTATAAAATCCTTCAGTGAACAGCTGTCACGTTTCTGACTGACTTTCTTAACTATGTGAAGATAATTAAGTATTCTGGTCTTGAGTTTAATAACCTTAGTACTACCAAAGTCCTCATAAACCACACACTAATTCTCCTTAGTTCCAAGGTCCAGGTCCAATCCTACTGGACCCAAGGAAACTTTGGCTCCCCCAGAAGGCCCAGAAGAGCTTGGTAATTAATGAAACCTGGAAGTGTTAAGAATGGGCATCCTATAGGACCGTCTAACCAATAGGCAGGAGATGAGAAGAAGCTGCCCCTTGCCTGTCTTAGCCTCAAGATGCCATTTATGACTACCCATACGTGGTGCTATGTCCAAATAAACAAAGTATATGGGCACAGGAACCAAGTGGTGAAAATAAGAGATAATAACTCCTGTCCCTATCACTCTCAGAGACCTAC
Source organism: Nyctereutes procyonoides (assembly GCF_905146905.1). Lineage (NCBI taxonomy): Eukaryota > Metazoa > Chordata > Mammalia > Carnivora > Canidae > Nyctereutes > Nyctereutes procyonoides. Next base: position 10,630,138 of record NW_026575159.1, read on the forward strand.
TTGTGCAACTGGTGCATTCCATTCCTATAGTTAGGAGGCAAGTTCCTAGGGAAGATACTTCTACAAAGGGAAAACAGTAAAAGTTCCTTTGATTTAGAAGTCGAGACTACCAATTACTATCTGGCCATTTCTTATACCTCATACCAATGAATCAGTGGACAAAGGAGATTCTGTTGCTTGGGATAATCAATTCTAATTATCATGAAATAATAGGTTTGCTATTTCACAGTAGGGGCAGAAAAATGTTGTCTAGAACCCAGAATATTCACTAGGGGAGCCCTTATTCCCATGCCCAATGACAGCTGTGAATGAGCAATTGAAGCCCCTGAAAAATGAAGATTTGTGCCATTCCACCTGATAGACAATTAGAACAGCCAAAATATCGGTTGAGGATGAGGAAATCCAGCAAGGGTAATAAAGGGGGAGTGACAAGAAATATCAGAGTCCCAGGTGCAACTATAACCATGAGGGATAGTGGCTTGGGTGGCTAGTCTTTCTTAAGTCTTTTTTGGGACATTGTCCCTAGTCACTACTTCCTGGTATGTTCTTGCATGTTCCATCTCAGAAGAACTGAGAGCAGCATATAGTTCTTATGTGGGATATGTTATATGTGTATTTATATATCAAAGAATGAAAATGCCTCTGAATGGCTCAAGTAGTGGATCATATAAAGTAGTGGATTATATTAGATCCACTTCATAGGCCTTTCCATTTTTACTTGTCATAGCCTATTTTCTGGGTCTTGGGGATTTGATGAATGGAGAGGCCCATCATTATCACTGTCATCTTATCTCCTAAGATTTCCAACTCTCTCTCTTTCCCCCAAGATCTAGACTTCAACAGGGGTTTCACTGTATCTTCCACTACAGTAGGGGTTCCAGCAGTTCCAGAACTAAAGGCTAAAGCAACCAAATCAATGGAGTCCCTGGCTTCCTCTGTGGCACTCAGAGGGCTTGTAAATACAAGTTGGAAATACAGGATATTTAAAGGCTTTTTTTTGACAACCTTTAACCCAATAGAGACAAGAGATGGGAAAGCACCCACAGATAAATTTACTTTTCTCTCCCCTACTAATTGCTCTATGTATCTTGCTGACGACATCCCACATGATTGAACAACTGACTGTTTTTTCTTATAAGGCACTGGACAGCTCTGTAAGCTTTCCCTCTTGCCCTGCCTCTCTTCTTATTTTCTATCACTCTTTCTGCACAGAGATTTCATCACCCAATAAAATTAGAGACTCATTCTAAGATAAATACTAGTCTGTCAACATTCTTGGTATGAGGTACTTGGACTTATTGTCTCACCTCCCTCACTGTAGGGAATATATATCTAGTAATAAAATCTTGTATCATAATAACTTTATTATCTATCTAACAATGACCTCTTGTGCAGCTTTGGTAAAATGAAACCCCCTGTTAATTTTCATAAATGCTGATATATTCCTATTCTTTCTCAATGTGCAAAATTATGACAATTAAATGTCATGTTAAGTTTTTCTACCATTCTAGTTTGTTGAGTCTCCTTAGAATTTTATCTTCCAAAAGTTTATGTTTCTGTCCCAAAACAATGTCAACTAAATATGGAAACAATCTGCAAACACACAAGCTCTTAACTAAATCATTAAAACTACTAGACTAGTTAGAACTGAATACAGCCTCCTGCCACATGCCACGATAGGCTACTTACAGACTGGTTTTGACTATTATCAATCAATGAATGCAGTGGTTCAACCATTTATGAATCCACGTAGGTGAACCACTATTTTGTCTTTAAGGATTTAGAACTTTTACTTTATAATATGCTTCTATGTCACAGTCTATATCTTTTTTTTTAAGATTTATTTATTTATTTATTTATTTATTTATTTTGGAAAGAGAGAGAGAAAGCATGAGTTGGGGGATGTAGAGGAGCAGAGGGAGAAGAGAATCTCAAGCAGACTTTGGGCTGAGCCTGGAGCCATATGCAGGGCTTGATCCCATGACCCGAAGATCATGACCTGAGCCCAAAACAAGAGTTGGAGGCTTAACTTACTGTACCACCCAGGTGCCCCCATGTCACAATCTACATCTTTAAAAAAGTTTTTGTTAACTTTTTTTCCTATTCAATATGGAGAAGGACTTGAGAATTCAATTATGACTGATGATGTTCTTTTAAGCCAAATTAATCCTTTTGGAAAACTTGAAGAATGATAAAAATGATTCCAATCAAATTAATAGTGCATATTCAATGCCTTAAGATGTATATCTCTCTTAATTCAGTAATATGACTTCTAAAAATTTACCCTAAGGAAATAGCTATGAATGTCTGCAAAAAATACCTATGTAGATATTTTCGTGGAAGTAAAAATGAAAAGGATCTCAGTATCCAACAGTAGAGGTTCAGCTAAATGAAGTAAGGCAAATCTGGAAGCTGGAATAAAATCTACTCATTAAAAATAGTTCTAAGGCTATTTAGTGACATGGAAAATATATTTGTATTAAGTGAAAAAAACAACTAGCTAGGTCTTTCTGCTTGCCTTCAGCTAGAATTGGTTGGGTCGAGGCAATAGAAATCTTTGATGATTAGAGGATCGAAGAACTGTATTTATCATTGTACAGGTTAAATGGGACATTGCTTCTACCAAATGTCCCCTGCCCATGGAAGGGTTGAATCAACTAACCTAGGGCAAGTTGCGCACATAAACACACAGCAGAAACAAACAACAAATATAATAAGAATTAAAATTAAATCAGAATTGTCACTACAGTCATGCTACTAAACATTTATTCCCTGCTTGTGTTTTGAAATAGTCCAAAATTGGGGAGAATTTTTGCCCATGGATCGATCCAAGGCTTGGATATGTCCTACCTTCACTAAAACATGGAGATTGAAAAACTTGTGGCTTCTTTGTTTTGTTTTTTATGTTAGTCATGTGAGAATTATATAAGGGCACTTTGGGCTTTATGTGAAGTTATTAGAAATCAAGACATTAATTATGGTACTGGAAAGTGTTCTGTTTAGAAAGATCACCTGCAACAAAAGCAGCAAAATGATAATTTTAATGCAGTGCCTACAGAATATTTAAAGAACTAGAAGTAAGGAAGTTTTCACCTAGTCAGAGCAATGATCTTTCTCTTTCACATACACACACACAGAGAGAGAGAGAGAAGGAGAGAGAGAGAGAGAGAGAGAGAGAGAGAGAGAATGTTGATATGTTAATGGGTGTCTACATTGAAATAAATTGCCTTCCTCTAAGCGATCGAATCTGAGTCACAGTGAACCAAACCCTTTTGCAGAATCATTGGCTCCATTTTCTCTTTTCAATTATATGCCTATATACATCCAGCATCCCATAACCTTCCCTTTCTGGATCAACTTTCTCTTGTACTGCATTCTGCTCTTGTATCCAGGTGTTCTGACTGTGGTATACACGTTTGTAAAATTTCTAAAAAATGTTCAGCTCATTGGTATTAAGTTACAGTGACTGGTAAAGTTTTGTTGCTTTTTAAAGTTATATTTATTTTTTTATATTTTTATTGAGATATAATATACATGCGCAATGTACACAAATAAAAAAAGTAGGACTCAATGTTTTTTCTCAAATTGGCCATGTATACACAATGAAAACTCAGATCAAGAAATAGGACGTTACCTGCCTCTAGAAGTGACTCCCTTGACTGCTTTGAGGCATTATCCCACCTCTACAAAGAGTAACCATTTTTCTGACTTCTAATATCAGTGAGGACTTCCAACTCTTTTTGAAATTCATACATATGAAACCATATACATATCTTTTCATATCTAGCTTCTTCCTTCAACATTACGTTTTTGAGACTCACCCATATCATGTAATAGTTGCGGTTCATCATTCTCATTGCTGTATTTTCCATTGTGGAATAAACCACAATTTATTTATCCACTATTCTATTGATAAACATTTAAGTAGTTTTCATTTGGTGCTATTACAGATAGAGCTGTCAGAACATTTTAGTTCTGTGAGCATATGAAAATATTTCTACTGCTTGTACATCTACTAAAGCAATTGTAGTATCAAAGGGTAGGCATATATTTAGCTTTAGTAAATACTGACCCGGCCAAGTTCAAGATATTATTTTCTCTGGTATATTTACATTCTAATAAGTTTAGAAATCTTAAGCCATAGGAGTAAATCTCTAATTGTGGAATTAAGCTGCCAAAGAGGTATTTTGAGTGTCAAGGAAATCTACATGGGGACCATGTTTCCCAGCTCAGCTTTGCTTATAGCTGATTTTCATGTTGGAACAGGGGAGATCATAAAAAAGTTTTGCCAGTTTGTATTAACAATTTTTTTCCCATTCTGAAACCAATTACACAATTCTTTTTTTTTTTTTATTTATTTATGATAGTCACACACACACAGAGAGAGAGAGAGAGAGGCAGAGACACAGGCAGAGGGAGAAGCAGGCTCCACGCACTGGGAGCCAGACGTGGGATTCGATCCCGGGTCTCCAAGATCGCGCCCTGGGCCAAAGGCAGGCGCCAAACCACTGCGCCACCCAGGGATCCCCCAATTACACAATTCTTAAAAGGTCCTAACCAGATTTGTCACAAATCTCATAGAGCTGACATTTCTGGTTACATTGTTTGTTTGAAATCTATGTATTTTTGTTTTGTTTTATTTTCATAAACAAAGTCAAAAGACTTTGCTTTTGTTTAAAATTATAGAAAAGTATGTAAGTTAATACAGTACTGGAGAAACATTAGTGCTATGAAACCAGAGGTCTCTCTAAGTGACAAAACGTTTAGGAAAAATCATAGAAAAGTTGCAAAATATTTTATAAGAGTTTTATCTGGAAATCTTTCTTGAAATCACTCTTGAAATGAGTAATACCAAGATATGTGCTAAACTTGGGCCCTCATTCAGAGAGAAGCTTTATTTAGTAGGAGCTTAAGAATCAAAACAGAATGTAAAGTGGATATACACATACGTACTTTTATAAGAAGAAAAGCATTTCTCAGGATTAAACAGTTTGGTGTTAATTTGTTTATGTCTCTCTTCCATGAAGACTGTGTTACCCTCTGGTATATTCAAATCAGTCTCAATGTGTCTTTTACAAGAGATTATGAGCTCCTGAATAGTAAGGAATGTCTTAGTCCCCTCTTTAACCAAAGATCTACCCTGCCATAAGTCAGGACCTTACCTTATATTTATTAAATTGAATCTCTAAGAGTAGATTTTACATCCAACAATCTGATAATACAATCCTTCATATGTGGAATACTCTCAACTAATCTCTGTTTATTAAAGGGAACAAGTTTGAACTTTGGTTTTGATCTGAATTTGAAGCCTTCAATTCAGGAGCATATAAATTCTTGAGGCCTTGGGTTTCTTATATAGAATGGGGATAATAATAGTTATCTAAATGGTTGTGCAGAGGAAATGTGATCATATAGATAAAACATTCAACGATATTAATGTAGAGAGCAGAAACTAAATATTTCTTTTTACCTTACAACATTGGAATTTTAGTAATCCAAAAAATCCCTTTGCAATCAGTGATCTTGGAGTTCCATGAGAAAGAGAATCTAGGAGTCCCACTTCACACAATGTCAGTCAGCAGACTCTGGCTCTTAGAGAAAGAGGAAATAAGAGGGGAAGGGGGACAGATGGCAGGATGAGTAAAGGACAATAGGACTTCTCCAGTTGGCTTCCCATACTGAATTGCAGAATTAAATAAGAATAAATGCTGCTCTTTTGTTTCCTTATTGTAAGTGGAAAACAGTTCAGTGTCAGATAGAGAATATGGGAAATTTAGCATCTACTATGTTGATTAAATATGGGTAGTTCTTTAAGCCTTAGCTTCTGTTTGTAAAATGGAGATAATTAGACTCAAGGTAGTCAGCATTAGATAGGATGACTATCCATAAACTCTTAAAGTTCTCTCATAGTAGATCAAAAAACTTTAGTTCTCCTTTATTATTTTTTCCCTTTCTCCCTTTGCATTTGCCAGCTAATGACTCAAAGCTCTCCTAAGGAAAGGACAATGGAAAAAAACTGAAAAGCATTGCCCCCTCACCAAACTTAGAGTGTTCATTGTATTTTATTGCTACTTATCAGGTCAAGAAAAAAAAATGGAAACACTTTGTGTCTATGTTTTCTGCCACTTTGCATTCCTTAATTTCCCAGCAAAGCCTGTCTATTGCTTAAGCAGCAATATTAAGAATGACAATTAACTAATTTTTAAATCTGAATCTTGAGAAGAATATATTTTTGTAGTTAATGTTATGCTTCTCCTGTCCAACTACCTTCCTCCCTACAACATGCCTTGCCTTAAGAAAATGAATGACAGTTTTTCACTGAAAAACCTTCCTAATATTTAAAAAATTCTGACCATAATTTTTAATTAAAAACTTTGATATTAAAAAAAGCTTAAGACAGAACTTTCGCTAAAATTCCTCTAAGCAAAATCTCTTTAATGCTGCTAGCTGACTTAATATTTACTTGCATATTTTGCCCATGAAAATTGTAGATTCAAATATAGGGCACATATATTCTTTTCTAGTCATAATGGTACTTTTTCTTTCTTTCTTTCTTTCTTTCTTTCTTTCTTTCTTTCTTCTTTCTTTTTTGGGGGGGTGAGGTGGGGATAAGGGATTAATTTTTTTCCACCATATGGATTAGAATTGGAATGGCCTCAGCTCCCTGGTCATGGTAATGAGCTAGCCATGACTCTTCACTGAAGCTGGACCAGCTAGAGAACTTCAGATTTTGACCAAAGGAGCAGGTCTTACTCCCTTTGGAGGGCAAAATTGGGGAATAAATTTGGGAAGTTCTCAATTTTTCTTTCCTTTTCTTTTTTTAAACAAATGTATTGAAATATAATCAAAGTATAGTAAACTAACTGGTGTTTGATCTGTTTTGAAATATGTATTCACCTGGAAAATCACTATAATTGATATTAAACATTTCCTGCCCTACTTTTCAAAAATAATAGTCTAAAATTGGGAAAAATTTTTGCCATGGACCTAATTGTCCCTAAGAACTAGATAGGCCCTGTCTGCATTCTGATCAAATGAACCAATAAATTTTTATGCCTAAGTTGGATCAAGTTAGGTTACCATCCTGTGCTACTGAGAATCATCAGTAAATGTACTGATTTCTAACATGTTCAGAAAGTATTTTTGCAGTCATTTTATTGACAAAAATAAAATAACTTTCAAATTCTTATTCATTCTAGGTAAAATATACAAAATTAACTACAAATGTTCATTACTATTTCAGGATTTAGAAGCAATTAGCTAATTTTTTTCAGTATTAAAAAACTCAGAAAGTAGCTTAGAGGATTTAATTCATATTTCAGTCTTCTGTTACTCATCAGTTCCAGTGAACTATTATATCATTTAAAAACCTACTATTCTGAAAGATGTTGAAAAATATGAATTATCTAAATATTATTGTTTTAAGATGTGATATAATGAATTTTTTGTAGTCATTGTATCCTTAACAAGTACATGTCTTTGGCTAGACCACATGAAGGACATGAGTATAAGAAATTATGAGAATATTGCCTCATTTCCCAATCTTAGTATTTCTAAAAGATATTCATCTTGCTTTGGGTAAGAACTGAATTGGAAGAAATGAAATAAGAGAGAAAACTTTGCTAGAAAGACTTCTTTCTAAAAATATGTCCCTAAATATCTCACCTTAGTCTTTCTTTAGTCTTTGATAGTATAAACTTACTAAAACATCTTGGAATTGGGATTTTGAAGAATTATAGTAAATTTATTTTTTAAATAAGGTATATGCTAGGGCAAAAAAGAGCAATGAATGAAGATTTAAAGCACAATAGCAACATTGTTCTCTCTTTAAAAATAATCTTGGTTATTGTAAAATAGATTTAATGCAGTCTATGCCTAATCATTACAACATTTGAACTCTTAATTTCTTGTCATGGTTGTTGATGTCACTTGAAAAAATTTATTTTTAACTGGTTGAAGTAATAATACTTTAAATAAAGAAAATAAATAATTAGAATCAGAAACAATAATTTAAATTTTCATATAAATTTATCATGTGTGAGAAATATCAGAAAGGGAGACAGAACATAAAGACTTCTAACTCTGGGAAACGAACTAGGGGTGGTGGAGAGGGAGGAGGGTGGGGGGTGGGGGTGAATGGGTGACGGGCACTGAGGGGTACACTTGACGGGATGAGCACTGGGTGTTATTCTGTATGTTGGTAAATTGAACACCAATAAAAATTAATTTATAAAAAAAAAATTTATCATGTAAAAACAACTCTCAATTTCACAAAACATCTAGAACTCAGTTAGTTTTACTTGTTTATTAGTAAATCCTTGAGCCCTACTCAGTCTCCAGGAACAGTTTGTAAAGTTCTACCTTAGACCATTTTCCCTAGAACACTCAAACTCATATTTGTCAAGAAACTAAACAAAAAATAAATGAGAAAATAAGATAGTACATTACATTTCTCATTACTATAGTTTCCTAGTTCTCACCAAATGAAGGTTTGTGCCCACAGTTGTTTTAATAGTTCTTTAAATATTTCTCCTCTTTTATATTGATTGGAGTTCACTTCATACAAAGATTAGTAAGTATCATTTGCAAAATGCTTGGCAAACTTACAAAAATTTCTAATGATATGATTTCCCCAGAGTAAATGTAGAAATCTTTAGCAATCTGGTTTGTGTTAGCATTTTGGTCAGAGATCACAACAGGAATCACTCTCTGCATTTCACCCAGCAGACGCTCAGAATTGAGTAGGAATGACATTTAGCAAAGTAGCTGATACATATAAATCAACTACATTGATGATACATGTCACAAATGTCTAGGGTCTATCAGATCCCTTGAACTTTATCTCCATCCTGAGTAACCTATGTGTATCCTACACTGGATGGATCATGTTTCACTCATCTTTGCAAGTATACTATATACAGAGCAAAGGTACTCTTGTTTTGTTGGATGGATGAATAACATGTTTAGTTGGGCTCTCATGGGCCATGGTAGAGAATATGCTAATTTATACTGAGTAGGGGTGGAGGTGTAGAGATAGAGGTGAGTGTTTGTGACTATGCTTGTCATCATATAAATACACATCAGTTAAAACTGAAGTATTTGAGGTAGGGAGCAGGTACTAATTAATTATCTGGAGTCTTTTTCCAGGCCACATCATTTAAGGGAAGATGGAGAGACATGAAGAAACAGTTATGGAGATGCAACATTGAACATGAAATGGGTGTTGGTCAAGACCCTTGGGAAGCAAAGGGATTATTCAAAAGATCTCTTGTTAGTGTGAGACCAAATTATAATTAGACATTATGAATAAAACAAAATAATAAAGAAAGAAATTTAAAAATGGGGCACATACAGAACTGATCAAGAAGGGGATTATCAAGAGACTATTACCCAAGTACCCATTTGCAAATGAACATATTCTCACCCAACACTGTTTTTAGTTATGATTGAATGGAAGTTCTAATTGAATAGTCCTTTGTGGTATCCAGAGTCCAAGACAGCAAGTAGTTCTTTTGTATGGGTTCATAAGTTTTCCCAGAATGAATTGAAAAACAGTCATGCTTTCCGTGAACAGAGGCAAGCTGGCTTACCCAGTTTCTGGCAAATTTATTAAGCAATACAGACTCCCCACTTAATCCTTTGGTTTAAACAATATGCAGTTAACAGAAATGAGTGAACAAACAAACAGAGACACAGGTCAGTCACTACAGAAAGATGTAAAATAAAATAAAATAAAATATATTTGAAATACGCTGAATAGGTCAGGGCTAAAGCCCAGTACAAGCTAGGACAAATAAAAACTCATCAATCTGGAAACCTTCTTGGGTTTACAAGAAGTCCCTTCTGATCTCAGACTGTATTTATCTCCTAGATAGAAAAAAGAGGAGCTATAAATCTCTCCATATCAAAGACCTGTTTAGTGAGAATAAATTGAAAGTGTTCGGCCAATTAGAATGAACTAAATCTCCCTTAGGCAAACCTACTATCGATATATATTTAGCTTCCTGACATATTTAAAGGTAACTTGGGAAAGGCTGGCTAGTCAAAATAAAAAAAATGATAATTCTAAAGTTTGAGTTACCTTTTAACTCTACCCACCACAGTAATAAAAACAGCTGTATCTGCTCTATTGCATATTGCAGAAACCAAAAGTTAAATCAGAGACATAAATAAGCTGGACACATTACACAGGGGTAAGGTGGTAATGTTGAGAGAGAAAGGAGAACAATGAGCCAAGAACCAAGTTCCTACATCAGCTCTGCCGTGCTATGTGTGACTTTGGGCAAGTCCTTACACTTTATACTTCATTGGCTACTTGCTGATAAATAAAAGAATAACAATAGATTTTTTAAAGGTTCTCTGAGATCCCCAGATACCTGTGACTCTAAAGGGAGAAAGGAAGATTTGTGTATAGATTATTTCAAAAGTGTACACGGCAATTGTTTCACTTATCCATAAAAGTAAGTGGGAAGACCCAGAAATAAATTGTTATCTCTAAAAAAGACCTTTCAACATCAAAAGGCACTGACAAGTCAGGTAGTCAAGTAGAATTTTGTTAAGGCACTGACAAGTCAGGTAGTCAAGTAGAATTTTGTTGAAACACTTAGTAAATAGTTTTGGCTAATATTCAGTTGAGTTCTTATTATTAAAAATCTTATTTAGTCCTCAATATAATCCTTTGATATAAATATCATTTGATACTTATTTTGCACATACGTAAACTCAGATATGGAGTTTGGAAGTTAAAAAATTATGGAGTTAGAAAGTTCTAAGAGGAAAACCAGGATTTAACCTCAGGCTATTCAGATTCCAAAGTCCATATGTCTAGTCACCATATAGTTAAAACCACTCTCTAGATTACTAATTGTGGAGGCAACATAGTAAGTTTTCTATAAATCTTCAACTGTGTTTCAAGGTACAGAACATATATTATTTGCATATAGGCACTTTTTCAGTATCTCTGCTATGGAGTTGAGCATTATTCCTCTTCCTTTGGTTTGTATGAAAATATTTTTCTTAATTTATCAAGACTGAGAAAAATGAATCATTGATAAACCATGCTAGGCTGTTGAAAGTGCTTGAGTAACTCATTGAATTTTAATACTCTCAATATCTGAATACTATTGTATAGATAAAAAAATTAGATGGCTTCCATTCAAGCCCTTCCTTCACCAATTGTCTTTAGACCTTGAGCAGATCATTTCATTGCTATGAACATTAGTTTCCCAATAAAAACAGAGCTTTCCTCTATAATATCATGACACAAGGAGGTAAAATGGAAGGAAGAAGGGCTTTGAAGCTAAAGGCACCTGGATGGGAATTTTGTCAGGAGTCATGTTATCTTTCTGAGTTTTGAGTGTTTTTTTGTCTGAAAAATGAGGATGATAACAGAAACTCCATAAGACTAAAGTGCAGATGAAATTAGAGAACTTTATTCACATATAGTACTTTAAAACACAATAGTGGAAAAAACAAAAACAGAAATAAAAACACAAAAGTGTTTCTAAACATTGTGGTAACATTCTGTCCTGGATATGACGTACTTCTTACACACAGTCCCTTGGGCATGTATATTTTCTTGTTTGTTCATTCATTTGTTTCTACTAAAGGGGATGAATTTGTGCTGAGATGTTCATTTTCTTTCTCTTGGCCTTCCTTTCTCTTCCTCTTTTTCTTGTGACCCCCCCCCCCAATGCATTATTTTAAAAATACTACTGGCAAAGTGTCCTTCTCGTTCCACATGAGGATTAGCACATCCTTGACCTTATTAAAAGAAACATGGAGCTCCAACAAACAGTTCATCATTAGACAGAAAAATTAAGAAAATTACACATCTACTTAATTGGTAAATTTTTTAAAAATATTTTGCAAGTTCACATTTTGTTAAAATATCTTAAGTATATGCGTATTTTACATGACTTCTGGAACCAAATCAAACTACCCTTCTTAGACATGTTAAATGTAATGAACAAATATATACATTACTATTACATGTACTTCATTCTCTTTTCTCCAGGTACTATCTATGAAAATCCCAGAAATGAATCAAATTTAAACTATAAATTTGTGTTTAACATACTGCAAGTGATTGACTAGAGTATGTATTTCCTCTCTATCCTCCTCTGAATTACTCCAGTTCATATTCTATATAAATATTTACATCTTCTGTTCCCTTTATCTCATCAGATGAAAGAAGACTGAAAATTTAAGGCCCTTATATGGACAATACGAAAAATACAAGTAGATGTCTCAGGACTGTCAACCAACTATCACTAGGAAAGCCAGGTCTCTCTCAGACAAATCAAGATGCATGGTTGATGTGTCACTGCACCCAGTTGTGTTGGTTTGTCCTCCAAAATACTTTCTAGCTATCCAAAGTACATCTAAAATATATACTGAATTTCCTTTCCTTTTACAGTCTCTACTACTCCACCATCAAGTCACTTTTTTCTTGCCTGAATTTTCTATAATAGCCTTATAGTCTTTATTTACATCTTTCCCTCCACTCCATCCCCCAGCCATTTTCCACACAGTGACCAAAGATATCATTTTAAGACAGTAGTTCTCTACTGGAAGAAATTTTGCCTGTCTTGGGATAATCAGCAATGTCTAGACACAATTTTGATTTGCACAACTTGGCTGCTGTTATTGGCATTAGGTGGGTAGAGGCCAGGGATGCTGTAAAGATCCTATAGGTCCATATGCTAGGCCTCCACAACAAAGAATTATCTAGCCTGAAATGCACATAGTACCATAATTGAGAAGCTCTATTGTAAAGAATAAATCAGATTATATCATGCGTCCTGCTAAAGCTCTCCAACATACATAAAATAAAACCCAATAACTACCACAGAGGATCCTGTCTTATCCTCCAAATCCTATATCTCTCTGACTCCTAATTTCTTACCATCCCCACCCCCTCATTTCAGGCGAGGTCTTCTTTCCTCAAGTCTGGCTGGTCCCAACCTGGGCCTCTGCCTGAACAGCTCTTCTCTTGGGTTTCTGCCTGACTGGCTTTGTCTCATCATCAGGTCTCAACTCAAATGCCATCTTCTTGTACAATTCTTTCTGATTACCTTCAAATAAAGTAGCATGGCCCCCTCAAATTCCCCTTCACTCTGTCACAACCATTCTCATTATCCCTCTAGTTCTATTCTCTTCACAGCACTTTTCCAATGAAAATTATGTAATTTACTCATTTCCTTGTTTCTTTCATCCATTTCTTTCCATTATAATGGAAGCTCTGAAAAAGCTAGGGCCTTGTCTGCTTTTTTCTTTACCAAATTCCTGATGCCCAGAAAGAACAGATCCTATTAAAAAGCAAGGAAGGAATAGATATTTATCATTGGAAAAACTACTACAGTAAATTACCTCAATAGAGAAAAAAAAGACATTGGAAATCAGAGGTAAGTTCAACTATGAATTTGGCTTTCCAGTCATAGTTTTAATGTTTAATAATAACAATGTTAAAACTAGTGACAGCAACTATCATTTACCAAGTGTTTATCATAAGTTGGGCACTATGTTAAACCCTTTACATTAACTTTCACAGTTAGTCCTTACAATTCCCCAGTTTACCATCTATATTTCAGCCTCATTCATTGTTGCCATTACTTGCAATACCATGCTCACTGTAATCTCTAGATCCTTGCCCATGCTATGCTGTCTACCTAGACCTACTGTCTTCCTCTTCATCTTCCCAATGCCATACAAAACTCATATGTGATGATTTATGACAAGCTGGATTTAGGGTCCGTGTTCCCATAGCACTCTCCTTTATTTCCTTCATAGACAAAAACTCCTTGATTGTAGTCTATCCCCATTACCCACCTCAGATTTGTGGAATTGAATGTGGTACGGATGATTGACTTATTGATAAACAAATTCAACTGCACAGAGATTAAATCTCCCAGAGTCAAATAATGTGGATGTAACTAGAATTCAATTTCAAGCCAATTGGAGCAAAGAATCTGAATTTTAATCACTCTTCTATATTGGATATATGGTTTGAACAAGGTACTTAACCTCTCAAGTATCTTGTTTTGGTCATCTGTAAAATTCTTGTAGGAGTGGGATGGGAAACTGGTAGTAGATTGGACAAAATCTGTAGCTCATTTCAGCTCTAACGCTTATGAGTTTAAGTGCTTGCATAAAAGATGTTTTACAGGTAGAAAGCATTTGACAAGTGGACAAATATATTTATTGTTAAATTCTTCAAAAGATATTCAATATAGAGACCATAGGTATATGAAACACTTTTCTGCATTCACCAATGCCCCCACTCCCAGGCCAATTTTGAAAATGACCCATTCCTTCACTTTTTAGGAATTCTCACTCTTATTCTAATAGCAAAAACAGGTAGGTCTGCTCTTTTTCTGCAAGAAAATTGCAGTTCCTTGATAGGTTAAGTTCCCCGGCTTTCAAACTCCTTGTTTATCCACTCAGGAAACTGGTTTACTGCCTCACAAAACAGCACACCCATGCGATTAGCACTTAATTATGGTGGAGTCAGTAGCCGGGCTATAGGCTCAGGTTGATTTAACTCACTCAAAATAAGTCTGGATTTCGTTTGTTTCATTTGGATTGCAATGTGACAAAATTTTGCACACCATTCACTGCAGATTTCCCTTATTCTGAAAGAATATAAACCTTTCATCCATTTTTCTTTTAATGTCAATGCAAAAAGAAGATACTGGGAATCTAATATCAAATCTTTCCACGTTAAAAATTTTTTTAATTGGCAATGTACACTTAGACATATATTTAAATGTAAGTATTGCCCTATTTTGCCAATTGGAAAATCACTGTTAAAGATTTATGAAAATAGCTAACTGACTATGATTTAAATTGTAACAGACTTTTTGGGTTCATCTATTTTAGTTTTCACCAACTGCTTCCCAGATAAAATGAGCCTTTAAGATGAAATATGAAAGGAATTCCCTTTGTCAGGTGCAGTAGCCAGCCTGGTATTCATCTTCTTATGTAGTTCCCTTCTAAATCATACCAGGTTGGTCTGTGTGACCATGGAATACAGCAGCAATGATGCATGCCACTTCTAAGTGTAGGTCATAAGTAGCACTATGGCTTTTTGCTTGCTTTTCATTTCGGCCTCTTTCTTGTATGGGTAGCTCTGGGGGATCCCAGCTGCCATGTGTTGAAGAGAGATCTCCAACCAACAGCCCCAAGGAACTGAGGTCTCCTGCCAACAGCCACATGGATTGATCCTAGGAGCAGGTCCTTTAACTGTAGTCAAGTCTTGAATGACTGCAGTTCAGGCCAACACCCTGACTGTACTCTCCTGAGAACCACCCAGCTAAGCTGCTTCTGAATTCCTGATCCACAGAAACTATGAGCTAATAAATGTTTGTTGTTTTTAGCCACTACATTTTTTGGTAATTTGTTATGTGGCAGGAGATAACTAGTACTGCAGGGAATGAAGACATTTCATTTCTCACTTATACATTCTTCATGCTTTATTAAAGCCAAAAGACAGAGAGAGGGAGAGGGAGAGAGAGAGATGGAAATTGCAGTGAATGGACTACATGTAATAATAATAAGTAAACATTATTTTTAAAGGTAATTTTAAAATATAAAGTATAACTTTTAAATTTTGTTTGTTTATGGAATTGTGTGGGGCCTTAATGGAACATTTTATTATTAAAATTTAAGAAACATATAGGAAAAGAAGAAAAGATTCAGCAGGAAAAAAAAAAAGGAAAAAGAAAACAACTGGAGAATTTAGTCCCAAGTGAAAAGGCATACATTATAACAATGGCAGTAGTTTTGAAGATTTTTGCATTTTAAATTGAGAAGGGTTTTGTTTTGTTTTCCAAATGAAAACTTTTTTGGAACCCTAAGATGGAGAGTTATAGTCAATATATCCCTTTAGCAGCCTCAGAAAAAAACAGAGGAAAAACTGGGAAAAAATGATGGAAAAGGAATTGAATGGGCCTGCCACCTGAAAGTCCATCATATAATTTTTAATGGAAAATATCCTTATTCTCTTGATAGTCTCAGGGAGAAGCTTTTAGTGTTTTACTCTTCGGTATGAGATTTGGTGTTAATTTTTTTGTAGATACTCCTTTTTATTTTAAAGATTTTATTTTTAAATAATCTCTACACCCAACACAGTGCTCGAACTTACAACCCTGAGACCAAGAGTTGCATTCTCCACCACCTAAGCCAGCTGGGTGACCCAGTAGATACTCTTTACCACATTAAAGGCATTCCTTTTTGTTCGATAAGAAGATTTTTTCATAAATTTGTGTGGAAATCTGGTATAGTTACTACACACTGGCAAACAGGACCCCAGCTCTTCCCACACATTTTTTTTAAGATTTATTTATTTATTCATTCATGATAGATACACAGAGAGAGAGAGAGAGAGAGAGAGGCAGAGACACAGGCAGAGGGAGAAGCAGGCTCCATGCAGGGAGCCCGATGTGAGACTTGATCCCAGGACTCCAGGATCGCGACCTGGGCCAAAGGCAGGCACCAAACCGCTGAGCTACCCGGGGATCCCCTCTTCCCACACATTTTATACAGCTGCACTCTGGGTCTTCTCCAGCTGTGTCGTAACCTGTGGGTGAATATATATGGGCCATGTTCCAACTTACACAGCAACATTTCACCCCTCCTTAGTCTCTCTTTATTTTATTTTGGCATCAATAGATGAGCCTTAGAAATATATAAAATGACAATGTGAGCATCATAAAATTACATGTTGGTACAAAGTGATATATATTTCTTTTAAAAAATTGTTAGTATGAAAGAACAGAACTATAAACACCAAGAATAAAATAAAAACTAAAATAAGTAGGTGTGTCTTGGTGGCTTAGTAGGTTGAGCATCTGCTTTTGGCTCAAGTCTTAATTTCATGGGTTGTAGGATCAAGCCCCTCTGCCCTCAGCCCCACCACCCAGTATTCCCTACTGGGCAGAGAGTCTGCTTCTCCCTCTCCCTCTGCACCCCTCTACCATTCATGCTCTCTTTCTCTCTCAAATAAATAAATAAATAAAATCTTAAAAATAAATAAATACAAAATAAAAATTAAGTTAAATTGTAATGCCTTCATTTTCCTTTGTGTAGACTAACAAATTGTTTATCCATGTAGTGTTTCTTAAAAACTTAAATTCATCATAAACACCTCAAAGTGAGGAAATTTCACATAAAATGCACATTTCAGAGTCATGCTAAGATATTTGATAACACAGGGCAAACGGTCCCAAATGAATATAATTGGCTGGAACTGGAGCTGGTCTATGGAGAATTACTCCAAATCTTACACCTTCTATATGAAAACAAATAAACAAACAAAACCTTGATAGAGGTTTTTCCAAAATTCAACATATACCCTAAGAGGTATTTGACATTAGCAATATCAAGTAGTGGAGCTGAAACAAAATCTTCTAAACTATCAGTTACAGAAAATAGTCAGTAATGCTAGAGGAAAGACTCAAATATACTTCTGTTCATACAGAAAACATAAAATCATTGTCAAATAAAGAGGCAATCTAAATTAAAAGGCAGCCAAAAAAGTAGGAAAAATTATTATAGATTTACATCAAGCAGTTAATTAACAAATATATTTTGTTATTTTTCTGGTTTGTATCATGTTTTCTGATTTTATCACATTTATCTGGATATTTGTCAGAGTTTACTCACTTGTAATTTACTGTGATTCCTTTCTCATTCTAAGTAAGTGCTCACTTTTTAACATTTCATTTTCATAATATTGTATTCTCTTTCTTAAAGTGTCCCACAAAACTTGGATTCATCCCTACCCATTATTAATTGAGAGAGAACATCAAAAAGGCTGGTTACATGCTAGATAATTCTAAAGAATACCACTAGTACTCAAGGAATGCCATGGAAAAATTAATGAGGCCATAGAACATTTTAGCAAAATTAACTCTCATTATGATCATTCTACAAAATTCACACAGTGAAAATTGCTCTCATGCAATTTTGTTGGGTAAAAAAGTGACTTTTTTTTTGGTCAACATAAACAATGAAATGCAATATTTACCCTGAAATGTAAATGGGTAAAATGTAAAATCCATTTTCAATGGATTTCCCCTTAGTGGCCATTTTTCAGATGTCCTTTATTTTTAAAAACTAGAGATGAAAATTTGAAGATAGGTTATGTGATATGACCATCATAAGTAGCTAAATGGATAGTTACAGAATAGAATTACTTCCATATAATTTAGAAACCATTCTTCCTACTTTCACCCCATATCAAATCAATGATGAGAAGGGAAAACTCAATGGCATTGAGAGTGGAGGGAACAAGAAAGAAAGAGAATATAAAGAGGAAAGACTGAGATGGGAGAAGAATCATGAAAAGAAATAGAGTCAACGGAAGAAAATAAACACCCCATGGTGATTATACGTACATTCTTTCTAATTTAATTTTCACCAAAATTTTCCAGACTGAGCAATCTGAATCTGAGTTATGCCATTATTCAGTACTAGAACTGGAATTCAAAGTCAGACATATGTGCCTACAAGACTTCTATCAGCTCTAGACCACCATAGTGCACTTTGCTCCTTTCAGTACTCAGCAGAGTCAATTGTATGTTAAAGATGACCTCTGGCAGTGCTGCATTTCTAAAGCTTTACTTATGTAGGAATTTTGAGTGCATAGACATCACTTTTGAACCAGGATATGGATAAGCAAATCCTTAATCACTGCAAAGCATCTCTATGAGCCAAATTTTTGAGGAAGGCAAACATGATTGTTGATTACAGTGCAGATTCTGGGTACAATGGAAGGTGAACAAACATAACCGCATGGAATAATAGCCTTCTGCATTTGACCTTCATATACCTATCCCTCACAGTACTCAGAATCCTTCAGAATGAGTAAGAGCACATTTCACAGGAGTCAGGCACATAGGAATCTATTTTTGCCTTCCCACTTCCTAGCTGTTTAGCTTGGATAAGTTCTTAACCTCAACAAGTCAGAGTCTTCCTATCTCTAAAATGTGGATAATAATATCTAATTAATAGGGGTATTTTAATAAATAAGTGAGAACCAGGGTCAAGTATTAACTCCATACCTGACATGCAATAGGCACTCGTAACTACTATAGAACTTAAATTAATATAATAATAATGAGAAACAAAGCAGACTCATAGTATACAAGTAGGTTCAAAACAAACACAGACCCGATGTTACTCCAAAAATAACGTTGAAATGAAGACCATTGCCAATGAAGACATGAAACAGCACAAAATTTTCAGACAAATTTTTCAATTGCATTTATTATAGATTCCAAGAACCCTTCAAATCAGGGAAGAATGACAGAAGCAAAGACTTCCTTGAAAAGCTGTAGCTACTGGAAAGGAGGTGGAGAAGAATGCATTTGTTTGTAATCCAGCATCTCACTGGGAATCAGACAAAGGCCTCTGTTTTTCAAAAAAAAAAAAAAAAAAAAAAAGAAGAAGAAGAAGAAGAAGATACAAACTCCATCCCAGCTGCCCTAAAGCACAGCCATTCAAATTAGCTAGAGCAAATATCAGTTTGTTTTTTTGATCACTTTTGATCCCAGCTTAGTGTCTTACTCATCACTACATCCATAATATAGGACTATTCTTCTAAGAAAATGGCTCTGTTGTGGGTTTGGCAGTGAGAGCTCCAGTTCAGTTCAGCTAAGCTTATTTCTTTTGTTCAAAGGAGAAAAACTGTTTACAAATAATCTGCATATAATTAGTTACCTGGCTCTAAAACTGTTTTATTTTTATTTCCTCTCTTCCTTGTGAAGCCATCAGGGAGAGCTGATTACTCCTAAGTCATTATCAGCTAATATGCAGTCTAGGTAGGCTGGGTTTTGAATCTCTCTGTTAATGCTGGTTAAATACTTAAAACTAATTAGACCATTTTAATAGGAGTCATTTATTATATAATGCTTTTTAAGAAAGAACCTTATAGTTCATGCTGATATATGCTACCAATTACATATTTATAAATCTCCGTTTAATGTTCAAGGTCTGTTAGGCAGGTGTGTAAGAAAAAGCTGACTCCCAAATGAAAGAAGATTACATGAATGCATATAAAATTGTCAGTAATAAAATCAAAGTTAGAAATTTTTTAAAGCCTCAAGACAAGCCTTAAAACACTGAATACTAAAATGCTTTTCACTTATCTCTTATTTCTACATATAAACACATGAATTCTTGCATTAGCAATTTGTCAAATACAAGGTAATTCAGACAGCAAACCTAGCTGTGCAAAGTTTTTACACCACTCTTAAATTTTAAGCCAAAGAATCCACCACCCCTCCAAATCTCAGATGGGCAAACTATGGCTTAGGATTCAAGAGTTTCTAAGTAATCATCTGGTTCTAAAAGACAGCTGATTCTAAAATGAATTTTGAGTTTTCTTTTATGTCCTTTGAGGTAAATAAGACATGAATATCTACTTAAAAAGGAATTTGTGTTATGGGTATGTATGCAGTCTTCTTTTTTTTTCCTGTAGGAGCAAATCCGTGCTTGCTTAATTTTTTGTCTTTATTCTCAGCACCACAGTGCTTAGGTTCATTATATGAAATGCAGATAAAGATCTCAAGTTTCTCCTGGGAGCCTCAGTTCACTCTGAGATCCAAATAAGAACTAAAAAGGATTAAGATTTCTTATTGATTCTAGTAAATACTTGCATACATATGTTAAAAAGAATATAAAAAAGACAAAAAAATGTAACCGGATTTCAGTTAACACATTAGACATAGGACTTTTACCTTACTAGATTCAAGTTCATTCTCCTGACTTTGCATATAGTTCTGTGCAGAGGTGTCTTAAAACCTTATTAATGCATCTAATTAAAGTAATGACAGAGAACTTCCACAGCATCTAATGAAAGAAAACAAAGATTAAATTTAAGTTAATCAGCTTTGAAATGTAAACAAGTACGTTCAATCATTAAATGATTCCATTTATTTTTAACAGGTTCTTAGAAGTGAGTCTAATAAATGTCCCACCATTTTTTTCTTGGTTTGTCTGAATGTTTATTAGCATCATTAATCTATTAGTAAAAATCCAAAGGGACATTTCATGCCTGGTATAAACCCATTCTAAGTTTTTGATGAATGGAGGCAAGTAGGTAGCCAAGATTTTTCACACAATAAATCCTAAAATAGTTCAAGAATGTTTCAAAGCAAAGACTTCTAAAATATTCTAAAACTGGCACTAATAATAAAGGTTGTCTTAAGTTTGCCATTCCAAGGTGTTAGTTCTCTGCTTTGAGAAAGCAGTGTAACTAGTATTCCTGGTAAATATGTCAGCGATGGGTTTCAGAATCTGTTTCTAACAATCAGATAGTCTAGAGCAGAGGGAAATGTTTTTACACTTTGCAGAGTTTGGAGATGAAAGAACCAATTTCAAGGTTGATGAAGGAAGACATCACTCAGCAGGTGTTGAGCAGCCGTGATGTAATAACATTCCTCCACACAGTTTTACTAGAAGCAAAAATCAGAAACCCAGAATCACTTTGACACCCAGAAAAGTCTATTTGATTCTCTCTACTTTTCCTCAAATAATCAATGTTGGTTTGCTTTGATTGATTTGGGTTAGAATAGGTTTGCTCTTCTAATTAAAGTTAGCATTATCCTATGTGATGTTAGATTTACCAAGTTAGCTCAAAATCCTCACCATTTCCCTTGCTATTATGTGTGATGGATGAAGGATGTATTCCCTGCTCAAAACTCAAGGTTATTCATTATTTTTGGCATGCTAGCTCTCACTTCACTCATTCTTCTCCCACTCAATAAAACATATTAGCAGGCAAATGATGAAAATAAGTTCATTATTGAGGTAATCAAGAATCCCTTCTAATTTATAAGAAAAGTAAGCTATTGCTAAATTCAGGGATGCTGCTTATTAACGTTTATTCATTTGTTCAACAATTAATTTTTTTTAACATGAGATCTACCCTCTTGGCAAAATTTTAAGTGTACAATACAGTATTGTTAGCTATAGGCACAATGTTGTACAACAATAGATTGTTAGCAGTAATCCAGCCTGAATAACTGAAACTTTGTACCCACTGAATAGCAGTTCCCTATTTCCCCTCCTCCAGTCTCTGGCAACCATCACTCTACTCTCTGTTTCTATGAGTTTGAGTCATATATATCATATAAGAAGAATCACAGAGTATTTGTCCTTCTGTGATTGGTTTATTTCATTTAGAATTATCCTCTTGACTCATCCATATTGTCACACATGGCCAGATTTCTTTTTTAAGGCTGAATAATATTCTGTTGCATGTATGTGCCACATTTTCCTTATGTATTGGTTCACTGATAGACATATAGGTTGTTTCCAAATCTATGCAACTGTCAATAATGCTACAATGAATATTGGAATGCAGGTATCTTTTTGAGATCCTGATTTTAATACTTTTGGAAAAATACCCAGAAGAGCTCCTATTAAATAGCAGGCACAGTTCTAGGAAATGGGGATACTTGGTTATCAGGGTACAAATTACATGTGAAACCCCTTAATAGTGAGCTCATTGCCCCAATTTGTTACAAAATTGTGGTTGTTTGAATATGTATTCTTCATACAACAGAGTAATGTGTTTTTGTTTTTTCAAAAACACAAATTTAACTATACCACTCTCTTGCTTCGAACACCGCAATGGCATCCTTTACCCTCAAGATAAAATTCTACAATTTTACAGTGGCCTAAGTCTTCTAGCCTAACCTCTGTTACCTCCCCAGCCCCCTCCTGCATCATGCCCATCCCTCTTTATCTCAGCACCACACTTTTGCCACCTTGGCATCCCTTCAGTTCCTGGAATGCATTAATCCTTCCCAAGTCTGTTCTTTGAGCAGAAATATCTTTTCCTTATTTTTAGTAAACTTGTCCAAATATTTTGTCCTTCAAATCTCAGCTTAAATGCAACTTCTGCAGGGAAATCTTTCTTGAGTCTCAGACTAGGCTGGATGCCTCCATTACTCATTCTTACAGCACCCTGCACTTTAATATAGTAGCATTTATCTCAATTTTAGCCAAAACATATTTGTTTAATTATTTGTTTAAAGCCCATCTCCCCTAAAGGATCATTATGGGCGGCCATAAGCACAGAAATTATGCCTCCCTTATTCCCTACTATCTTCACAGTGGGCAGCATAGTATCTGGTATATTATAGGACCTCAATAAATATTTGATGAATTATTGCATGAATGAACTATGCAGCATCCCATAGGTTAATGATTTTCAAGCCCCTTTTAGTCATAGGACCTCCTATGCTAACTGATTGTTTGGGGAAACAAAACTTATTTCATACATCAGCATTTACAGCTTCTAAAGCACCATGAAAAACATAGTTTTAAAACCACTTCCCTTAAAGATCATTCCACACAGTGGAATACTATTCATCAATAAAAGGAAACAAATAATGACAAATGCTGCATCATGGATGAATCTCAAAAACACTACTAAATGAAAGAAGCTGGTTGGAAGAGATTACATAGTTTATGATTCCATTTATAAGACATGTCCAGAAAAAGCAAGTTTCTGGATACAGAAAGTAGATTAGTGGCTGCCTGGGGGTGGGAGTGGGGATTAACTGTAAATGTTCATGAGTGATCTTCTTGAGGGGATGAAAATGTTCTAAAACTGATTTATGGTGATGGTTGTACCATTCAGCAAACTTACTAAAAATTATACACTTGAAATGGGTGATTTGTATAATATGAAAAATATATCTTTAAAAAGTTGTTTTAAAAAATCATTATTATAAACTATAACTGACTTTCAACTGACCTTTTGACATATCTGCGATTATCCTTTGTTTCATTACTTCCAATCTGGCTTTTAAAAATAAATGAAGCTTGTATTGTTTCCTAATAGTGTTGTGGGGGTTCATCTTGTCTGGGGATGGCTAACTTGCAGCAATCATATTTCTCTAAAAGCACTATAAATACATCTAATAGCTGATCAGATACTGACTGGCTGGCTGATCCCCTCGTCATAACATATTTGCCTTCTCTGAGACAGATCCTCTAAAATCTCTTTCTGGTAGGAAAACGTTGTGGAAAAGATGAGGCTTGGAATAGGAAAACACTGCCTCTGTGGATTAAGTGGAAAAAACTTTGAAGAAACAAATGGAAAACATCACACTTTCAGGCAATTACAGACTCTTGGCTGAAATTCAGCTTCAGGCTTATCTTGTGGGGAGGAATTTTTAAACACTTCAAAGTCCTACCCAACGTTATAGCTGTCACCTTAATCTACCCCAAAAACATCCATTTCAGAAAGTTAAAGTTTCAGAGCATGCTGCTGAAGAATTCTGTAATTAGAGTGAAATATAACTGTGAATGCCTACAGGGATTTTTTTTTTCTTTTGATATCATGGTAAAGTCAAGTCAAAAAGTGACTGAAGAGGAAGGATCTCTTAAAGCCACATCGCAAAGCATAATACCTCATTCCTGAGCGGGAGAAGTAACCTCAAGAATAAAAATACAGATGATTTATTACATCAAAGTACACCTACCATTTATGTCAAACATGAACATTAAAACAACTCCAGAAAGAGGGAGGAATATTTGTAGGATGGACTATAATCCAGGAATTCAAGAATTCAAAGCTTTTGAAAAAAAAAATCTGAAATTTCATTTCAGTTTTAGAATTATTGTCTATAGGGGATGCCTATCTGATATTTTAACTCATTGTTTCTTGAGCTCAAAATTATCTTCAGAAGCAAAAGAAAAGGTATTACTAATTTTTTATAGTAAAATATTAGTGGTGTCAAATTCATGTTAAATAGCAAAACTTTCAT
Source organism: Nyctereutes procyonoides (assembly GCF_905146905.1). Classification (NCBI taxonomy): domain Eukaryota; kingdom Metazoa; phylum Chordata; class Mammalia; order Carnivora; family Canidae; genus Nyctereutes; species Nyctereutes procyonoides. The sequence continues at coordinate 10,654,923 of NW_026575159.1, forward strand.
ATGTATTATTGACAACACAATAGAACATATACTTGGTTTATATTTTGATTTTTTACTGATATTCCTACTATTGTTTTCCATTTATATAATACAATGATTTTTCACTTTTTTACACTTTACTTTCACACTTTCTGTTACAATAAATGTAAATTATGTAAATCACCATGCTGCATCTTCTCTCTACTAAGAACACACAGACAACGATAGCTCTGTCTGTCTGTCATGGCCTACAACTATCATTATCAAGTGTGATCGGCAGGGCTCAACTCTGTAGAATCTTATTTGAGTTGTCATGTGGAATGATCTGATTAGTATTTGAAGCACACAAACTGGATGTTACATTTTATTTTATTATTTTATTTTTAAAAAAGATTTTATTGTATTTATTTGACAAGAGAGAGTGACCACAAGTAGAGGAGGAGCAGAGGCAGAGGGAAAGGGAGAAGCAGGCTCCCCGCTGAACAGGGAGCCTGATGTGGACTTCATCCCAGGACCCTAGGATCATGACCTGAGCCAAAGGCAGACACTGACTGAACCACCCAGGCACCCCTGGATGTTAAATTGTAATTTTCACTTATTTCTCCCAGTACTTAAAACATGTGTAGAGCTATACCCCATGAAAAGCTTGTCACATTTTGTGAAGAATTTGCAGGAACAAAAATCAGGTTGCTGGTCTTTATTTTCCAACATGGTCAAGCTTACCCATAAATTGCTACTCATTAGAATCTCTAAAATGACCACAGCTTTTTCCAATTCATGATGAAAATAAAAAATATGGTCTCTTCTTGCTTTAAAATAATGGAAATTGTGTGTGTGTGTGTGTGTGTGTGTGTGTGTGTGTTATAACATGTTTAGGTGTTTAAAACAGAGGGTTTCCATAATGGCAGAAAAAGGGGCACCTGTCTTCATTATATTTTTCTGCTTTTTTATGTGTGATAAGTGATAGGGAAGATGGCCTGGTTTGGAATTACCTTTCTATTGAGAAGTGCTGTTTGGTGTTTTATTTAAGGAAACTGACTCATCAGCAAATCTGAAAATTTTGCATGGTATTAAACTTCTCTGGACTTAATTTCTTATTTGTAGGATATGAAGATAAACAATATGGTCATTAAGATCTTTTCCAGTTAAAAAAAAGAAAGATCTTTTCCAGTTTAAACAAAATATAGTGATCCCTACCAAATAAACACACACAACCATTTAGAGGATAGCCCTGCCCATCACACTTGATAATGATAGTTGTAGGCCACTCACGAGGGAGCCCACAGTAACAAAGGTAGTGAATAATCAAAGTATAAAGCACTTGGGCTACTATGGATTGTACCAAACCCCAAAAGTTTAATGATATAATTTATGGTATTATACAGGTAGCCTTTTGGTGTTACTGTTAAACTTTTATCGTGTTTCTTAATTTGTGATTTGCCATTTTGTTTGCATTTATTTATATGAGTGTGTATAACATATGAAGATATGTGTAAAGGAATAATATTAAATCATTTAGTAATAAGTTTGTTAGGGAAGATAGACATATGGAAGAAATGTCATTAAGGTCCACTGGTGTATATTTTTTTGTGTGTATATATTTAATGAACACCTGGTTTTTGCTGGTCTGATGTCCATCCCTGTCTTTTTCTAGCATTATCTCCTCCATACATTTTGCCATTGATACAACTCCCCATTTTTCAGGTCACATGAACTGATGGGTTTGACCTCACCCTGGATTCCAGAGGTGAACAAATGATTCAAACATCCAGGCAGAGCAGCTCAGTTCTCTGGCTATACTCACTTGTTAGGAAATGGGCATATCATGAGCCAGACCAATGTGAGCAGATTCTAGGACTTTGTTGGTGCTAAAAGGAAGGCAGAGTTTTGTGATTCTACTAGGATTTGTGAGGTGCTAATCGAAAGGAGGTATCTGCAGCTGCTAGTGGCTGCCATGGCTCATTAAATAAAAATCAAAAAGGGAATGTCAACAAAGCAAAAAGCCAAGAAGAGAGAGATAGAGATAGGTAGATAGATCAAGAGAGAGAGAGAGAGAAAGAGAGATATCTGAAGACAATATTTCAGCCCCTTGACCTAAACATTACTAAAGTCTCCACCAGATGCTTTGGTTCTGTGAGCTAGGCATTCCTTTTCCTTATGCAGTCAGTTTATGTTGGCTTGGGAGACCCATGAGCAAAATGAAACATGTTTACCAGAGGTTATCTCTGTCTAGTTCTTTTCTTCTCTTTCTGTTCACCTTTCAGGTTTAACTCAGGCATTATGCTGCCTGAGAACTCTTTCTGGAACCCATGAACCTTGAGTTAGCTGAATGCCCTCTTCATTGTGTGGCACTAACCACATTGCATTGTTATTATTTGTTAATATCTGTATTTTTTCCACTTTGTTTTGACCTCTGTGAGATCAGGGATCTTGTTTCTCTACCCCTTATTCTCAGAACCTATCAGAAGTAGTCAGCTACTCTCTGATAATTGACTAAACATAAGACAATGAATGTACAGCCTTCCAAAGTTTAAAGATGGAAGATGATGTTCCCTTGTAGTCTTCCCATCTCTGGGCCAATATATTTTAAATTTATTTTTTCCTTTTATTTTAACCTATTCTCCTATACATTTCCCCCTCAGTGGTCCGCCCTTATCAATTTCTTGATGTTTTATTTAGTCATTCATCAATATTTTAAATGTCTCATTTGAGCTAACAAATGCACTAGACAACAAAGAATACAATGTCGAACGAAAGCCCTGTTCTCAAGAACCTTACAGTCAGGAGCGTGAGACTAAGAACAATTACAATAAAGTGTGATTTGCTTTAGGACTGCATCAAGGAAGGATCCACAGCAGGAGGGGCAGTTAACCTGGTTTTAAGAGGTCACTCGGGCTTGCTAAATGAAATTACTTTAAGCTAAATGCTGAGGTGTGAGTAGATATTAACCTGCTCAAGGAGGGATCATGGCATGACCAGTTTTCCCAATCACAGAGTGATGACAATATTGAGAGGCACTTACTTGATCTCCATGGAGTTTATCTTCCAGTAACAGAAGAGCAGGTTTTAGAGATATAATTTCAGTAATTACCTGCACAACCTATTCCTTTTCCTACCCTCTTGCCTTATAAAATTTCTCCAGTTGTGATTGAGACTCTTTACTCCACTGTATCCCAATTCCACAAAATTAACCAAGATGAGCTTAATTTGGATTCTGAAATTAAATTTCAAATAACAAAGTAAACTGAAGGGGGTCTTTGATAAGACAAAGTCTCCTTAAAATGTTAATAACTATAACTAGTATTTATTGAAAATTACTATGTTTGGTCACCGTGGTAAGTGCTTTCCCTGTGATGTGGTATTTTTATCCCCATTTTATGGATGGATACATTGAGGCTCAAGACCAATCCAAATGTCACCAGGGAATAAGAAGAAATTTGGACTCTAACTGCAGATTCTGAACCACTGTTCCACCCTTACCCTCTCCCATATCAGTTTCCTCCCTAACATCTGGCTCTGAGATAATACACGTATTTATGGGGAGGACCACTTGGGAAGAGGGAAAAGGGAAGTGAGGTGATTTAAGTCATGGGCCAAAGGATGGTAGCCTTGAGCAATTGTTGTCCTGGGCCAGTGGTTCATCAGAAGGGAGAAGTAAGGGAAATGATTGGACTGAGAATAAGGAACACATATTGCCAGAAATGAAGAAAAGAAGATTAGGAAATAGGCTATTGTCAAATCAAACTGCTTCTATCTATTTTGACACCACATTCAAGAGTGAAACCTATTGGTTTAAATTATAAATGCATGAGATTTCCCATGGCCATCATCTAATCCCAAAATTTCTATTCCTGTAGTAGGCTGTTAGTGTGTAATTATTTCATAGGATGTAGTCCTTCTCTAGTCGAGAATCAGATTATTCTTACAGCCTTTGTGGAAACAGAACAACACGTTGATAGAAAACACAATTTAGATAGCTATCTTCCTAACTGTAGACTTTTGTATCATTAATGGCCTGATAGTTTGCCCTAGCTGATTCCATGTGTTATAAGTAGACAATAGTAAATCCACTTTTTATTTTCACAATTTCATTATAAGTTTGCTAGAGTAAGAGAATCAAATTACATAGTAAAGTTATAGGAAGAAAAAAATTAAGGCATCAAAAATAAAGAAAAAGTATTGATAAGCCTACATCAACATCAAATTTCTCTACACATTACATGCTGCTGTTAGTGAAAATACAAAATATAAAAAAAAAATTTGGACATTTCAAGAGGAAAAAATCTATTGTTGTGGTAGAAAATGGAGGATGGTGTTGAGGGGTGCTAACTTTCGAGAAATAAGAATAGGGACCACAGATGGCAAGAAATGTTTCTATTGCAGGGATTCTGGTGGCAGAATGTTTTCTGATTTGGGGGGAAGTTATTTTGGGTGTTCTCTTTCAATCCTGTATCAATCCAAGTCTAATTTCAAGTAAAAGAGTGTCAGATATTGATTACGGTAGAGATAGGTACTCTTCCAAAGAAACCAATCTTACCAAAGCTCATTTATTGCTTGTGTAAAGTCCAAACCCCTGTTCCTAATCACCAAGTGGCTCCCCTCTCATCCCTTTTGCACTTTTGTTCCATCAACTTCCACAAGACCCAAGATCATCAGGATCACCTGCATTAAGCCAGGGCATTGGTGAGAGGGTAGGGAAGCTCACCTACTAAATGTTGACAGATAGGCATCGCTCTGTTTATGCAAATGGCCCCATGAGTGGAGCTCAGAAATGTAAATTGTGCTCAGCACCTGGGATGGTAGGGAAATGGCTCACACAATTTGGTGAATGAGGTTGTTGATATTTTCCTCGTTTTCCCCATTACCTCACTGGTTTTCTCCCATCGTCTCACTCACTGTTCATTTTCTTCCTGTAACTATCAATAGTGAAATTTCTCTTAATTTCCCAAGCTTAGTACAGGTTTTCAAAACCAAAATTTACATTAGATTTATGAGATCAATAGGTGATTGATAGATAAATGTATAGCCATTCAAAAAAATTGCTGTGCATAAATAATATAGCTAAGTCAGACACATAAGATCTTTCTACCTCTTTGGTATTGTCTTAATTCTCCTTTTTCAATTTGATTGTAAGGTAAACTTATCTTTAAATATTCCTAGTAACCATTTATCTTTTCTAGACACCTGAAAAGAAGACTTCCTTTTTAGTATTCACTTGCTAGCTCTTATTTTTAAAAGAGGGACTTGCCTCTGTAGCAGCTAACTTGCCCTTTAATAATCACATGGATTGTTAAACTGAATAGAGAAATTGTTTCCTAAAGGAAACTAGATAAAGTACAGGGTCAAATGCTATACTTGCATATACTGGCTGTCTGGTTCCTGTCACAGTGGTGCTTCTATCCATGGGAGGATGGACCAGAGTTACGACTTCACTTTCAGATAAGACAGAAGACAATGACAGGGCTCAAATACTGGCTTTTCTTATATGACCTTCATTATCCATGCTATATGATCAAGGTTTTTCCAGACACTATAACTAAAAAAAAAAAAAATATATCCAGTTTTTTAACATGTCGTCCCTTGTCAACTGGCCCTACATTCCAAAGTGAGAAGAAACCAATTTGTCTAAAGAATCAGACCTGGTTTTCAGTGTCTTCCTCAAAGCCAACCATTTCCAGGGTTGTAAAAGGTTCTTTTACCTTAGTGGATCTCTGCTAGAAGCTATCTCACATAAACATTTTAAAGAATTTTCATAAAAGTTCTGTGTGCCTCATAGGATAGACACTAAAGACATTCCCCCAATTCCTTTATTAGGATAAATAGCAGGACAGTGGATTGACCGATCTCCTCTCTGAGTTTTCCTATAAGACATATATTGACTTCATCAAGTCTTGTAGTTTTTATTTTTTTAAATAGATCAAATAGTCTTGGTCCCCAAAATTTGTGAGGGAATGATGTTCAGACTAGAGAAAGACAAGAGGAGTTCTTATTGTAAACTTTTAGAAGACTACTTCATCATAATATTTAGTGCACGAATCTCATTAAGATTAGGTATACTGTAAAATTCATCAAAATGTATTTTTTGAGACATATAGAGATGTTTTTAAAATCTATTTTAAGCTTTGTATTTATTTATGTATTTATGTGTTTATCATTTCATTGAGGTATAACTTACAAATAAGATTGTATATATTTGGGATCCCTGGGTGGCGCAGCGGTTTGGCGCCTGCCTTTGGCCCAGGGTGCGATCCTGGAGACCCGGGATCGAATCCCACGTCAGGCTCCCGGTGCATGGAGCCTGCTTCTCCCTCTGCCTGTGTTTCTGCCTCTCTCTCTCTGTGTGTGACTATCATAAAAAAAAAAAGATTGTATATATTTAAAGCACATAGTATGATTTGACATACATATCAATTGTGAAGTGTTTACCATAGTCAAGGAAACACATCTATCACTTCACAGTTACCCCCCCCCTTTTTTTTTTTTGGTGAGAACACTGAAGATCTACTCTCTTAGCAAATTTTAAAAATACGGTACTTATTAACTATAGGGACCATACTGTAGATCATTAGAACTTATTCATCTTATCACTTAAAGTGTGCACCCTTACTCCAACCTCTCCACATTTCCCCCAGCCTTCTTAGCCCCTGGCAACTACACTCTCCTCTCTTTTTCTAGGAGTTTAGTTTATTTATTTGTTTTTAAAAATTTCATTTGTAAGTGTACCACCAGTGTCTACTTCTCTCTGTCTGGCTTATTTCACTTAGCACAATGCCCTTCAGTTTCATCCATCTTGTCACAAGTGGCAGGATTTCTTTATTTTTAATGGATGAATACTATTTCACTGCATATATACCGCACTTTTTAAAATCCATTCATCCACTTATGGACACTTAGGTTGTTTCTATATCTTGGTTACTCTGAATAATGCTGCAACGACCAGAAAAGTGCAAGATATCTCTTCAAGATATTGATATATTGGTCAATAATTAAATAATCAAAGCTTTTGTTTTGCAAAACTTGTTTTGGACTAATGAAGGCAAATGTTAACCTGATTCAGTAACATCCAAATTAGAGAATATTTAAATAAAATCCAGTTTTTTAATGGTCAAATCATCATAAATAAAAAATTAACAAGATGTGTTTCTCATTTGCTTGAAGAGGTAATCAGGTTTGGCATTTGCCAGCACACAAAAAATGTAAATCATTTTTACATTTGTTCTCTCTGAAAATTAAGTACTAACTCTGTAATTCTCTTCCCCTTCCCCAGATGTAGATTCATGTAGAGTTCTCCTGTTTTAAGGATAGCAGGAGATAAGTTTTAGGTCTACCCTAACAAAATTGTCTTAATTTCAGTTTAATCCTACTGAATTATTAAATTGTCTTGAGGAGAAAGCCAGTCTTGACTTTTATTTGTTAAGCATCTATTTTTAATGATTGCCTTTTTTAATGCATTGCCTTTCCAATGCAATTTTGAATTATTTCATGTGGTTCCTCGGTCCTCAATAAAGATAGTGTTTTAAGAGTCATTGTAGTAAGATCAGACATTTTCTTCATTCTGTCTGTTACAGGAAGTGTGGAAGGAAACTTCAGATGAAAAGATAACTGAGGCAAAGGATAGGAGGTGTGACAAGAATGCTAATCTATATTGCAAATAAATAAGAATGGGCAATTAGCAGAGCAAAAAGTAAGCTACCTGAACATAACTGAAACCCAATATCTCTTAAAGCAGGTAGAAAAGTGTCTTTTTGCACCAGAAGAAAGTGCCCTTCACACTGAGGAAGAACCACAAGGCTTACTTTTGAAATCTAAATCTTTTCCTGTTCTCTCCTGGATTCTAGCATCAGTTCCTTTTCTTTGAGCTTCTAGTTGATGCATAACTTGACAGGACAATTTGGTGGTTTGGCTAGAACCTGGCTGAAACATGTATCAAATGTTTAGTGGCTTCTACTTGCCACGGTTCAGGAGTTCTCATTTTTAAATTTTGTTGAACTTTTTACTTTATTGGGGTGAGTTGCAATATTTCTCTATTCTGCTAATGAGATTCTGTGGTAAGATTAGCTCTGTCTTTTTAATGAGTATGTTTCTAGAAGTTTACTTTATGGGTACTGTCTTATCAATCACGGTTATTCATCCACATGGGATATAGATAAATATAAATACCACCAGCAATGAGTAAGCCTCAAAAAATCATAGTTTATTACAGATACATAGCCCAAAGTTTGCGTATATTTTTTTAAAAAGCTTTTAAATTGAAACGTTGCTAGCTTCTAACTTTTCTATTTTTAAAAATTGTTTTCAGAGACTAAATCTAATGGAAGCTGTTTTCTCCTCTTAGTTCACATATTTCTTTTTAAATCTCCAAAATTTCCCATAAGAATGATCATTTTTCATACCAGTGATTCCTGAACCTTGGGACTTTACCTACAAGAAAATGCTTTTTAAATAAATAAAAACTGGAGACTAACAGTAGGATTGGCAATCCTTTTTGCCAAATTCACATAGTACAAAAACAATTATAAAAATTGTCATCATTTTCTCGTAGAACAAAAGACACTTTTGCACCAAAAATAAATCAATATTATTTTTATGAAAAGTTTGCTGCATCATCCTTAACTTTCATATTCTGTTATTCTTTCAAAGATCAGTAAAAACACAACATACTGATCTATGAGAATCTCTCTTTTCTACTATATGATCACAAAATATTACTTCCTTAATTTCATACTGTTTCCTATTTGACATACTTTGCAATATATTTGAAATATTCCTATGTGTTTAAGGACATTCATTTCAGTGACATCGGTCTCTTATACGCTAACGTATGTATAGAGAAGCAGTTCTAATTGAATGAATAAATTGCACAAATACAGTGGAGTATCTCCAAATCCTCTCTACAGAAAAGGAGAATATTTCCCCTCTATTACTTAAAAAGAGAAATTATTATGATTATATATTAATGTACATAGCTATTAATTTGCTCATGAGTAAGTGAACTTATACATGAATAAGTGGATAAGGAGACCTTGCTAAGGCGGCAGTCCTCTGTTCGAATTAGCTTTTCTCAGGAGAGCTACTGAAAGTAGCTCAAGATGGTAGGCGTGGAGGGGGGTGTTCCATAGAAATACTTTGGAGGCACATTTGAAAGATAGAATCTTATGTAACATCATCCCTATAGGGAAACCATAGAGGACACTTCTTCATGTGTACAGAATATGGATTTCAGTTTTAGGAACCATAGAAGCAGTAAAATCTGAACTTTTAAGATAGTGACCCACCATTTAACTAGCAGCTTTCTATCCTATAAATTCATTTTCCTCTCAATATCAAGTGACATATTTTTCCTTTGTTTTGTATCTTTTCTTAACTTCTGCTTCTTCATTATTTCTGCTTCCTAGATTTTCATCTTATAGCATAATAATAAGGATCATAGATTATAAAGTTATTTAAAACTGAATTTAAATGTAAGCTTTGCAAATGGTTAACTGTTTAGATAGGTAATATATTCCATCTCATTAAATTTCAGTTTCATGAACTATATAAGATAAAGTAGTAACTAATTTAAATTTAATGAAATGAGATAATAATAGTGAAAGTAGCTGCTTTATTGGAAATGGTTAGTACTGTGGACCATTATTTTATTACTAAGACTAAAGGACTATCATGATCCTGACTTGACTCATAGCATAGTTTGGAATAATATTCATTATTTCTGTATTACCCAATTTAGGTTCATTATTTTCTTCATTATTTCTATATTATTTCTATATTACCCAATTTAAGTTCCCAAGAAAGTAATCTATTGATGATGATAATAAATCTATCTTCCATAGCATGACAATTTATAGGTGTATGGCTAGCCTATGGATTGGCTGTCTTGGGTCAGTTACCCAGTTTTGTCCTGATGGCTGTGGGAGGCAGGTAGAGGTACAGATGCAATAGCTAATGCAAAAATATAGTCTCATAAATTTCCTCCTTTAGTAGTACCCTCAGACAGGGCTGTCTCACTTAGAAAGAGCTGTGAGTATAACAGAGTTTAACTGACATGTTGAGTTTATTCACCAAGAAAGAATCCAGAAGATACTCTATTTTGAAGTAAATGCATTGGTGATCTTATCCTATGATTAACTATTTGTATAATGTTGGGGTTTGAAAGATCCTGGTATCTCACTGGTATTTTTATGGTATATAAATATGGCCTGCTAAAACTAAGAAATGTAAACTAACCCAAGTGAACCAAATATACAAGTAGTTAAAGGGTTGTGAACCTGTAGACATGTTTAGCCCAGGTTCATTTTGACGTATGGGCAGAAAACTTGGTTAGTTTGTTCTTAGGGTATCCAAACCCATGATAATGTCCTGCTTTGGAAGACAGAGATATAGAAACAGTATAATTACTGATGGAAAGCTAGTGCAGATAAAATAAGAATAACCTAAGATTTCATTCAAACCTCAAACCATAAGCCCAACCCAAGACTTTTTTTAGCTTCATATAGGTTCAGATAACTTTGGACTTTAGAAAACATCATTTTCTCAAAGTGACAATTCATACACTTAAGAATAAGCAGAGTAAATATAGAATATACGGACAACTCCTGTACAGATCGTGGTTTCCTGGCTGGGTTTCTGCAATCGCTTGCCAGCTAATGAAACAGAACAAAGAGAGAACGCAAGAGGTGTAGGTAATCCAATTTAGCACTCATTACTGACTCCCAGGAAGAGCCCAAAACACTATCAGATGACGTGAAATTTAATCTTAAAAAAATAAAACTATAATTATATAATATCTAATCTGCAAGAGCAGGTATAGATTAAAATTCTCCATCTGTATACATCTATACCTGTTTTGTTTTCCTTTCTGATAAATTTCAGTGGATTTATATGACAATGGGATTTTCTTTCTAACCCTCTTCTGTCATTTTTCTTCTATTTTTCCCCCTCTATCTCCCTCTCTTCTATTCCTTCCCTCTCCTCCTTTTTCTCTTCTTCCTATGCATTAAGAATGCAAAATATTTTGATAAGAGTTACAGGAGTATTGTAAGATTCCTTTCATGCCAGCAAATATTTCACCAGGTATCTATTGCCCCCCTAAATGGAGGGTCGGCAGAAGAGTGTATCTCTCTCATTCACTTTAAAATGAATTTTCCTTATATCTTTTCTTTTCCCTTCATTCTACAAATTTTTGTTACCTAAGCATACTTTCTAATAAGACTAGATTGAAGATCTATTGTTTGTCTGCTTAGCCCCCTCTTCCCTTAAGAAACTGTTTCTTTCCCAAAGTTCCATGTGGTTCTGATGAGAATCTAGGCCAAGTGTTGGTAGAGCCAGACATAGGCCCAAACGAAGATAGCTAGGGTTATGTCAAGGTTTTTCTAATGAACCTAAAAGAAAAAAAAAAAAAAAGCAGCCTCTTCCCAGTGGTTATGTTCCTTGTAATATGGAGAGAGCCGGTCTGAGAATAAAATCAATTATCCACAGAAAGGGGGAGATGAAAGTCAATGAAGAGTCCTGGTGCTATTTGTGCTCTTGCTTCTAATTGTGCCTGAGGCAGAGAGTAAGTCCACCCATCCCACACTTGACTGTTGAGAATATGAGACATTCATGGGAGAGTGAGCAGTAATCGAGTCGTGACTCAGCAAAGAGTGCGCCCTCTTTAAATTTAGCTTTTTTTTTCAGCTTGATTAGTTCAATAGGCTTGCTCTTATTATAATGAAGGTGCCCTGAATAAAATAAAAACTGAAAGACAGTAGTTCAAGAGGGTGCTAGGTATAAGAGAAAAGCTGTGACTTGTTGACATGAAGGGGATTTAATTGTCCTGAGAGATGCGCCTGTCACAGAGTCTCAAAGAAAAGAAAGATGATTTTAAACATTGAAGTGACCTCATGTCAGATGGACTTTGGTTCAAATTCTGGTTCTGCCTTTTAGAAATTGACCAACTTTGAGCAAACTACTTGACCTCTGTATTTTTGTTTTCTATTTTAAAATGAGACAAAAATATTACCTCACTTGTGGAGTTATTTGAGGGTTAAAAATGTCACTTGTGTACAGCATTCAGAAGACTGTGTGATATATAGCAAATGCTCAATATATGGTGGTCACTGTTGTTGATTACTTTTCTGAGAGAGCTGTATAAGAGCAAGCTTCTCCATTCAGTTGGACTCCTCACTGAAGCAGTAAATGGGTAGAGCATAAGCCCACATGTTCTCCCTCTAGAGAGAGGGAGGAGTAACTGCAAACAAAATCAATTGTCAGGGACGGTGCACAACTGAAGTCAACCAACGCAGATGGCAATGGGTTAGTATTGGGAAGGAAGACCATTGGCCTAACAGGAAGGGAGAGGTTTGAATTGATTAATCATGCTTTTATGTGTCATCTCGTCTGGTGATAAGAATTGGGATAAGTATATTAGAGTGAAATCTAATGTCCTATTTTAGAGTAAATTAATGTCCTTCACTTTATGGGTATAGTAATTTATGTAGGAACACCAGCTCCTTCATATCAAGGGTCCGCTTATTCATCCAACAGATTTTCACTGATCTCCAATTATAGGTCAGGCATCCTGCTGGGCACCACCATGAAAAGAAGAATGATAATCCTCTGTCCTCACAGGGCTTCCAGTTAAGTCTGTTTCCTTGGTCCCTCATTATGACTCATTTCCAGGGAGTTCCTGTCCATGATCCCTATAACTATTTTATAATTAATCTTTCCCCAAAGAGTACAATGTATTTGCTTATATAAATAACTGGGTTCTGACTACATTTGTATCATCAAAGACTAAATACAACTGAGAAATCATTATTTCTAATGTAAGCTATTTTGCTCTGTGGTTTTCCTCACCAGCCTTGGTAACAACCTGAAAAGTGGTCTGATGCTTTTCTGATGTTTATTTTGGTGTCTACTTTTGCTATCAATTCTTCCAAACACCAAGTGACACTGCCACTTCCTTTCAGTGGTTTCTAGAACCAGGCTCAGGAATAATTAAATGAAAACATATCAACCCCTCAAAATGCTACTTTTATACCCTCCATAGGCTTTTGGCCATCTAAAGCACTACTTTTTCTTTTTCTTCTTCTTCTTTTTTTTTTTTAAAGAGACATGTTCACCATATTTCTAAAATAACATATTAAAGGAAACCAGTGTGCATAGAGACTGGTAGTTTTCAGAGTAAATTTGAAATGCACAAAATGTCATTTTGAATTGGTATCAGGGGCCTCCAAATTACTTACAATATAATTAGAATTTATAGATGAAAACTTGCTGTGGGGAAGAAAGCAACTATTCTGTGATTTCTATTTTAAAGATAAAAAAATTGACACACCCTGCTTATAGTCATATGACAAATCAGTTGTGTTGTCAAGGAGAGAATCTCGTCAAGATTTCTAGTCAAATGTGCCATCTACTTCATCATAATGAAATTGAAATATATGAATATAATAATGTTGTCAATTCAATGAATCACTTGCTTCATTATCTTCAAGTTCTACCTCCCGTGACCTAAGTAGGCTATTAAGCCAAGATTAAATAATGAGTTACCTACTGAACTTTAGAACAATTTACGCATAAAATAGACTCTGCTTTGTCCCAAACTTACCTATGGCGAGCAAGAGCAAGTACAGAGAAAGGTGACTTTACACATGTGTGCACATATCCACACATACAAATGCACATATACTCATGAAAAGAAGAGATAAAGAAGCAGATGGCTAAAAAAAAGACCTTTCAAATGAACCTATACTGGCTATCATAGTGAAAGGAATCTCCTTTCTCTTTAGAGCATACTAAAATTTTAGAAGAAAAATAGCTTGAGAGACAGAGAAGAAAGAAATAACACTGAAGAGCCAATTATATTCCAGTACTTGAGTTAGGCTTGTTATGTGGATCATCATATTTTAACCTCTCACATACTTTGTGGTAGCTCTTATATTCAATATATACATAGGAGTTTACAAAGCTCAAGGAGTCTGGTAGTTGCAAAAATTCATACAGCTAGTGAATAATAATCAGGGCAGCCTGGGTGGCTCAGTGGTTTAGCGCCGCCTTCAGCCCAGGGCGTGATCCTGGAGACCTAGGATCGAGTCCCATGTCGGGCTCCCTGCATGGAGCCGGCTTCTCCCTCTGCCTGTGTCTCTGCCTCTCTCTCTCTCTCTCTCTCTCTCTCTCTCTCTCATAAATAAATAAATAAAATCTTTTTTTTAAAAAAAGAATAGTAATCCACTTCTCAGTTCTGACTCCGAAACCTATGTTTTCCCTTTTATACCATATTGTGTAATGATAACCAATTATTAGAATAAAATTGTAGGATTCTGCTTTTGTTGTTGCTGAATAGTTTCAAGCTATCAGCTTACATTATATCTCTAGTAGTTTATCTACAACATGGCATCCAATAGAAAATTCTTTGAGAACTTCCTGGGGCTTTTTTCTTTTCATCTTTGGTCTTCTCACTATGTGTTCTTTTCTCCATTGATCTGATGTTTAAAGTCTACTGTGGAAACTTTACCTACATTTTTTATTGTTTAGTTTATCTTTTTGTATATTCTTCACTGAGTATTCAAAATATAAAATTATTTTTAATAATTCATAAAGGAATATAGAAATATAAAACTAATGTTTTAATAAATTTATTAGCATTATTTATTCCAATACTTCTGCTTATTTTGCTTTTTTTTCCTCCCATCAGTCAAACATGATTTTCTCTTACCCATATCCTAGGATGTTTGAATGTATAAACTAGAGATGTTAGTGTTAACTTCTACATGTATAGTAAAAAGTCACTCTGGAAAACAGTACAGAGATTCCTCAAAAAGTTAAAAATAGAGCTATTCTGGGATGCCTGGGTGGTTCAGTGGTTGAGCATCTGCCTTCAGCTCAGGGCATGATCCCAGGGTGCTGGGATCAAGTCCCATATCAGGCTCCCCACAGGGAGCCTGCTTCTCCCTCTGCCTATGTCTCTGTCTCTTTGTGTCTCTCATGAACAAATAAATAAAATCTTTAAAAAAAAATAGAGTTATTCTATGACCCAGCAATTGCACTACTAGTTATTTACCCAAAGATACAAACATAGTGATTTGAAGGGGCTCATGCACCCCAATGTTTATAGCGGTAATGTCCACAATTACCAAACTATGGAAGGAGCCCAGATGTCCATCGATAGATGAACTGATAAAGAAGATATGGTACACACACACACACACACACACACACACACACAGGAATATTACTTACCCATCAAAAGAATGAAATCTTGTCATTTAGTCAGAGAAAGTCAATACCATACAATTTCACTCTTATGTGGAATTGAAGAAACAAAACAGATGAACATAAGGGAAGAGAAGGAAAAATAAAAAGATGAAAATTGAGAGGGAGGCAAACCATAAGAGACAAACTGAGGGTTGCTAAAGGGGAGGTGGGTGCAGGGAATGGATAATTGGGTGATGGGTATTAAGGAGGGCATGTGATGTAACGAGCACTGGGTGTGATATGCAACTGATGAATCACTACATTCTACCTCTGGAACTAATTTAAAAACACATTTTTAAAAAGGGAAAAAAAGTAATGATTCAGGTAGAATGGGCTACTCAGCTCACACTTTACTTAGAGAAGTTAAAAGAGTATTATGGACATCAGTCATTTCCATTTTGTTCACTGTTTCAAATGCCGTATAAGTATATAGTTATGTCATTTTAAAATCATTTCATGACTTTTATACATTTTATTTCAGCAATTGGGTTTACAAAGAGCACACTATATAGTACCATCCTGGCAAGGTTGGGTCAGGGCCAAATGAGGGGTGCTGGAAAGGGAATAGGCTCTGCAGGAATGCTGCCTCCTGGCCATTTCAATTAGGGACAAAGTGAAATATCCAATGTTTTAGGAAAGACGCTGCATGAGTGAGGTTGTGTGTATATCAAGACTTCCCTTCAAACCCTTGCATTCTTTTCTACCATGTCTAGTGTACACTATGTTCTTCTATAATTATAAATGTATGTTTCCCATCACCACAAAGACTTCTCATTGCTTGGAGGAAATGCAGCTTCAAAGAGCTTAAATTGTGAAGGGCAGGCCCCCTTCTGAGAGCTACCATTGCTTGGGGGTGATTCCTCCTCTAACTCATCCACAGTAATACCCTGGCCAGCTTTGCTGGCTGCATCTTACCATGTCTCAATTGGCCTGAGGCTTTGGTGGTTTTGGCTTTTGAAAAGAGCATCTTTGAATTTTTGATAATGTAAATCTCAATATTGTCTTTTAAAGAATATTTTTTTTGTAGCATGCTCTCTTACTATCTAAAAGGCAGAAAGGGCTCCAGTCTTTTGTGATTCTAAACTTCACACACAAAGGATTTTTGAAGAGCACTGGCACTTTGATTAGAGGGTAAACTTCACATCGAGACGGAGTTTCAGTTTTAAGTTGCTGAGAGTCAAAAGTAAAGTGACATGCAACAGAAGAAAGGATATAGAAATATAAGTTTAAAATGTGACGATCTAAAAAAACATGTAACATGCTTTATGACAGTAGCAGTTTGAGAGAAAAATGTTCTATTTTTAATCATCTTTTTAAAAACTCTAACAATTACACTTTTTGAAAGCCTCTTCAAGATAGCAGCTCCCAAGAATGAAATCATGTCAGCCAATAATTATAACAGCTTACACAACCCTGTGCCAGGCACTGTGTTAAGTCCTTTTCAAAGTCAATCTTATGTAACACTTCTGATTAACCTATAGTGTTACTAATATTACCCCATTTTACATTTGAGGAATCTGAGGTATACAGAGATGAAGAAACTTGCCCAGAATCTCAAACTTAGACTACTATGAAAATGAGTTTGGAAACCAGATCATGAGACTTCATACCTGTGTCTGGAACATTTATGTATGCTTTTATGAATGTTTTGTTTGGGGATAACTTTTAAGTGGCTTTGAAAAGTAGAAAACACAAAAACTTGAATTTACCTCTACTAATTCCTGGTGGTGCCCAACCTAAAACTTATCCCCACAAATATGCTCTCACAGTGACATATCAGAGTTGACTTACAATCCTGCAGAAAAGTGAATCTTCTTTAAATGAGGATAATGATAAAGTAGGCATCATTTAATGAGCATTTAATATCCTAGGTAGTGCCCTAAGTGCTTTACAGAAATGTCCTCATTTTAATCCACTCACAGTTCCATCAGTCAGAGGTTATTATTTCCATTTTAAGTTTGTGGTGATTTGGACTTAAGGAAATTATGTAACTTGGTTAGAGGCACATGGTAAGGGGGGAGCAAGAAGTGGAATTGACACCTATTCCTTTCCAGATTCCATGCTCTTGAATGTAGCATTAAATTGCCTTCATATAAAGACAAAAACATAAAAGATACATTTACGGAGCTACAGAGAGTATCAGGTATTCTCCTGGGAAGTTTTCATGTATAATTTCTTAATAATGCCTATTCCTTTCATCAGTTTTTGTGATATTTGTTTTATAGATGAAGGGTATTCCTCGATCACCCTATTTTTTCCCCACATAAAGTGTGAAGAATATAAGAATTAAGCTTCAAAACCCAGAGAAGAGACTTCCATGCTGGTCCAACTGGTGCTATTACTCCCTTATTCATTACAGAATAGTAGTAGAGTCCATGGGCAACTAATCTAACCATGATACTACTACACACAAAAAAAAAGATAATTTGATAATTCATGGAAATTTTCACACATCAAACTTCACTGTCAGAAAGGTCATACTAAAACTTTAATGTAATTAATATACACTTCTCTTTTTAAGCTTCTAATAACCACAGCAACCTTTCTTCAATAGTGAGTGGTAGTTGTAATAATAATGGCTTTTTATTATCTCTTCACTATTCAAAATACCATTTTTCACAGTACTGCTGAAAGGCAGTATTATCTCTTCTGCTTCAATAATGTGCATGATACTGAACTGGTTTTAGCACAAACTGCTTTTATGATCTTATACTATGGCATTGGTTAGGGATGAGAAAGTTTTATTTGCCTCAGCACTGAATCTGCAATGTCCAGATAAGTAGAATCATATTTTATGGCATCACATGTTTTTTAGACACTCATTCTGATATGCTATTACTGATGACTCTGCTCCCCCAAATACAAATGCAAGAAGAAATGCGAAGTTATGAAGTATTTTCCCAACTCCATGTAGCTCAGGGAAGACAGAGCCATATTGTGATTTATGGCAAAGGTATCCCCTCAAAGTTTCAAAGGTGGTTATCATTTACCAAGAACTAAAGTGCACCCATGACAATGGTGGCCTAGGTTCTAAAATGGCAAAGAATGACATGGTAGAGATGGGGATGTAAAGAATCAATCAGGAAGGCCAATGGAATCTGGGAAATCAATCACAACCCCCATGACAGGTGTCTCCAGATCAAATGAAGAGCTAAAGAATCCAAGCTCTGACACATGGGCGTGTTATTTGAACCAGCTGTCAATGTCAAAAAGAGTATCGAGTCATTTTATCTCAGTGATTCACAAGCAGGTCTGGGCCCTACCAGTGAGACTTTGATTGCTTGATGCGGAAAATGAGATAATGAACTCAAAGCAGCTGAGATCTAGTTTTGGCTTTATTCTAATCCTGGCTTAGATTCTGGTCTTGCCCATCCTGAAATGATGAGGCCAGCATTACCGAGTGAGTGCCAAACTCACCCTGGATATGAAGTTAACTAACATCTTGAGATTTAAATATACTTTTTCACCCCACTCACCTGTGGACCATTTTTTTTTTTTTTAACCTGTGGCATGCCAGAATTAAGAAATAGCATTCCAACACTGTCAAACTCATCCTCAGTCACTCCTGCCACCAGGTCAGCCTTGATCTTGGAAGAGAGACTTTTGCTTTGTTTCTGAATCTCAGTCTCCACCTTTTCATCTAATTCAAGTGATTAGATCTGTGCATTTTTTTGTGTGTGTGCCTGAGTCTCACATTTAATAACCTTTCCAATTCCTTTCTTACCCTGCCAAAGCTTAAGAATCCAGGACATTAGGCCTAGAATAGAGGAATGAGAATATCCTAGGATTGACAACCGAAGACTTTTCCCATACTTGTAAGGCTCTGGAATG
This sequence comes from Nyctereutes procyonoides, assembly GCF_905146905.1. Taxonomy (NCBI): domain Eukaryota; kingdom Metazoa; phylum Chordata; class Mammalia; order Carnivora; family Canidae; genus Nyctereutes; species Nyctereutes procyonoides. Next base: position 10,673,967 of record NW_026575159.1, read on the forward strand.
GAGAAATTATAGTGATGAAGAGCTAAGCGTATGCTTTGCCAAGTTACTTGAAAATAAGACCCTCTCCTAGCTGTCATTCAGTGTGCTTCCTAGTGCTATCAGAAGAAGGCAGAGAAGAGTCGTGTGCTATTTCTCCAGAGTAAAAAAAAAAAAAAAAAAAAAATCTCCAGACACACTTGCCCTCCTCAGGCTTTACCAAAAGCAGAAGACACACTGGCTAGATCATGATTCTTTTTGTTTTTTTAATTAACATTTTTTAAAGGTTTTATTTATTTATTCATGAGAGGCACAGAGAGAGAGAGAGGCAGAGACACAGGCAGAGGGAGAAGCAGGCTCCATGCAGGGAGCCCAATGTGGGACTCGATCCTGGGACTCCAGGATCACGCCCTGGGCTAAAGGCAGGTGCTAACCCCTGAGCCACCCAGGGATCCCCTAATTAACATTTTTTAAATCCGAGTTGTGTAGGCACATAACAAAGAGTCCACAAATTCCATACAGCTTATAAAAACAGCAACCCCTGCCTAAGCCTCCTCACCCCCTAGAGGCAACTATTTTCAGCACCTTTAGCTATTTCTTTTGGCATTAACTTCATTATCTCTAAATCACATGCATATACTACTGTAGCCTGAGCTTGTTGCTTTAGGTAGTATCTATTCACTTCCTAGTATTGAAACTGAGGATTTAGATCTCTCGGGGCACCTGGGTGGCTCAGTGATTGAGCATCTGCCTTCTGCTCAGTTCGTGATCCTTAGGTCCTGGGATGGAGTCCTGCATCGGGGTCCCCACAGGGCAACTGCTTCTCTCTCTGCCTCTCTCTGTAATAATAATAAAAAATCTTAGATCTCTTACACCCCCATTTTCTCCATATTTCGGTATTTATATTTTCACTTTTGCGAAATGGGTTCTTCCCTCAGTTTCTGGGACACCATTCTCTCTTGGTCCTTTTCCAGCCTCCCTAGCAGTTCCCTCTCAATCTTCTTATTGATTCCTCCTTGCCTTACCAACCTGTTAATGGTCACAGCTTTGTCCTAGGACTTCTCTATCTACACTCACTTCCCAGATAATCTTAGCAAGTTCCAAGGCTCTAATTACCAACAGTATGCATAGAACATTATTCCTATTAGCCCACCAGAGAGAAGTGATTGCCTCATTTCTTAGGTATTGAATTTTTAAAGTAGCAATACACTAATTTTATTAGAGTCTATGGAAAGGCAATATTTTCTTAATGCTGTTTTTGATTCAGAAGAAGTTGCCATTCTTACCTGCTGACATAGGAATAAATCTGTAGAAACAAAGTCAAGAAAACTTATGTTCAATTTCCATTAATAGAATCTCTGTCGCAGGGAAGGAAGAACCAAAGCCAAGAAGAGCCATCAATAAATTTTTCAGTGTTGCTGAATCAGGCATTGGTAGTCTGAAGGGTATACTTAGCTCAATTTCTGATTGAGCATTATGGCATTGTGGTTCAATTGTATAAAGCTTAAAGATTTCCTTTTATACTAATTTGACTTTCTATTTTTTTTCCTGATCTGATGTTCTCTGCTTAGCTATTTTCTTTAATGCACCCCAATTTTTCTTTCTAACACAAAACTATCACTGATGGGAAATTGATTAATCAGTTTATGGTTTTGTGGTGGCTGCTTCTTATGAACAGAAGAAATTGGGTAAATGTATATATTTACTACTTCTACTCTATTAGAATCACAGAACCATTGTAGATGCCCTTAGAGTATATTCCCTCAACTTCAGTAACCTTCAGTAAGTGACAGGCCAACTGTCTAGGCTTTTGGGGACAGAAAAGCATCATTACAATTTGGTTCATGATCACACACTTTGTAACAACAATAACAAGACAGAAAGAAACAGCAGCTAAAAGAACATTTTTAAAAATCAAGGTTGCTTACTTAACCTGAAAAGAGAGAGAAAAATGGTAACAATGCTTAAAATTATCCAACTGAAAATAACCAGTTTTTTTCCTCTGAAAAGACAATACTTAAATGTTTAGTTTTAGTAAGAATGTTGGTTGACATATAGAAGAATTTCCTGAATTCAGAATAATTGAATTCTAACTTATGATCATGGGCTACTGGTCTTCAAAGATGTTGAAACAACTTTCCACAGTATAGTATAAATAGCATTGTATAAAGGAAAAAATTATATCATGTATTTTCTTCATGTTTCTCTAATTCTGTGGTAAAAGTCATAGCCACAGCATATTGAGTCCTTTCCAGGTGCCAAGCACTTTATATTTGTTCTTTCATTCAATTCTCAGCACAACCCTATGAGGTTTGTATCACTATACTCACTTTTTGGACATGGAAATCGATTCAGAAAGATTGAATAACTTGGCCAAAATATCAAAAGCCTGAGCTGACACTTGACAGGTCAGCTTGATCCCAACATTAAAACTTTAACCATTAGGCATACACTGTCACCATATTGTGACATACCATATGGAAAAATTTCAGAGCCTAATTTTGGAAGATGATTGTGGAAACTGTTTCACAACCAAGTCTTTTTCTACCTGATGTTCGTGCTCAGCTTCAATTTGTAATTCCTGTTACTTTGTATAATGCCTAATGTTTATTTTTTTTTACATCCCCATCTCAAATATTAAGTCCAAGATGTGGTCACTGCATTGACCATACCAATCTTATCAATATTACATATTTGAAATGTAATTCAGCTAAATATTGAAAGGATAGATGTACCATGGCCAGTTCAACCATTAAGACCAAGAAACTGTAGAAATAAAGGTCCAAGTCTTTAGTTAAGAATGATCAGTCCATTCCTGATAGCTACACCCCAGACTTTATTTCTCTTACTTCCCTGTAGAACATGCCTAAGCCACGACTACTCAGAGATTATAAATATTTTTCAGGCAAATGCCTGTCAGCTGCATAAGCAGGGCTGGTCTGAGAAAAATCATAATGTAGGTCAACTTCATCTCTGATCCCCACCCAGGCGTTTTCTCAGCATCATTGTCCATGGTGCATTTCAGGATTCTATTTCCTTCCTTCCAACCTCAGTGTCTTAATGCTTGAGACACTTGATACAGCCTCACCTTTCAGCCAATACCTCACATATCTGGCCCCTACTTTATCCCCACCTCACCCCAACATTACATTTTTTTCTGGGCTCTCTTTTTCTTAGTGGCTTTACTCTCAGGCAAGGGGTTTCCTCATGAAAAATCTCATCACCGCCAGATTCAGACTAACATTATACCTACAGCCAAAAGGAGATACTCTCTTTCAAAAAGGCTATACATCAAATTAACCCAATGTCTGTACCATATGCGTCTCCAATGCAATTCCTGTGGGTCACAGTTATGGGAGAACCCTGGTTGGTCAACCGCAGGTGACATGCCATTTCCCTAGCAGGGAATAGGGAGAGTATAGCATTAGACTCACCTGAAGTATATAATATAAGGAAAATGGATTTCCATTACTGAAATAAGTGATAAATGCTACTATAAGAAACGAAATATATCAGTTCTATTTTGCATACTCTTAGCATCTTTCTTGCCTTTTGGGGGGTCCTTTATGTTTAATTTTCCTTTTACCTTGTAGAGTCATAGATTATACATGGTATTTGAGTCAAGTATAGGTCAATTGTCATAAAAATGAAAGAACAATCTACTGCTTTGATTTACTTATAACCTTCCTTTCTCTTGGGTAATGGGCTTTCTTTTAGAAAGGTCATATCAGATTATGTCTTCTGTTGATAAATCATTCTATTTTATTCATGAAAACTCAAATTTCTTATTTCAAGGGTACACCTACATATTTTAAAACATTTGGAAGAAAAAAAAAGAAAACATTTGGAAGGCAAAATTGATCATTTCTGTTTAAAACCCATAAATATCAGATTGAACCAACAACTAATGTTGCTGATATTTTACTGTTTTTGACCTACACATAGAGCAATTTCATGTGGTTCAACCTGATACACATTCACCATCAGGCTGGGTATAAAGGCATATTTTTTCTATGTTCCATGTGTTGTGATGTTGTATTCATCATGTTCATGAAAGTTTTTTATTGGTGAAAAGAATAAGTTAATCAGATTAAAGTAATTGTTGGTTTGATGATGAGTCACTTGTTAATCAATTCAGTGATTAATGCAGATTAAGTGATGAGTAATAGAACTTACTGAATAAGAACTATTGTTATTTGATCATTGCAAATAATCAAAATAGGACTTTACACCAAGGACTTCTTTTTCTCTCTTTCTCTCCCCAACAGCAAGATGAGAGCAATCATTTAGTAAGTTAATCTACTGCTCAGCACTTTACCATAATAACAAAAATTAAATAACTCTATGTACTATGTTGAGCAAAGTGGTTTTCCAAAATTTTAGATACAGCTCTTTTCTGTAACTCCTGTAACAAACTATTTTACTCCCATCCAAGGTAGGCTTTCTTAGCACAATCTTGCAGAAACAAATACTCTCATTCCCTGATGCTCTCAGCTATGGGCTTTGCTATATGTGAATATTATAATTGACAAACAGTGGCATATGCATCCACATTACATAATAGTGTGATTTAAAAAAAGAGACGAAACTACTATGATATGTTTTAAATAATGCATTATTTCATTAGATTTCCTTCAACGACATTAGTGAATTCAAACCCTCTACCATCATTCAACAGCACTTGAAATTGTCTGATTGTTCTGTGAATATCTCAGGAGACAGGTTTTACGTATTTTTGACATGGTATGTACATTAAAGGCTAGAGTCATTTTACTGTGAAAGTATGTATAAATCCTCAATTATGGAACAACAGGATCACTTAATAAACCATAATATCTTCTGAGCTGATGTAGATTTCTGTTTGATGTAGGGAAGAGAAATAATTATTTTAATGATGTTTTAGGCAATAATGCTAATAAAGGAACTGTTCTAAATTTCAGAAAAATATAGCATTTGTATTTTGGCCAGATCATGTGTCACATAACATTCATGATACTTTTATAGACAGTTTACTTTTTCAAAATGGTCCATGGTGAAAAAAAATATTTTTTAAAAAACCAAACTGCTGCATTATATTAATAGGTGGTTTCATTTTTATGTAAAACCTGAGGTGCTTATATCTTGGTAAAATGCAAATGGCTCACACCTGCCTCTTCTGGAACTTTCACCATTCTCTATTGCAGTCTTTATTAACACAGTGCTTACCCAGAACATGTAGGTCAATGAGTGCTGCCATGAAAGACAAGAGAAAGAAAAAAGCTTTTCACTTTTTAGTGCTTGTCAACACACACAAAGGAGATACATTCTGGATTTTTTAGAGAAAGGGCTGTGTAGGGCAACTCAAGCTTTGGCATATGATCATGTTGTTCCTGCCAAATGAGACAATTAATTTATTTGAGTAGAATACATCAACGTTGCTAAAAAGAAGCACTTCTATTAGACATGATATTTATTTTTATTTTGTAAGCACTTATGTCACACTTAACTAGGTACCAGGCATTGTTCTAAACACCTAACAAATAATAATTCATCCGATATTCATGACCGCTTATTAAGGTCTTCATTTTATAGATGGAAGAACTAAGACACTGAAACGGTAAGTAACTTGACCCAAGTGACATGTTAGCAATGACATCTGCTTTGGAAAATACTGTGGAAGCATTTCCTTAGCCAAATTTAATGGAACTTGGTTTTAATTCCTGTTTTCTGCTGCGTTGGTCCAGATATTGAACCTCAGTTCTAACAGCTAGATTTTGTGTGAGTGCCCTGGATGCTCTTAGGATGAAATTCTTTCTTACCAGGTCCATTGCCACCATCCATACAATTGGATTTCTACTCTTGATCTAGACATTGCTAAGGGCCAGGTACCAGCTGGATGATAAGTTTGGTTACTCCAGCCCATTACTTGAAGTTTTAAGTACTGCATATTTCTAGTTAGTAACTACTCTGGTTAGTCACTTTCTATTAGACTCCAACCTTGACTGCTCACTTGAACTACTATTTATTTGTTTCTTTAGTTTTATGTATCAAAAACTGCAGTTACTCAGAATAATGTAAGTCATAATCGTAACAGATTTTCAACATTTGCCATATTTGATTAAGATTATTTAAAAACAAACAAAATGTTATAGACAAAATTAGAACCCTCTGTACATTTCTCACTAATTGGATTCTCTTCCCTCCCTGATGAGAATTCAACCACTAACTTGAAGTAGATGTGTAATATTCCCATGCATGTATTTTTTTCTTAAATATGGGTGTATACACAGAAAAAAATCATAGTATTGTTTTAGGTATGTTTTAACTTTAAATAAATAGCATCACACTGCACATACTATTTGACAAATTTTTTAGATTTAATTCTGTTAATGATGCAATTTCTATTTCATTCTTGTTAACTGATGTGTAGTACTCATTATCCAATTTATGAAAATTTATTTATTCATTATAATATTGGTAGGTACTTAAGCTATTTCCAAAGTGCTTCTATTAAAAGCCACGTTTGAGTTTAAAAAAACTCTCATACCTACTTGTATACCTGTCAGATTTTTTAATGTAGTCAGTTATCTTTAAACTTTCTTTCACTGTGCCCCCTGCAAATAATTTTTAAGCCCTTTGATATTCTTACACACTTTTAAAACCTATGCCTCAAACTGTATCTGAATTTCCCCTGTTTTTCCATTAATGCCCTCTTTTTGTGCCAGGATACCATCCAGGCTTCCAGACTGCATCTAGTTGTCATATCTCCCCAGTTTCCTTCAGTCTATGACAGTTTCTCAGTCATTTCTAAACTTTTCATGACCTTGATAGTATTGAGGAATACTGGCTAAGTATTCTGTAAAATTCTAATTAATTTTTTTTCTCCTGATTAGCTTGGGTTTATGGAGTTTTAGAAAGAAGATCATAAGTGTGAGATGCCCTCCTCATCATATCAAATCATGATATCCTTATTACCATATTGCTAGTGTTAATGTTCACCAATTGGTTGAGATAGTGTTTGCCAGGTTTCTCTATTGTAACATGTTATTTTTCCCTTTCTATGCTTAAGTTGAGCCCATTTTCAATGGGGACAGAGGGGATTTAGCTTTATCTACTAAATGGGGAAATATTTACATATATTAAATAGAACTCTTTCCACAAATTTTTAAATTGGCCACTAAATTTATTCATCTTCAGTTTAAATAGTTGCAAAAGTCAATTTCCAAAATGTCATAATATTGACACCTCAAATTAAATTGGCTATGCCATACTTTAAAAGATAACCCATATAACCTAAATACTATGACCACTGGATCCCCACTGTTATGCATTTTTAGATGTCACATTAAAAAGCTCTCTTTTTAACAGTCAAATATTTTACATTGTTCTTTTTTTCCTGAATTCATATTTCCATTCCAATTTCCTTAGAGAAAATTTTAAGCAATTTAATAAAATATTTCATTGATGTACTTTTCAATTTAAATGTACTTTTACTTTTTAAAGTATTTCCTGTGGCTGTAAAGTTCTAATTATCAAAACAATGTTACTGTGGATTGAGTTTTCACTGCAACTATTTTTAGTAGACAATGCAGCAACATAAACATATATTATAGACTTAAAGGTAATTACTAAACAAAATGATAAAATTTGCTACAGGATGTAATGATGTTACTCAGGTACAAAACTACCCTCTTTCTTCATCCAAAGCCTTTGTTTTTTGTAGTTGTGATACAATGTTTGACAAAATAAAGTAAAAAGATTTTAGTATTTCTGTGACTTGCATGTCAAAATGCAGTATTGGTCTTGAAAAATTTCAGAAGATAAGGTGTTTATGTAGAATATATCGTATTTGCAATGATTATATAAATATTAAAAGTTATTTTGCTTCCATAGCAAAAAAAATATGTATTAGAGAATTTATAAACAAGTTCTAGAAAGTAGTTAAAATGTATGGTTAAAAGTCATTTTCACAAAATTATTGCAAAATTTTAAATTTTTATAATTCTATGAATTATGTTACTTGAAACTCCCTTTGTCTGAAATATAACCTCTAAGAGGAAAAATAGATTCTTTTTTACATGACTAATTATATTTGCCAGTTGCAAAAAAAAGTGGCACCTTCACAAGTCATTTGTAAAAGTACTTAGTTTTTGATAGCAAAGTACAGTAATCCAATTCAAAGTCATTACTGTATTTAGCAAAACAAATACTGTGTAAAGAAATCGCTTTGTAATTGATGATAATTTCTAGGAATTAAATATTAATTGCATGCTTTACAAGAAACGTACTTTATAATGTGTACACTAAGATATCTTTTTTTGGCAAGGAAAATAATTTAAAGTAATTTGGTAGTTACCGCTGAGGAGTGTTTCATGTATAATAGATACTACTCACTGAACAACCAGGGAGGTTCAGAATACTGTGCAGTAGGGAATATTGGGAAACCATGAATGGTTCATGGGCTACCTGAAAGAATGCCTTAGTTTTGATGAATAAGAAATTATCAAATAAATAGACAAAAACTTTTTTAATTTTATGTTTGTAGCAACAAAAAAAAAACCTGAATTTAACTCATCTTTATTTTTTTTTTTAAGATTTTATTTATTTATTTGAAATAGTGAGAGAGACAGAGAGAGAGGGCACAAGCAGGGGAGAGGCAGAGGGAGAAGCAGGTTCTCCACAGAGCAGGGCACAAACCCAAAGGCAAATGCTTAACTTACTGAGCCACCTAGTCACCCCAACTTCATCTTTGGAATTTGAATTGCTTTCTTCATGCTTTAGTTTCTTTTACTAAATTAATAAATAGCAAAATATCTAGTAAGTCTTCTAAATTAGATATTCTTACCTCTCATTTTGAAAAACTTAAAAATACAAGAATAAATGCTTATTCAAGCAATCATTCATTCATTCATTCAACATATATTTATGGTGGGTTTTTTTTAACATTTTATTTTTAAGTAATCTGTACACTCAATGTGGAGCTCCAACTCACAACCCCAAGATCAAGGGTCACATTCCCTATTGACTGAGCCAGTCAGGTACTTCCTACTTATGATTTTTTCTCATAGATCTTACAGCTTTGGGGGTTATCATTAAACAAATTAATTCCTAACTAGTTATATAAAAAAATAATACTAATTATGATCATTGTTATGAAAAAAATTCTGCCTTAAGACTGTGTTTAATTGATAATGAACACAAAGGACCATGACAAGTCAAACCTTAGATCATCCCCTAAATCCTAAAAAAAATATTCATGCTGGCTCTGATTTGGAAATAACCTGTTTTCAAATTAAATGCCTAAGACACATTTTCATTTTTATGTATGTCATCCCTTAGAAAATATATGTTATTCTATTTAACAATGCAATTAATATGGCAAAGATGAACCTAAATGTAGTTATTTTTGCACAATCGGGATTTATTTTTTTATTGCTGGATTATGTTACCTCAGAAAAGATCTCAAGTGAATCAACTAAGATTAATTCATCATTATATCATAATTAAGACAAAGTATTGAGAAGAGTTGTGCATGTAGCTGCTTTCTGACTTTTTCAGTTAAAGAAACAGAAACTTATTGTTAGGGATCCCTGGGTGGCGCAGCGGTTTGGCGCCTGCCTTTGGCCCAGGGCGCGATCCTGGAGACCCGGGATCGAATCCCACGTCAGGCTCCCGGTGCATGGAGCCTGTTTCTCCCTCTGCCTGTGTCTCTGCCTCTCTCTCTCTCTCTCTGTATGACTATCGTAAATTAAAAAAAAAAAATTTAAAAAAATAAAAAAAAAGAAACTTACTGTTATATACTACTATGGACCTAAGTGGAAATTAAGCTATAAATCTAAATTAAAAGTAACAGAGATATTGTATTTTGAATTTAGCTATATTTTCAATAAGATTTTCTAAATGTTGGACCTGCATCTATTCAAAAGGTTGAAACCTGCCAAAAACTTGTCTTCCCTGGGGTTAAGAGATGGAATAAATTTCAAGGATTTTACCCTCAAAAGAATTTTAGTTTTTGCTGCAGTCATAATTTCTTAGGTAAATTCTATTCTGGAATAGTATAAAATACTCGATTTAGTACTTCTATTCAGGCTGAAATTCAATTATGCACACTGTAAGAAAATAACAATTCCACCTGCTTAACCATGATATTCTAAAAGATGTAAAATAGCTGGTTTGTATTAGGTTAAAGATATTCTTTGCCTCATTTGTGGCTATTAGACAGGAGCTAATTTGAGGAAGGATGGATTGAAAATAAATGAAGATTTCAAAAAAATGTCTCTAATACCCCAGTTCTCTGAATGTGACTTAATTTTCTGACTATTTTATACTGTTCTTGGCTGATTTAAATCAGACCAAATTTTCTCCAAGTTTCTCATAAGACAAGGTCCTTACAGTCTCTGAGGCTGTTACTAAGGACAGCATTGTCAGGATAAGGCTTTTCCTAGAACTCCTTTGAAAATCTTCTCATAGAGGGAACATGAAGGAAGCCAGGTAGTTCTAGGTAGTGTTGTCTTGGAAATATCCTTATGAAGTTCTGTGGATACACAGGCACATTGTCGCAAGATATTTTGTCCCCCAGGGAGAAAAAGACATTCCTGAGGGTTTGCTGAAATTGCTGACAAATTCTGCTTTAATTTTTTATTTTATTTATTTACTTTGACAGCCCCAGATTGTTAGAGCATTGGAAATAACTTTAAAATAACATGAAAACATTTATGAAAGCATATTCTTGGGGATAAGGTGGAATATATGAAAGATATCCAAAGTTTAGTTTATTATCTCAGTACCAAACTGTGGTTAATGAACAATTGCATGAAGATGATTAAATAAATCCTCTGATTATTGTATTAGCCCCATTTATTTTAATGAGCTCTTATGCTACTTAAGTATGGATTCCATAATGACCAAATGGTATGTACCTTATATCCATCATGACTGAGATCTCTTGAATGGTCCCATGACAACTAAGGGAGAAACATGGAAACATCCTACTTCAAACAACCCAAGTATCAACTGAGGTTACCCCAGTACCTTAGCTTTACATAACATTCACTTAAAACTCATATCTCATGTGCAATAGGAAAATAAAACACTTTCAAAGAAATCCTGGGGACTAATGAGACCCAGAGTTCCTATTTCCTGTACCCATTGAACTAACTCAGGCTGCATTCACATAGGGATTTGTGGTAGGGACATGATGTATCCCAGTTATTAAAGAAAGTTAAGATGTTCCCTTGTGCATCCCTGTTAAATGGGTTAAATTCCAGTGATTCTGGGAATTTCTCACTGATTTCTTTATTTTTTTATTTTTTAAAATGTTTATTTAAATTCCAGTTAGTTAAATTACAGCATAATATTAGTTTTGGTTGTAAGATTTTATTTTACTTTTTTGTAGGGCCCAGTCACTGCCATATTCTTTGGCCTTTCTTCTCCCCAATGGTATTTTCTTCTCAAAATGCTTACCTTCACCATCACATTTCTGTTCCCCTTTATGTAGAGCAGTTTACTTATCTCTGCTCTTTTGGAATCTATAACCATGCGGTCGCATGAGTCCCATTCACTTAATCTAAAAAGAAAGTTTCCTTAAAAAAAAAAAGTTCTTATCTAATGGAGTAATAATTTTCCTATACCAATACATATTTTCTATGACTAATTAGAAAAGAAGCTTAGCCCTTAATCCTGCATGTATTATACCATCTAAATGAAGTACAGATCAAGCAGGCCTTCCAACAACACTGAAGAATTCAGTACAAAAAGTTTTCAAAGTATGCTGATGAAGACAGGATCAAAGTGAAACTTTTGACCCATTCTCAACACCCAAATACAGATTTATCGAACTTCTGCTTCCCACATCTAATTATTTCAGTTCTGTTCCTAAGCATCAATCATAAAGTGAACTTGACCTCCTCAAGCAATCACAATCTTACCATCCTTTACTGTTGTAGACTCCTCAAACTGATCCATCAAATCCAAGTAGCACATTCAACTGTGGGCCCTTAAAAGAAGGAAAAGCAATTCTTTATGCTTTTTAGGCTCTCATCAACGGCTATAGTTAGATCCAAATAAGTAGAGATTACTGTTTTTGGAGTTCTTCTTAGACACAAGTTTTTGGCTTAAAATAGTTAAGGAAACCTTGTCCTTAATTCCTTCTCACTTATATGCTAGATTCCTTGAGCCAAAACTCGTAAAAGGACCCTGAGGTTTTCTTAAAGACATAGCATGTGCATTGGGGGTGGTGAGCGATTTTATTTGTTTCTCAGCTCAGAATCTCTGTGAGAAAGTCAGGTTTGACAGGTATTTATATTAGCCAATTATCTCACTTTTGCCCACTTTTTCCAATTTTAATTTATGTACTTGCCCCAAGTGTAAAACATATGTTATTCTTGGCCGCCAGGGTTCTTCTCCTATTCTTGTGCACTAATTTCTGTGCTTGCTCCACCTTTAGAGTCAAATGTTGAACTAACATCAACTACAAGGGAAACAAAGCAACCCCTGAACTTTGGCTGTCAGCATAAGTTGAAGAGAGCAGTAATGGGAGCAAGATGTGGTGTGGGGATGCCGTTCTTGAGCAGAAAGCCTCACCAGGGATTACTGCTCCCTCCTCTCTGGAGAATAACCCACACTCCCCCAAAGATTCTTTATACCTTTTGCTTGAGAAGAAAAACCTTACTAATCCAGTGAAAAAATCTGTCTTGCAACTTAGGAGTTTCCCAAAGGCAGTCATGCCTTTTTCCCTCTGGTCCAATCACTAATCATGCTAACCTCACAGAGCAAAATACAATATTCAGAGTTTAATAAAGTCAAGATCCCAGAGTCTTTAGAGGTAAAACTAAAGTTATCCTTTGAAATCTTGGCACCCAGAAAAAAAGCATGCCACGACCCTGCCACATAATGTACTGTTTATTTTAGCAGTCATCCAAGCCATGCCTACCTTTGGAAGAGAGAAAGCTATGTTCCCTTAAATATCATATGAAACATTAGAAAGCAAACACATCTTCCCTTATTGTCTCAAACAAGCACAGAAGAAAGAATAAATGGAGGAAACATGTTTTAATGATTTGGAAATTTAATTCCTTTTTTTAAGCACCTGACTTTAACCTGCCCCAAAGATGGCTTAGTGCAAGCACACTTTACACAAAAAACATATCTCTAGTTAAGTCAAAATACTTTATATCGCCTTTGTAAATGAATTGTAAAGAACCCTCCATGGGAGGAATGTATTGTGAGTAAGGGGGAAACTTTGAGAAGAGTTTGTTAGCCATTTACATTGTAAGCCTAGGCTAGAAACCCATGTTATGTCATAGAACTCCTCATTTCAGTGTTTTGTAGAAAAGCCTGATGTGTTTGAATTGTACTTTGAGCATGATCTGTGCCAGAAATAGTGCTAAATAAAGTTTTCCTTTTTCTTTCATTTTTTAAGTAACTTAATTTTCAAAAAAACTCTCAATCAGAAAGTTGACTTTTAGAATTTATTATGTCATGACATAACAAAATGTATCGAGGAAGAAAAAAATAAATACTATTTATGCATAAACAAGAACTCCTTATTTCATTTCATGCAATACCATTTCACTTACTTTACTATCATTGTATTGTCAGAAACTTATCTTAGGCTTTGGTTTTTCCCTTTTTATGAAGTAATTTCCTATACTACAATTGACTTGACTGTTATAATTTTAGAGGATTAAATACTTCAATTTTAATTGGTAGACGTGACCTTCTCTAAGAAAAAAAAAGGATTATTGGGAAAAGTGGACAATAAGAACGAGCATATCAGGGAGAGTATTATTAAATATTCATTTCACATCATAAAAATAATTGTGTCTTGACAGAAATTATAAGAGAGGTAATTTATGGTATTTCAAAAAGCCAATGTTTGAAAAGAGGCATGACATAAATTCACCACCAGCTTTTACTATGGAGACTCTAAATAGCCAACACTTTTCCTTGACAACTCAAAGCTGAATCTTTGAAAACTGCTAGACAGATACTGTGGTCACTGGTCCTCTAAATATCTAAAAAGTAGGTAATCAAATTGAGGTTGGAAAAGATAGTCCTTGGGGAATCTCAAAAGCATAATATGATGTCCAAATCAGTTTCAGATCTAAGCTAATAGATGTTTGATTGAATAACTCTCAAGAACTTACTATATAAAAGACTTGTTGGAAACAAAAATGAATATATTACATTTTCTCTACTAAAAAAGGCAAAAAATCTTATAGGTCAATTAATACATACACATAGTTACCTATATTGAGTATTTTTAAGTCCCTAGCATTTGCCAAGAATATGCTACAAGCTTTTGAGGAAAAAAAGATCATTTCAATGAGTGTGGGATGGGCAAGTTTGAAAGAATGAGTGACACTTGAGTTGAGCTTTAAAAGTTGTCAAGATTCCAGCAGATGTATTTTGTGTGGGTAAGGAGTTAGGGATTCCATGGAATGACCAGAATTACAATATTTCAGAGTTGGGAAACCATTAAAAACAATGTTGTAGAATGGAAAACACCACAGTTTGAAGTTTGGTATATCTCTAAGAAAATGATGGCATAAAATGATTTATGTTGAGTTTGCCATAGGGAGTCTTCTATTCTATGATGATTGCTCTATTACTCTTAAAAAATTCCTTATAGAAAAATTCCTTATAGGTATCATTATTTTCTGAGTTGAGTTTGTTTAAATATCAATCTCATGGTAGTGCACAACCACCCTATGTTCTTACAATTTGAAGCATATTAAATAATGGTCTTAGACCCATTCAGATTTTTAACCCCTCGGCCTTCTTCTGTAAAACAATGGCAGAATGGATGAGATGCCATTATGTGTGACTTGTAGTGTATCCATGATATTTTTCTTCTAACTTTTTTGATTGAAGCTTCTGTCTGTGATTACAAGTTTTTGCTTGGTCTGCTCATAGTGCAGGAAGAAACTAATCCTCTGTGGTTCAATAATTTTCTTCGTTTTGGCACTACTGCCAACATGTGCATTGAGGTCCCCCATGACCATCAGGTTGTCAGATGGTGGAACAGCTGTGATGAGTTTATCCAGATCTCTGTAGAATTTCTCCTTCACTGGAATGTATAACAGTCAGGATGTTTGCATTGACAAAAGAAATAAATGGTCATTTGAAAAGTGCACACACTGACCAGGCAAGTTGGAGACAAGTAACCACTTAAACATCCAATGCCTGAAAGCCCTTTCCTCCGAGGTCTCAGTTCTCTTCATGACATGTCTGTAATCATGAGGGAGAAATATTCAAAATAGCTTGTTTCTAATATGATTCCTTAACAGGAGTTCCTCCTCATGTTTTTGCAATTAACAAGAAAGACCAACAGAGAGCCATATTTTCGTGATCAGCCTCCCAGAGTCTGAAAGGACTCCACCCTAACTTCACAGCCATCTTGGAGTGCTTTACTATCAGCTCAAAAGGGGAAAATTAACCCACTTACACTTCACAAATACACTTAAAATTGCAAATTGCAAGTTGCTGGGAGCTTGCAGCAATTTAGCAACAAACCAGACTGAATACTTCTGCAGACCACACTGGATTGAGAAGTGAGGCAGGTTTTTGCTCTCTGGGGATAATCCTCAAAATCCCTGGTCCATGTTATGTCCATAAGATAGGCACAGAGTCTCAAGAGGATTGGTATTTTGTTCATTAAGGTGTTTATTTTATCTTCTGTCTCTTGGACTGAGAAACAGGACAAAAAACATATGCTAGGGAAATGGAAGACATTTTATAGCTTACAATATTAGGATTAAAAATTATAATATTTATTGTAAAAGAGATTCCAATTACCATTTTACTGGGCAGGATCTTTGCAAGATGTATGAAAACTAGAAAAAGAATTTCATCTTTAACTCATTACACTTCCATTAAGAGGCCACACGGCTGGACTTTAAAGCACAATTCTACCCTTTAGTATAATTGCCTTTTTTGGGGGGAGTTTGTTTTTTGTTTTTGAATTAGAGCAGCAACTTCATATATAAGTAGACTATATAGTATATATAAGTAGATTTCAAATTTCATTTTTTAATGGCAATGTCATTGAGGCCAATAGGAAAAATTAAGGACTAAAATTAATTTTTAAAAATAAACTAAGTGAGCTTGTGATTTCAAACCTTCTTGTAAAGTGAATTTTTTGAAATTTCTCATTTAGAGTATCCCAGATGCTCTTTTATGGCACTGTATCTAAAAGGAGATGATTTAGGAAATAAAAAATGAAGTTCTGACTCACTGATGGCTGCTAATCTTTCAAGGTTTTACTATATAGTCCCTTCCTGTGAAGCAAACTTAGCAGGGGGCAATGTGTATGTGTGGCAAGGGGTGGGCCGATGACAGTAGGGGAGGGGAGGAAACAGAAATTCATCTGAAGTCATATATACATTACAACTTTTGTTTAAAGTCAAGGAGCTGTTTTTTATGAGCAGAGGAAGAACTTTTCAGATATTCAGAGCTCTTAATAGAGCCAGGGGCTTTGAGGAACCTACCTGGCACAAGACATTCTCACACATCTTCTGGGGGTGTCTTTTGTTTACTTCCATCCTTATTTGTAGCACATTCATCAACTGCCAGCTGCTGCATTTGTGGAATTCTCCTTTTTGCAGAAAGTGCTGACTAGATTATGAAATTTGTAGTCCAATGGTTGGCAAATGTTTTCTGTAAGGGACTAGATAGTAAATACTTAGGCCTGTGGGCCATACAGTGTCTACCACGAATACTCAACTCTGCAATTGTAATAGGAAAGCAGCCATAGGAACCGTTAAATGATGGAGTATGGCTGTGTTCTATACAAAACTTTATTTACAAAAACAGACAGTGGGCCAGAGCTAGTCAACAGAGAAAACTATTTCACCATCTAAAATTGGTGTCTACACCAATTTTTGTAAGCAGACAAACTGCAGTTATCTAGAGTCAGGCATTTTCTGAATTTTGAGGTTCTTGTACCAAGAAAGGAAGAAGCAAAATATGCTATTGGTATTGGTAGTGGTAGAAAGAAAAGGGAATTTTTTTCCCTGTGCCCAAGAGAATTGGCACCATTATTTGTTTCTCTCTTAAAATGTCAATATGATTTAGAAATGCATGTTTAATCAAGAAATTAAGTTATCTTAAAAAAGGAATTGCTAATGGAGATTGTCAGAATCTTCCTGCTATTATTAAATGGGATAGAAGTGCTTCCTTCAGCGTTTTTCGTATCCTCATTAGTCTCATCACTAAATCTTACCAAAAATTCTTTATTTTTTATCTGATTGCTAAATCTTAAATGAGGTAATCAAGGTGAATCTTCTACTTTGGCATCTTACTTAATGTTCCCTTGTGATGTTATTTCTTCTATGTAAAAGAGCTTCTGAGGATAACAGTTTTCAGTTCTTTGTTCCCTTTCAGCTTCAAACATAGGAGATGTGGTGGGATTAACGGTCATCAACAAATCAGAGGCATATTCTGACTCTGTGGAGCCAAAAGACAAGCAGAAACCACTGTCATGTCATTAAACAAAGGATCAGGCAGGGGGAGTTGCTTGGGTCTTCACTCCTATTTGCAACTCTTGCTGCCTTCTTTGGAATTCTTTAGGAATTTCTCCACTGGAGGTGTTTCATAGGACCACCTACCTAACTCAGTTATACGTTTGCTATTGTTTCTAGACTTTAATAGGAAAATAATTTTAGAGCTGAACACAATTTCATAGCTCATCTAACCCAGTGGTTGTCAAACCTGGTAGAGAATCAATACCACTCAAGTTCTTTGTTAAAAATGAAAGTTTTCTGACCCTGAAGAAACTTTAAGAAATTCTAGGAAGCCAAAGAAATCTTTATTTCAATCCTGGTCCCTATGTGAACCCGAGGCCTCCTCTAGTCATGGGCCATGACTTGGAAAACACAGATTTAGTTTGCCTCCTCATTTTAGATATGAGAAAGTATATTTTGAGAGGTTAAGTGAATCACCAAAGTTCATGCAGTCAGTAAATGACAGACCTGGGCTCTGGATCAGTAAATATTGACAGAACTACAGCTGCTTCATACTGCTGCACTGATGATAGACTTCCCTAATCAGGAGTAGTGATCTTTTACCTGCACTTAACCACCTTCTCAGCAGAACACTCCACGCAGCCAGTACTGATAGAGTGAATTGTCATTTCAGATGAAACTTATTTGTTACTTCAAGCTAGAGCACCAGAGTTGCATATACCCATTTCTAAAACAGATGGTCTTGTATTTTACACTTATATCATGTAAAAAGAAAAAATAAAGATCTATTCTGATATTTGTAAATTGTCTTCAGTATGAATTTCAACTCTTTGAGAATGAACCTCAACATTTATGAACCATTATGACTGGGTGGGAGGACAAAAGGACTACTCTAAAATTAACAGAATAAATTTATTTACAGTGGCTCTTAGGGGTAAAAGGAGGAAATTTTGGAGCACAGAGTATTTTGGGAGAGATCACTTCTTTGAACATTCAAGTTGGTACATATATACATTAAAAACTTCTCATGGTCCTTTGGAGCAACACCAGATTTTGGTGTTGGGATACAAATTCAAATCTTTGAGGCTGGATTGTAGAGTATCCTGTTTAGTAATATAGATTGCTGTCCTAAAGTAAGAGGGTGTCTTTTTAGAGACATGTAACAACTGGTTAGTCTACACAGGAGATATTAACAGTTTCTGCAAACTGTATGAAATCATATGCCAGAATAATATAGTCCCAAGAGTCTGTAATAGTCCCAAATAAGTAGAGGTGAATTTTAAGTTTATGAAATGCATCTTGTAAAATAAAACAGCTTTTAAAAAGGATCAAATATTCAAATAGAAGCTGCTCCATGGTACACCCAAGCTCACACTTGTTATTAGTGGCAAGTGTTCTTAAAACCATCGTTCTGCCATCAGTGGGCAAGTATCCTTAAAACATCCTCTGTTTCCTTCATTTAAAGCACCTGGAGTCTCTATATTAAAAAACTAGATGTAAATATGTTTACCCTCAAATCCTCACAATCAAAACATCCAAATGCCTTTTTTTCACCATGAATCTGCCCTAGACTATATGTCTATTCTTTAAGGACAGGTACTGTCATGTTCACCATTTCCTTCAGCACCAGGCCCTGTGCCTGGTACATACTGGGAGCTCAAACATTTGTTGAATAAGTAAATATTTGTTGATTGAATAAATGGATTCCCATTATTGATTTTTTTTTCAAATAATATGACCTTTGCTCTTTCTGCCAACAGCTTCTGCTTTTCTTTCCCAATTTTACCCTCTGGATTCCTAACACCTTTCATGCAGGTAGTGACTTATCCATATAGCCCAGTGACCAATGCATGCAAAGGGGCTAGAGTTCTGGCAGATGTTCCGTTGGGCCCTCATCATAAAGCACATTTATCCTCCAGATAGAAACAATTCCCTCAGATTGCTCTTTGCCTCTTGCACATGTATTAGTCCAGTAGTAGGGAGGAGGGTTCATGAGGGTAACTAACCAGTGTGCTTAGGGGGCTGTGGTCATTTTTAAATATTGAGTTTGAGTTGCCATTGACTGCCAATTCCTCTCTGGCCCCAGCAGGTTCCTTGAAGGGTCTTTCTGTCCTTCTTAATGACAGTCATCCTCTGTCTTACAGAGACTGATTTGTATCTGAGGGTCACTGATTTTGACCAGCTGCCAGGCCTGGTATGGATGAATTCATTTTATCATTTGTTTGGGAACAGCAGTATTCTTGACTATATATTTAGCAGGTTTATTAGATTAGGGTTTAGGATAATACACTAGAGCAAATAAATGAGTAACTCAGGGGAAATGCACACATACACTCTAGGTCAAGAACTGTAGGAAAATGCAGATGCCAGGAGTCTGAAAGATGACTATTGTCTAGAAATAGTGAATGAATGCTCCTGATCTATAAGATGCAGGACAAACATAAAGCTCATCATGTAAGTAGAATTTTCTGAAGGGCAAGGCTGATCTTACAGATACAATCATGTAAGCATACCTTTATCCTAGTTCTTCTCTTTCTTTTCCTTCTCCTTCCTTCTGAAAATAAATTATTTGTATTTATGTCTTTAAACTCAAATACTCATTACACTTTATCATCTTCAATGATGAATGTACCATGGAACTCATTGTTTTCATCGTGTGTCTATAATTTGATGTTAAATATGATTTAATATAATGATGTCATATAATGATGTTAAATGTCACATGTGAGAATTGACTGTCTAGCCTCTATCTGTGACATTCACAGCAGGTCCAGAATTTGCACTTTGTCAATAGCTTTCTGAATATTCATTTAATTAAGGATTACAACTTTATAATATATATGGTTCAACCCATCTAAATCACCTGGAATATGTTAGCTGATCACGACTAAAACATTAACATTGTTGGGGACAATGTGGGAAGAGGTATGGGTCTTGGGTGCAGGGTTGAAGATAGGATGCTGGGATGGGGTAGGAGATATGGGGTCATTGGTCCTAGTTACTGACTTATCCCAAGATGAAGTTCTGGTGTCACTACCAGTTTTTATATTGTCCCCTGAGATATCACCATCTAACCCCTATTACTTCATTAATCCTGAAAAAAGAGAATGTCTTAAAGTTTTAAAGATTCCTTTTCTTGGTCTAAGGCTTCATGGACAGAAAAATTTTAAATAAAAAATAACATACATTCATCTATTCAGTCATTTATCAAACATTTATGAAGGGCCTGCTGTGTTCCAAGAACTGTTCTAGGCATGTGGGATACATCAGAATATAAAACAGACCAAAAAACGCACCCTGTTCGATTTGTACATTTAAAAATATTGGTATACGTGACGCCTGGGTGGCTCAGTGGTTAAGCATCTACCTTCAGCTCGGGCTGTGATCCTGGAGTTCTGGGAATGAGGCCCACATCGGGCTCCCTGCATGTCTTCTCTCTCTGCCTATGTCTCTGCCTCTCTCTCTCTCTGTGTCTCTCATGAATAAATAAATAAATTCTTTAAAAAATATATTGGTATGGCCACTGATGTTGAATTTTTATTTCAGTCAATCCTGTTATTTCATGATTCTGTGTTTATGCAGTGAGCAGTAAGTGTTAATGAAGCACACATTCTTCAAAATTATTACTAAAAATATCTCCTCAAATACTCACCATAATGCCTAAAACCACATTCATGTTGGGCAACCCCATTTCGAGTTACGGATCAGACTGAATCTTTCAGGGCCCCTTATGATGATGTAAATAACCTTGGAAGGAATAACTTCTTTAGGGCCCAATCAGAGAATCCTCATGAGTGCTGGGGAAGAAAGCAAGCAAAGAATAAGCTACAGACCTGATAGTAGAGAAAAGGAAGAGCATCCAGGAGAGGGAAAAAGATGGTAAGGGAGGAGTGGGAAGCAGAAAGGACTCCAGATGCCAGCCTGCATTCTACTTAATTTTTGTCTAGAGCCAGATTAGATTTACAATACTCATGTTCAACCGGTATCTCAATGCAGGTTTCTGTTAAAAAGTATGTCCTGGAGATATTTTTAGGAAATCTTCCCTTTTTCCTTCTTTCGATGTATCTTTACACAAGTAATTTCTCATATATGTCGTGCTCACACAGAGACGTCAGTAAAGATCCCTAAGAGTATGTGAGTCATTGAGAAGGGTGACAATAGTCCTGTTTATACATTTTGAATTTAGATTATAAACAGAACAAACGAAAGATCCATGCATGTAATATTGCATGTAATCACACATAAACATCCGTATTCTAACTTCTCTTCATGTCTGATTCGGTCACCAAATATATCCCACTAGTCTAAAAACCTCACTTGAAAAACTCCTTGACTCTGCAGCTTTGCTAGTTTAAAATTTCATTACTGGGAAGTTTACCTAAAAGAATCTTTTTAAAAAGAGAGTCTGATGAGATCAACAGAAATGTGTTTTTCTTTCTTTTTTCTCTCCATTTTTGGAACTGGCAGCTAGTTCTTCAGTGTTTTGATAATGTTTGAATGCTAGAAATGAGTTTACAGGTGTAGTCAAATAGGCCCAAAGGCATTTAGAAAAAAAAAAAACCCCTAAATTAAAAACAAAGAGCAAATAACCCTAATCTCTTTTGTCTTTTAAATAGACCCTTGGCATTGAAAATTACCATTTCAGGTGGAGATGGGAGTGAATGGGTATCATTAACAATTTATCTTTAGAGACTGAATTTAGAATGTGATTAAGAATCAGGATGTGTCTATCTTCCTCTACATCATCTAGGGCTGTATGTTGCCCTTAGCAGTGGACATGCTGTTAATCTGTTACTGATTTGTGAGTGTTTTGACTTGAATCTAGACTTATTTCTTTTGTTCCCCTCTACTCCATTATTTTTGGAAATTGAAAGGAAACAGCTAAGTTAGTTTCATTTTTAAAATTCAGTGATAGTCCAGAAGTACAATGTAGTAATTTCCTATTTCTTTTAATGGATGTTTAGTTTGTATAAGGATTTTTCTCTACATTCTGTTCTATCTCCCACCTCCTCACACAGATATACAACACATGTGTGTATGTTTTATAAGAAAGAAAAAAAAATAGTTGTTTTGAGTCACTATGGATTAGTGAATCATAGTTTATTTCAGTATCTTGTTTTTTTCCTGTAAATGAATGATTATATAAAATAGGTATAAAGGACAATTGCTGCCCAGTGTCAAAAGTGCCTGAGAAAATAAATTCTGGATAAAAATTTGCTTCACGGGACGCCTGGGTGGCTCAGTGGTTGAGCATCTGCCTTCAGCTCAGGGTGTGATCCTGGATCCAGAGATCAAGTCCCAGATCGGGCTCCCTGCATGGAGTCTGCTTCTCCCTCTGCCTATGTCTCTGCCTCTCTCCGTGTCTCTCATGAATAAATAAATAAAATCTTAAAAAAAAAATTTGCTTGGTGACCAATAAATTGAAAGGAATTGGGTGGGCATAAGGAATAGGTAATTCAGGAAGAGGAAAAAGCCAATTAATTATTTCTGTTGAGTCTTTATGAATCACAGTCTTTTCTAGATTCAGAATCTCTCCTACAAAGTAGTGATTCAGATGCCTTTGGTTGCAAGTTTAAGAAACACTAACTCAGAAGCCTAAACCTTCAACAATTATAACATAATACTACAAATAGCTGGAAGGCGTTAAATAGAGAAGCTCAAGGTGCAATACAATCAGTGGCTTCTAATAATCGGAAAAACTCAGGTTCTTGTCATTCCATCATGCCTAGCTCGTCCCCTCAGAGCTGTTAGTACCACGTGTGAATCATCCTTACGATGCAAAGCAGAATGGGATGGGACAGACCTGACTCCAGATCTTTCTAGCTGTTTCAATCTTAAGCAAATTCCTTAATCACTTGTAATCTCTGTTTTTATCATCTGTAAATTGTCAATACTTTCACTGAGAAGTTATTAAAATAATTAGAAAGAATACGTATACAGTGTCTGAGTTATAATATTCATAAAATAGTTATTTTTGTTATCAGTTGAAGAAATTAATTACAGAAACTAGATGGTGAGCTAACTTGCTCTTATGGGGCAGCACATTTACAAATCATCTCTCACAGTGTGTCACTTCTGTGGACTGTCCATCTTGTCCAGTTTACATTTATTTTTCTGTTTTAGTTTTAGATCCTCTGTCAGCCAGAATTCAGTCAGACAACAAATCCTCTACAAAGATCTGGAAGGGAGTTAGGGAACCAGAGAGAAAGTCATTAACTACTCTACCTGAAGCACTGTTTGGAGCTTGCAGGGAAATCCAAGAAGCCAAGCACATTTGGCTACAGACGACGTGGGACCAGTCTGAAGAGCATCATAAAGACATGTATGGAAACTGCAGCCTCTGGGAAGTGGTTCCTGCTCTGTAACTACTACTGCCTTGTGGGGTCTCAAACCAATTACCTGACGCTGTTAGCTGAGGCCACTATTTGTCAGCAGAATCATCAGTCAGGAAGATGAGCTAGAGCGAGGGTGGAGTGGAACAGGGACAGGCTGGGTCCTGCCAGGCGCCCCTGTGTTTGCCCATCACCACGGCCAAGGGCATAATCTTCTGAGACTAATGGCTCTGCTTCACTTTCACCTTTCAAATCTCACACAAGCTCCTCTTTTAACCAAAAGGTGTTCTATCCCAGAAACATGTAAAGAAAGGGATTCTGGTATAAACTTACAGGCCATTATTAATATACAATCAATTGCAGGAGCAAGGGCAGGAGAGATGTTTCTGTTCTCTTGACTTTATCATACTCATTTACACCTTTTCACTTGCCCCCAGCACAATGTGAAAAACAGAGTCTAAACCACTGTGGAAGCAATCTACCTTTGATAATGTAACTCATTTTTACCTTAGTTTTTTTTTTAATAATTTAAATATATGCTAGATCTATATATACATTTTTAAAAGATTTTTAAAAAATTTACTTGACAGAGAGAGCAAGAAAGCACAAGCAGGAGGAGAGGGAGAAGTAGGCTCCTTGCTGAAGAGTGAGTTCCATGTGGGGCTCGATTCCAGGACTCTGGGATCATCACCTGAGCCAAAGGCAGATGCTTCTGGGCCACCCAGGCACCCCACTATATATACATTTTTAAAATGCACCTAAGTGCAAAATAGACTTTCTTCACTACCCCCATATTTTGGCAGCTCAGCTCCACTGGTGGTATCTGGAGACCCTAACACTGCACATCAGGAGATTTAGGCTCTTTTCCTATTTGTGCCACACACTTGCCTTCTGAGCTGGTTGGCCTTAGTTTTCTTGACATCAGTGGTTGGTAACCTTTCTTAGTGAAAGGATAATATATAAAAAGTTATCCATTTTCTACATGAGGATAGTAATACTCTTTACAACCACTGATTGAGAGATTTCATAACCACTAAAACCGAATATTGGCCCAGGATTTATTAGATAAATTTATTTTTTAAAAGGCATACCCGTGCATTTAAGGGTAAAAAGAGAGTACAGAAAAATATGCAACATTTCAAAAATGTCTCCTTCCATTTGGGAGTTTCAAAGCACGTAAGATATGCAAAATTTTAAAATTTCAACTACAGTCTAAGTATGAAA
The DNA here is from genome assembly GCF_905146905.1 of Nyctereutes procyonoides. NCBI lineage: Eukaryota > Metazoa > Chordata > Mammalia > Carnivora > Canidae > Nyctereutes > Nyctereutes procyonoides. The sequence goes on from NW_026575159.1 coordinate 10,698,943, forward strand.
TGAATTTATAGCTTTCTGTTTTAGGATCCACAGACTATCCATGGAGGACCCCTGACTAGAAGTTCTCGCTGTTTCTTCCACCTGCAGGAGGATATGGAAATGTTTTGCCTGTTGGGAAGACTATCTTTCTCTGACAAATCCGTGTTCCACTGCTACCTGCCACATATAGCTAGCACCACCCCAGGCTTTCTGTGGCTCAGCCCCATCCACATTCTTTGATGCAGAACATATCCCCTCTAATGCTGCTTTCTTCCTCCTACCAGGAACGCAAGAGGAAGATGTTTTCTGATTCTCTATGTGGCCAGATCAAGAAAGGTCAATTTTTCAGTACACCCTGAGAAGTAAAATGGAGTGCTAAAGATATAGTCAGATATTACAGAAAAGGGATCTGGGACTTGGAAACACACTCAATTTCTGTTTCAGGTCATTTAGAAAGATTTGGGGGTTATAAGAGTTGATGGTGGACAGATGTGTCTCCATAGTTCTGAGCTTTATTTTTTTTTTAATTTTTTTTTTAGTTCTGAGCTTTAAAGAGAATCTTGAAACATCTGATGAGAGTTCAGGAAATCTACATCTATCCATTATACAAATGGATTTGAGGGAGGATGTTTTTTCTTTTTTCTCAAGGGCAAAGGAATGGGTGAATGGGAAAGCACTTAGTAAGTGCTTTGGAATAAAGATGCTGCACACAAAACACACTTCATCTGACATTAAAATGCAACAGTAGAACTTTCTTTACAGTGTAACCCTGCAACTGCCCATTCAGGACCACTCTAGCTTAACTAAAATAATGAGTGCTCCATTTTCCCTTATGCATCTTTAGGACCATATAGTAGGTTCGACTGAAAGATTGTTTTGGTTTTTGTCTGGTTTTCCTCTCCATAGTTACCCAAATAAAAAGAAAGAAAGCCTTCTATATTTTGGTCTTATATCAAAATCTAGGAAGGGAGATTTTTGCACACAATGATTTCAGCAATGAATTTATAAAACTAGTCACACAGAACCTGGATGAAAAGCATTGGATTCTCATCCCAAATTTGCCACTTTCTAGCCATACGAGCTTGGATTTTTATCTCTGAGCTTTCATTTCCTCATTGTCAAATACCCTATTCTATCTAGTTTCCAAACCCAATGTGAAAATCTTATAAGGTGATGAATATGCCACTGCTCTAAGAGCTAAGAAAAACTATACAAATTTCAAGATACTATACATTATTATTTTTATTGGCTGTCTCTTACTGAGCAGTCCAGGGAACCACAATGTTCCAAGAGATTAAGATCTCAACTTTGCATCTCAATGAAAAACAGCACTTCCAGGACTGCAAGGCCCTCCTTCTAACATCTCTCCTAGGGGGGAAATGCCTTCTGCTTAATCATCAACATCACCACTTCCTCCACTGAGAGCTATATCTGATGATGAATCACCCTAGAAGTGATCAAGCTTCTCCCCTTGCTAGGCTGAGGAAATTGAAACTGGTCATAGCATTTGTCTTCAGATTGGACAAAAACAAAAATTAAGGTCCGAAGAAAACTGCACTTTGCTAATATATACTTGGACACTTTATTTTCACTCTTTCCCTATCCAAAGTTGCTCATCCTATGTTTCTCATTGATCCTCTTTTCCTTCCATGCTGTAATGAGTAACTATCCTGTTCATCCATTCCACAAATGTTTAGTAGGGAGCAACAATGAGGTAAACTCTGAGAAGTCTTTGTCTACATGGTAGACATGATTTCTGTCCTCACAAACATATAGTCTAGAGTTAGATATAGGCAAACCTATGTGTGTGACAAGAAGTGCTTACTTAAACTCAGGAAAGAGAATATTTGAAAAACAAATACCCTACAACTGATCTCTGTTCAGTCCTACTAGGCTGAGAGAAACTAATCCAGTTTTAGTGGATTGACAGAGATTTTGTAGAGGTAATCACATCTAAACTGGGTCCTGATAGAATGAGTAGGATTTAGCTTGATGACTCCATCCTTATTTTCCATGTATTATTGCATTTGTGATCTCATCTCTCTTTCTGACTGTGCTTCTTTCTCTTCTCTCCTCTTTAGCCCTATAGCCTGGTACTCCTATTTGCCCATCCACCATCTTTACTTGGCCATGAACAACTGGCACTCTAAACCACCATGATTATCGTAATTTTGAGAGTTATTTCTTTCAGTATACTTCAGCTATAAGTTTGAGTTGAAATGGTTTGGTTGCATTTGAGTTATTAGAGGAGAGATTTGTTAATGCTGATGTTAGAACTACTTAAGCAAGCTCTATAATAAGTGACTATAATACCATTTTGCTGTTTCTTTTTTTTATAATTTTTTTTAAATTTATTTATGATAGTCACAGAGAGAGAGAGAGAGAGAGGCAGAGACACAGGCAGAGGGAGAAGCAGGCTCCATGCACCGGGAGCCCAACGTGGGATTCGATCCCGGGTCTCCAGGATCACGCCCTGGGCCAAAGGCAGGCGCCAAACCGCTGCGCCACCCAGGGATCCCCATTTTGCTGTTTCTTCCTATTTTCAATAAAAGCATTCTGAATAACCCTCTTTAGGAGCCTCCATAGCAGGACATTACAACTGTACCCTACTATTGACTCTGAAGAGATCCTTTTGGGTGTTCCAAAAATGTTAGTTTGAATGTAAGAATATTTTAACCATCTTAAGACATGTAATGACAATGAGACACTTATTTTAACATGCTGATAATACCCACTGTCACACTGATTTGTGCATCCAGATAAACTTACCTTTGTGCAAACCTCAGAAGAATGTTTATTGTGCTATCCTATGAAGCCATTACAACTACTTATATATATATGACTTAGGATTTGCTCAATTCTATAGAAATAAGACGAAGTGTATCAGTAAATTGAATTATTATAAAGCTTATCTTGCTATCTGTGACATTCATTTTGGAATTTTTATTTGTTAGAACATCTTTATTTTAAATGACTGTGATACATAATTGCTATAGATTTAAACTTACAAATAGAAAAAATGTTTTCATGTGTTGGGGTTCTATCAGGGATTTTTGCTTTGGAAAATATGTCTTAGCTTTGCCAACTATGTTTCACACTGTTGATCTAAGCTCTTGTCCTGCTTCAATTCTTATGTACAGTAATAATATCTTAGCAGGGTTTGAAGCTTCATTTTATAAATATAATTCAAATAAGAATAAGCGGCTGTTGTTAAATTACATGGCATGATTTTTACCTCTTAGTGCTTCTTCTTACAGGGTATTTATCCCATAAATATTGCCTTTAAGAATGACACTGATCTGTGATGTTTAGTCCTTTTATTTAAAAAATTATTTATAGGGATGCCTGGGTGCTCAGTGGTTGAGCGTCTGCCTTTGGTTCAGAGTGCGATGCCAGAGTCCCGGGATCGAGTCCCACATCGAGCTTCCTGCATGGAGCCTGCTTCTGCCTCTGCTTATGTCTCTGCCTGTCTCTCTGTATGTCTCATGAATAAATAAATAAAATATTAAAAATTACGTATACATAATGTATATGTATATATATATATTGTGTATATATATGTATGTGTATATGTAGGATATATAACTTGCTGGCTATGTAACTGGAAGGATGAAACAATAGCATAATGCTATTTGGAATATGAAAATCTCCCCCTTTTTAGGCTCATCTGTTTCAATCTGGATGCATATTTTTCACAATTTATAAAAATTAATACAAACAAACAATTTAGAAGGTCAACATTATTTCTGGCAATAAAGTATAAAGATGGCTTAGAAAAATAAAGGTGTTATGTGTTTCGATACAAAGTCACAGGATCTTGGGATTCTCCCCTCATGGGGTGAAGAATGGAAGGGTAAGACATAGGAGAGGTACTGGTTACTTGGTGTCATGAAGAGTTTTAAGAGTTTGCTATATCATAGGAATCCTCCTGCATAATTACTCAAGGCAGCTGGCTGTTCCACCTGCAAAATTTGCATTTTCCCTCCTTCCTACCTTTTCATCCCAATGATCTTTTATTTTCATCTTTTAGTACTGCTTAGTACCAAGACCTGTTGCTACAATCTGATTTTACTCTTTCAGACATTAGTTCAACTCACTCTCATCTAAACCAAACCTATTCTATGGCTGTCTCAGGACTAATAATGCTCTTTGACAATGGATATTTTCTCTTTTCATAAAAAATTTTTGCATTTTAATGCAAAGGTTAAAGTTTCTGTGGTGGTCTTGCCTTCAACTGCCTGACTTTAAAGCCAAAGTCATTGACAGCCAACATAAAAACTCATCAGGGGGAGGGATGCTCTGACAGTGTAGGTAGCCTTGTGGACAGTTCTTAGATAGATTAGTGCCATTTTTTGCAATACTATTTGCTTTTTGATTCTCATATACATATAAGTTTCCTGTATCCCATTACTATTGACTGGGATCATTCTAATTTTGCCTAATAAGCAGAAAAGAAATTTTGGTAGTGATGAATATCAATATTTATTGACAAAGATTACTACTATCAGAAAGGAAACAGGGATCAAACTTTAATTCAGATGATACTCTCTTGAGCCATATATGAAAACTCCATAACTAACATCATACTCAATGAGGAAAAACTACAGGTTTTTCCTCTAAGATCAGGAAAAAGACATGGATGTCTTTTATTCCTCACCACTTTTATTCAACATAGAAGGCCTACCCATGGCAATTGGACAACACAAAATATAACACAACTCAACACACACACACACACACAGACACACACACACATAAACCAAAACCAATCAAATAAAAAAAACCACCAAATAATCCAAGTTAAAAATAGGCAGAAGACATGAACAGACATTTCTCCAAAGAAGACATACAGATAGCCAACAGACACACGGAAAGATACTCTGCATCACTTAACAGAGGGAAATACAATTGAAACCACAATGGGATATCGCCCAACAACTGTAGGAATGGCTAAAATTAAAAACAAAGAAATAACAAGTGTTGGCAAGGATGTAGAAAAGGGATCTTCATGCACTGTTAGTGGCAATGCAAACTGGTGCAGCCAATATGGAAATCAGTATGGAGGTTCTTCAAAAAAGTAAAAATAGAATGACCATATAATTCATTAATTACATTACATTTTATTTACCCAAAGAATAAGAAAACGCTAATTTGAAAAGATACATGTGCCCCTATGTTTATTACAGCATTATTCACAATAGGCAAATTATGAAAGCAGCTCAAATGTCTATCAGTAGATGAACGGGTTAAAAAGATGTGGTATGTACACATGATGGACTATTAGTCATAGAAAAGAATGAACTCTTGCCATTGGCAACAACGTGGATGATATAGAGAATATAATGCTAAGTGAACTAAGTCAGAGCAAGACAAATACCATATGATTTCACTCATAGGTGGAATTTAAGAAATAAAAAAAAGAAAAAAAGGATAAAACCAAAAAATTAATTTCTAACTATAGAGAATAAACTGATGGGTAGGAGAATGTGTGAAATAGGTGAAGGGGATTAAGATTATATTTCCCATGATGAGTACTGAATAATCTATAAAAATCATTGAATCACTCTATCGTACACCTGAAAATAATATAATACTGTATGTTAAATATACTAGAATTAAAATTTAAAAAGACACTCTCTTGATACTCATCTATCACAAAGATGCCTTTGGAACATTTTGTGAATAGCCCTATTGCTGAAATATTATATGTATCCATACATTTTTCATTCTGTCCCTAATCATCAGAACTTAAGAGGTTATTTCTAAAATTGCTAGTAAGCATGGCTGGGAAGTGGAGGTTCATAAAATGTACTTTGCCCCTCAATAAACCATGGAGCAGGATTTTGTTATTGTTGTTATCATACTGTCTTATCAGAAAAAAAATGTTTTGTTCAGTTCAGCTGCAGGCAATAAACAAGTAGATACTTATATCTATAATCTGATTGTTAACTCTGCTCCCGATCATAATGCCATTGACTTTGGAGGAGACTTTCCTGTTTTGTTATGATTTTTTTCTGGCCCTTTGAGGCAGGAACCTTTCTTCTTGGTCAAATAAGGGATTAATTAAAGACCCCAAACACGTTTTTTCTGAAATATGGTGGAATTTAACTGGACTTGTACTGCAAGAAGTCTTACAGTAAACAAGATATTAACCAAATACAATATCTAAATAGAACACAATTATGTTTGAGTGCTATTTCTTGAACTTAATTGATGAGGGATCTTCTTTTCTGTTGAATACTTAGTAGTATTCCAAAACTACTTTCCAAAGAACACATGTAATTTAGGAAACATTGGCATAGTGTATGAGAGAGTGCATAGAGGGCACACCTAGGCAATGATCACTCAAGGAGTAATCCAAAGTCCAAAGATGAAGGCAGAAAAAGCTAGAAGTTTTTCTGTTGTAGAATAGTTGAATTATTCATTTATAAAACAGTAAAGAATGATGGTGTAAATAAAATTGTATATAAGTAAAACCTGAACATTCTTGGCATTTAAAGAACCACAAAAATACTCTACTGTGGAGTAGCCATATTGAAATAGCCACACTATAACATTTAATGCAAACTCATTCTAATGATACTCCAATGGTTTAATTTTTTAGTTGCCTTTCTTTAAGATGTCATATCCCTAAAGAGTAGCAAAGAAAGGAGAGATGCCATATTATTGTCTTCCATTGATTTACACTGGGTTTTTTTTCTCCTGGCAGTATGAAGATATTTAAATAATTTAAAAAATTAGGGATTTCCTTTAGTTCACTTGGCACTGAAGACATTTCCCAGTTTGCTGGAATGTGAATGAAGATGATAATACCAGTGGTCATTCTGTAATACTGTCAAATGCCTATGAATTGAAAAGAAAGTGACTCTATGAGCTAATTAAATAAAGGACGAGTAGATACTCTACAATTCTGAGTTGGAAAGATTTTGATTATGAGGATGCATACAGAAATAAAACAGGAATAAGTAGTTAAAAATCAAAATAAAGCCTGCTTTCCTCCAGTATGTTGTATTTTACTCTAATCTTGTAAATAAATGAAAATACCTTCCATGTTCCTAGATCATAATAAATACTTAATATATATTAAACATTATCTTTATCATTATCATCAATATTTGTACTTTTTGTAATAACAGATAGAATCTGAATGACCATTAAAGAAAAGTTGGATTTGTAACATTTTGAACCGAATATTAAACTGATGGAACCCTGATGCTCTCCTGTTGGTGCCACATAACATTAATTAAATTATATTTCTTGAGAACTGGGTTTGTGCCATAGGGAAGCAGCTGCTATTGGTCTCTGCTGTGTTATCTAGAGCTTTCAAACATATTGCGGGGCACCGACCTATCGATGTACAAAACTTGTTCTCTATGTGTGAAAAAGCTGCTCAGAATATCTGAGCTTCTGTGCATAGCTTCATTCCATCATTTCACTTGTGACTCCTTCATGTCAAAGAAGTTTAGTTTGCTTTCAATAAAGTAAGCTAGCAATCAACACTGATGCAAAACCTTCTAACAATGTAATTACTGTTATGAAAGCCAATCAAGGATCAGGGACTGAGTGACAAGGTGTTCTGACAGAAGGATATTTCAGTATTTAAAAATGCCTCTCTGCCTCCTTCAGGAAGCTATCTCTCTGCTGAAAGTGTTGGGAAAATGTCAAGTGTAAAAGTCCAAAATAAAGAGGATCGTGTTCAGAAACAGGATCGGGCATCTGTTGGGAAGTGACTGAAATGTTCTCTGCCACTCTGTCTTATATTAATGTCCCCCTCCGAAACCATTTTATAAATAAGAATGAAATTGTTCATAGATTCTTCTAGACTATCTGAGCCTAACGTTTTGGAAACAAGCCCCATGAAAGGAAATGGAGAAACGGCATTCCAATATCAATATATGAGCCCTATGAGGACAATTGAAATACAAGAAATATTCTGTGGGAAAGTTAAATATCCTTATATATGTATTAAAAACTGCTTGAATTTAGAAATGAGTATTAAAGGAAACAAGGTAGAAAAAAAGGTGTTAGACTTTATATTTAAGAGGATAATGCAAAAAACCCCAAACTGGATTATTTTACCATATCCAATATTTTATCATTTGCACTATTCTTTGTAACATAAAAAGTTTAAAACAATTTTTTATGAGTTTGTAATAAATTCCTCAGTATATTTAATATTTATTATAGACTATGCTGAAAACAAATCTCACTAAAATCTCAAGTCAGGACAAAAATGAGGTGCTTAAAGAAATTACCCCTGGAGAAGTGTAAGAGGCAAATGACCAAAAATTGTGAGATTTTCTAACACCCTAAATAAAGCTATAGATTTGATAAAAATCTAGATATGTCGTACTGAAATAAGTGGCCTTTTTTAAAAAACATAATAACTTTAGCACTGGCCTCGCTAAATCTGGCCTTATCTACTAATCCCCCTAATTACTTTTCCTCTTTTCTTCTCTGAGAGCAAAAGCTAGAGATGGTTTTCTCTTCAGTTTGAGCTTGAGCTAAACCAGGAAGCTGAGGGATGCAAGAGGATTCTATGCTGTTTACTAGCTTTTTCTAATGAAGTCTTCGAAAATATCCTTTGTATTCAGATCCCTGGTTAAATATGTACTCGGGGCCAAAGCACCTGCTGCCTGATTCTCTAATTCATATTATAGCATTCAAAACAATTCTGTAGCCTTCCTACTTGCCCTTAAAGTCCTGCTCCAGGTTATTTGCTCTGACTTTGTTTTCTCAGCATGCTTAATAGGACAGGCACAGAAGCTATCAACGGCCGTATTTAATCCTTTGCTGGTGCTGTGCAATTCCCAAACAAAAAGTATTGTACACAACTTGAAACCAAATTAAATTTGCCCTTCAGTTTGTAAAGGCCTTGAAGATTCTGAGATGGAAAGTTGGAGCAAAATTGAGTGCCTCTACTTTCATGTCATATATTATAAGCTTCCAGAGTTATATAGTCTCTCCATATTCTAGGCTTTGCAGAACTAGTAGGAGAAAATTCAGTTTCTGATTCAGGATCCATTTTGCCCGTTCCTTTGTTTTCTCTGACTTCTCTGAGCACTTCTGGAGAAGAGAGATGAATAGGAAATGCTGGTACTCTGATCATTTGTGTGTGGACCTGAGGTCATTTTCTGAGTATGAGCTGTTGTTCACTCCTCAGAGGCATAGCCAGTGAGGTATAGAAAAGCTCTTTCTTCTTGCCAGAAAGATAGCTTTCTTGTGCCATCCTCCCTGACAAAAAAAAAAAAAAAAAAAAAAGGCAGAGCTAGCTGATTCTAATTGTCAAAAACTCAAAAAGCATGAATGGTTATATATCCTTGACTTAGATTTACCAACTAACATCTTGCCAATTTATTCTACCTATCTAGATATTTATGCACACACTTTTTTTCTGAATTATTTGAAAAAGTTATGAACATAATGAACTTCACTCAAGAACACTTCAGCATGCATTGCCTAAGAACAAGGACATTCTTCTATATAATCACATACTCTTAGATCCAAAAACTTATAAATAGATACAATATTATTTAATATACATATTCCATATTCAAATTTCCCCAATGTCCCCAATTTTTCTAATTGAGGAGCCACTCAGGATTATGGATTGCATTTGATTGCCATATCTTTTTGTCTCCAACTTTCATAACACTGAACATTTTCAAGAATCTTGGCAAGTTGGTAGGTAAAACAAAGTCTGTCCAAATGCTTCCTCAGGATTAAATAATTTTCCATGGATACTATGTAAATAATGCTGTATATTTCCCATTACATCATCTCAGGAAGCACATGTTGCCAATTGTCCCATTATGATGATGCTAACTTTGTTCACTTGGTAGAAGCCATATCAACCAGAGCTTTCCATTATAAAAGAAGTTTTATTTCCTTGTAATTAGTAAGTAATCTGTGGTGTGATACTATGAGACCATGTAAATATTCTTTCCTAGCAAGAATGTGCTCAATGATTTCACTATCTATTGATAATCTTTGCCTTGGTTAATTATTAAAATGGTGATTCTTAAATTTTGCCATTCTTGCTACATTTATAAGCTAGTATATTTCTTTTTTTTTAAGATTGTTTATTATTTATTTATGAGAGACACACAGAGAGAGAGGCAAAGACACAGGCCGAGGGAGAAGCAGGCTCCATGCAGGGAGCCCGACATGGGACTTGATCCTGGGTCTCCAGGATCACGCCCTGGGCCGAAGGTGGCACTAAACCACTGAGCCACCCAGGCTTCCCTATAAGCTAGTATATTTCCGCAAAAACTGCTATTTTTTTCCCTTTTCCTAGAGTAGCACTATGGATGCAGGAATCAGTTTTTATTCAGTAGATTATAACATTGAAATATATGCACCTATATATAAAATGAAATATATGCACCTATATATAAAAATATGATTTTTATATATTAAAGTTGTCAATTCTGAAATCCACACCTGAGTTCTTTTTTAATTCTTTTAAAATCAGTGGTCACAACTGATACAGAACTCCTAAAATATGTATTCCATACTTGTATATTTGTAACGTTTTCAAAACAGACATGAAGAGAAATGAGGTCTTTGTTTCTTGGAACTCAATATACTAATCAGATGGCCAGTTGGTTATGGGAATTTTCACTTATGGAGAAAACAGAACTAAGCATAGAATTTGGCAATTTGGACCATGACAGTTCCCTGCAATTTCAAGAAAACAAAAGTCTTCCATATTGAGAAGTCGAGTTCTCTGGGAAGATAAAAATAAGAAACTGATTAACCGAAATAAAGACGGAAAAAAATTCAAAGAACCAGCCAACACACTAATAAAAGAAACCCAGAAGCAATCAAAATACATAATTTGACTTGTACAGCCTTATAAGAGTGCTGATGGTGAGCGGTGCATTTTTAATAAGAAAACCAGATGTGACATATATATTATCCATGGCCTTCTTTTCTTTCTTGGCCTGCTGCAGTGCATAGTTCCAAACCCAAACCACTCGATCAAGATGGCAGTCTTCCTCTGTATAATTTTAGGTAAGTCCTAAAGTAGTGAAAAAGCAAAAGAAGTGGATTTTCTCAATTATCGTATTTATACATTTTTCACAGAACAGTTAACCTGCTTTTAGAGTCCAAATAATTTTCGAAAGAATCTTTCTTAAAAATATTTTAAAATGTCAAAACTAATGTCCTTAGTTATGATATCTTTCACTGACTTTCATTTACCAGAAATTATTCTATCATTTCCTCACTGTGAAATAGTATCTGAACCATACGTGTGAAAGCTTGTTTAAAAAAAAAAATAATGCCAAAGAAGATAGAAAAATGGAAGGAAGTTAGGAAGGAAAGGAGGGAGAAAGGGAAATAAAAACATCCTTCTGTCTCAAGGTACCCTACAAAGTCAAATTAAAATGACAAAGTCAAACAACCTTACTGGGTGGGTTCAAGTCACTGCAGTAAAAGGCAATGCAGGTGTGATTTCTTCCACACTAGGGAGATGGTATAAACCGTTTGTGAAATTTGCAAAGAGGGAAAGATACAAAGTAAGCAAGAAAGCTTCAATCCATACAAGACAGTCACAGATGGAAGAGTTCTAGAGTAATAAATGAGTAAATTCGGGAGAACAAACTAAGATAAAAGGTCACACACACACACAAAGGTAACATGAATGTGAGTCACTAGGAATTGAACGAGGAAAAATTGGGGGCAGGAATAACCAAAGATATAATTTCTTGGATCCACACCACGTGCCAGAACTTCACGCAGTTTTCTTACCTAATCCTCATAGCAGTTCTACAAAACAGATATCATCAGGACCATTTTACAAGTTAGGAAACTGAGGTTCATAGAGATTCTCATATTTGCTTAATTTTCTAGATGAGACGTGTGTCTCACAGAAGATAATTCTCTCACTGAGAAACATTCCCCTGATGAATGATGGGAGCTTGGGTTCCGATTCTCGCTCATACCTTGTCTAAGCCCACCTGCATCAACCAAGGTGACTGTATGGAAATATGGCTGATTGGTGGGGTTCAATTTAGAGATAAGGCTAAGGAGAAGAATGGAATTTCATAGTGGGATCCCCAGCCAAACCACATAGAGAGCTGGACAAGATTTGCACAGCTACTAGCATATTCAGCTGGCTTCCTGAGAAAAAGAAGTCTACTCTATCGAGAAAATGAGGTCCCAAAGCACAAACTTTAAAAATTGCTTAATATAGGGATACTACTTTATCAATAGGGAAATGTTGCAATGTAATGCAGTTCAAATTTAATACAGATCATGTGTGATCGGGTTTCCTTTTGAAAGATGCCTTGACATTGCATGTTCCGATTCCTACTTCCTTTCCTGGGCTATAACTGCAGTGTCCTTGTTTAAGCAAATAGCAATGAATGCCATGCATTCAGGGAAATGTTTGCAGTGAATTAGGGTTTAGGATTGTTCTTTGCATTGGTCCCATTCCAGGAAGCAACTGACTCGTTTCATAATGGAACCGTCCTAAAAGGATAAATCAGGGTGACCCACTTGGAGGCTTTCTAAAACAATGGCTACATCTGCATTTCTAAAAAGAAAAACAACCCGGAACCTCCCAAATCAGAACCATGTCCAGAAACAAAAATATCTGCCTCAGTAAAAAGGGTGAGTCCTGGGAGGCATTTTAGTAGCCTGTCACGTCAAGCTGATGATAATTGGTTTTAACTGGCACTCCCACCAAAGCCATATCATTCATTACCTTGTCAGAATAAATCTACCTGGTGTGTCACAGGTTCGATTAAGAAGCCCTTACCCTTTTGCAACAGCATCTTAATCTGAATTAATTAATCTACACTCCTTCATACAAAATGGATGCTTTCAGATTACACAGTGCTGGGACTGGTCGGTCTTATTATAAACAGTAGTCTTAAGGAACTTAGGCTGGCATCAGGATTGGTGTTTTTTCCTCCCCCTTATAGCAATGGCTTCAAATTAATCCCAGGGGTGTAGTATCATCAGCCACAGGAGAAATGAGCTACTAGGATTCCTAGCACGGTGACTATTGTTTTACTCGTGCCCTGTCACCATTCCCCCAGATTTTTACAATTTAATTATTTTTCGCCTTTGGATTTTTTTAAGACTCAGACTGTGCTCTATCGAGACTTCAAGATGCTTTGCTCCACATGGCAATGAAAGCGTTTACTGAGTTTGGGTTGTTTGTGCCCAGAAAATGCAGTAGAAATCTGAACTCTGCCTCAATTCCAGAGCATGGCCACCAACTGGCCTCTGCAGGAGTCCATGTGGTTGGAAACGAACACTAAAGTTATTTGGACCTAGAAGCTCCTGGAAAGAGTTTTAACTACTCCAGAGGGTGGGCGGTTTGTTTGGCAGATAAGGCCACTGGATAAGAGGCTTTCTGATGAAATTCCGTCTGTACCAAGATGTGGGAAGAGAACTAACACTTAGCGAGGGTGTCGTCTCTGCCAGGCATGGCCCATCATAATTGGTAAAGACGGCTCCCGCCTCCTGCACGCTGTGTGCCATGTGCTGTATAGCATCTGACATATTTCTCTGACTGAGGTAAGGACAGTAGTTCCCATTTTTTTCCAGCAAGGGAACAGAGGCTGAGAGGGTTAGGTAAGTTATGTAAGATGACAGAGCTAGTCAGATCTAGAAAGGGTTTCCAATTCTGGTCTGTCTGAATGCAAGTGTCCTTTGTAATATACTATGTTGCCACCTGAATGAGTCATTTTTCATAACACTAGGAAGGAAGTTGAGGGGGAAAAGTTGAGGCTAGTACAGGGAAGAGCTTTTGAAACATAAGTGGCTGGGAGCAGCAGGACGTGGAGGTGTCCCATAAGGCCTCTATGTCACAAGAGTCAGCTTAGACATTGGGCTGTAGACAGTCAAGGATCCCTGGCATGTTTCAAGCAGGCCTGGGGGGATGCAGAATGGAGAGTGGATCAGAGCATGAATGAATGGGAGGGAGACTCTGACCAGCTGGTCAAGCAGAAGGAGAGGCCCGAAAAGAAAATACTGGGAGAGGTGGCAGGACAGTAGAGCTGATAAATGTCTGACATGAAGGTGGATGATAGGGCAGCACCGGAAACCATAAACCCTGCCTGCACCTGTGAATGCACTGCTCAAATGTTCACATAATCGAAAAGAAACGAAACGAAACAAAATACACCAGAGAAAATATGATCTTTTAGTCTGAGATTTCCATAAGGATGCTTGTTCTTCTACTTGAGGTGGGAACATCCTGCTCTTCAACAAATAACATAGGTCTGAAGGTTACTTTTCAAATGAGTGGAAACAATTTTGGAATACAAGCTATCTGTAGCCAGTCAACAATGATAAGCTATTTAACTAACAAAGAATGATTGATCTATGGCTCCACCTTGAAGCAAATGAGAAGAACATGGACAACCAAAGCTTTCATTCAAACAAAGTCATGCTTTGCTTAGAATTTACCAGTTTTAGACATTCTTAGACATTTTTAGAAATAAAAATGAACTTTTATTTCTCTTATTTTACTGAGTACCATGATTGAGTATCAACATAGAGCATTTTTCTGTACTGATTTGTTGGTTTTATTATGAAAGTTCCACATGAAGATGCTTTTGCATCTCTTATAATAATAAACATTGTGTTTATTAGAAAGATATTCTTTTGGTGAAAACTATGACACACCCTGATCATTTTAGTCTATGAAGTACATAAATTTCGGACAAGTACACATGTAGTTGTTTTCTAAGTAACATTCATTTTTTGATTCGAAATACTTATTGAGCACTTTTTACATGGCAAACTCAGCACAAGGAACCGGGTATATAGCAGCAAACAGAACAAAGACACTTATGTGGACACTGCCTGCTAGAGTGGGAGACAGGTGGTAAAGATTTTAAAAACACTCTAATAGTATGAATAAAGACAGAAAAGGGGGATTGAGTATGATGCTAGTCATCGCTTCAGTTGAAGCGATTGGGAATGGCTTCTTTATAATCATTTTCTTAATTTTAGTTTCAATATTTATTTATTTATTCATTCATTCATCCATTCATTCTTTCTTTCATTTAAATAGGATCCATGTTGGGAGTTCAACATGGAGCTTGAACTCATGACCCTGATCAGGACCTGAGCTGAGATCAAGAGTCAGACTGATTTAACTGACTGAGCCAACCCAGTGCCCTGAGAATGGCTTCTTTAAATATAAGCACCTGAATGGACTGAGGATGTGAGCTTTATAAAGGAGAAAGAGGGACTTCTGGGTGGCTCAAAGGTTGAGCATCTGCCTTTGGCTCAGGGCTTGATCGTGGAGTCCCGAGAACGAGTCCCACCTCAGGCTCCCTGCATGGAGCCTGCTTTTCTCTCTCTGCTTAGGTCTCTGCCTCTCTTTCTCTGTCTTTCCTGAATAAATAAATAAAATCTTTAAAAAAAAAAAAAGCGAGAGAGAGGAATTCTAGGAGAGGAAGAACAAGTGCAAAAGTCTTGGGGTAAGTCTAATTTTGTAGGGAATGAATGGTAGAAATTAGGGATAGAGTTACCCCGGATATGGAGATCACAGAGTAAAGCCTTTTGATTTTGTTTTAGATGTGCTGGGCAGCTTTAGGAAGATTTTGAGCTAGGAAGAGACAGGACCCAAATTGTGTTTCAGAAGCATCACTCGGGCTGCTCTGTGGTCAACAGATTTCAGCGACACAGGAGTTAGGAGTTAGGAGACAACTGCAGTTTGTGTGGAAGAAAGGTAGGAGGCAGTGATAGGAGTGATAAAAAGTTATCAGACTGGTGACACATTCTGAGAATGGAACTGAGATAAAAGCCTTTTCCTACCGTAACTCTTGTTGATTCCTTCATGTCAAATGAGAAGAAGAGAGAGAGAGGAAAAAGATAACATAATACCTAGAAGTATGAATTATTTATTTTATTTTTTTGATTTGTTTTATTGAAATTCAATAATTCACATATAATGTATTATTAGTTTCAGAGGTAGAGGTCAGTGATTCCTCAGTCTTATGTCACACCCAGTTTATCACCCAGTATATCACACCCCTATGACCCTGTTTTATTTCTTAAATTCCACATATGAATGAGATCATATGATAATTGTCTGTCTCTGATTGACTTATTTGGCTTAACATAGTACCCTCTATGCCATCCACATCCTTGCAGATGGCAAGATTTCACTTTTTTGATGGCTGGGTGATATTCCATTATATATATACACCACATCTTCTTTATCCATTCATCTGTCAATGGACATCTGAGAACCCATAGTTTGGCTATTGTGGATATTGCTGCTATAAGCACTGGGGAGGAGTAGGAGTTATTTACTTTAAACAGTATTTTCTTCTTATAGGACAAGATCTTATGAGGACAATCAAATCAGTTTTTGACTCTTCTGTAAGGCTGACACTCCACTGATTATGTCTCAGGCTAATGTGATATACTTATTTTTTAATATAAGATTTATTTATTTATATGAGAAAGAGAGAGAGAGCACATGAGTGGGGTGGGAAGGGTAGGGGGAAGTGCAGAGGGAGAAGGAGAAAGAGAATCCTTAAGCAGACTCCCTGCTGAGCCTGGAACCCAACACTGGCTTGATCTCAGGACCCTGAGCAAAAATCAAGTGTTAAATGCTTAACTGACTGAGCCACCCATACAACCCTTATTTTTTAGTATTAAAAAAAAGCTGTTTGAATAAGAGTGAATAATGATAATGCCAAATTGCATTTATTAAGCACTTTACCATGTGATGAACACCATGTTAATAGCTTTCTAGATTTTATTCACTCTTCACAATAATCCAAAGGCATAGTTACTATTATCTCTAATATCTCCATATTAGAGATGAATAAACTGAGACCAAAAGAGGTTAAATATTTCCTCAAAGCCACAGAGCTAGAGAATGGCACACCTACGAATCAAAGCCAGGTCTGCTTGACACTGAACTCAGTCTAACAGGTGTTGTGTACATAAATACATTAAAACACCCGCAGTAATGACAACAACTAAAAATCCTAAGGTGTTCAGCTATTCCAAAGGACATTTTTAACTGACATACGCTATATTCTTTGGATTATTTGACAGTCTATAAACACAGTCATCTTTAGTATATAAATTTTTTTAAAGATTTATTTATTTTTATTTTAGAGAGAGAGTGTGCGGGGGAGGGGCAAGTGGAGAGAGAGAGAAAATCTCACAGACTCCCTGCTGAGCTCAGAACCCAAAGCAGGGCTCCACATGAGGGCTCCATGTAGGGCTGGATCTCATGATCCTGAGGATCATGACCTGAGCCCATATCAAAAGTCAGACTCTTAACTGACTGAGCCACCTAGGCACCCCTAGCTATAGGATTTTTACTCAGCAGGTATTAATTAAGGGTGTTGATTTTCCATAGAAAAGAAGTTAACTCATTAGATGTGAGGAATGTTGAATTTTTTTCACTTGTTCAGCATCCCATGGATTTGATTTTTCTTCACTAACTAATTAATGATTAGGTTAATGGTAAATGAAACTCTGAAATTCATAGGCTTCTTAAATACACACAGGAAAAGAGATGCTGTCTTTTGAACTTCATGTTACAGTTGGCAACAGGAAATAAAAATAATATACCTTAGGAAAGCAAAGCAAAATAAATACATAAATAAGTAAAAAGAAACTTACATACAATTCCAGAAGAAACGTGTTGAATAACGAGAAACTAAAGTTTCCTTCAGAATCTTAAAATTGAGTTTTTAATTTGTCTCTCTCAAATGATCTACCAGGGGAAATACATCATATGAAGAGTCTAATTTGTTGTGCAGGGCACGAGACAGTTCCAGCAATCATTTATAATATTTTTTAAAAATTATAATTAGAGCAATCAGATTCTCCAAAGGAAGTTAACAAGGTAAGGGCAATAGGGAAGAGAGATTAGAATACTAGTACTCCCTGGTCCCTCCCTGCCAGGTAGAAACTTGGCAGTGGCTGCTCCTCCTGCATCCTGTAGCCATTGCTCTCTCTGAGCTTAGGTACCTCTGCTTCCTGTCCTTGTTCTGCCATGCTAAAAAGCGGTAAAGACTTATCACTGTTGCTGGTAGTTGGAGACATTCTTATCCTTGCTGGTTTCCTTAATGCTGCCTACATCCCTGGAAATCATACCTTCATTAATGCAACTACTTGAGTGGACTATTCCTTCCCTGACTCATATAACTGGTCTGCTGATTCATATGCCAGTCTTGTCTCTGACAAACCCAAACCACTGTTCCCAAAGTCTAGCCATACTCCCCTTCTTATTGTCCTTTGAATGCATCATCACTTCCATCACTTTGTGTGCCCACGTGTGCTCTCTCCTCATGTTGGATTGCTCTTTACTCCTGTTTCTATCGAACCACTATTCATCCTGTAAGGGTGATTCAAATGCCATTTTTTTCCATAAAACCTTTCAGAAACCCCAAACAATATGTTATTCTTTCATAGGGTGCATATATTCCTATTACAGTGTTCCACAAGTCTCAGTCATTGAAAATGCCACGGTCACGATTTTTATCATGTTCTACCACCATGGAGGTAAGTATGCATAAACCACTTCATGCTGCAGTAACAAACATGTGACATTTCAGTTATTTAACAAAACTACACTTTTTTGGTTCCCACAAATTCCTCTATGGATCCAAACAGAGAGTGCTAGAGGGTCTCATCATGGCAATTAAATGCAGCACCGGAGGCATGCCACATGTCACTTTTGTTCACAATCCATAGACCAGACTAGTTGCATAACCCTGCCTTACGCCAAGAGGCAGGCAAATAAAGTCCTCCCAGGTGGCAGGAAGAAGGGGTGACCTAGTTATGGGAGAGCACTAGGAGTCTTTACTCCTTATCTAGACTTTGAAGATTTTTTTTAAACCAACTTTTTTTTTTACTTAAATGAATGTATTTAAACAGGAAACTGCATCTGTTCATGAAAAGCTTCTATTATATAGTTCACAAATTTTATAACCATGGTGAAACAAAAGGATAATAATTACATGACTAATACCTGTATATCACTTAAATAACATGCTGCATGCCATCCTTTGAGAAGTACCATCCTCATGACAAAAAGTTAATATCACTGAGCACCTGGCACGTGACAGCAAGTGTTCTAAGTATTTCTTATATATCGATCCATTTGTTTTCTGAACAACCTACAAGTGGTAAGTGCTCTTTATTATCCCCATCATACAAATGAAGCATATGAAATCCAGTAATTTATTTAAGGTCATATTTATAGCAAATGGGAGAGGAAGAACATGAACTCTGGCAGTGTGATTCCAGGGGATTCATTTCCACTTAATCCCCATAATCTGTGTGAGCAACAATAGGGCAGTTACTCCCCTTGTGTCCTCAACAGTGGTTGGTACAAATTATGAGCTGATTTGCTTTTTGCTTAATGATCAGGAATACTCCCCTTCCATCTAGTTTCTGAAAAAATACACTACTGCTTTCATATTTTCTGTTAGTAACAGGAAGGAAGTTCACAAAAAATAAAAATAAGACTAACTAAAACAAAGGGAAAGTTACAAAGTTTCAAATTTCAAAAGTTCCCACCAAAAGTGTTTTCACTAGCAGCAAATTATAAATAGTCTTCTTTGATTTCTTCTCAAATCTACCACTATATCTTATATTTAAGAATCACAGAAGTCCCCTCTGAACACTTGAACACCAAGGCAAAGAAAGCTGTGTTCTGTTTTTCCTTGAAGTCTTTGGTTTTTCCCTTATCTTCTTCACTTAGGAATTTTAGAGAAAGGCAAAAGACCTGTGTAAATAATAATAATGATAATAATGATAATAATAATAACGGTTAACATTTATTAAGTGCTCACTGTATGCCACAGAACTGATCATTTAAGTCTCTAGTTAGACCAAGTAAGATTCATTCACATTTCAAATAAAAGTGATCCTTTCTTTTCACACAAAAAATATATTATGAAACATTTCATCTAAACCTCCACCCCCCTGAAAAAAAAAGAAAGAAAGATAGAAAGAAGAACATAGAGAAATGAGATGGAAAATAGCCAGGAATAGAGGTCAACACTTGGACTGGAAGCCCTAAGAAAGAGTATTATTGGATATCTATTGTGAAGGTGGGAGGTATACGTGACTTAGCCTCAACTAACAGGATGAAGTGAGAATAAGGTAGGAATGGCCCATAAAAGACTTTTAAGCAGAAAGGCATAAGGTGAAGGGATAACAGGAAGGAAATCTCAAGCTCAAAAATGTGTATGTTAAGGAATTCTTTCAATAGAGTAATGTTTAAAAGTCTCATGGTAGTCACTAGCAATTGAGCAATACAAAATAAATCTCTCTTTTATCTTAAATAGTAGGATTTGATTCTTCATATGTTTTATGACTTCTGATAAGAAAGATTATGTTTTCATGTAAGCAAGCCATAAAGACTTTAAAATGTGCAACTTTTAATAAGATGCTCAAAAATCTGAAAACTGGAGTTTTAATAGGTGTTTTGCAAGTAATATACTGCAACCCTATATCAGAGTTGGAGACAGCACATGAAAAGAACAAGGTTTATGGTTGTGAAGCTCAGGAAGCTTGTCTTCAGAGAAACTAGCCAGTGATTGATAACTGGGCATATTCTTTAGCAGACTCAATATGAGTTTCAATAAATTTAAGAACTGAGAGTCTCAAGTTACAAAATTATGCTTGGTAAAATTAAGTCCTTTGAGAACTAAGCCAAGTTTTAACTCACACAGTACTAAAATGAATTTTTCCTTAGCAGCAAAGGGGTGGGGAGGTACTGGTGGTGTGGAAGATAACTGTCCATTAAAGTACTTGATAAAGCTAATCTTTAAGGCCTAAGTGAAGCCTCTTCGAATGTACATAATTAAAGTGGTGTTTTAAATCATTGAAAGTACTTGCAAAGTATGCAATAGCTGATACTGTATTTCTCAGGTAAAAAAAATAGCTAAAATGCAAGGATTATTAATTGAAATAAAAACAAAACACTAAAACTCAGAGAATTTCCAAATCAGAAATATTGTCACAATTATCTATACAACAAAAATCCAAAAGTATTTTGAAGGGGCAGCATCTAGTCATAGAAAGACAGTCCAATTAAATTCCTGGAATGAGTGGGAGGGCCTTTACTCTGTGTACTTTTTATTCTATGTTTAGAAAATGTTAGAAGTGTGGTCATTTTTTAGTGGTAAATGATATGAAGGAAACAGGTGTTTCCTTTTATTTTCCATTTATTATGGCCCCAGTATGGAAATTACTAGTTCAGCAGAGCAAGTCCATTCTCCAAAATTTCAAGACTTACTCAAGAAATCATAATTCCATCATAGTGTTCATTAGAAGGAAGCTAATATGTAGAACTTGTTATAACAGTGTCAGAGAAGTTTACAAACATGAATCAGTGAGGCAACCCTGACATTAAACAAAGGAAGAAGATTCCAAGACAGGTTGAAAAGATAGGGTAAAACCAAAGCCAGAAGACAAACTGCCAGGTCCAAGCTAGGATCTTGGAGGAGAAATAACCACAGCTAGAGATGCTATCAATAGAAGAAAGGGTGACGATATCCTCTTTCTCTCCCCCTCAGCTTCCCTAAAGTGATTTGACAAAATTGATCCTAAAGTCAATTAGCAAGGTAACCTGGGAAATATAGTTTTTAGAGGTCAGATCCTATGATAGAGAATAATTCAAAGGAAGGGCAAATGGGCAATGAAAGACATGTTTTCCTCTCCAAAAATGCGTTTTCATTGCTGCATGTATTCTGATTATCCTCAAAGTATTTTTTAAAACCAAAGAGTTTTTTTTTAACTGAGATATAATTGACATATAACATTATATTCGTTTCAGGTGTACAACATAATGATTCAGTATTTATATATACTGTGACATGATCACAATAAGTCTAGCTAGCATTTCTCACCACACAGTTACAATTTTTTTCTCGTGATGAGCACTTTTAAGATATATTCATTTAGCAATTTTCAAATATACAACACAGTATTATTAGCTCTAGTCCCTATGCTATATATATATCACATCCCCATGACTTATTTACTTGGTAACTGGAAATTTGTACCTTTTGGGTAGCCCCGTGGCACAGCGGTTTAACGCAGCCTGCAGCCCAGGGTGTGATCCTGGAGACCCGGGATCGAGTCCCACGTCGTGCTCCCTGCATGGAGCCTGCTTCTCCCTCTGCCTGTGTCTCTGCCTCTCTCTCTCTCTCTCTCTCTCTGACTATCATAAATAAATTTAAAAAAATAAAAATAAAAAAATATTTATTCATGAGAGACAGAGAGAGAGAGGCAGAGACACAGGCAGAGGGAGAAGCAGGCTCCATGCAGGGAGCACGACGTGGGATTCCATCCCGGGTCTCCAGGATCGCGCCCTGGGCCAAAGGCAGGCGCCAAACCGCTGCGCCACCCAGGGATCCCTCTCATGAATAAATAAATAAAATCTTAAAAAAAAAAAAAGAAAAGAAATTTGTACCTTTTTATCCCCTTTACCCATTTTGGTGACAGAGGCTTCATATGGAGATAACCTCAATATTACCATGCAAAGTGAGAATTCTATTGGAAAATGGTGCTAGAACTCAAGTGGGAACCATCAGATATCTTCAAAAACTTTAACACTAAATGTGGAAGAAATCAAGTGTCCTAAAGACTTGTTGAGGATTAGGACTGAGTGGAGAAGATCAACAGGACTTATGTTACTAAGAATTCTCTCTAGGCTTATCTCCTCTACTGTTTTTGGGAGTTGGAATAGATGTGTGAAAATGAGACTCTTCTAATATGTTGGGGAAAAAAGCCTTACCATTTTCGAAAAAGAATGAGCACTTAACAATATATTAAGCACGTGAAATGAGTTTGTAAGCATTAGTTCATTTAATATTTCCAATAAATTTGGTGAAAAAGCACTCATAGACCACTTTATAGATGGTAAAACTGAGTCTTAGTGGTTTAAGTCTCTTGCCCAAGGTTATACATCTGATAAATACTAAGCCTAGAATACAAATCCAAGTCTCAAGGAGTCTGCAAAGTCTATACACTCAACACTCAGCTGTAGTGCTAATATACGTGCAAAAAATTGGTAAAGTTTCATTGGGTAAAAATGATTTAAAAAAATCATTTTTAAATGATTTAAAAAATCATATGTGACCTGTGTGAGCAGGGGCATCATGCTTACCTTTCATCCTCTACAACAGCCTCAGGCTCCTTTTCTTTTCTTGAAGACACTTTTATGTCTCTTTTAGTCCTACATATGGGACTTTGTTAGAGGATCCTCAAATTTTTACTTAAGATTATATAGAAAAATCATTCTTTCCTTAGCAACTAGAACTATATTGAAAAGAGCCAACAAGCTTCTCACTTGAATCCATATTTCCCTTTTAAGGGCCTAGAATCAATAGCAGCATTTGAGTACATGCAATCAGATTGAGCCCATAGCTTTCATAGAAAAAAATTGCTTTTTTATTTAATACTTAATGAAAGCTAGTTTAGTATATTCTCTATGGATATAGTAAAAGTAATTACTTCACTAGAAAAAAACAATTTGGGTAAAAACTAGAAAAAAATAAAGCATTAATTTCTTCATACATTACATTTGTTAAAACAACATTCTTTAATACTTGAGGAAAATGAATCTACATATTATACATTTTAAAGGCAAAATTGATATTTCCCAATGGCAGTCTTTCTAAAAGTAGTTCCTTTGTTTTTGGTCATAGTCTTCAGTTGAGTATATTGCAACATATTTTATGCCCCAAATGCTATCCATACTAAGAATGACATATAAAGGTGACTTCCCATCTCTGTTACAATTTCCTTTAGCAATCAAGTATTTGAAATATCTGGAAAACGGATTCTTTTCTGGCTATTCAGTTGTTATTTCCATCTTTCCTTTATTCTTTAACAAGTTTTCAATTATACTTGCAACATTCCCTACTGTGACATATAATAGAAAAGCAATTGGCCTTTAGTTTTGTCTTTTCCGCCTTTCTTACCATAGTTTAGTGGTCAAATGATAATTTTAGCAATCATTAAATTGTGTTTTGAATGTACAACTGATATTTTGCTTACTCCTCCCCCAGCATTGTTCAACTACGGTAGACATCTAAACACTTTTAAAACAAGCCTAATAATTCCTTGAAGAAATCAAATTGGAATCAATGCAGACAAATCACTAGGAAAATTATGTAGGTGTGGTTCATGTCTAACCTACAGTCATTATATTAAATCATGATGTCTGGGACAGCTGGTTGAATTTATATATTAAATATAAATCTTCTAAGTGACACTTCTTCTAATACACTATGATTTCACTTTTCTGAATTTCAAGTCTTATTTCATTAGAATGACTCAAATAGCTCTACTAGAAACTCACACAAATTTTCATCAAATGTAAGGTTTATGGAACATGTCACCTAAAAGATGTAAAAGATGTATTGTTCTTGTTCTTTTATGTGTGTGTGCCTGCTCTTTAAAATCTGAAGACCTCTATTGATAGAAATGGAGGGTAAAGGATTGGAGTGAATATATTAGAAATCTAAACATGAACAAAATTATCTTGTATTCCACTCAAATGACTAGATCATGTTTTCATTAAACTATTGAGAGAGATGAATGGACTCAGGATGTGAATAATCTGTCTGGATACAGAATATAGAATAATTTATATATTGTCTCTTTAATATTAACTCAGAGGTTATACTACATACATTATTTTTCACATAATGGTTTTACAAACGATTGAAATTCCATAGGAAAATGCAATTTTTTTATTGAGGTATAATTGACATAACTATAGTTTTAGGTATACAACATAATGATTAGATATTTGTATACACTGCAAAATGATCACCACAATAAGTTTAGTACCATTTATCACCAATGTTAGAAAAATATTTTTTTCTTGTGATGAGAACTTTTACAATTTACCCTCTTGGGAACATTCAAGTATACACTATAATATTACTGACTATAGTCAGTATGCTGTACATTATTATATCCCCATGTCCTATCAATTTTATAGTCGGATGTTTGTACCTCTTGACTTCCTTCACCTTTTTTGCCTACCACCAAACCTCCATCCTTTCTAATAATCACCATTGTGTTCTCTGTATCTATGACCTTTGTTTTGTTTTGCTTTTAGATTCCACATAGAGGTGAAGTCATATGGTATTTGATTTTCTCTGACTTATTTTACTTAGCATAATTCTCTCAAAGTCCATCCACGTGCTTGTAAATGACAAGGTTTAATTCTTTTTTTATGACTGAGTAGTTTTCCATTATATATATATATATATATTTATACTGATATTTGAATACACTGTATACATTGTATACACAATACAAATATATATATAGATATATTATATATATATCAGTATAATTATATATATAATTATATATAATATATAATATAATATATATATATATTTACCATAGCTTCTTTATCCATTCATCTATCAATAGACACTTAGGCTATTTCCATATCTTGGCTATTGTAAATAATGCTGCAATAAATACGGAGGTGGATATATATATATATTAGAATTAGTGTTTTTGTTTTCTTTGGATAAATATCTAGCAGTAGAATTGCTGGATCCTATGGTAGTTCTCTCTCTAATTTTTTGAGGAAACTCCACTGTTTTTCACAGTGGCTGCACAAGTTTACATTGCCACCTACAGTGCATGATAGTCCCCCTTTATCTATATCTTCACCAACACTTGTTATTTCCTGTTATTTTGATAAAAGCCATTAGAACAAGTGTGAGGTGGTATCCATTGTAATTTTGGTTTCACATCTTCCTGATAATTGGTGAAATTGAGCATCTATTCATGTGCCTGTTGGCCATTTGTATGTCTTCTTTGAAAAAAAATGTCTATTCAGGTCTTCTGCCCATTTTTTAATTGGACTGTTTTTGTTTTTGTTTGCCATTTAACTTATGCATTCTGTATATAAAGTGGATATTAACCCTATATACAATATATGATTTGCAAATATTTTCTCCCATTCAGGAGGTTCTCTTTTCATTTTGTTGATGTTTTCCTCTGCTATGCAAAAGCTTTTTAGTTTGATGTAGTCCCATTTGTTTATTTTTGCTTTTGTTGCCTTTGCTTTTGGAGTCCAGTATAAAAAATCATTGTTGTGGGACACCTAGGTGACTCAGTGGTTGAGTATCTGCCTTTGACTCAGGTCATGATCCCGGGGTCCTGGGATCAAGTCCTGCATTGGGCTCCTTGCAGGGAGCTGCTTCTCCCTCTGCCAATGTTGCTCCCTCCCTCTCTGTGTCTCATGAATAAATAAATAAAATCTTAAAAAAATATTTAAAAAAATCCTTGCTGAAACCAATATCAAGGAGATTACCACCCATATTTTCTTCTAGGAGTTTTATGGTTTCATTTTACATTCTAGTGTTTAATCCATTTTGAATTGATTTTTGTTCATAATATGAGATAGTAGTTTATTGTCATTCTTTTGTATATAGCTGTCCAGATTTCCCAACATTGTTTATAGATGAGATTGTTCTTTTCCTTTTGTATATTCTCACCATATTTGTCATAAATTAATTGTGGGTTTATTTCTTCACTCTCTATTCAGTTCTATTGATATACATGTCTGTTTTTATGCCAGTACCACAGTGTTTTGATTACTATAGCTTTGTAATATAGTTTGAAATCAGGGAGCATGATGCCTCTAGATTTGTTTTTATTTCTCAAGATTGCTTTACCTATTCAGGGACTTGTGGTTCTGTACAAATTTGGGGATCACTTGTTCTATTTCCAATGCCTTGGAAATTTAATAGAGATAGCATTGCATCTGTAGATTGCTTTGGGTAGTGGGGACATTTTAACAAAATTAATTTTTCCAACCAATGATCATGGAATATCTTTCCATTTATTTGTATCTCTTTAATTTCTTTCATCAATATCTTATAGTTTTCAGTGTACAGGTCTTATACCTCCTTGGTTAAATTTATTCCTAGGCATTTTATTATTTTTGATGCAATTGTAAATATGATTGTTTTCTTAATTTCTCTTTCTGATAGTTTATTGTTAGTGTATAGAAATGCAACAGGATTTTTTTGGTGTATTGATTTTGTACCTTGCAACTTTACTAAATGTGTTTATTAGTTCTAACAGTTTGGTGGGGGGGGGACAAGTCTAGGGTTTTGTATATATAAAATCATATCGTCTGCAAATAGTGCCAGTTTTACTTCTTCCTTTCTAATCTGGATGATGCCTTTTGCTTCTTTTTCTTGCTTAATTGCTCTGGCTAGGACTTCCAACACTATGGTGAAAGTGGGTATTCTGACTTATTTCTGATTTTAGAGGAAAAGCTTTCATCTATTCACCATTGAGTATGATATTAGCTGTGAGCTTGTCCTAACTGCCCTTCATTATGTTGAGTTATGTTCCCTCTGTACCCACTTTGTTGAGAGTTTTTTTTTATCATAAATGGATATTGAATTTTGTCAAATGCTTTTTGTGCACCTGTTGAGATAATCATATAACTTTTATCCTTCATGTCATTCATGTGTCTCACATTGATTGATTTGTGAATGTTGAAAAACCTTGCATCCCTGGAAGAAATCTCACTTGGTCATGATGTATAATCTGTTCAATGTATTTCTGAATTTAATTTACTGATATTTTATTGAGGATTTTTGCATCTATGTTCATCAGGGCCTCTAAGCTAAAATTTCCTCTTTTTGTGGTGTCCTTGTCTGGTTGTGGTAATAGAATAATGCAGGATTCATAAAACCAGTTTGGAAGCATTCCTTCCTCTTCAATTTTTTTGGAAGTGTTTAAAAAGGATAGATACTTAATCTTCTTTAAATGTTTGGTAGAATTCACCAGTGAAGCCATCCAGTCCTGCACTTGTGTTGAAAGGTTTTTTATTACAGATTCAATCTCCTTACTGTATTTCCATGATTCAGTCTCAGAAGATTATATGAATGTAATTCCATATAAAACATTCCTGGGAAAAACAATATATAAAACATTCCTGAGTCTATTCCTTTCTTCCAGGTTGTCCAAACTGTGGGCATACATTTTTCCTAGGAGTTTCTTATGATCCTCTGTATTTCTGTTGTGTCAGTTGTAACTCCTCTTTCATTTTTTGTTTTATTTATTTGAGACCTCTTGGTGAGTCTAGCTAAATATTTGTCATCCTTTTTAATCTTTTCAAAGAAACAGCTCTTAATTTTATTGATTTTTTTCTATTTTATTTTTAATATCTATTTCATTTTTTTTCTGCTCAGATCTTTGTTATTTCCTTCCATCTATTAATTTAATGTTTCCTCTGCTCTTATTTTTCTAGTTTATTTGGTTATAAAATTAGATTCTTTGAGATTTTTTTGTTTTTTGATATAGGCCCGTTTTTGTTTTTGATATAGGCCCGTTTCATTAATGTTCCCTCTTAGAACAACATTTGCTGCATTGTATAGATTTTGGTATTTTGTATTTCCATTTTCATCTGTCTCAAGGTATTTTTAAATTTCTCTGTTGATTTGTTAACTTACTAGTTCAGTAGCATGTTCTTTAATATCTACATATTTGTGACTTTTTCCATATATATGTGTGTATATATATATATATACACATATATATATACTTTTAAAGATTTTATTTATATATTAATGAGAGAGAGACAGAAAGAGATAGAGACAGAGACACAGGCAGAGGAAGAAGCAAGCTCCATGCAGAGAGTTGGATGTGGGACTCGATTCCAGGATCACACCCTGGGCTGAAGACAGGTGCTAAACCGCTGAGCCACCCAGAGATCATGACTTTTTCCACATATTTTTTGAGTTTTATTCTTATTACTGATTTCTAGCTTCATACTATTGTGCTCAGAAAAGATGATTGATATGATTTAAATCTTCTTAAATTTGTTAAGACTTACTTTGTGGCCTAACATATCTATTCTGAGAATATTCTATATACAGTTTAGAAGAACATGTATTCTTCTCTTATTGGATAAAATTATATATACACATACACACATATAAATATTAAGCTATGTGTTTTAATGTGTCATTTAAGGCTGATGCTTTTTTATTAAATTTCTGTTTGGATGATCTATCCATTGATTCAAGTTGGGTATTAAAATATTTTACTATTATTATATTGCTGTGAATTTCTCCATTTAGTTCTGTCAATATTTGTTCTATATATTTAGGTGCTCCTATGTTGGGTGCATAAAGATTTACAATGTTGTATCCTCTTGTGAGATTGACCCCTTTATCATTATGTAATGCCCCTCTTTATTTTTTATTACACTCTGTTTCAAATTCTATTTTGTCTGATAAAAGTTTTGTTGCTCCAGATTTCATTTGGTTTCCATTTGCATAGAACATTTTTTATAGCCTTTCGTTTTCAGTTGGTTTATGCTCTTAAATCTGAAGCAAATCTTTTGCAGGCAACAAATAAATGGGACTTGTTTTTTTAGTGCATTCAACTCTGTATGTCTTTTGGTTGGAGATTTTAATCTATTTACATTTATGTAATTATTTTTTAAAAGGTTTTATTTATTTATTTTGCTGAGGGAGAGAGAGAGAGAGACCACATGAGCCAGAGGAGGGGCAGAGGGAGAAGGAGAGAATCCCAAGCATACTCCACACTGAGGCCACAACCTGACACAGGGCTCAATCTCATGACACTGAGATCATGACCTAAGCCAAAATCAAGAGCCAGACACTTAACCAATTGAGCCACTTAGGTGATGGCATTTAAATAATTATTGATAAGTATATATTTATTGTCATTCAATTAATTGTTTACTGGTTATTTTGTAGTTCTTCTGTGTTTCTTTCTCTCACTCTTTTCCCTTATGGTATGATGACTTTCTTTAGTATTATGTTTAGATTCCTTTGCCATTTTCTTTTTGTGTATCTATGATAGGTTTTTCTTTGTGGTTACTATAAGGCTCACCTATAGTATCCTATATATATAGCAATCTATTTTAAATTGATAGCTACTTAAATTTGAACACATTCTAAAACTCTACACTTTTCCCACTCCCCATTTTCTATGTTTTTGTTGGCACATTTTATATATTTTTATTTTGTGTATTCCTTAATGAATTACTGTAAAGTTATTTATTCTTCTGTCTTTTACCCTACATACTAGCTTTATAGGTAATTAATCTACTATATATTTTACCATATATTTTACTATATATTTATCATATATTTTTCTTTACCATGAATGTATACTTTTATGTTTTCTTGTTATTTATTAGTTCCCTTCCTTTTCAGCTTAAAAGAGTCAGTTTGTCATTTCTTGAAAGGCTAGCTTTTGCTTGTCTAGAAAATTCTTGATCTCTTCTTCAGTTGGGAATGATAACCTTACTGAGTAAAGTATTCTTGGTTAAAAGTTTTCTCTCTTTAGCACTTTGAATATATCATGCCATTCTCTTTTGGCCTGCAAAGTTTCTACTGATATTATTATAAAGGTTCCTGTGTACATAACAAGTTTTTTTTTTGTTCTGCTAATTTTAAGATTCTCTCTTTAACTTTTGACATTTTAATTATAATACGTCTTGGTGTAGATCACTTGGGCTTCATTTTTTTTTTTTTTTTTAGTAGGCTCCATACCCAGAGTAGAGCCCAACATGGGGATTGAACTCATGACCCTGAGATAAAGATCTGACCTGAAATAAAGAGTTGGTTACTTCACTAACTGAGCCACCCCGCCCTCCCCGCCCCCCAGGGCTCATCTTATTTGGAACTTTCTAGGCTTCTTAGATCTTGATGTCTTCCATAGGGTAGGAATGTTTTCAACTATTACTTCTTCAAATAAGTTTTCTGCCTCTTTCATTCTCTCTTCTGGGACCACCCTGATTGTGAATGTTAATTCACTTGATATGGTTTTCCCTTAGGCTATCTTCATTCTTTTCCATTCCTTTTTCTTTTTGCTGCTCTGATTGAGTTCCATTGCCTTACCTTCTAGCTCACTGATGCTTTCTTCTGCTTCGTATAGTCTGCTTTTGAATCCTGTTAGTATATTCTCAGTTCAATTATTGTATTATTCAGCTCTGTGACTTCTGTTTGGTACTCTCTCATATTATTTATCTCTTTGTTGAAGTCTTCATTGCGTTCAATCATTCTTGTCCCAAGTTCTGTGAGTTCAATTACTTTGAATACTTTTTCAGGTAAATTACTCATCTCTTCATTATGATTTTTTTTCCCTTGTAGTTTTATCTTGCAATTTTATTTGAGGATATTCCTCTGTTTCCTCATTTTGTTTGACTCCCTATTTCTGCATATCAGATAAAATATCTACCTCTTCCAGTTTTAAGGGAATGGACTGTGTAGGAAATGAACTCTGTTGTTGAATCTTGCTGTAGCTCTTGGTTGTCTCTTGAATCTTTGTGATTGTTCAATCAGCCTAATTTATTTTTGATAGGTCCCAGTCGTTTAGAGTGTATCGGATCTGTTCCACAGGGAGAGACCTCAGACAACTCTTAGTCTCAGGCTTATTGAGAGCCAGGCCCTTAGGCTGTAGCTTTTAAAGTATACAAATATAAATAGCCCTGTGGGACCACAGTTATAAAGCATGCTGGCCTCCAGACCAGGCAATCTATCTCCTGTGCAACAGTTACATAAGTTAGGGCTCCAGACAAAAATATAAGCTCTTTTCTGAGAGGTACTGGTGAGTTGAAGCAAGGCCCAGAGAGAACAAAAAAAATGGCATCCCCCATGTTCCCTGAAAGCCTCTAGATGTGTGGCAAACCTGAACCTGCCCCTCATCTGAAGCTCCAGGACAAGTAAGTAGGCCTGTTTTTACAGAAGACTGAGAGTGTGTTTCAGCCTTCTACCTGTATGATGATGCCCTGAGAATGGTAGTCTGCTAAGAACTATCTCCATGGTTGTTACAGTCCTGTAGGACTCAGAAATGCAAGCCTGCCCACCCTCCACTGGCCACCAGAGCCAGGCGATCAGGAAGAGTCCCTTGTGTGGTCTGCACATGCCTGACAGCTTTAGCAAGATAGCTGGTGAGTGCAGGAAGCATACAAGTAGGATAGCTTTAGTGGGGCAATTGGACACTAGAGCAAATATGTGCACCTACAAGCACTAGCAAGGTAGAGGAAGAGTCCAAAAATGGTGTCCAGCAGTACCTGTATCTGGGAGAGGGTCTTTGTAGGTCCTGACCCCTCCAGCAAACTTTTTAAGATTAGCAAATGTATCTCCTTCACAAATGACCTAGGCATTTTTCAAACTGCTGCTTTTGCATTGGGACTTGTGGCAAGTAAATCTGTGTGGGAGCCCTTTAAAAGTGGTATCTCAGTGCCTACAGCCCTTTGAGTCTCCTGGACATATGTTTTGTTGTTTTTCATTCTTTTCTCTCTCTCTTTCTCTCTCTCTCTCTGTCTCTTTTTAAATTGAAGCATAATTAACATAAAATATTATATTAGGGGGATCCCTGGGTGGCTCAGCAGTTTAGTGCCTGTCTTCGGCCCAGGGTGTGATCCTGGAGTCCCGGGATCAAGTACTGCATCAGGCTCCCTGCGTGGAGCCTGCTTCTCCCTCTGCCTGTGTCTCTGCCTCTCTCTCTCTCTCTGTCTTTCATGAATAAATAAATAAAATCTTTAAAAAATATATTCTATTAGTTTCAGGTGTATGTTACAGTGATTTAATATTTTTAGACATTACAAAATGATCCCCATGATACATCTAGTTGCCATCTGCCACCATACAGTTATTATAATACCATTGACCACATTTCCTATGCCATACATTAAATCCCCATGACTTCTTTATTTTATAACTGGAAGTTTGTACATCTTAAAGTTAGATGTTTTGGGGTTCATTTTTCTGGTTTAGGTCCCAAGTATTGGGGTGCCTGCTGTGAGGCACAAACTTCTCATTTGTCAGGGAGAAACTCCTGCTTTGTGAAACCCCTTCCAATTGTAGGTCACTATCCTGCACAGGTGTGGTTTTGGGAAAGAGCATATCTCTGCCTCTCCTACCTGTCTTGAAGTGGCCCTTTATCCTTTGTTGAAGAGAAGCTCTTCAAATAGCTTTCAGGGCTTTTTCAGAAGGAGCTCTTCCATATGTAGCTGTATATTTAGTGTGTCCATGAGAGGAGGGGAGTTCTTTCTTTACTGCTCTTTTTCTAAACATTTTATTTATTTATTCATGAGAGACATGAATAATAAGTTGATGACAACTTGCGGTTGGGCAAGTTGTGGGCTCAACCGCTGAGCCACCCAGGTGTCCCTCTTTACTGCTATCTTGTACTTCCCATGGAAAATGCAATATAGGAGTTAGGAAGCAGCACAGTATAGATGAGTGGGATGGGAGTTATGGAAAGCATGGCAATACGTGTAACAGAATGTCCATCATTATCATTATTTTTATTGTTCTTTCTTTCTTATTACTAATATGCTTGTGCTATCCCAACTACATTCAAAGCTTTTAAGTGGAAGGCCCTTATTAACCTAAGCACCTTAATACTTTTGGTTGTGCAATCCAGAAGCTAGGAGTCAGAAGAGACACATATATCCACATAGTACAGGGAAAAAGGGGTAAAGAGAATAGGTACACATAGTGTAAAATGTGACCACTTGTTATGACTCCAAATCTGTTGTAAATTCTACTCAACTTAGGAAGAGCTTCACAGCCTAAATCTATGGCAGAGACTACTGAGGAGACTGAGTTTTATGTCTGGACTGGTTGTAGAATATAGAAGCAGATAAAGCCATGAAAACATAATCCCTTAGAAATGAGAAGAATTATGGGAGATGCCATAGAATATCAAGGTTTTAAAAATCATATGTTATCTAGAGGCCTTATAGGAAGAGATTGCTGATAGCTTATGAGTTTCCAACAGGTATGGAATTTTGTCTACCTTGTCAGCATAGCATCCTTTGTGCTGCCTGCATAGAAAGTAACCAATATGTATTTGTTACATGAATATTTCTCCTTCAATTCAAACTAAAAATTATAGTAAACTTCAAAAGTAACCAGTAACCATTTCTCTCTGTCTCTTTACTAATTTTCTATATCTGTAAATCTGTGGTATTTCATCCCTTATCTTAAATATGTAATGACATCTTGCCAAGTTATCTGAATGAAAAATAAATAATTCAGTCAACCAGAGGTTTACTAGTTATAAAATAAAATAAGAAGAATGCACTGGTTTGAAAAGTATAAAGTATTTACTGTTATTAATCAATCATCAACATAGATCTATATATAATAAAACCTATTTTTAATAATTTGCCTCTTAGTGCTTTTCTAGCCTTTTGTCTCCTTTTCTGATGTCAATACTAAAAGGCTCAGTAAGGCTGTTCAAATCAGTGGAGATTTAAAGAAAAATCCATAAAAAGGAAACTAAAAACTCCCTACTCACCCACCTGTGTTTCAGCTGCAAAGCTTCCAAGAAGAAAATCAACAGAGAAAAAGAGACAAAGAGATAGAAATGGAAAAAGAAGAAAGGAGGTCTATGGAATCGTCCCTTGAATGAGAAAAGAAATACCACCCTGACTCTCTCTCTCTCAAATTTCTGCACCAAAATTATATTGTCTCCTGGTGCAGTTTTCTTAAATGAATCAGACTGCATAATCCTAAATGAAATCACACTGGGAAAAATTAAGGATTTTAAAACTTTATCATCTAAGAAAACCACTGATGATCGAGATTAAGCCACTGGCAACTTCTACCAATACAAAGATTGTTTTACATATTACCTCTGTCAAATCAGTGGACTTTCTAGTCTGTTAAACCATACACTTCTTCAAAATGAATTATAATGAAATAATACCACGGAAAAGAATATTAACATTTGAGCAATGCAATTTCTTAACCCAGATGGGAAACCACTTGAGCTTAAAATATAATGAATAAGGAAAAAAAGATGTAAAACTCTGCATTTCACTTAATTCATAACCCAACTTTCCTAATGTGCTTCCTTAGAATGTTTCCAAGTCTCAGGATTTGCTTAAGATATATTTTAGAACTATGTGGACATCTGTTAATTCACATGCAAATACACAGGTCATAGAGCTGTGAAGTTATTTCCTAAATCTTCTCTGTAGGAAAAAGGGAACATGCAAGAGTACTCTAATTTGTCCCCAGAATTAAAGCCTCAGTCCTCCCAATACAGCTGATTATCTACGTTGGTCTTCATGTTCTTCAAGAACATTGATTTCACAAGCTCTTGATCACCTATTCGATGTTCATTCTGCTTTGTTTGCTGTTTAGAATTCTTTTCTTATACACTTTAAATTATTATATTTTAAGTTGGACTATTACCCTGTATTCTTTCTTTAGGTTGCTGGCAGCCCAGAAGAATCTATCCCTAGATTTATAAATTGTCTGCTCATATCCATATCTGTTTTTTTTTTTTTTCAAAATGAATGTTAACTTAAAAACTATTGGTTTTTGGAGATAATGAGATATTTTTTGACTTTCTTTTTAGAGTTGTAGAAAGCTGCCAAAGTAGTATGGAAAATTCTCAGATACGCTTCACCAAAGTTGTTCCTTTTGTTAGTAACTTACATAACGACAGAAATTTAATAAAAACTAAGAAATTAACCTTGGTACAAATATAGTAACTAAAGTACAGAATTTATTTGGATTTCATGAGTTTTTCCACTAATGTTTTTTTCTGTTCTATAATCTAAGATTCCCATTATATTTAGTGATCATGTAACTTATATGCCTCCATTCTTTGACAGACTTTTAGTCCTGGCTTACATAACCTTGATATATTTGCTGAGTATGGGTCAGTTATTTTGTAAACAGTCCTTCAAATATATAGGTCTGAGTTGGTTTTATCTTCATTATATCATACATACTCTCAAGGCATCACATCAGGGCATCTATAAGTGGTGAGGTTAACCCTGATCCCTCAGTTAAGTGATTTCAGCCACAGGTCTTTATTGTAAAGTTACTATTTTACCCTCTGTAAATAGTGCTTTGGGGTAGATAATTTGAGACTGCAAATATATTGTTTCTGCTTAAATTTTAGCCCAATAATTTTAGCATTTATCAGTGGACCTTGCCTATGGAAATTATTATTGTACTTTTTAAAAATTGAAGTATACTTGAAACACAATATTACATTAGTTTCAGGTGTGCAACATAATGACTCAACAAGTTGGTGTATTATGCTATGTATGCTCACCACAAGTGAAACTACTGTCACCACCAACACTATTTTAATACATTGGCTACATTCTCTATGCTGTACGTTTTACCCAGTGACTTACTCATTTCATAACTCAAAGTCTGTGTCTCCCACTTCCTTTCACCCATTTTGCCCATTGTCCTTCATCCTCCCGTCTGGCAACCATCAGTTTATTCTCTGTATTTATGGGTCTGTTTCTGCTTTTTGTTTGTTTATTCATGTATTGCTTTTTAGATTCTGCTTATAAATGAACTCATATGGTAGTTATCTTTCTCTGTCCGATTTATTTCTTAGCATAATACCCTCTAGGTCTATTGTGGCATTTTTAATAGTGATTTTCTATTTCCCTCATTCTTTCCATGTCCTTCAAATTCTTCTGTAAGAGAGTATAATCTCTTCTTGTTTGTCTTAGCGTGGATGCTTTGTTTTATTTTTTGCTATAAACCAATATCATTATTTGCATTTTTACAAAAGTTGCTCTTTGTCTTTTGGAAGTGCTTTCTGGTTTACCTTTATGCACTTTGGACATGCTTCCATCCTTTAAACCTTCCTCCCTTGTTATCCTTCTTTCTCTTCTGTCCTCTCCCTCTCTCTCTTTTTTCTTTTTTGTATTTCCATATTTAATGGCACCACAAGATACTCTAGATTTATCTTATTTTCCCTAGCCCAAATCTGGAATCAACCCGTTCCCCAAAGAACCCAGACTTCTTTTATTTGAGAATGTCATTTACAAACCAAGATTTGGACACTAGATAGGGCTCACTGCTAGTGGTGTCATGACCTCTAGTCTCTCTCAGTGGATAGAGCTAAACCCAAACTATTAAAACAAATCTATGACTCCATATTGGTACAATTCTTGTTCAGAAACATGGATCATTCCAATCTTCATCCTTCTCTTATGAAACTTCTTTCTTCAAAAGTCAGTCATCTGGTTTTTATTATCAACAATATACGTACTACTTCTTAAACCCTAGGATACATATAAAATAATTTTGGAATTTCTGGGCTCATACCTCTGTGAGCAACAAATTTACCAACTACAACATAGGATTTGTGTGTAGTACTTTTGCTCTTCAGTCTTCTATCCAAAGCAATATTGGTCGGTTCCATTCTTCTCCATCCCCTCAGGATTGCTATGAATTTTTTTAAATACAATTAAGTTTATTTGTCAGATATATGCTAAACATTATGCCTATACTTACGAATTAACTTCTTTGGATACTTTCTATATGCATAAAGTAAAATTCCATCTTTGCAGTATGGAATTATGTAGTGTAATGGCTGAATTGTGATCCCACCCCCCTCCATATATTGAAGACCTAATACACAGTATCTTAGAATGTGACTGCATTTGGAGAAGAGGCTTTGAAAGAGGTGATTAAGTTAAAATAGGGTCATTAGGGTGGAGCTTAAATCAATTTGACTGGTATCCTTATAATAAGAGGAAATTAGGACACACAGAAAAGCACTAGGGGTGTAGGTGCAGAGGAAAGACCATGTGAAGACACAGGGGAAATGTGGCAATCTGCAAGCCAAAGAAAGAAGCCTCAGAAGAAAACAAACTTGCTAACACCTTGATCTTGGACTTCTATACTGTGAAAAATAAAGTTCATGTTTAAGCAACCCAACCTGTGCTATTTTGTTACCCCTAGCTATCTAATATGTATGTGTTTTGACAAATATAGTCATCTAGCTGTTACTACAGTTCCACAGAACAATAATTTCACGACCTCAAGTTTCCTTCATGCTGACCCTTTGTTGTTAAATTCTCTCTGCACCTCAAAATCAACCATTTTCCATTTCCATAATTTTTATTATTCTAAAGTGTCATATAAGTAGAATCACATTATGTAACCTTTCACTTACCAAAATGCATTTAAAGTTCATCCACATTCCTGCATAAACCAATAGTCTTTTCCTTTTTATTGCTGAATAATGCTCCGTTTTATGAATGTATAGCCATTTTTAAGTCCATTCACTAGTGAAGGACATCTTGACTGTTTCCAAGTTATAGTTTGAAGACTAGAAATAAAGTGGCTATACACATTCACATATAAATTTTTTTTGGTGAACATGAGTTTTTATTTCTCTTGAGCAGATACCTAGAAGTGGAATTGATGAATCATGTGGCATGTAGATATTTGATGTTTTAAGAAACCATCAACGTGGGGCACCTGGGTGGCTCAGTCAGTTAAGCTTCTAACTCTTGGTTTCAGCTCAGGTATGATCTCAAGGTCTAAAGATTGAGCTGCAAGTCAGGCTCTGCACTCTGTGGAGGGTCTGCTTGAGAATCTCTCCCTCTGCCCCTCCCCACACTCTCTCAAATAAATTAATTAATAAATCTTTAAAAAAAGAAAAACTGTCAAACTGGTTTCCAAATTGTAGGTACTATTTTTTATTTCCATCAATAATGTGTGAAAATGCCACTTGCTTGTCAGCACTTAATGTCAATTTTTCTTATCTTTTTCCTTTTTGCCATTCTATTAGAATTATTTGCAATGTTCTTTAATATCCTTTTAATATCTGTGGTGAGATCCTCTCTTCTATTCCTGATATTGTTAATTTGTGTCTTGTCCCTTTTTTCTTGGTCAGTTTGGCTAGAAGTTTTACATTTTATTGATCTTTTCAAAGAATCAGCTTTTGGTCTCACAGATTTTTTTAATTTTTTTTCTGTTTTAATCTCATTGATTTCTACTTTTATCTCTATTTCTTCCTTCTGCCTGTTTTGGGTTTAGTTTGTTCTTCCTTTTCAAAAGTCTTACAGTAATGATTTGAAATCTTTGTTCCTATCTATTATAAGAAATTAGTGTACATTTCCTTCTAAACACTGCTTTAGCTACACCTACAAATTTTAATATGTTGTGCTTTCATGTTACTTTAGTACAATATATTTTTCAATTTCCTTTAGGAATTCCCTTTTTATCCATGAATACTTAAAAATGCGCCATTTATTTTCCAAATATTTGAGGATTTATGAACTATTATTCTGTTCTTGATTTCTAGTTAAATCTCATTATGGTCCAACCAGCCATGTTTCTTATGTTTTCATCTTCTTTTAATTTTTTTGATGTTTATTTTATAGCCTAGAAAATGCTGTATCTTGATAAATGGTCCATTTATAATTGAATGTTCATGCAAGAATTTATATTTTTGTTCAGGTCTTCCAGATTCTTATTGATTACTTGTTCTACTGATTATTAAGAAAAGAGAGTTGAAATTTCCAACTGTTGCTGTGGAGTTCTCTATTTTTCCTTTCATTTCAATGAACTTTTGCCTCATATATTTTGATGTTCTGCTGTTTCTTGCATATACACTGAGGATGTTATGTATGATTGGAGAATTGACTCATTTTTATGATGTAACATCCTCTTTGTGATAATTTCTTTCTTCTAAAGATTATATTTATCTCATAGTAATATAGCCACTCCAAATTTTTTTTGTTTGTTTGCATGGTATACCTTCTTGCATCCTTTTGATTTAATCTATTTGTGTCTTTTATTTAAAGTAGGCCTACTGCAGATAAAATTTAACTGAGTGTTGCTTTTTCATTCAGTCCTGACAATCTTTGTCTTGTAATGTATGTTTTTTAAAACTACTTATAGTTTGTATGATTATAGATACGCTTGGTATTTGTTTTCTCTGTTATCTGTTTTTGCCCTATTTTTTGGTCATTTTGAGTGTTTTTCCATGAGTTTACCTTATTATCTCTATTAACTTACTATTTAAATCTCTTTTAAAAAATTTTTAATGGTTTTCCTAGGGTTTGTAAGTAAATATCTCTAAGTAATCATAGTCTACCTTTAAATAATATATTGTTTTACATACAGTTTATGATCTCTGACAATATATTTCCAGTTCTTCTCTCCCATCTTTTTAACCCAATTAAAATTTATATATACATAAATAAAAATGCTTTGGTACTACTTTTATTTTAGAAGTTATCTTAATTAAAAATCAAGAAAATGAGTTTTATCTTCTTTTGTTTCTCTTCTAGCATTCTCCTTTTCACTATTTAGATCCAGATTTCTCTGATATAATTTTCCTTTAGCCTAAAGAATTTTCTTTCATATTTTTTTGGAGTTTTTTTGGTCTTCTTGCTATGAATTCCTTCAGGATTAGTTTATCTAAGAAAGTATATGCCCTTCATTTTGGAAAGATAACTTTTTTCTGAATATAGAATTCCAACTTGTTAATTTTTTCTTTACCATTCAATTGTCTTCTGATACAGAGTCTGCCCTAGTTCTCATTCTTCTACATGTTATGTCTGTTTCTCCTCTGTCTACCTTCAAGATTGCTATTTGCTTTTTGTCCTCAACATTTTACATATGGTATGCCAAGGACTCTTTTTTCTTCTTTTTAGATGTATGGCTTGCTGTCATTAATTTTGGGGAATTCTTTCATGCATTTCTTTCCTTCCTTTCTTTCTTTCTTTCTTTCTTCTTTCTTTCTTTCTTTCTTTATTTATTTCTTTCTTTTTTATTCATAGAGACAGAGAGAGAGAGAGAGAGAGAGAGACAAGCAGAGGGAGAAGCAGGCTCCACGCAGGGAGCCCGATGCGGCACTCGATCCCGGGTCTCCAGGATCACACCCCCGGCTGCAGGCCGCTGCGCCACCAGGGCCGCCCTCTTTCATGTATTTCTTCTGCCTTATTCTCTTTCTCTTCTCCTTCTGAGATTCCATCTACACATATGTTAGAACATTTGATATGATTGCTTTTAGATGTTCTGTTTGTTTGTTTTCTCTATTTTTTCTTTTATGTTTCAGTTTGGTTTATTTCTTTTGACTAATCTTCAAGTTCACTCTTTTTCTTTCCTTTGGGCAAAGTCTAAAGATGAGTTCATTAAAAATATTCTTCACTTATGTTACCTTTTTTAGCTTTCACTTTTCAACATTTCCATTTCATTTATTTTTATAGTTTCCATCTCTCTTCTGATATTATTTACCTTGTTGTCTGCCTTTTACATTAGAGCCTTTAACCTTTTATGTATAGTTACTTAAAATTCCCTGCAAGATATTTCTAATGAATGTGACATATCTAAATCTGATTCTGATCTTCTGATCCATGCTTTGATTCTTGGGAGCATTTTTTTCTCTTTTCATACACCTTATAAGTTTTTATAGAAAGTTAGTCATTGTGTAGAGGACACTAGAGAATAAGGTTGATAGATCTTATTCTTGAAAATCAGAGGACACCTTTACTTGTTCAAGGTCTATATTATATGGGTTTGGGTTAATCTAGGTATTAGGATTGTTATGTCTAGAGTAACATTCATTGCACTGTAGTGATATTCAGTGTTTATAGTGGAAGTTGGTTGGCCACACAATATCTGTACTGCCCCCTGCTTTAGGCCTTTCTTTTGCACTGTCTCAGAGAGGATTTCTTTGTATGTTTTTGTTGCTCTTTTTCCTCTCCCAGCAGTAGTCTATGGTTACTTGATATTCAGTATTTGTTAGCTTGGTGTTGTAGGGTGGTGATGGAGAGGGAAGAAAATTCTCATTTTCTGCTTAAATTCTGCCTCACTCAGGCTCCATTGTTCCAAGTTTCAAGTTATGGGTCTTCTTGGTGTGCCTGTTCCCCAACTTCACATAGTTCTGAGCCCAATATTTATTCCTACCCCTCCTCCAGGACCAAGTTGTTTCTTCTGTTCTCTTTTCCTGATTGTAATGAGTTTTGGTCAGTGTCCTAAAGATGAGGTTGCTTGTTGCTCTTCTAACTGAAGAATAGGCATTTTATTTCATAAAGTGAGGCAAGAAAGAAGAATCTTACTGGGTTTCTTGCCTATCCTGCGTGACTGCCATTCTTATCCCTGACTTTTAGACCATAATGAACACTTTCTTAGGTCCCTTTTGATATTTTCTGTGAGCTCTTGTGGGTTTATGGAGAAAGAGCCTGTAAGAAGGCATGGCCTCCACCAATTTCTGAAGTATCCAGGGGGGTTCATACTCCAGCCAGCCCACATTCAGTCTTTGTCAAATATCTGATTATATTGATTCCAGGTATATGTGTGCAAGGACTTGTCTCTCCTTAGATTTTGATCTAGTTGTTTGCTTGCCACCTCAGTTCTCTATGAGATCAAAAAGAGTTGTGCATTTGAAGTTAATTTGGCTCTTACTCATTATAAAGTTGGAAATGACACTGTTCCAGCTTATCACATCCTGGAGTAGAACTCTTTTTATTAAATAAACACATATTAATATACTTATTCTAATTGTTTTTTCTTTAATTAGAAAAATCATTTACATTTACTTCGAAATCAAAAAGTACATATTGATATTTTTAAAAATGGAAGAAAAACAGTTACAGATGCTGAAGCTCAGTAATTCTGCACATCTGGGCGAAAAAAATCAATTTATTTTGGCTTAATCTGGACTTAACTGTAATTTAAGTATAAAGCAGAGTGAGAGGAATATTCGTAATGCTAGAACTAGAGCTAAGAATGAGATAAGGGTGATTTTAGAATGAGGGTGAGCAGATGCTATTTTGTCACATGACACTAAGATTGAATTCCCAATAGCTTCTCAGTCCCTACTCTATCATATTTAATAACATACAATGGCTGGGGATAGGCAAGACATTTTATTATTCCCAAGTATCTTCTCTTTCCTCTTTAGGAGAATACATTTTCTAGATAATATATTCATTTATTTTTTAAAGAAGATTTATTTTCTACCTAATGACACATACTATATTTAATGTTGGGAATGCACAATGAATAGAGTTTCCTAAAGCAGCTCAGAGAATACAATCAAGGGGAACATAAACATAAGTTATGTGATAAGTGATATAATAGAGTTGTGTACAAGAAGATTTAATATGGCCAAAGAAAACTGACATATTATAATGGGTAAGAGAATGAACGCTGGAGTTAGGCTCTGTTATTTACTAATTGTATACCTTGAGCAAGTTAATTAACTTCCTCAGTGTCCTCCCTCCTTTAAGTGGGACTAAAAGCAATGTCGCCTGATAGAGATGTTGTGAAAACTCAATGTGTTAGATTGAACTATATGAATTTGTCAAAAATCAACTCTCTTTGATACACAAAAATGGCATTTTTATATGGTTTGACCTTATGTATTAGAAGTGCTCAACACACTGCTAGAAGGTATTGTAGTGTGTTCATTTTTCTGCTCCCACACCAAATATATATTTAAGTCTGAACTCCTGATACTTGTGCATGAAGCCATATTTGGAAATAAGGTATTGCAGATGTAATCGACTTAACCAAATTATACTGGATAGTCTGGGACCTAAATGCAATGGCTATTATCTTCATAAAATAAAAGGGAGGGAGATATGAGTTCAGAGACACAGAAGAGACATGCAGGGAGAAAAGCCATGTGAAAATGGAGGCAGAGATTGAAGTGATGCATCTGTAAGACTAGGAACACCAGAGATTGCTAGCAACCACCAGAAGCTTCCAAGAAGCGATGAAAGATTCTTCTCCAGAGCCTTCAGGGGGAGTATGGCTCTGCGGACATTATTACAAGCTCCTAGACAGAATAAATTTCTTTCCTGTGAAACCATCAAGTTTGTGGTACTTTGTTTCATCAGCCCTAGGAAACTAATATAGCTAGTGTCTGCTCAGTAAATCTTATCTACAGTTTATCATTGAAACACAGAAGGGAAATAATTCATTTGGTCAGAGGGGGAGCTGCTAGAGAAAGCCTTCAGTGATGATCATCCAGGAAGAAGAAGGGAATGGCAATTCAGATGAGGGGAAATGTCATAAACAAATGTATTGAGAAATACATGCCTACTAAAAATTTGATTGGAATGTGTAGGAGGAATAGAGGAAGGTGATTGTAGACATGAATGGTCTTTGATGGACTTCTTAAGCTGTGCTAGAAATATAGTGTCTGTACTACTGATAATAAAATTTCAGAACCATTTTTTAAATGTGAGAGTTACATGATTTAACTAATATTTTATAACTCTGACTGTTTTGGAAGGCTTTTGAAATTGTCATAGCTTACTTAGGATGATGCAGCCCTGTAAGGAGAACAGGCAAAGAAGACAAGGGGTATATTACATGTAGAATTTATATAATTATAGGTTACTTGGAGTGACTTGGAAGACTGAAACTATGATTATTTCCAGATTTCTGATTTAGGATATAAGTAAAGTAACATTTACAAAGAGATAGAATTCAACAAAAAGAATTGCTCTAGTGAGAACAGAGAAAAACTTGAGTTGAAGAAAATTTCCAGGTGAAAACAGTATTATCTATATAGTATTTGGACACATAGATTTGAGTATTTGGGGAGAAGATTTTATTGGAGTTACAGACATTAGGGTTATAAAGTTTAGATAGAAGTTGAAGAATCAATGGTAGATGTGTTGACCCTGGGTGATTGAACAAAAGGAAAAAAATAAGAAGATTGAACTGAAAAAGAGGAACCTATTATGAAGACTAATAATTAGGAATCAGGATGCCTGGGTTGCTCAGTGGTTGAGCATCTGCCTTTGGCTCAGGGGCCCGGGGATTGAGACCCACACCGGGGTCCCTGTGGGGAGCCTGCTTCTGCCTCTGCCTGTGTCATTGCTCCTCTCTGTGTCTCTCATGAATAAATAAATAAAACCTTAAAAAAAAGA
This sequence comes from Nyctereutes procyonoides, assembly GCF_905146905.1. NCBI lineage: Eukaryota > Metazoa > Chordata > Mammalia > Carnivora > Canidae > Nyctereutes > Nyctereutes procyonoides. Next base: position 10,743,596 of record NW_026575159.1, read on the forward strand.
ATTAGGAATAAAATTTATAGCCTGAGAATGGGGAGATAATGGAACGATAAAATTCAAAGGAGAAATTTCAAGGAGAAGATTATGTGAACTTCTATAAAGTGTCTGTACCAGTCAGGATGAGATGAATTATGCTGTGGTAACAAACAAGTCAAAACTCTTAATGTCTTAACACAGCAAAAACTGATTTCTTCTTCATTTAAAGCACAGATGACTGGGAGGACAGAAATTATCCATGTCCTTCAGGAACTGAGCTTATGAAAGCTCCATCCTGACACATACTTTAGTGGTCACCAAAACAAGGAAAAAGTGAACCACACACTGGCTCTTAAAACTTCCCTCTATAGTGATGTGTTACTTCCACTCACAGTTCCTTTACCTCCCAAGTCACACCCTAACTGTCTAAATGGCAAACTTACGAAGAGAATGGCAAAGGACAATTTTACCGCAGAAGCTTTTCCTGTTACAGTGAGTTTGAACTTGCTCTTCCTTCTGTCTGAATCACTTTCCCCAGTGGGTTCTCAAGTGGTCTCACAAGTGGCACCTTTTCAGAACATTACCCTTTGGTCAGCCCACGTATAATAGGAATCCTCCTAGTCCTTTCTAACGATGATTTTACCTTCTTTATTTGCTTTATAGTTCTAGGTGCAAATGATCTAATATCACATTATTTCCTTTTGCTTTTTGTTGTCGTTGTTTTCTGTCTCACCCAAATAGAATGTAAGGTCCATGAGATAAGAGAGTTTTCCTGTCTTATCCATAATACCATATCCCAGTATTTAAAACAGTGCATAATAACTGCTTACCAAATACTAGCTGAATGATTAAAACTTTGTGTGCTTTTTATCCTCCTTATCCACTCCAATGCTCAACATACTTATATTTCATGGCTACTCAATAAATATCTATTGGCTCAAGTTATAGCTTTTGAACATTTCATATGCAAAGCTTTGTGTAAGGCACTGATTGTATGCTGGTGAAGAAGAACGAGAATTAGAACTCTTGTTTCCTTCCAGTTGTGCTGCAAAATATTTAGGAAAATTCTTTACCTACCCTCTGGTAAGGTGAAGGACCTTGATTTTTGCTGATTTCCAAAGTGTGAATGTAGTTCAAACCCAGAACAGCCTTAATTTTTATGCCTAAAATACATGTACTTCTTTTTTTTTTAATGTCAAATGAATCACTACATTTTTCAACACTTGATGATCCTTATTATCGTGAAATATTCTGCAATTAACAAAAATATTTAGACAACATTCATTTGTAGAATCATAATATAAAGTATTCTCTGTTTGAAAATGAAATCTTGCCTAAGGCTAGTTCTTACCAGGAGTTCTGTGCTTCCACATTACATATGCATTAATAGTTTGCCTGAACTCGACAACAATTTTTAATTTTTCATTGGCAATGCAAGTGTTTCTCTTACATTCATGAATCTCAATGATCTTTTCTGGTTGCTGATCTTAAGTCCACAGACTCTTATCTCTTCTTAACACTGCTTTTTGTTACAACTCCTGTTAACTCCTATCTCTAAGAGAGTTGTTTTTTTTTCAACTAACTGCTCTTTTCCAATGAAGATCACTTTCTGGGCAGCCCAGGTGGCTCAGCAGTTTAGCACCACCTTCAGGCACTCCCCCCCCCCCCCCCCCCGCGTGATCCTGGTTAGACCTAGGATCGGCTCTGCTTCTCCCTCTGCCTGTCTCTCTGCCTCTCTCTGTGTATCTATCATGAATAAATAAATAAAATCTTAAAAAAAAAAAACTTTTCTCAGAGAAAAGTAGGAACTGTATGTGGAACAAGCAATAGTGCTAATTTGTTTTCAAATAATCCAATGATTGAGATATGAATATAAATGATAGTAGAAAACCGAAGAAATATACTGAGAGGGAAGTAATCTCATTTTATTATTCTTATCCCTCAGAGACAGTATTATCTACAGCTCAGTATATAAAAAAACTGACTACATTGAATGAAAAGTTATATCTATAAGTCAATTCAGAGGATTCTTGAAGAGTCAACTTAAGATGATGTATATTTAAGGGTGGAGTGATATTTGGGTTATACATAAATAAAATAATTATTTATAATACAAAAAGCAAAAAGAGAACAGATTTATAGTGGTGATTAATAATGAAAAAGTGACAGAAATATCATGAAAAAAAAATCATAGCTATCCAAGAAAAAAATCAGAGCAAATACTAGGAACACTAGTTGTCCTGAAGATCTGCAAATAATTGGAGAGAAAGTTGGAAAGCTACAGACATAAGCATTAGAAATAGCAGTCTCAAAGGCACCAGAAGTCTTTGCAGACAGTGAACAAAAGAGCTTTGGACGATTGGAGGGAAGTTTATTAACTCAGTGGTTAGATAAGTGAATTTGACAATGACATTGAGGATGAACAACTTTCAGATAATTGTGGAATGTGGTTATTTGGAAAGAATAAAGCAATTATAGGTTTTCCAAACTAAATAACTTGAAGTTGTAGGAAAAGTAGCAGAGCAGGATATTGGATTTAGATTCAGTGTAGATTTGAATTTGTAAACTCCTACTCTTCCTTCAAGACCCAGCTCAGATATGTCATCTCCTTTGAAACTTTTTATGATAGATTGGACTGTTGCTCCTGGCTCTGTAATCAAATATCTATCATAGAATTTACACTCATGAATGGCTTATGTAACTTTGCTCATGTGACTCCTCACTGGCATGGGTGGGCTATATTTCCTTGTCCCACTAATGTTGAGCTTGACCTTAGATTTCCTTGGCCAACGGATTGTTAATGGGTGATGGGATGTAAGCAGCATCTTTAAACATACTTCTATGATTTGGCTTAGCCTATTGCATGTGTGTGATTTTCCATGAGAAGAGCACACCTCAGTCATCACTCTTCAGCCAGGTCTAAGATGAACACATATGGGACAGACATGACAGGAAGCCTGAAGTAAGCCTGGCCCAGACATAACAAGCCAAGATCAGCTAAACCACAGTTAACTTGTAGAACCATGAGCATGAAAGTTATTGTTTGCTTTTGGAAGCCACTAAAATTTAAATTTTTTTATTATGTGAAAAAATTAACTACTTCATCTTTTCAACATTCTCACATATAGAATTTTTGTTCTCCATAATATTTCCCATGGTACTCTGAATCTATATCCATTATAATATCACACAGTGATGAACTCTTGCATTCAAATATCAGTCTCCTAAAACACTGTAGTGACCTTACAATAAAGATCTGTCTTTTTGGTGTTTTTATTTCACTGCCCTCAAACTAACGGGTCAAAGCAGACAATTTTGCGTTTGCAATACTACTTGTGAATATTCAAAGGGAAGAACAGCAAACATATTTGTAAGACAAATCCAGTCTGAGATGTTTTGAAGCATCCATATCTTATCAATCACATATTTTATTCTAGGCTTTTTAAAACCTCCATTTTAAAGAGAGAAAAAGAAAACCTGTAGAGAAAAGTTAAATAAATCATGTGGTATTACAAAAAAATATTTGCATGGCATATATAAAATTAGCACTGTCAGTTTAAATGCTAAGTTAATCCTAACTCATTCTCATTTATTGGAGCCTATTAAAAAGCTGCCGATTACTTTATTCTGGCTCTATTTTGGCATAACATATTTTTATGTTGCTGAGTAAATTCTATTTAGACATTAGTTCATATGAGCTATTTTTGAAAAGATAAAAAGCAGTGAAACCAGTTCTCAACTTAATTGAAGCTTAAATTACCCACACAACCGAGTAGCTGTGGATGTAAATATATGTTAAAATAAAAATGTGGAATTTGTCTATACCATTTAGAAACCAAATTTTAGACTGATCCTGAATGTATTATTAAAAATTATAATAGGGATCCCTGGGTGGCGCAGCAGTTTGGCGCCTGCCTTTGGCCCAGGGCGCGATCCTGGAGACCCAGGATCGAATCCCACGTCGGGCTCCCGGTGCATGGAGCCTGCTTCTCCCTCTGCCTATGTCTCTGCCTCTCTCTCTCTGTGTGTGTGTGTGTGACTATCATAAATAAATAAATATTTAAAAAAATTAGAATTTGATTTATAACAAAGTGAACAAACTGAAAGTCACAAACTCTTAGGCCTCAAATTGTCAAGTACAGTAATTTCCAGTTTTAAACAACATGAGTTTATTAGGCTAGCAGACAGGGCTCCTGTTTTGTTAGCACTGCAAGACAATATAACACTTACATATGTATAGGATAGTTCCAATATACCACCTAAAGAGGCACCCTTACTTTTTTGTTAAATGGTAATGGGCACTGTGCTATACCAAGATGTTCCTTTTAGAACTGTAGGCTTTTCCTCTAGGACTTGCCCTCAGCTGAAGAAGACCTCCTGATTCAAGATCACATACCCCTTCCCTCTGGCAGCAAACATCCACTGACTGGTACATGCTGGTATATAAAATTGGACCCATAACCTCAAACTGGGACAACTGTAAAGGGCTATCTCAGCTTTAGAGTTCCAGTGTAGTCAGTTGGAAATCTCCATTGGGATTGTATCAGAGCTCAACCTCTCCCTCTGCCTAATGGTGCTGTCTTCACCCTCTCATGGTTACTGATTCCAAGTGCACTTCCTCATAAACTTCTCTGTGTCTCTTTCCTGGAAACCGGACTACAACACAAACCATGTCTAATAGATGCAACTCAACATTCATGGAAGTGAACGGAATCAACATTAATTGAACTTGGAGTTTGAAAAAAGCCCTCCAGGAACTCATAGTTCTAATGAAGAAACAGATATATAAACACATAGCTATCATATAATGAGGCAAGAATTAGATAAGAAATGAACTAATCACTACCTCACTTTGTTACCTGTGGAAGCACTCTCAATGGTCCCATATATGATTTGTTACAAAGCCATATTACAAGTCCTGGCTAATGAAATGAAAGCAGAAATGACATGTTCCAGGTCGAGACAGAAGCATTTTTGAACTAAAGGATCATTCTCTACCTCTCTTTCTCTGTTATGGCAAATTGAAGGCTCAAGTTGAGATTTTTGGCATAATGAGATAGAGGTAGTCTGATCATTCGCGCCACCAGAACTGCCTTACAATGGCCTTTAGGTAGAATGAAAAAAAAAAAAAAAAAAAAAAAACTGATGTGTGAAGCCTCAAGTTCAAGGAATTTGAGAGGGTAGCATAACCTAGCCCATTCTAAATAACACATGGCTGTTTATCTGTACGCATTTGACAAGGAGGATAAAAATTAGAGGAAATTTCCCAGATCTATGATAATTAAACTGAGCACTGAATAATTGGTAATTGGTTTCTATGTGGGGAAAAGAATTGATCTTTTTTTCTTTCTTTCTTTTTTTTCATAAAGAGGAAATACATCGAAGACCTAATCAGAACTGGTGGGTCAGGAAGCAGCAAGTTGCCATGGGCTTTTAGAGTCTTAACCCAGGCCGGAAGATTTCCATCTGTCAAATGTATGGGGTTTTTCTGTGCAGGCACACTTTTCTGGGAAGAGTGAACCCAGAGTTTAGAGCATAGGTTAGGTGAAATCCAAAGGCAACGGATGGAAGGGTGGGTGGGGAAAGAGAAAAATGGCTTGAAATGAGGTCAGGAGGCTGAAATGTATATAGAGCTTCACAAGTCCACTAAAGGAGTTTGGATTTATTTTAACCTAGGCAGTTTATTAAACTGAAGGTAGTACTGTGCAATTTCTTCTTAGTTCATTTTTAAAAAAATTTACTGATCATACCAAAGTAGGAAAAATATCTCCTATGACACTCTTAGGACAAAGTCTAATTTTAACTTGGACCCTGAGGCTTTCTAGGATCTGGGTCTTGCTAACTTCTCCAATTACAGTAGTTGGTACCTGAACCTTGAAGATGTACTAAGTGAATTTGAATCTTTGCCCTACCAATAGCTGGCTGTGCATCACTATCATTATCTGTAAAATAAGGATAATAACACTACTTACTTGGAAGATTTGTAAGGAAAAATAAATGATCAAATCGATGTAAACCATTTGTATTTTAAACACTGCTTGCCACATAGTACAATCTCAAAATGTTGAGTGTTTTCTATGCTGATCTGTCCCCTTCAACCATCCAGTCTCTGGGATAATGCCTATTCCATCTTTAAATTCACAGAGTGGATGTTACTTTTTTCTCAGAAGGTCCTCCAAAACTAAGTTAGTTGATTGCTGGTGCCTTTCTACAATATCTTGGATTTTTTAACAGACTGTCCTAAAATGTAATCATATCTTTACTTATGTATATCTATACACAGACTTTGTGAAGAGGGACATTATTGAAGAATTTTTAATAGAGAAGTTACAAGATATGCATGTGTCTAAGGAATCATTGTGGCTGCTGTATTGAGAATAGATTTCCTAGGAGCAAGTCACTAGAGCTGGCATTACCTGTCAGGAAGCAACTGTAGAGATCTAAGGTGAGAGAGGATGAAAATGTGGATTGGGGTAGCAGTGGTATAATTCTGATATATGGTTAACTTCTGGATATATTTTGAAATTGAAGCCACAGTTTTCTGATGGGTTGGATGTAGTAGGTAAGAGAAATAAGAGTCAAAAATGATTCCAAGTTTTTTCCTTGGACATATGGAAGGATGGATTTGCCATCTATTGATATAAGAAAGACTATGGTTGAACAGCTTTTAGTAAAAAGAAAAAAAAAGAGTTTAGATACAGACTGTCATATTTGGGACATTTATTGGACATTCAGCTGGAGATGACGAGAAGTCAGTTGGATATATGAGAATGGATTTCAATAGAGAAGTAGCTGGGAGATGTAAATTTGGAAGTTATCACCACAAAGATAATCTTCAAAGCTTAAAGACCAGATGAAAGTATCAGGACAGAGAGTGTAGGACACAAGAGGACCAAAGCCCAAACTTTGTAGACCTTTGACATTTAAGTGGTCAGGGAGACAGAGCAATAAGCAAAGGGAGAAAACAGCAAATGGTGGTCTGAAAATCAGGTAAAGAGAATATTGAGGAGGAGGCGGTTTATTTCTCTTTTTTTTTTCTTTTTCTTTTCTTTTTTTTTTTTTTTTTTTAAGATTGGAGAATCAGCAATGGTCCAGTAAAAAGCAAGGATTAATGATGCCAGAAATAAGATGAGAGTTGTTGCAATGTTTCCCAATGGGTAGGCAAGATAAACTCTGACACACAGTGGCATGACTGAATTTAGACAGGAGTATGGAAAGTTCACCTCTGTCGATAACACAGGAAAACTTAATCAAAGGATATGAGGCTGGTAGGTAAGAAAGGTCAGGGGTAGGGGAAGGGTGTGGGGAATCTGAAATTTCCTCTCTTTACTTCTTTCAGGTTTTTATTCATCAGCCGAGCCTCAGTTTCATACTGCGTAAAACTAAGATATTAGATTTAGCATATTTCCATGATTCTGTAAATGGGTAATAATTTCAAAAGCACACACTCAAAAAGATTCAAGAGCTGACTATCAACTCTGCATATTTGATTAGTAAGAACGAGCTTTTAAAGCACAGTTATTACTATTATTATATTCTCAGAAAATGAAAAATGTCCCATGTTTTATTACATTTTGCTAGCATGACATGCCCACAGTTTCTGGCACATTTATGATTTCTATAGGAACAAGTGCAGAAACTGTCTTGGAGATTGACATAGCCCATCTGCTTTAAAATAGCTTGTGTTATAAAATGCCATATTTTCTCTGAACATCCTCTTACACTGAAGCAGATTTTATAAGTTAGTATTATTAAGAAATGATCTTTTGAAGTATTCACCTATGTAGAATCATGAGAAGCTTTCTTTAAACAAAATAATTTTGACTGTAGAAAGTTGGTTAGTTCAAATTTTCTCCCCTAATGCAGGATCATTAATGCTTAGCTAATGATGCATACCTATTTTGCCTTTAATAATGAACTAAAAAGTTAATTTATAGTAACACAAGAAAATAAAAATGAATGCACCCTCTATTCCAAGAGGATATGCTTTCTATTTCAAAATGCTGGTGTTCCAGACACAGGTTCCAATTAGGAACTGAAGCAACTAGAGACGAATACAAGGGATTTTAAAAAATTATCATACACATAGCATATGAGGGAAAAATGCTTTAAATTGTAGTGGGTTTTTATAGTCATTGAAGTTGATATTCAGTATTTTTAATCTTCCAGGTAAGAGAGTCTCATGACTTCTATGCAGATGAACTGTCTGCATTTCAATTTAAAGTAATGATGTGAGCAATTTCACGTCATTACTTCCAGCTTCAATATGTTCATGGTGTCCATGTTAATGCCTACCAACAAAACATGAAAAGAACAAAAGCTTCTAATTTGTATAATGGGCTTGAGTGAGATGGTAGTTTTCACCTCATGGATGAACACACTAAGTGATTAAAAAAAATGGAACCCAGAGCCATCATCACATGCCACTCTCAGGCAAATACACTGAAGAGAAGCAAAATCCTTTTTCATTATACAATGAGTGTCTTGTCAATATGCAGTTACTAGAAAAACCCACTCATGTTACATATTTGCTATGTCAATAGGTAACATATTTCTGTGTTTCTGAGTCTCACTATCTTTTCATATGAATGTACTATGCAGCAGCAAAGTTGAAATTTCTAATCTTTCAAAACCAATTTGTGGTCTTTTTCTAAATAATATCAATTGAATCTGTTCAGGTTAAATGCTACAATGAGATGTGTGAAGGGAGATAAGTAGACCAAATGCCTGCAATTGGTAGAATAGTATATAGATTCATACAGTGTAATCTGCTAAGGCATTATACTAAGTAAGTATTGGGTAGAGTATTCAAATGTGCATTCTAGCACATGAACAAAACATAGATGACTGCCCATGTTGTTTTCTGATCTCATTGTGTATTTATTTTCCATGAAGATAAGTCTGCTATTTTAATTCACATTATATTTGTTTTTTTTTTAATTTTTTATTTATTTATGATAGTCACAGAGAGAGAGAGAGAGAGAGGCAGAGACACAGGCAGAGGGAGAAGCAGGCTCCATGCACCGGGAGCCTGACGTGGGATTCGATCCCGGGTCTCCAGGATCGCGCCCTGGGCCAAAGGCAAGCGCCAAACCGCTGCACCACCAAGGGATCCCTAATTCACATTATATTTGTATTTGCTCATTCCTATCAAAAGCATGTTCTCTCTCCAGATTTAGAAATTGTAGCATGTTTTATAAAATACTTTACACGGACGGGATGATTCAAGGTTTGTTGTAGTTAATTTCAGCCATCACCTAAAACATGCAAGTGTATCAGAATAAACAACAGCAAGATGATATTTACTAGGAAGCTGGTTCAGGTAAATATTTCTTTCAATAACCTTCATGCTAACCAGATCATGTTTCTAAATATTTCTTTTGTTTGAAGAATATAATAGACATGACTTAAATATTGTGCATACCTATTAAATAAGTTGTGTCTTTATGAACACACACACACAAAGATATAAAAAGTTTTTTTTGAGATTTTATTTATTTATTCATGAGAGACACACACAGAGAGAGAGAGAGAGAGAGAGAGAGGCAGAGACCGGCAGAGGGAGAAGCAGGCTCCATGTAGGGAGCCCAACGTGGGACTTGATCCCAGGACTCCAGGATCATGCCCTGGGCCGAAGGCACTGCTAAACCGCTGCGCCACCCAGGGCTCCCCAAAAGAAAAGTTCTGTTCAAGCCCATAGTCTTTTTTAAAAAGATCTGAGAGGGATCCCTGGGTGGCGCAGCGGTTTAGCGCCTGCCTTTGGCCCAGGGTGCGATCCTGGAGATCTGGGATTGAGTCCCGCGTCGGGCTCCCGGTGCATGGAGCCTGCTTCTCCCTCTGCCTGTGTCTCTGCCTCTCTCCCTCTCTCTCTCTCTGTGACTATCATTTAAAAAAAAAAAAAAAAGATCTGAGAGAGAAAGAGATACAGAGAGCAAGCATGGGGTGACGTGGGGGGAAAGAGACGGCAAAAGGAGAGGAGGGGGAGGGAGAAACAGATTCCTCGCGGAGTAGAGAGCCTGATGTAGGGCTCATCCCAGGACCCTGAGATCATGGCCTGAGCAGAAGGCAGATACTTAACCAACTGAGCCACCCAGGGCCCCTAAGCCCATTATTTTTCAGTTGCATAGTTAAATTAGATTTCATTGGGCATTGTTTGTTTATTTATTTATTTATTTATTTATTTATTTATTTGAGAGCTTGAGTACAGGAGTAGAAATAGATAAAGGGAGACAGAGAATTTCAAGCAGGCTCTAGGCCCAGTATGGGGCTCAATGTGGGGCTCCATCCCACACTAAGATCATGACATGAATGGAAATCAGAGTCTGATGCTTTACTGACTGAGCCACTCAAGAGCCCCAAAGCACTGCCTATTTAAAACCAATACTGTCCTTATCTCCCTTAAATAGCATTTGTTTACTTGGAAACAATCTGATAAATTGCTGATGGTGGTGTTTCAACAGGATGTCAGAACATCTGTATATAAGTGAAAAAATTGGTAAATTTGTTGAACGATTTCTCCACTCGACTCATGCAATCACTATTTCACTTTTGGATTCATTCATTCATTCATTCATTCACCTATTCAACCAACATTTATTGAATGGTCACCATTCTCTATGATTAAAAATAGAGAATGCAACAAAATACAGTCTGGCCTTGCGGAGTTTACATGAAAGGAGACTGGAGAAAGACAGCACAAAGTTTATAAATATCAAAGGTAGTTATGAAAAAAAAAAAAACAAAGGTAGCTATGATTGCAAGAGGCATTATTAACCAAAATACTAAGTTAGTGTGTGAGTGGCAAGGAAGAGCAAGTAGCAAAATCACAAATCCCCCTTTTGTGTACACTAACACAGAAAGCCAATGATGTGCTTGATCAGTACAATTTATTTTTTTAGTAAGGCTTCTTTTTTAAAAAATAGTATGTAAAAGTATTTTTAAAACTAAAATATGCAAAGAACTATAATTCAATTATAAGTAAACATGCAGCACAGAGGGGGTGAAATGGACAAAATATTTGAATAGACTTTTTATCAAAATAAGGTACGTAGATGACAAATAAGCATATGAAAAGATTGCCAATATTATTTGTCATTAGAAATACAAATTTAAACAAGATACAAGTTACCCTTACCCTGCCCACCTCCCTGTCACTACTCTTTCGTTCATTTCCCAGAGTTACAGGCACTGAGGGGGGCACTTGATGGGATGAGCCCTGGGTGTTATACTATATGTTGGCAAATTGAACTTCAATTAAAAAATAAATAAAAATAAACAAGATACAAGTACACTCCTATTAGAAGGGCTAAAATCTAAGAAAAAGTGACTGTACCAATTGATGGTGATGAGGTGGAGCAACAGAGACTCTCATTCACTGCTGCTGGGAGTGCAAAATGGTATAGTCACTTTGGAAGACAGGCAGCTTCCACCTAAAAGCCTGCATATGGATATTTAGATCAGGTTTATTGATAATCACAAAAAAAATGGACAATCAAGATGTCCTTGAACAGGTAAATGGATAAAAAAACCTTGTATATCCTGACAATGGAATATTTTTCTGTGATAAGCAAAGAGTGAGCTATCAAGTCATTTAAAAAATACTGATAATCTTTAGTGTATCTTCTAAGTGAAAGAAGCCAGTCTGAAAAGGCTACATATGATTCTATATGATATTCTGGCAAGGCCAAATTAGATGTATGATGAAAAGGTCAGTGGTTGCAAGGTGTTAAGCAAGTGGAGAGAAACTCCATCAGGTAAAGCAGAAGGGATTTTGTCAAGGCAATAAAATCATTCTGTATGATCCTGTATCCATTTGTCAAAATCTGGAGACCTTATAGCACAAAGAGTGAACCTTAATGTATACAAATTTAAAACATATAATTTAGGAGGCTGGGATTCAAAAATAGAATGCAGAATGTAGCAAAATAACCCAACTGTATTACAAATGAATGAAATGATCTCTTTGAAAGGGGTGATAGAACGAGGTACTGACCTAAATAACTTCAGAAATTAGTGGAATAAGATTCAGATTGCTAAATTTGGTCCCAATAGAGTATGAGCTTAAAAATTCTGAAAACACTACAAATGTATATTGGAATCGAACCATTAGGTAGATGGATGGCAGACAGTGGGAGCCAGAGAGGTTTCTCACTGTTGGGAACAGAGAGGGAGTTATAGACATATGAGGGGAGAAGGATGGAATGATCCATTTGGTGACAGATTAGAATTGGAAACATTAAAATGAAATACGTGTTTGTCTTTATATAGATACAGATGGCTACATGTGAAATGTTTATAAACCTGTTATGCACAGGTTAACATGCGCCCATATATTATGTTGCTCTATGAACTGAGAGGACTTTGTACCAAGAATATTTCAGTAGCAATTGAACCTATTTCTCAGATCTTAGTTTCTAATACCATTCTCAAATAAAAGGAAGCAGGGGATCCTTGGAGAAAGAACTGCATCTAGGACTGATAAAGGAAGTATTCCAGGTAAACCTAAAGTATTTGTACTACCAAAAGCTAAGGAAGAGCTCAATTTTTTTTCCTAATTGATAGAGCTATGTCAAAGGTATAGAGGCTTCTAAAAGAGTTTCCAATGGCCAGAGCGGGAAAAATTTGAGCAACAATATAAATAAAGTAATATTGGATTATAAATTGAAGTATTAAATAATCAATATAATGATATGAACAAGTTACTGAATAAATAAATGAAAGGGGAATAGACAAATATTCTTATAGAATAATTCCAAATAATTTATGTAGATACCCCACCCTTAAGAAGGTGGAATATGACTTGACTCTTCTTACATGTAGGCTACACGTAGTAACCTCCCTCCAAAGAGTCAAATATGGAAAAGAGGAAATGGAAAAACAAATATTTGTTTACTTGTTTATTGTCTATCTTCCCCATTTAAATGTAGTCACGCCTTTCCTGTTCCTTGCTCTAAATACCATGCTAACAGCAGTGCCCAGTCAGTGAATATTTGTTGAATAAATGAAGATTTAACTTTCTAGGGTCAGGGTCTTCCTGTATGTTTCTGAAAAACTTTTAGAGATCACTTTGTTTTGCCTAATCAACTTCCCTATTCTCACAGTAGTTGCAACTATTGATAAATAAATAATAAACCCTGATTGAAGATCTGTAATGATCTCAGATGAGGAATTATCTGAACTGTGTGCAAGGACTTTATGACATCAATGTTGGCCACTCAAAGCCTTAAATTTTTCTTGGCCATATTCTGGAGATTTTATGTAAGGTTGCCAAATTGTTATGCTATGAATATAAGAATGGTTAGCTGTTACTTTAATCCTGAACAAAATATGTGCAGTACAGGAAGTATTCTTGGAAGAAAAAAAAATGCAATACATTCCAAAACCAAATATTAGCTATTTAAAAATTTTAAGTATTCTCTTAAAAAAAAATCACATATCCATGCCACTCCTCTTTAGAGAGTGTAATCAAGAGAAGATTGGATTAATATTGACAAATGCCACTAATTTTATTTCCCGCAAACATCTTCAAATCATGAGTAATATGCTGCTATCTACAGGAACCACAAGATAACAGATTTTTTCTCGAGGCCACATTGCCCCTACAAAAATAATTTTAACAGGCTAAACTGTCATTCAATTTAGAGTAGTGCAAAATGCATTTCCCTTTGGCAATAAGCAATTTTTTCATTAATAGCCAAGACTGATCGTTGTAAAGTTCCTTTATCTTTTTATACAGTACTGTGCAGCTCAAGGTAGTATCACAAGGTCAGAATGAATATAAAACCCATCTTTATTCAAAATACATTAACAAAGACAGTAGGAACATTCTGTGCATAGCCCAACAATGAAACACACCAAAATGTCAGAACTGCTTTAATTATGTGAGAGTACCAATTGTTCTTAACACAAATCAAATGTGTAACAAAAGAAATAAAATTACTTTTAGCTTCTTCACACACCTACTTATCTTACAAAATTTAAATTTTCAGGGGGCTTGAACTCCCAGTTTTATCTTCTCCTTTCCCGTCTAGGTTTGAAAACAGTTTTTCTCACATCTTTCCTTTTGGAAGGGCCCTCATTTGGCAATTCTCATGAATGTTAGTTACTCCATTCTCATCACAGGGGGTCATATAAACAATGAATATTTCCTTAGCTGAATTCCTTCTTCTTGTATTGTCTCTATTTATAATAGAAAAATGATAATAAAAAATCAAATGTATTCAGACAGCATCCTCTTTAACTTCAGTTGCTCAGTCTGTTCTATGGGAATGAAGTGACCCAGGATGGCAGTGTGCCTATTGATTAATTACTTACTGGAGTCATCTTCACATAGTCAAATTCAGAATTGGGGGGGGGGTGTCTCATGAAGTCTAAGAAGGTTTATAAGCACACCAACAGTATAAATTCTAGCTCATGCATATGGGAAGTAGAAAATGCCGTAAAGTGATCATATAGAAATATACATGAGCACAAAAATATGAAATGATGAAATGCACATAACTAGGGTTAATATCTGAAGCAGAATTATACTGAGAGAATTAATTTTTATTTAGGATTTGTTGTCCATTGTCATAGAAGTAGTTTACTGTTCACAAAAAATTTATACTACACTGCCATGTTAATTGAGAGATAGCTGCCCAGACAGGGACCATTATTAGTGGGCTTCCCCTCCCCTCATACCATATTCTCAAAGAGATGATGGTCATGTCACTATTTTCCAACAATGGAAGAAGAAGTAATATGGACCTCTTCCAGGTCAGAGGTTTTCAGAAGCAGGTAGACCTTCTGTTCACTGGCTATATACAGACATGTCTCATTTTACTGTGCTTTGCAGATGCTGTGTTGTTGTTGTTGTTGTTTTAGTAAATTAAAGGTTTGTGGCAACCCTGCATTGAACAAGTCTAGTAGAGAAATGATCACTCGCTTCATGCCTCTGTGTCACATTTTGGCAATTCTTGCAATATTTCTAACTTTTTCATCTTTACTTTATTCCTTATAGTAATCTTTGATGTTACCATTGTAACTGTTTTGAGGCACCATGAACTATCTCCATTATAAGATGGCAAACTTAATGGATAAATGTCATATGTATCTGACTGTTATGTATCTGATTGTTTGACCAGCTGATGGTCCCCTCCCCCTCCTCAGGCCTTCCTATTCACTGAGACACAACAATATTGAAATTAGGCCAATTAATAACCCAATAACGTCTCTAAGTGTTCAAGGGAAAGAGTCACATATCTCTCATTTTAAATAAAAAGCTAAAAATGATTAAACTTAATGAGGAAGGTATATCAAAAGCCAAGACAAGCTGAAAGCTAGGCCTCTTACATGAAACAGCCAAATTGTGAATGTAAAAGGAAAGTGCTTGAAGGAAATTAAAAGTGGTAATCCAGTGAACAGACAAATGATAAGATAGTAAAACAGCATTATTGCTGATTGGAGAAAGTTTTAGTGGTCTGGAAGATCAAACCAGCCATAACATTCCCTTAAAACAAACCTTAATCTAGAACAAGGCCCTAACTCTCTTCAGTTTGATGAAGGCTGAGAGAGGTGAGGAAGCTGCAGGAGAAAAGTTGGAAGCCAGTAAAGTTGGTTCATGAGGCTAAAGGAAAGAAGTCATCTTCATACCATAAAAGTGCAAAGTGAAGCAGCAAGTGCTGATGTAAACTGCAGCAAGTTATTCAAAAGATCTAGCTAAGATAATGAAGGTGGCTACACTAAACCATCATTTTCAGTGTAGACAAAAGTCTTATATTAGAAAAAGATGCCATGTGGGCCTCTCATAGCTAGAGAGGAGAATTCAATGCCTGGGTTCAAAACCTCAAAGGACAGGCTGAATCTCTTGTTAGGGACCAAGATAGTTGATGACTTTGGCTGGAAGCCAATGCTCATTTCCCTTTCCAGAAATCCTAGGGCCCTCAAGAATTATGCCAAATCTACTGTTCCTGTGCTCTATACATGGGAAACAAAACCTGTGTGACAGCACATCGTTTATAACATGGTTGACTGAAACCATGTAAGCCCACTGTTTAGACATGCTGCTCAGGAAAAAAAAAATCCTTTCAAAATACTACTACTCCTTGACAACACACCTGGTTACCCAAGGGTTCTGATGGAAGTATACAATGAGATAAATGTTGGTTTCATGCTTGCTAAGACAACAAACCATTCTGCAGCCCATGAATCGAGGAGAAATTTCAACTTTCAAGTCTTATTATTTAAAAGTTATATTTCATAAGGCTATAGCTGCCATAGATAGTGATTCCTCTGATGAATCTGGGCAAAGTAAATTGAAAACCTTCTGGTCAAGAGTTGTCCTACTAGATGACATTAAGAACATTCTTGAGTCATGACATTAAGAACATTCATGAGTCATAAAAAAATCAAAATATGAACATTAATAAGAGTTTGGAAGAAGTTGATTCCAATCCTTATGGATGATTTTGACTTTGACCAGACTTCAGTGGAAGAAGTAACTGGGGAATGTGGTTGAAACAGCAAGAGAATAGAATTGGAAGAGGAGTCTGAAGATGGAACCAAATTGCTGCAATCTTGTTATGAAATCTCAATGGGTGAGGATTTGCTTCTTTTATATGAGCAAAGAAAGTTGCTTCATGAGGTGATCTACTCTTGGTGAAGATGCTGTGAAGATTGTTGAAACAACAACAAAGGATTTAGCATATTACGTAAACAGTTGATAAAGTAGCAGCAGAGTTTGAGAATATTGACTCCAATTTTGAAACAACTTCTACTGTGCCTATAATGCTTTTCAACAAAATCACAATCTACAGAGAAATCGTTCATGAAAGGAAGAGTCAATTGACATGGCAAACTTTGACTGTTGTCAAATTGTAAGAAATTGCCATAGTTATCTCAGCCTTCAACAACCGCCACCCTGATCAGTCAGCAGCCATCCACATGAAGGCAAGACTCCCCACCAGCAAAAAGATTTTGACTCACTGAAAGCTCAAAAGATCATTAGCATTTTTTAGCAGTAAAGTATTTTTAAGATACGTGCATTTTTAAGGCATAATTCTATTATATACTTAATAGACTACAGTATAATGTAAACACAACTTTTATATGCACCGGAAAACCAAAAAATTCATTTGATTTGCTTTATTGTGATAGATGCTTTATTGTGCTGGTCTAGTACTGAGCCTGCAATATCCACAAGGTATGCCTGTATAAAACATGATAAAGTCCTGAGGAATGATGGGATTATAAAATGGATAGGCCCCTGAACCACCATGTGAAGAACTGCTAGCCAACCAGAAATACCTTCAGTAGATCATTACCTCAAGGAATAATTCACTTCTACTGTTTAAACCACTATAATATGGGGTTTAGCTTCTTACAAACTTTAATACTTACTAGTATTAAAATGCACCCTTCTTTCTATATGGTTTAGGATTTCATCTCTGGCTCAGATCTCATCCTTTCTGTTTCTACTATATTCAGGTCTCCTTTCTTCAAAGGAGAATTATCTGGCAAGTCCAACCTCTAGGATTTTCCTTCCCTGATTTCCCATATCTTGTCTATGCCATATAGTAATGGTTCCCAAACCTGGAAGGATATTGAAATATTGGGGAGTTTTTACAGAAACCTTTATGCTCCAGTAGACCTCATGATTTAGATTCTCTGGTGGTGCATCCTGGGAATATGTACTTTTAAAAGCTCTCTATATAATACTGATATATATCCAGATTTGGGAACTACTGACATGAGAAATTTAAAGGTTTTTGTATTTCATTACTACTACTTCAGTGGAAGAAGTAACTGGGGAATGTGGTTGAAACAGCAAGAGAATAGAATTGGAAGAGGAGTCTGAAGATGGAACCAAATTGCTGCAATCTTGTTATGAAATCTCAATGGGTGAGGATTTGCAGGGAACCCGACATGGGACTTGATCCTGGGACTCCAGGATCACGCCCCTGGGCCGAAGGCAGGCACTAAACTGCTGAGCCACCCAGGGATCCCCGGATAGGAGAGAATCTTAAGCAGGTTCTATGACCAGCACTGAGCCTGATATGGGGCTCTATCTCATGACCCTGAGATCATGACCTAAGCTGAAATCAAGAGTTGGACGCTTAACCAACTGAGCCACCCAAGTGCCCTAATGCTTGCAAAAACTATTGAGAATTACTGCCTGCTTCATCCATGCACCCCTCATTAGGTTCCCAAAGGTAAATTTCACACATATTTCCATCTTAAGACAAATCCCCTTAAACATACTTTCAGATCTAGTAATAAATAGCAAATACCCAAAACATAATTTTATTAATTAAAAGATGAATTGAGCTTATTCTCATGTTTTCATGTTTATCTTCTTCTAGTAAGTAATAATCTCCTTCAAGACAGGATTCTATGTTAAACTTTCTAATTTAATTTGGGTCCCCCAGCTTTCCAAGTTTATGGGACTATAATAGACACGTTACTTCTCCCTTCTCTTCTCCTCACTTTTAATGCAAAGCATCTAGCTTCACACAAAATGTCACCCATTAATTTCCAAGTCTGTCATGTTGTGTGTTGCATTTCCTTGAGAACTCAAGTTACCAAGGTACCTAAGAGTTGAAGGAAGAATCTCTTCTTGGGAACCACAGTGGCATTATGTTTCATGACAGTCTATTCTGGAGATCTTCATGATAACAGCTCTTCTCTTTCTATAAGTTAATGCTAGGGCTCTTAAAAGTAGACCAGAAGATCAATATTTGAGAGAAACCTCAGTGTCCTCTCTATTTACTTCCCTACAGGCAATGAACTCTCTCCTAGATACTTTTGCTTCTACTGTCAAAACTACATATGCAAATAAACTTCTTTCTAACTATAGAAAGAGATATAAGAAGCACTATTTAATGTGGCACACACAGAATGTTAATACATAAATTTATCTTGTTAATACTAGTAGTTTTAGTATTGTTATATTTCCAAGTTATTTATATCATAAACTATTTTTTAAAAATTACACAAGACATGTTTTATGGTAAAAATATAGGTTTATTTATTTAATATGTCTGCTATAAGATGTGGGTTTAATTTTATAAAATATTAGCTCCTCTATTAAATATAAATAGAATCCTGTTCACAAATCTAATCCTTGCATTTCTCTATTGGCCATAACCCATATACAACATATGTATACACTCTTTGGGACAGTCATAACAAGGTTACATTTACTTTTTATTACATTCAAGTGGGCTATATGTTTAAAGCTATCTTTAAAATATTAATAATTTGATATTTTAATATCAGAGCTTCAATTTTTCTTTGCTCCATGTCCAAATGAGTTGCATTCCATACTGAATTTCTTTGGAGCGTTTCCTATGTCCACTAGATTTATCCTTATTTTCATCAGCTTTATAAGGCTTGAGATAAATTTAAAGCTGTAATGATTGAAACGTAATTTAGAATTAGGTTAGTTGGTTTCTCATTATAAGTCCCAGAGTCTTCCAATGTCAAATAACAATAAAGTTGGCTTCCTTTTCTAAGTTATCATACCTGCCAGAGATCTGATATTTTTTCATAAATTCCTCTTTTAGGGAAAAAGAGTCCTGTTTTGGTAGGTTAAAAAAAGGTAAAAACAGAAACCACTATTTTTTCCAAAGATCATGAAAGAAGAGGCTCATTTCTAGGCTTCTGATTACTAGACATTTGCCCTACTATTTTAGTAGGCTATGTTACACAGGTGTTGGCATACATATCCCAATTATTTGCATTTATTCAATTAGGAAATAGATATTGGTTCAATGAAGGAGTCTCCTTTGACCAGAAACAACATTTCATCAAGGATCATTTTAAATATTATCAGCTTCTTTTTATAATGTGGCCATTTACTGATATGTGGCATTTGGCTATAGCTAAATATTTCCATTTCCTCATCTCATATTCACAATGATTCTTAAAGTCAGGAATAATTTTAATAAAAGGTGTAAAACACCTGTCACACAGTTGGATTACAAGATTCTCAATACATATTAGTTATTATTGCCTATTTCCACATTCCAAGAAAGTAATTACACAATTTTATAACTAAAGTGTCTAGATTTTATAACTAAAGTTCAGATCCATTAAAATAGACATTATTTATGCAACTGCACCTGTTGGATTTAAAGCTTTTTAGCACATTTTCTACCAGTTTATTTAACTATTGCTCAGCAATTTACTACTTTCTCAGTCCTTTATCTGATGGTAGAATAGAGAAATCTTCCACTTTGTGTTAAACCTATGGAAACTTTCCTTCGTGGTTTAAGATAGCCTGACATATGGGCTATTTTTAAGTGCTCATGTTAGTTATGATCTGCTCTGGAACGTATTGTATTAAAAACTTAGCTCTGAAGAGAAAACAACTTAGCAGTTATATCTCATGACAGTGAGGTTTAGTGGTAGCCACACATTTTAGTGGAAGTGAAAATAATTAAAATCTTCCTCCAAAATGGACTTATCCTGAACATGCTGCAGTAGATATGCATAAAACCAAAGAATCAATTTCTTCTCAGAAACCTAGAGAATACTTCCAAATGGACAGAGAAAAATATAAAGCTATGAATGGATGTTATAATGAGTCTCATGTTCACCAATAGGTCATCATGGGAATAAAGGGGTAGGAGAAAATAATAAAATGTCAGTTCCTTTTATGGCCTGCCCCCCAAATTTATCTCTTATACAGAACTGTCATACAGTATTATACAAAACTCACATTAGGGGGATCCCTGGGTGGCTCAGTGGTTTAGCGCCTGTCTTCGGCTCAGGGTGTGATCCTGGCATGCCAGGATCGAGACCCACATCAGCCTCCCTGCATAGAGCCTGTTTCTCCCTCTGCCTGTGTCTCTGCCTCTCTCTCTCTCTCTCTCTATGTCTCTCATGAATAAATAAATAAAATCTTTTAAAAAAAAAACTCACATTAGCCAATTCATGTGAAAGTTCTGCAAACTGTCTTCCATATGATTAATTGTTCATAGGACATGGGAAGTTGAAAGGTGAGTAAAGACTTTGGTGACCTTAAAAATCTGTATAACTTTGAGTAAACATATAAAACTCTTTGACTATTGATTCTAAACAAAAGTCTCAAGTTTCATTCAGAATTGTACATTGTTTCCGTCACAAACAGTAATTTCCAATAATCTATTCTTCTTCCCTCTGTGCTTAACACACACACACACACACACACACACACACGCAGATATGTACATAAAGTCATTATTATTTTTTATGCTGTACTTTGGAGTAGGATCAATAACAGCCTTCCTATTCCTTGCCTGCCTTTAAAATTCTGCTGGCAGCCAACTGCTGCTATCGTCAAAGCAATGGGACAGTTCGAGTGTTTGCAACAGCACAGTATTTTGTTATGCAATTGAAAGATAAATATGTCTTTATCTTTCCAACTATCCAGTTTAGTTCTGCCAAAGCGTGGTAAAAGTGAAAAGGAAAATATGGGTGAAAAATACTGGGAAATGTAGCAGATACAGAGGGTATTGCTTAAGTTAGAGATTTCCTAATTTGGAAATTTTATTAAGATAGGTTGGCTGGCCATCTAAGTGATACCTTACAAAAATGATCATTCCATTTTTTTTAAAGATTTTATTTATTTATTTGAGAGAGAGTGAGAGAGAGAGAGCACGAGCAAGAGGGAGTGGCAAAGGGAGAAGCAGGCTCCCTGCTCAGTAGGGCTGATCCCAGAACCCCGGGACCATGACCTGAGCCGAATGCAGACGCTTAATGGACTGAGCCACCCAGGCACCCTGCTCATTCCATTTGGCAAGGGTACCCTCAGTTTTGCAGCCCTAAAAATAATGATTTTGTCATTGCCACTCCAAGGAATAGACTTTTGGAGACTGATTCATGCTAAGTAAGCATAGCTATCAAATTCTGAATGATTCAGAATGTCACTGAATTTTTTACAAAGAATAGTATGAGTATTAAGATCTGCTTAGCAGTTATTTCAGTTTCTCAATATATTGCTCCCTTCTGGAAGCAAATCTGCAAGAAGAGTTAAATTATACTAGAAAGTTATGTGTTGGGCATGGGAAAGAACAAGCGAAGCTCAGTTCAGTCTAACTCTGGTTCTCACTATCTTCCAGATATTGCTGTGCACTAGGTATACAAAGATGAATAAGACAAGAGTCTACCCTCAGAATTTCAATGAGGCAGGGAACCAAAACATAAACACATTATATCAGCCAGTGTTCTTAGCTGGAAACCAACTATAACTATTTCATGCAGAATAGTTCATTAAAACAATAATGAGCTGCTATAAGGAATTGCTAGAAAGTGATGTTAGGTACATATAAAAAGGAATGATGCCCCAAGTAACATAGGAAAATCAGTATGGTAAGGACAACACGACCACCATCTCTAACCAGAAAATACTATATCTTCCTTCAGACTCACTGGCATAGTACATTGCCACTGCCCCACTATGACCACTCCTCTGCCATTGTGACTCCCAGGAGTTTGTGACGATGTTTTCTAGCAATGCTGAGAGAGTTACTCATGCTCCCTGAAACTATTGGGTTGGTACAACTAATAGGTAGAACCTAGGTCACAAGCTTCCACATTTTCTCCAAGAGAGCCTGAGTAAGCTAACACGGCACTTCCAATTTCTATACATAAGACTCTGGTTCCCTTAATATGTTTGTATTTTCTAAGCAGGAGAAGAAAGTTGAATTTTGGGCAGCCATCAATAATGATGAATGTCTTCTAGAATTGACCAATGTCAATATAGTAAGTAAAGTATAAGAGTAGAATTAGCTTTGGTTTCTAGATGGAGACAGAGTATACTTATCAAGGAATTGGCAAGATTATTTTCATAGTCATGGCTAAAAGCTATGATAATCTTATACATCTATCTCCATTAAAGTCAAGACAGGCAACAGCAAGAACTCACATCAATCTAGTGCACATGTAGTTCAAGATGTTCTTGCAAGGAAGAAATTATCCTATTTTGTAGAGGTAAATGCCAAAATTTGATCAGATTAAGCAATCATGCCCAGATTCCTAACTGACAAGTAAAAGAAAACGGTGCCATGCCAGGTATGTCTGATTGTAACAAATCTACCTTTTTATAGTAAATCAAACGCATCCTCAGCTATATTTGGTCTTGGTTATTCCATCCAGAATTGACCAGAGTGAGGGAGGACTGTCTCATGATACTATACACATAAAACAAATCGACAATTTTGAGTGCCAAATATTGCAGATTAAGTACTTAGTCAACATGCCTTCTTCTCCGTCTAGTGTTGAATATCCAGTGACAAAATCTTATAATTCTTCCCAGGATATCATATAGATAACCCTTTCTTACTAGCACAATCTTTATTTATACACATAAATACTAACTAGATGAATCTTTTCTTTCAAAGCCCATCACATTTCAGTAATGAGATATAACCTTAATTAAACTTGAGTGTTTCCCAATTCTCCTCTGACCCACATTTACAAAACTTATCAGAGGGCAGGTGTTTTTCTTACATATGGCTAATTCACAGTACTTTTTGTTCCAGAAAATAAGTGTACTTTTGTTTCCTACAAGTACATCACTTGCACTTCACTGTGTATAAACTTGAGACATACACATTTGCATAAACATCAACAAAACCATGCTCCAGAATAAAAGCACATCAACTCTGCCAACAATCAACAAGATTATCTGCCTGTGGAATCTCAGGTCCCTCCCTGTTTCTTCCTTCACTGTTCTTCTGTACCAGAGGTGACTGACTGCTTATGAATTATACTTCTCAGGTTCTCCTTCCCTGTGGCTTCTTTTGATTCTGATGATGGCACACACTGAAAAGAATTAGGAAGGTAGGGGAAGGGAAGAAGAAAGAATATTTCTTTTCTGACTCTCTTGGATTTGCATCCAGTGATCCCAGACTCTACTAAGACTGATAAAACCTCTCTTCTTCCTTTTGTTGCCTCAGCTCATGGAATTTTAGTGACTTTTAGATGTTGTTGATCTCTGGACTGCTTCATTGTCCCCTATTTGCCCTAATGGTTCTCCATTGTCTTTGTAACTAATCTCCATATTGTATACTCTCAATTCAGCTATTTGGTATGGATCCTCTTTTCCTGACAGGACTTTGACTGATATTTAAATATTATTGCAAGTGAAAAGAAATACATGAATATTGAAATAGAAATAAATGGAAAAAATTAAACAATGATGGAATAAGAAGTATTGAAAGTTCATGTAAGAAAGAAGGACAATTATAAATGACAGAGCATGAATCACTTAAGCCTTGGAAAGTCCTCTTCCTACGCATCTAACAATAATAAGCTTGAGAAAAAGTAATAGGAAAAAACAGAGAAAAAAATTGTTTGATTGGCTCAAGATTAGCATCAATTAATTCAGGAAGCATATAGAAATTTGAGAATATAAAGCCTGATAGAGGAAAAAAAAAAAAAAAAGCCCGATAGAGGAAGAAGTCCTTCTGGTCCACTTACCATCAGGAGCCTTATAGTGTTCCTTAAGCTGAAGACCACAAGTCAGCAGTCATCAAAATAAGTGGCAAAGTGGCAAGAGATGATGCTGCAGTTGCTGAAGCCCTTCCTACACATTTCCAGAGACCACCAAAGAGAGAAGTCACCTGCTCCAATAAATGTGCAATGTAGAAAAATCTAAGTTGAGAATGATGCCCAATAATACACAAATAAGCAAGGTGGAGGATGAAACACTCATCTTTAAATTTTATATAAATGGCCTGAGGGAATTGACCGTAAGATTGGATTCTTCTTGACAACTTTGGTCTTAAAAAGAAAAGCATTCATAGGGCGCCTGGGTGGCTCAGCGGTTGAGCGTCTGCCTTCAGCTCAGGGCATGATCCTGGGGTCTGGGATCAAGTCCCATGTCGGGCTCCCTGCATGGAGCCTGCTTCTCCCTCTGCCTGTCTCTGCCTCTCTCAATGTGTGTCTCTCATGAATAAATAAAATATTTTTTAAAAAGCATTCATCAAAAAGTACCCTAAAGGTACTTCACTCTTCTTTTAGAGGAAAGTCGCATGATAAAATAGCCAGCAATAAAAAATTAAATAAAAATCCACCTTAAACATGTTTACCCATTTTTAAAAACCAGTAAATTGTTGGGGATCTGTGGACTTACCTTTCATGTTAATTACTGTTTAAGAGCAATTTGGAAGCGCTACAGCATACAAGAATCTGAGAAATGTGAATGGCATTAATCAGCTACTCAGCCCCATCTTTAGTTGCAACTTGGTCAGTTCCCTCCTCCTATCCATGAATAGAATAATACCCTTGAAGTAATAATTTAAAAAACAAATATACAAGATCCAGCCACACAAAAGGTAAAATTTCAGTTAGTTTTTTTTTTTTTTTAATTATAAGCAGTGGAGGATACACACAGGAAACATGTGACCTTTCCAGATGTGATTCAGGAAAAAGCCATGAACCTCTCCAATAGTTCTAGAATATGAAGATTCAAGAAGGTATCAGGGGGGAAAATACTTAAAAAACTAGATCAGGATGTTTCCTTCACTGACATCAGTAGCCTAAAGAAATTTCTTTTGATATGATTAAGAATAGCAATAGAATTGAATCCTAGATACAAAAAAAAAAATCTGAATATTGAAATTCTTATACTAGACAGAGGTGACTTCTTAATCACAAGATACTTACTTTACTCATCTGATTCATGTAACTCATTTGTTTCCTTTTAGCCAGACAACAGCATTTTCTCAATAACTCTATGAAAATAATGAATTGTTCAGCTCCAGTTGGCTCTAACTTAAAAACCTATGAAGTTAATGTAAAAGAAATTTGCTAGAAGCCAGTAGACAAACTAAAGGTTTTCAAAACAAAAGTATTATTTCTCATTTCTTTATTAAAAACTCCTTGCCCATCCAACATTGTATAGTTCTAAAATATACTTCTAGGTTAAATAGCACAATGTATTGAAATGCAGTATATCTGGACTCATAGAGTATATCAGAGCATTATACACAGTGAGAGCAATGAAAGAGGATAATTACCTTTGGGATTGCGACTATTTTGACGCTACCTACGTCAGGCAAAAACACTGCTGTTACAGCCACACATACTGTGGCTATTGTTAGAAATTCTGACTGTCTGCATTTAGCAACTGGGAATATGAAAACAAACATCGTTCCAACTAAAACAATAGTCAAAGTAACCTTTTCAATTGAATTGTTTCTTGCAATAATGAAATTGTAGTACATGCCACTTAGTTTATTTGCAATCATTTCAGCATGCATTTTTCTCACTGAAGCCACTTTAGACATCTTTAATAGGAATCTTTTTTTTTTTTTTTAATCAGACTACTTGGCAGTCTTCACAGTTCCCTGAGTCCTTTTATTTATCTTGAATGCTGTATCTATAATTGACGCAAGAAAGCAAAAGCTAAGAGAATATTGCTAAGAAAATCAGAAGGTAAAGGGATCGTCTGCATTCAGGTGCAGTAGTCTCTCTAGTGTGATGTTCCTTTGGTCCACTGACTACACCTGACTGGAACATTCTGGACTATTATCAAAATTCATAGTGATATCCTTATGTTTCCAAGCCAACCTTTCACAAAGACTTGGGTGGTGAGCTTAACAGCAAACCTGGCTTAGCTTTGCTGGCACTTGCTATTTTGAGAAAATACTCAAAGGTCCTTCCTGTCATAAAACACTGGATAGAGGAAAGCTAGGAAAAGTCCAACTTTAATTTCATGAATTTGCACTTGCAAAAACACATATCTTCACCAAAATTAAGAAGACTTGAGAATTTGGCTCCAAGCAAAATTCCACTCCTGAGACAGCAGGATTGAATGCAGATTTCTGCTGTGGGCAAAACCTCACTATTATTTCTAGACAATAGGGCTTTCTGTAGTGAAAATGGTGGCGCTCTGCACATAGAATGGCCACGAGCCAGTTCCCAGTTTTCTCCAGTGGATTTGCCAGATTGGCTAAGGGAGAGAATATTTTCACACAGACTGGTAATATGTCTGATGAAGCTTGGGGGAAATTAATCCAGTTAACTTTTTTTTTTTTAAATAAGGGTCTAAAAGCTCAGAGAAAATAATTAAATCACTTCCAAGGAATACAGTAGAAATCCAACTTTATAATCTGCAAGGGACTACCCTCAAATAAGCTCTAGATTTGTTTAATGTCTTCAGTGTGATATAGATCAGTGTTTCTCTCACTTTATTGCTCATATGAGTCACCCGAGGGTCCTGTCCAACTGCACATTCTAATTCTGGAGGTTGGGAGGAACCTGAGAGCCCCAATTTTAACATGTCCCACATGATGTTGAGGCTACTAATCTGCCCACCACACTTTGAATAATAAGGATGTAGATAAACATATTTCACCTAGGCAACTAGTTCACAAATACTCAATACACTTAATTAGTTAAAAAGTATAATTAACTGAAGAATAGTGTGACTGAAAAAGTCACCCATGTACCTAACACAATTGAGCAATAAAAAGGAGTGAACGATTGATACACACAAATTGAATAGATCTCTGGGACATAAACTGAGTGGAAAAAATAAAAAACAACATTCTTAAACATTGCATACTATGGTTCCATTTATATAACATTTTGAAATAAAATTTTAGAGTACCAATTAGTAGTTTTCAGAGATTAAGGATGAGGATGGGGGAATGGGAGGAAGGTAGGTGTGATCATATGCAGGCATTGAATTAGAAGCTAACGGTATACAGATGAACAAGATCAGTCTAATATAATGTCCCAGCCTTATAGATGAAAAAAGTATAGTTCAGACTCTTGCCCCTGTTAAACAACTGAACTCTCCCTAATGTGCAGTTAACTTTTTTCCCAACTGATTCCTTTCTACTAGTTAATGCAATCCACATAATTGAGATTTATTGCAATGCAAAGCATTTTCAAATTTCAAATTTTACAAAATTTGCTTAAGACAGATGAAAATGTACTCACCTGAAACATCAACTCTCTCAGTCTAGCAAATATTTTAAATTTATACAAGCATATGCTAACCAAGAAATAATTAGGTTTATAATCCCATATAAAATCCTCCTTAGACAATTACGTCAAGTAACAGTCACTTTCTCCCATCATCTCTTGAAAGGGAGTTGTGATAAATTTCCCATCTTAATCCATTTCTAAACTGTCTCAAAGGTCACAGACTGTATTGGCTACTTGCACCACAGATATTTCCCTTCTTCCTTTCAGCAATACCTCTGTTCTGGCAGCTATGTATCCATATCCAGATTAATCCAGGCAAGGCAACTTTGTACTGAAGTTTCCATCTACCTATCCAAATCCCTGGTTCTTCACACTTGTTCTCTATTCCCACAAGGTTGATCTCTATGAACAATATTGATGGACTCGTGTGTCATCTGAATTTGAGTTGGATTTAGCCAATGAACTAGCTAGTGGTCGAAACAAAGAGAAATGATTAAGGCTGGAGTATTTTCTTTTCCAGTTCCTTCCTCATGAAGTCATTGTGTGCTGGCTATATTATGTGAGCAAAGTTGTTCTTTTCCACACAACTCTCATTGTCTCCAGCTTCAGTAGCCACTTCTTCTATGTGTCCCTTCAGGGCAAGGTGAGAATGTAATGCAGTCCTCTTAACAGCCCCCACTCAATGCACTATCTCTGTGGTTTCTCTACTCTTCCATTATCTCTTTGTAAAGAGCTTTTTGTTAAATTCTCTTTAAATTATGTATTTTGAGTGTGCTACTTTTTCCTTAGTGATGCATAGTTTTTCTGTTTGTGTTTTTCCTTACCAGATGTTCTTTTTCTCAGCTTCCCTTCCAGCTGAGAGTGGGTAGGTGATCTGATTCTCTCCAGTAAAATATAAGGGGAAATCAGATACAGAATTTGGGAATGGCTTTTCTCCCTGATAAAAGACATAGCAGCTTGCCCATTTCTCTCTCTTATTAATTTAGATGTTTGAGGTAAGTACATGATAAGTGAAGTGACCAACCTGTGACCATGAAACATCAACCTGAGGATAAAAGCCAGTACACAGAGGAAGGTGAATGGGGAGAATGATGTCAATAGTTTGGGATTTGAAGACAGTACTGCCTTACACTGACTGCATTTAGACTTCTTATAAGGTATGCAATATGTGCCCTTAAGGTTTAAACTTCTATTAATCAGCTTTTCTTTGTCTGCAATCAAGTCAGTCATTCCTGACTGATGGGGTAGTCTATCTTTATCAAAAATATGACCTTGCCATTCCCCTTTTTAACATAGTCTAGTGGTCATTATCATCCACAGAATAACCTCCCAGCAAAATATACAATATCCTCATGCTTTTATCCTTGACAGCTTATCTGCCTTGGCATGTTGCACTTTATCTGGTACCCTGTTAATTCCAATCTCCTGTGGTACCTCACAGCATGGCATTTCTAGCCTCTGTATCTTTGTATTGAGCTTTCTTCCAGAAACATCTTCCTTACCTTCTTTCTCTAGTTTATCCATCTTTCAAGAATACAGTAAGCAGCAGCATTTCTTATTGAGTACCAAAATCTACTCAGGATTATTCAAGAAGTGAGACTGACAGAACCAACTCTGGGTAGTTCACAGAAAGCTGTGAGACTAGACTTAGAAAACAAGCAAGAAGAAGAGAATCTAACAGACAGAAACAGAACAAAACTCTGGTGAAAAATGAGTCCAGCAAGTCCTGCTGCAGACTTTCTAAGGAATAGGCATCTCAGCTTATTCAACAGCCAGCTATAGACAACGGAAAACTCAAGTGTTGCTGTGGCTGTCTTCTGATACCAGAATGAAGATCTCATGATACAGGTTTCTTTGCCTCACCAACTTCAAGTTCCAAATCTAGGGAAGGTGTATCTAATTGGCTGAGCCTACATCAACCACTGATTCCCTAATCAAGAAAGGATCTAGTAACTGCACTTGCTTTGGATAGAGGTCTCAAATTAAAACTATATATCAATAAATTTACCTACTATAAGAAAAATGTTCAGATGATGGATTACCAAAAAGCATTATACACATCCAGCATAATTTCAATAAAATGTGCTAAGTGTAATAGTGGCTCTATAAATCAATTAGAATAAAAATACAGAATAACTAGTTCTGGTAAAGTTTTCTAGTCTAGTTTTCTGGTAAAAATACAGAATAACTAGTTACCTCCAGACCAATCTGTACAGAGAAATAGTAAGAAATAGATCTAACTTTCTATTTTCAAATTGCTGCATTAATAAGCACACAGAAATAGTTAAAAGTAATTTTAATAATATATTTAACCTAACACATAAATATAGTACTTTGACATTTAATCAATATAAAGTTATTAATGAGAAATTCTTTTTTTTTAATTTATTTATGATAGGCACACAGTGAGAGAGAGAGAGAGGCAGAAACAGGCAGAGGGAGAAGCAGGCTCCATGCACCGGGAGCCCGACGTGGGACTCGATCCCGGGTCTCCAGGATCGCGCCCTCGGCCAAAGGCAGGCGCTAAACCGCTGCGCCACCCAGGGATCCCCTATTAATGAGAAATTCTTACATTATGTTTCAGTATTAAGTCTTTGGATTTTGGTGTGTACTTTGCTCTTTCAGCACATCCCAATATGGCTATTAGCCACATTTCAAGTGCTCAGTGACTACATGTGGCTAGCTGCTATTATTTTGGATAGTACATATCGACATAAATATAGCAATTAGGAGAGGAACAGTGACATGGATCATCTGCCCAGTGAGTAACTGTGAATTATATATATTTGACTTCAGAATGCCAAGCAGACCTTGCTAATTATTGTTTTACCCTGGCTTAGAAAATCATCTAACGTGATTTACTTAGCACTCTGAGCTATGAGAGATAAAGAACATATATAAGGTCAGGGTAACTGAAATGGAGAGCAAGAGCAGGATTCCTGGTAGCTTTGTCATTTAAATTGTTGAGTTTCAGGTGCCTCGTGACAACTGACCAGAGTCATCAGAATGCTAAGTTTAAGTTTTGAAGCTGTTTGTTTGCATTTAGGTTGAGGCCATGGGAGCAAATGAAACCTATTAATGAGAAACTGTAGAGGCATAAAAAAAGATCAAGGATGAGTCCCTAGGGCATGTCAACATTAGAGACAAGAAGACTGAGAATAGTGCTCATACTGGTAAAATAACCCAGAATAACTAGCTTCTCAGAAACCAAGCATCTCAGTTGCAAAATTATTTTCTCCTTGGGAAGCCGACTGAATATGGAGTCATTTCCCAATGTATGTACATATGTTCCACTAAAAGTTCACTATTAACAAATAACGTTAATTAGGTGCTTACAATAACCTACTTCTTCCCAGTCAATACTCATTCACATTTCACAGAATCTCTTCTGAACCTGTCATGTCCCTTTAGCTTCCTACCCCTGCTTTCCTCCTGCCCCATCCTCCTGCTGATCTTGCCTCCCACTACAAAGGAAAGGTAGAAAATTTCAGGCTGGAACTCAGCTCTTCCCCAACATATTCCGTTCCGCACACAAATTATTTCACTCATAGTCATCCTTTTTTTCCTGGAGTTTGGATGTGCCTAACAAATGATACCATTGGTCTCCCACTGCCTAGACTCCACCATAGTTTGGAACTAATTGAGACAAAGATATAGAAGTAAGGTAGAGAGCAAAAATGATTTAAATGAGTGCTTACACTGTTAGGGAATGTGGCTTAGGACTGTGGCCAGTTGGGCTTCTATCTAACTATCATATTATCATTTTCATTTGTAGTCAAGTTTCTAAAAACCACCTCTATTTTCTCAACCTTCATACAACTCTCAATTCAAGGCAATGTGGCTTCTGATCCAATTATTCTGGTAACACTTTTCTTACAGATGTTCTTAATTCCCTCGTTGCTCAACCCCAGGGAGACCTGCCAGTCCTTATCTCATTTGACCACTGAAGCTTTCATACTCCTGGCCACTCCTTCCTTTGTGCAACTCCCTTCTAGTTTTTTCTTCAAATTCTCTTGGCTGTTTTTCTCCAGCTTCCTTGGGTTCCCCTTTCTGTAGCTAGCTGGTAAATAGTTGCATTTCTTGGGGATTTATCTTCTGCTCTTTTTTATTTTATTCTTTCCTTTATTCACATATTTTCCCTGAGTCATCTTATCTAATCCTGAGATTTCAGTCACTACCTGCTACCTTGTCTCCCAGGCTTTTTAGTACTGCCTGTTCTGAATACATTCTTCACTGTGACCTTTCTGCAAACCAGTTGTGATCTTGCCTAAAACTTTTCTTTGGCTCCTCCTGCAAATACGTGTTTTCTTGTGGCAGGACGTAAACCAGTGTAACACTTCTGGCTAATCTCTGCCCCCTCTCTCACTACAAAGAGAGGAAGGGTGATTCACTTATCTCTCTGCTGAACTTTGACAAAGAAACTGGTCTTGAAAGAGGAGGATTCCGATTCAGACTCCGGAGAGGGTATGTTCTGACCTGCTATTCTGCCTTGTGGTAAGGCACTGGCCCAGTGGGGTAGTGCAGTTTGGGAGAGAGTTTAGGGTAGGAGAGTATTTAAGACCACAAGTCTAAGTTGTTCTGCAGACTAGCTTTTGTCGATAACAAAGATAACAATATCATTGCCATTGTCCTGACTGCTCTTAATAGGCGGATTGCTTTGATAAGGAAGCCAAAGTTCTACCCACAGAAAACAAAAACAAAGGGAGAACATTGAGGGAAATTCTTATTTCCCATTACTCAGGTTTCCAAGTTGAGAAACCTCCTTTAAACATTACTTCCAAACTTTCTCCACATCCTTTTCTCCAGGGAAGGAACACTGATTCACTTATTTAGTAGGTGAGTTTGGTAGGAGAGACTGGACACAGATGGCATTGCCCCTTCTGGGACTTCAGGTTCCACCTACCTGCAGAGGAGGAATCTCTGGCCTGCTAATTCCCATGCAGAAAGAGGCTTGCCCCTCTGGAAGTGAACTACAATTTGGGGCATAAGTCTACATTAGTATAGTGTTAGTAAATGCACTTAGTCACAGAAGTAATCTTTTTATAAGAAAAAAAAATTCTCAATAAGAAGACTGATATTTTGATATCTATCTAATTCCTGTGTATGTCTTTCAATCGGTTCCAAATTCAGCCAGAAAATGAATGTTACTGATTGGATTGTTTCAAATATCTGAAATTTCTCATACATTTTCATTTCTTAACATGAAGTATGAAATTATCTTCTCTTCCCCTCATGATCTATGACATAGGTTAACAAATAATTCAACAAATGCTTGCTGAGCACCTACTAATATACCACTATGTCTGGCTTTAGAGACAGAAAATAAATGAGAGGTGATCCATGCCTTCCAAAAGTTCATAGCCCTGCAGGGCAAGTTCGTATTTCCTACAACATGTTTGGGGTATAGTTCCATGTGCATTTTTTAAAAAGAAGACTGAAACTATAAAAGAAAACCCATCAAAAGCATGACTCATGGGTAGCTTAGTTGGTTAAGTGTTCGCCTTCAGCTCAGGTCATATTCTCAGAGTCCTGGGATCCAGGCCCATGTCAGGGTCCCTGCACAGCAGGAGCCTGCTTCTCCATCTCCCTCTGCCTGATGCTCCCCTGATTGTGCTAGCTTTCTCTATATCAAATAAATAAATGTTATTATTTATAACTCATGTTATTATAATCATTGCCATGCATCTAACTTGATCCTGAGGGTTTTCCTTTTGCTTGTCCTTGATAAGCAAGGGCTGGGATGAACTCCAAAGTTATAGGGCCAGGAAGCAGCGGATAAAGGAGGGAGAGAAAATGAGAATAAGATTTCTTTGGTAGAGCACATCATATCTAGTTAACACAAGAAATAAGATGATAAAAATGCATAACCACTTGCAAGTGAGTGCTAATGAAAAGCATATAAACATTCATATTCAGTACAGGCTTGTAATATAATCAAGAGAATCACAGCAAACTTATAGACTGACAAGTTGAGGCCATCTTGATTATTTTAGCCATTGCTAAGGACATTTTATATAGGCTACAGAAAGATATGTGTCCTGATATGGCACAGAAAAAGACATAGAAAGCCTGGAGAAATTGTCATACAAAACAAATAAGTGTTGGTAATTTCACCTAAAATTTTATCCTGCTATTAAAACTTGGTCTCAAATAAAACGGTGCTTCTAAGATCTAAGACATCCTATGCTATACACTTACAATAGTGTGAAACAGTGGATATCACATGGCTTAAACTTATCTTTGGGCTTCAAAACCAAAGACACTTTAAAGAAAAGTCATAGGACTCTGGAAAATGTGAAAAGGACTATTGCATTAATTTTGATAGTTAATCTTTTAATTCTCTTTGTACCTCATTTTCACAAATTCTAACTTCACTCGTAAAAAAAAATAATAATCAAAACAGGTGATATGATTTTTTTCTATGTTTTAAATTTTAAAAGTCCCATCTGTCACTAATTACACATTTATTTCATTATGCAGCACTATGAAAATAATTACTTGAGGTTTTTTGTTGACAATTTTGAGTTTAAAGTAAATACTAATTATTTTTGTTATAACTATGTATTAAATTAAAAAATTCACTGCTAGACATTTTTTTGGGCTTCAAATAATTTTATTAGAACCACATAAGACAGCAATTATATAATTAGTGACACATCTGCCAATCTTTTAAGTCCATGTTATAAAATTTGAAGACATTTTTTCTTTTTATTTGTCCTTTTTTAGAAGCACAGACAGATACTTCGTGTGCACATTCCAGCATTTTATAATGATGTATGTGGCCTGTCCAGCCAGCTGGTTTGCTCAGTCACTCTATCAAAGTAGCAATGATTTTAAGCAATTAACGTACTCTCACAAGTATCCTGGCCTTGAGTTGAAAAAAAAATATATATATCTAGATAACTGCAGTGATTTCTACTGTAAGTAAATTCTTTAAGATATTAAAATATCTTTCTCAAACTCCAACCAGAAGTTGCTGTGAGTTCCATTTGGAACTTGTGCTAATAATAATATTTTCTGGAATAATAACAACAGGTTTGGATTTAATTAAATATGTTGCTCACTGAAGCATCTGTTTTAAACATTAATGAATGGCAGTTCCTATGGGATATCCAAATGGAAGTGTTTTCACTCCGTAACACTATCCTAAAGTGTGTTTTGGAATCTTCGAATAATTAGTTGGTCTTTGTTTTGAGAGACTTATCCAGAATAAAAAAGCAACCCTTTCCTCAAATCGTATTGATAGATGGAAGCCATTTAGGGAGAGACAATCAATCATAAAAGCAGTCTCTGAAAAGCTGTTATGCAATCCACAGTATTAAGAGTCAAGTTTTTCTTCATGTTCACACATAACTCCCATTATCATTCATGAGAGTTATTCCCTTATCAAAAAAAGAACACATCCCTTCCCAATTAGGCTAAGCTGCTTTGGGCAGAAAGCCATTAAAAATAGCAGACATGAAGCTCCAAAGACTACAACTAACCTTGCAAGAATTGGAAACCACTTTTGAAATAACTATTATTAACTTGGTTTGATTAGAAACATTATGTGAATAGAAAATTTCTAAATTCATGGCTTATTCGACACTGAAAAGAAATCACATGGGTAAGACTTGTTTGTAAAATGGCACTATTCTTGTAAGGCTTTATTAAAAATAAGTTGCTAGACTTAAGTTTCATAGAAACAGTGATTAAGTATTTCTTATCAACCAATGTATCCTTCCTACATAGACTAGGACTAAGCATAATAGGTACATACAGATATTTGTTGAATGAATGACTGAATAAGACTATTTTATTCTGTTCAATTCAGGAAGCATTTAGTGAAAACCTATTCGATGCTAGATCCCATTAGGGACTAGGGATACAAAGATTTCATTTACTGAATATATATAAAATATAGGAAGAAAGAGAGAGAGAGATTCTTCTGTCAATGGTACATAACCTCCCAAATGAACCTAAGACATGCTATTTGTTATAGTGCTGTCCATATAATGATAGAGGAATCCATAAGGTGGTATATGAACAAAGCATTTATGTAAGGTTATGGAAGGTATGGTACATGATATCTTAAATAATTTGGTCTGCAAATAAATGCTAAGGTTTGGCTAAAATTTACACCATTCAGACAATTTTAATTAACAGATAATATAAAATATTCTTAAATATGATCATAAGAATTAACACCTTAGTTTTGGAAAATACATTTTCAAAAAAAATGAATGGGGCCTTTAATTATGCAATTGGCCAAAAAAACCCTATTAAATTATTATGAACTCCTTGGGAACATGATGGGTTGACACTTTGAAGATAGAATAAAGAATGATTACTCTAGAATGTTTAACTGAGGAAAGCCACATGGTTATGTACAGATTTCCTTAGACTTGGGAAATGTTTATAATTTATAACATGTCCTCACAGAAGAGATAATGATGTGTCAAATTCGATCTCAGAGCATTCAAAGCATTAGATGCTGGCCTCATGTTCACGATTTTAGCCAATGGCAAGGTAAGCCATGCTAGAAGATCTAGGCAAGTAGACATTTAGTAAGGTATCATGCATTGAGCTCTGACAAATTCTTACAGGGAGAACTCAGTGGATTGCCTCTAAACCAATCTAACCTCACACACTGCTAAGTTCACAGTGGGAAAATGGTCCAGAAGGTTCATTGAAGCAATACTCATGTGTACATAATCTTAGTTTCATAATCTATAAAATGAAAGGGTTGGATTTAATTATCTATAAGGTTACTGTGTCTTTGTTGCTTCTCTTTCTTCTCCTGAAAATTTCTAGGGTCAACAAGTTTGGGTTTATTGAGTCTACCTTCCTTATGTCTTCATGATCCTTTTTCTTTTCCTTCCCATCATCTTGAACACTGTGGCATGCCTTCAGGCCAGAGACTGCTATCCTATTAATCTTTGTATCTCTGCATCTAGTAACAGATTCTGGTACATAATAGATGCCCAGTGAGTACTAACTAAATGAAGGAAGAAATTGGTAACATCTAATAGCAAAGAAACTTCATGGGTTTCTTTGAGTGATTCCAAAGCAATATAAGATACCATCTTCTATGTCCAAGGAGCAATCATCTGCTCTACTCAGGAGACAAGGCCTTTTCACGTGTAACAGTAAAGAATATAAATTTGTGATTTAATCCTCATAAGAACTATGATGCCATAAAATAATAACAATAGCATCTGGCATTTATTGAGGGTTTATCATATTCCCAGCATATTAATTGGATTATTTCATTTAATCCTCACAATTGTGATGTAGATACTAAACTGTATCCATTCTATAAATGCAGAAATGTGGACTTAACAGTGTTAAACGGCTCCTCCTAAGTCTCACAGCTATACCAAGATTTGGTGTATTGTTCCAGACCCATACTCTTTTAACCCTTTGTTTAAAGAGAGAGAGAGAGAGAGAGAGAGAGAGAGAGAGAGAAGAATAAAAAAGGTCTATTTGGCTCTAAGTGTCAAACACATACAAACATACACACACACAAAGTCCCTACTAGGTAAGCTCACTCAGTGGGCATGTTTTGTAACTCTTGGCACTTCCTCATCTGCCAAGGTTATT
Source organism: Nyctereutes procyonoides (assembly GCF_905146905.1). NCBI lineage: Eukaryota > Metazoa > Chordata > Mammalia > Carnivora > Canidae > Nyctereutes > Nyctereutes procyonoides. The sequence continues at coordinate 10,781,051 of NW_026575159.1, forward strand.
ATACTAGCAGTTAGATGCCTGATTCAAGAGAAGCCAACACAATTTGGCCAGCAACTACTGAAATTGCCTGGTACCAGATCACTGACCTCAATAGCCAATATTGATCAATTAAATCAATAAAATTCTCCCATTTGGTGACAGCCATATGGACAAGATAGTACTACTGGTAGGAATGGGCAAAAATTGAGAACACACTAAGAAAAGCAGATAGCAAAGGCCTATAGTCAACAAGATCAGTAAGTAGAGGAAAGGGTGAGGAAAGGGTGAGGTAGCTGGTTGGCACTGGGATTAGAATTAGAAAGACACAGAGAGAAAAGCAGAAACACAGAAAGGCTGACTCGCATTATTGAAAAACTGCAAGAGGAAGTATCAACAAAACCCTCTTATAGGAAAAGCTAGAGATAGATTGAAACCTAGAGCAAGATGGATCTCAAAGGATGTTTTAGTCAATGAAGAAACTGTTCCACATTCAAGCCCCGAAGAGACTGGTCTTCCTGTGAAGCTGGGTTATACCAGTATTCTTGGGTTTCTATAATGCTTGGATATATGACTTAGATACCTGTAGTCTTATTACTACCTGTGTTAATTTCCTATTGCTGCTGTAAAAAATTACTGCCAACTTAGTGGCTCAACATAACACAAATTTATCATCTTACAGTCCTGGAGGTCAAAGGTCCAAAATGAGTCTCAGTGGAGTAAAATCAAGGTGTCAGCAGAGCTGTGTTCCTTCCATAGGTTCTAGGGAAATATTTGTTTTCTTGACATCTCCAGCTTCTAGAGACAGCTCACGTTCCTTAGCTTACAGACCCTTCCTACTTCTTCAAAGCCAGCAGTGAAGCATTCACATCTCTGACTGTGACACTGACTCTTCCGCCTTGCTCTTTTACTTATAAGGACCCTGTGAGTACAGGGAGCCCATGAAGAAAATCCAGAGCCACCTCTCCACTCAAGATAAGTGATTAGCAACCCTACTCCAGTTAACTATTCTTTAATTGCCCTAGTTAATGTGGCAGCCTTAATTTCCCTTTGCCATGCAGTATCACATGTTCAATGTGTTTAGGATGTGAACATCTAAGGAGGGGCCATTATTGTGCCTACATACCACCTACCTCAGAATAATCCTGATATCATTTAAGTACTTGACACAACTTGAGTGAGTCTCTGCTTTTTGCAACCACAGGATGATATTTTGCCAGTCTGAGTAAGGCTTCTGTTGCAACTTAAAGTCTTGCCTTATAGGATTTAAATTCCACATAATAATTCATGTAATTCTCCTACCTGGTTTGCCTTTTCTTCCTCCTGCCTATTCCTTTCTCAGTCTCCTAATTCTCTGTTGTGAAAATTCATCTCATGCAGGGCAAATACTATTATACAAGGCAGCATTAAATAGATGGTAAATGAGATCAGCAATAGAAGCAACATGCTAGGGAAGCACAAGAAAACTACTTCTATAGTACAGGATGATCTTGGAAGATTTCACAAATGAAAAGAGAGCTTTTAAACTAGAAGATGCTGGTGGGCCATCCACATGGGGAAGACTCATGTAAGATAGGTAAGTTAATGATAGAGCCAGGTACTGCACTCAGTCTTCTGATTTCTATTCTGTTGTTCTTCATAAGTGTTTCTGTATTGTGATGTGACATCAGCACATATTTGTTGAGTGAACAGAGTAAATAAAAGAAGAATTCAATAAATGGATGAGTGAATGAATAGAATATGATGGAAGACTCAAAGTAGATGTAAAATATGGATTAAAACAGGTTAACTCTAATAAAAAGTGAGAGAAGGATATGGATTTGCAAATAATATTCAGCCATGGAATAAATTTCCTATACGTGGGTATTTTTTTGTATATTTTTTTTACTGGAATTCGACTTGTATACATATACAACATGTAGTATACATATAGTATACATATAGTATAATATCTGGTGCTCATCCTGCCAAATGCCCCCTTCAGTGCTCGTCACCCAGTCACCCCATCCCCCTGCCCACCTTCCCTTCCACTATCCCTTGTTCATTTCCCAGAGTTAGGTGTCTCTCATGTTCTGTCTCCCTCTCTGATTTTTCCCACTCATTTTCTCTCCTTTCCTCTATAATCCCTTTACCTATTTTTTATACTTCCCATATGAGTGAAATCATATGATGATTGTCCTTCTCCGATTGACTTACTTCACTCAGCATAATACCCTCCAGTTCCATCCACGTCGAAGCAAAAGGTGGGTATTCGTCTTTTCTAATTGCTGAGTAATATTCCATTGTATATACATAGACCACATCTTCTTTATCCATTCATCTTTCGATGGACACCGAGGCTCCTTCCACAGTTTGGCTATTGTGGACATTGCTGCTATAAACATTGGGGTGCAGGTGTCTCGGCTTTTCACTGTATCTGTATCTTTGGGGTAAATCCCCAGCAGTGCAATTGCTGGGTAGTAGGGCAGGTCTATTTTTAACTCTTTGAGGAACCTCCACGCAGTTTTCCAGAGTGGCTGTACCAGTTCACATTCTACGTGGGTATTTTAATTAAGCTCTTGTGCCTCATCTTTTACCTACAAATGAGGGTAACTATCACCTACTAATTTTATTGCATTATATGAAGTACAGAATGATGCACTACAAGAAAATGCTTTTATTTATTTTTTTATTTTTATTTTTTATTTTTAGAAAATGCTTTTAAAGATGAAAAAATGATAAAGAGGTTGGTAAGTAGATGATTAGATTACAGGTAGATAATAGGTAGGTTTTAGAATGTTTCCTAATTATTAACATTGCTTGAATGGTGATTTATATTTGTCCTTTATGTCATTAAAAGCGCTTTCCCATGTATTCCTTCAATTCATTAAAGATAATTAGAAACAAATATGGAAATTAAGAATGTGAAAATACTGTTAATTACTATCATGGAAATTGAGGCAGATTCCCCAAGGTATATGAGGTAAGTTTAAGAGATAATTTGAAGATCTTTAAGAAATTTATCATTTATCATTCACAGAAGTTTTTTATAGAACTTGTTATTTTCTATTAAGACCCATTATTGTTGGGATCCCTGGGTGGCGCAGCAGTTTAGCGCCTGCCTTTGGCCCAGGGCGCGATCCTGGAGACCCGGGATCGAATCCCACGTCGGGCTCCCGGTGCATGGAGCCTGCTTCTCTCTCTGCCTCTCTCTCTCTCTCTCTGTGACTATCATAAATAAATAAAAATTAAAAAAAAAAGATCCATTATTGTTAACATTATGCCTACCCTGATATCACAATAAATACCAATAGCAACATTGATTAAACACTTTCTGTATGCCCCGCACAATGCTAACTGCTGTATAATTAAGTAACATAATCTTTACAAAAATCCTGTGAAGTATGGGCTATTTCTACCACTTTAAAGATGATCTATAAGTGGCCAAAATGAAAGACTGTACCACTAGAATCCATTCTCCTAGCCACATTTCTACTGAGGTAAAAGAATTATTGCCATTATCATTGTCATCATCATAGTTTTCACAAAAATAAGAATTAATTATATTGCCATTCACTGTACACATACTCTCTCTAATCCTCACAAGTACCTGTGAAAGTTGTCATCCTATTTTATAATTTAGAAGTTCAAAGAGCTTAAATTAATTATCCAAAGGCTCACAGCCCACAGTAGATTCAGGAGCAAAACTAGGCCTATCGTTTCATCAGGTCAAGATGTTTCTCAATGTTCCATGTTGTTTTATTAGTTTCGGCAAATTTGTTTATTGGTTTTAGCAAAGAACAGAATGTCAAATCTTTTGGCCAGAGATCTGTCAATCTGGCTTTATGACTCTATTCCAGTGAATTCTGAAATAATTATTTTCTGAATACTTCATAACTTTACTCAAAATACTTAGTTCAAACATTAAGTGACATGTTAAAATTAATTATTAGTGAATAATCATAAACCATAACAATGAGCATTGATCTAATCAAAGGGTAGCCAAGATAATACATTGATTTTATGTCCTAATTTTTTTTTACAAGTTGTAACGTAGAATCTGCAACTGACACCAATCAAGTTTTCTTTATGTATTGAAATAGTTGATGGTTGTACCCCTCTAATCAGAATTACCATGAAAATCCTTCTTTGTTATGAAATAAATTTCTTTACTTTTTGATAAATTAGTTACTATGTTTATCTTCGTAACTCTAAACTAAAAAATGATAAGTAAGTGACACAGTACCTTTTTGTAGTGTGATATCTGTAACAATTTAATCGTAAGGAGGATGGGTTTTGGTGTTAACCAAATACGAATGGAATCTTTCTCGGGCAAAAATTTTTACAACTCTAAATCCTGATGTCCTCTTTTATAAAATGAGCACCATCAAACTCATAGAATTATTGACACTGCTGAAATATATGGATGCAAAATGCTCAGTACAGTACATGATGAGTGGTACATAGCCTAATCACTAAAATCACTATATGTAAGTTAATTTCTTGATCTTTCTTTAGCTTTACTAAGTTATTTTTTACCTTCCCTAGTATTAAGGTCTTCTTCCTTAATCTTCGCATCTAATTAAATGGCATCACCATCCACCAGAGAATGTTTAAGCTAGCACCTAAATAGTCATTCTTTATAAACACTCTCTATCAGCTCCTTCTAGATATAATCCATTGCAAAATCTTATAATTCTGTCTCCAAAACATAACTGATTCCATTTATACATTTCCATCACCATCACTAAACAAAATACCAATATTTCATAACAACTTTTTTATAAAACATTCAAAGTTGATAATATAAAAACTATACAATTTGCCTAATATATACTATTTTTTTCTAAATATTCAGAGATCTATGTGGTAATCTCCTATAATTTCAAGAGAAGTATTTCAAAATGCAAGCTTCAGGAGATATGCATATGTAAAGTTAAACCTCTGAGTTCAATGTGGTAAACAAACATTAGACACATAAAATCTTGATTGTCATATACCCTTTATTTCATCCCACTTAAATGTAACTGTATAGTATATTCATTTTTTTAAGTAATTGACCTTAAATAAAGCAAGAGTATTAGACTGAATTGTTTTCAGTAGCTATGCTATTTGCCTTTAAGTATCTTTCACAAATGCATTTAATTACTATAATATGGGCTATATGTATATAAAGATTCAAAATAATTTGTAGGTTTTAGAACAGAGGTATCCACAATCCTACAACCTAAAGAAACCAGCCCCAACAGATGATTCATCTTGGATTCCAATCCCCAGTTCTACAATTTTCTTATTTTCAATAAAAAGTAGATTTTTCTAAGGTAGCCAAAGTATTTTTTACTGTTTTACTTTGTTCCTGAATTCTCATAAATGCTTATTATCTTGAGCTTATTTCTAGATATGAAAATGGAATTCAAATACTTTGAAACAACCATATGGAACTTGTATGAACACAGATCTTATAAACACAGCACTTTGGAACTTGTGACATTGGTCTTTCTGGAAGTTATAAGCCTAGAATAGTTAAGTGGTAAAAAAAAAAAAAAAGAAAGAAAGAAAGAAATGTTCTGTAACTAGAACAAAGTGATATTATAATAGATTTTGGGAGAAGCTTTATTATATAGAACTCTTCCTAGTAATGGAAGAGTTATGGTTTCCCATCAAATTCTCCCACAAAAAAATCTTCAAAGAAGTCTTTGTTGATTTAGTTACAATACAGTCTTTATGTGGGATAATCTAGTATAACAAAAGCCTTAAACTAACTGAGTCACTGGAGTGTTTAAGCTTTTAGAGGAGACAAAATTACACCTAATTTGGATCCTAAAAGTTGCTGACTGAAACATGGATGGGCACCCTAAAGACTTGGACTGAGTTTGTTTTTGACAGAACAAGTTAGTTTAGAAAACTGGTAGGAAATGATAGCAGGACAGAGAATAGGAAGAGGAACTGGAGAGAAAGTTACTCTGGAAGAAGTGTTGTGACAATATATGTGCATGTATATATGTGTAAACAGTTTAATAAGTGCCATTAAAATTGACATTATCACCAATGACATTCAATTTAGTCTGGGTAAGGGAAGAAGGGCTTCATAGTTATAAAAATTATTTGGAGGGGAGTTTCCCAAATGTTTCTGTCTCTCAGGGATTAGGATGTACCTTCTGGGGAACATGCCAGAATGCTGGTGATGGGGGGGGAGAGGGAGAAAGTAGGAAGATGGACATGTTTGAGTTCAGAAAATTCCATAAGTGATTCTTATAACTTCCTCTTGTTAATTCTGGTAGATATTTTTATGAAGACTCACTAATAAATCCATTAATCAGTCAAACAGTTCAAGGCCTCTCAAACACTATACAAAACTGAAGGAGATTTGATAATGACAATCTGATTATATCATCTTACCACTTAGGGATAGCACACACTCCCAGTTAATGGGTGTGGTCCATTTGTAAGTAAAGCAAATCCAATGCGTGATATAGATGAATACATCTTTGCTAAAGAATTTTTTAATTCAGCAATCACTTAGGCTGAGCCCTGGAAGAGAGTCCCACCCATTTTAGTAAGATTTGTGGGTTTCAGCTTCCTGATTTATAACCACAGATCCAATTAGCTGAAAGTGATGTTCACCTTTTCAATCATTTACTTGTCAACATTGTAAGGCAAGTCCTGGCAATTAAATATTGTGCAAATGTCTCAGCCATCTAGGGCTGGTGGGCCATTAATTCAACATTTATGGGCAGGAGATGAGTTCAATTACAACTGCAAGAATGAGGCGAGATGTGGTAATGGCATGGGCAAAGCTGGTTGGTGAGGGAAGGGTGACAGAAATACTCAAATATTTTGAAAATTGAGACAACAGATTTGCTGATGGCTCAGATGTGGCATGTGAAAAAAAAAATGCTAAAGATGACTCCGAAGAAATTGAAAAGATGAAGGAGCAGATTTTAAGAATTCAGGTGGATCAGGGGCTCAGTCTTAGACAAGTGTATTTTAAAATGTTTATTAGACATTAAAGTTAGAGGCGTCGGATGTCCATAGTTGGTTACAACAAATATGTGAAGTAGAGAGGTCTGAATTGGACATATTCATTTGAAAGTCATCAAATATAGACCAGTATTTAAAACCATAGAATTGGATAATGGAGATGTGATCTGCTATGACAGCAAAAATCTACCACAATTCAACCTTTTTTTCTGATTACAACTAAAAACTCCAGAAAACATGCTATAAACTGCCACCTGAGGATAATAAAATGTACACAAAAGTAGGCAGCATATGAAAAGGACTCAAAAGTTGGAGAAGCAAAATGTGTGGAGGTAAACAAAAGTAAACAAAGCCCAAGGGATCTATGTGATAATATTTACTGATTTAACAGGAGTGATTCAATCCCATAAAGAAAGGAGAAAGAGATGGAGGAAAAAATATTTGAAGAAATAATCGCTGAAAACTCCCCAAGTTTGGTAAAACACACATATACAGACTCATAAACTGTAGCAAATATCTAACAGTATAAATTCAAAGAAAGCTATGGCTAGATACATGAAACTGTTGAAAATCAAAGATAAAGAAATAAATGCTGAAAGCAGCTAAGGAAAAATGTCACACTACATGCAAGTACAAAAATTGAAATGACTGTAATCAAGTAGAATCTATTACAGGAATGCAAGATTGTTTCATATTTGAGAATCAATTGATGTAATTTACCATATCGAGAAAATAAAGGGCAAATAAAATTTTTTCAATATATCTAGAAAAAGCAGTCGACAAAATTCAGCATTCATTCATGAACAAACTCTAAGCAAACTAGGAATACCAGAGAAAATTCTCTAAATAAAGAGAAGCTACAAATAATATACAGCACTACATAGCTGATGATAAAATATTGAATATTTTCCTCTCTAATATCAAGAACAAGGCATAGATGCCGACTTTATCACTTCTACCCAACACTGTACTGGCAGACCTAACCAGTACAAAAAAAAAAAAAAATAAGAAAAGGAAATTCAAATGATGAAGATCAGAAATTAAAAGTAAAACTTTATCTGCAGATGATATGATTTTTTAGATAGAAAATCCCAAGTAAATCCTAGAACTAGTCTCCTGAAGCCAATATTGCACTGCATGTTTAAACTAACTAGAATTTAAATAAAATTTTGAGAAAAATAAAAACAAAACCAAAACTAGAACTAGTAAGGGGACAAAGTTCATAAGAGACAAGGTTAATCTGCAAAAATAAATTATATTCTCACATACTAGCAATAAACAACCGAAACATGAAATTTCAAAATTATACAATTTACAGCAATGCCAAAAAATACTCTTACGCTGTCTACTTAGCATTAAGCTGGTAAAAATCTCCATGATCTTTACATTAAACAAACAAAAGAGAAATGCTGCTGGGATAAATTAAAGATGGCCTAAGTAAATGGAAATATTTACCATGTTTATGAATTAGAAGATTCAAAATTAAGATGGTAATTCCTCCAAAATCTGAATGTGGAGTCAACATAATACCATCCAGAACCTCAGGATGATTTTTTTTAAATAAAAAAATTATAAAATTTTCCAAAATATATATGGAAATCCAAAGAATATAGAATAGTAAAGCAATTTGAGAGAAAAAAGAACAATAACATTTGATTTCAAGGCTTATTATGAAATTACCATAATCAGGACAGCTTGGCAACGATCAAGAGGTAGACATATATATCAATGGAATGGATACCGTAAAAAAAAAAAAATACATGAATGGACCTAAAGTAGAGCCTAAACAAATAAAACAAATAGACTAAAATATAGGATATAATCTTTGAAACTTTAGCATAGTTGAAGACGTTTTAGATAGAAAATAAAAAAAAACATTAACCATAAAAAAGAAAATTAATAAATTGGACTTCCTTAAAATTAAAAGCTTTATCCTATGAAAAATGTAACTAAGGAAATTAAAATACAAGCCACCAAATGGGGGAAATTTTCACATTATATATATCAGACAAAGGACTTGTTTCACAAGGACACAGGAAACTCTTACACTTCAATAAGAAGCACAACAAAATGAAGTGACAAAAAAATGCAAATAAAATTAAAAAGATTCACAAAAGGAAATAAGTGAATGGCAAACAAGCACATGGAAAGATGTTCAATCTCATTAGTCATCAAGAAAATACAAATTAAAACCACAATTAGAAACCACTATAACCCATTAGAATCGTTTAAAAAAATTAAAAAAAAAAGACCATATAAAGCAGGGGTCAGCAAACTTATTCTGTATAAAGATCACAGATATTTTAGGCTTCACTGGCCATATGTTCTTTGTCAAAACTTCAACTCTGCATCATAATATGAAAGCAACCATAGATGATATGGAATAGATAGGCATGGCTTTATTATTTAAAAAAAAAAACAAGTGGCAAGCCAGATTTAGATCTCAGGGCATAGGCTGCCTTAGTATAAAATCTTGGCATGGACATAAGTAACTGAAGGAGTTCTTATCCACAGCTAATGGGAATATAAAATGGTACTATCATTTTTAAAACAGTTGGGCAGTTTCTTAAAAAGCTAAGCATACATCTAACATAAAACCCAATCATTTCACTTCTAGGAATTTACTTGAGAGAAATGAAAACATAGGTTCAAACAAAGACTACACAAATGTTCATAACAGCTTTATTCGTAATGGTGCCAAATCAGAAACAAGCAAAAGATCTAGCAACAGTTAAATGGATAAATTATGGCATATCCATACAATGGAATATCACTTGGCAGTAAAAGGCAACAAACTATTGATAAACACAACAACATTGGTGAATCCCAAAATCATTGTATTAAATGAAAGAAGTCAGGCTGGGATCCCTGGGTGGCACAGCGGTTTGGCGCCTGCCTTTGGCCCAGGGCACGATCCTGGAGACCCGGGATCGAATCCCACGTCGGGCTCCCGGTGCATGGAGCCTGCTTCTCCCTCTGCCTGTGTCTCTGCCTCTCTCTCTCTCTCTCTGTGTGTGTGACTATCATAAATAAATACAAAAAAAAAAAAAAAAAGTCAGGCTTAAAAAGAAAAAAACAAAAAAGAAGCACATATATGATTCCTTTTTATATAAAAACCAAAAAATGTCAACTAATCTCTAGTGACAGTTATCAAACGAATGGTTACCTGTGGATTACAGTGAAAGAGAATAAGATTACAAAGGGAAATGGAATATTTGTGGGAAGATGGAAATGTTTGTAATCTGGATTGTAATGGTGATCATTTTACAGTGTATACATACGTCAAAACTGATCAAAATTGTACACTTTAAACATACGCAGTTTACTTTATTTCAGTTGAACTCCAAAAGAGTTTAAAAAGAAATGGATGAGATCACCAAGGAAATACAAAGAACAAAAGTCCAAGACTGGTCCCAGGTGCACTCCAATATTTAGAGATGGGGAGATGAGGACCGAGGACCAAAGGGGACTAAAAGGGAACACCCAATGAGATAAGAGGAAATCCAGCGATGAATGAGGGGTTTATAATCCAAAGATAGCAAGCCTATCACGGCAATAAGCATGATTAACTGAGTTAAATACTGATGCTAAGTCAAGTAAGGACTGAAAATTATCATATGAATTCACAAGATGAAAATCACTACAATGAGAAGAATAATTCTCATATAGAGGTATGAAAGAGATTTGTGGTAAAGGAGAGCAGAGAAATAGGATGAGAACTGGGAGATGGGAGAGTCAGGAGAGTTTTAGTTCACTTATTATTTTTCCAAATAGTAGAAAACAGCATATTTGCATATTAATAAGAATGAGGGAGTGTGGATAGATATTGAGGTGCTGTCCAAGTAGATGAGGGAGGATGAATCTTGTGTATAAGTGGAAGGGCTGGCCTCACCCATGAGAACAGAGTTCATCTAAGGAGCAGCAGAGCATATGAGAATAGATATAGACAGGTAGATAAAGATGGTGATGGGCATTTGTAGAACAGTGGATCTCACCTATGTGATATTCTAAAATATTAATGCCTAGTTTCTCCTCTACTCAGCACCCTGAGTTTATTACTTAATTGGTTTGGATTCCAGACTAAGCTATTGCTCCCTTTTGTTTCTATTCTTTAAGTATGGAGCAGATTTGAGGTGTATTCCAGATTGAGAACCACTGTTACAGAGAAGCCCTCTTATGACTGCTTCAACGCTTTTCAATAAAATAGGAAACAAAGTCTTCAGCTATGAGAAAGTATGGTAGCTGTGGGCGATATATAAAAGACACTAACCTAATTTCAACTGGGCAACCAAGAATGATAGAATATCCTTGATGCAATGAGAGAAGAGAGATTAGGAAATAATTGAATCAGAACAAGTCACTAGAATGATGAGGGGAAGGGAAGAGAAAGGTTAATGCAGCATCCATAACAGAAACACAGTAAGGAGTAAAAAAAACAAAGGGGATATTTGGCAAAGATATCTGGAGTTTCTATGGAAGGCTTAGCAAGAATGTGGTGTGGCGGAAGGAGTCAGGGAAACTGGGTTATTACCCTGGTTTCATCACTTGAGCACTTCCCTGCTGGAGTTTAATTTATTATATGTACGGTAACGATTGTAGTTAAATTTTATAATATCTAATAAAATATCTGCCACCAGAGGTGAGGCTGGAGAGGGGTAAAACATTTTGGGGGAAATTACACAAGTTTTATGTGCCAATCTAAGACAACTGGTTTTTTCCTTGAGGGAAGTAACCAGTTGAGGGCATTTAAGTAGAAACTTGACATGATCGAAATGATGTTTTAAGAGGACTCATCTGGAGGTGGCATGAAGGAAAAGACTGGGGTAAGTAAGGAAATTATTGTTTATCTAAAAGTGAGGCAATGAGTTTGCAGTAAAGTGGTGGCAGTGGAAATGGAAAGGAAATGATGGATGCAAGATAAATTTTAGAGTAAAATTCAACGAATTGGATGACTAATTGAATGGAGAGTGCAAAGGCTCAGTTATGACTCAGCTTCACGCTCAGTTGACTGGGCAAAGGGTAGCAGAGTGAATAAGATTCAGGGATCAGGATAGAAGTTGGGAGGAGGAGCTGAATTTAGACGGAAAGATGATGAATTTGTTTTTTGACACAGTTGTGGTTTTGTTGGCAACAGACCTGCCAATGAAACGCCCACCAGGCAGACAGTTAGATATTCAGAGCTGGGCTCTAAGCTCAGAAGACATGACCAGAAGATGAGAATTGATGATTAGCCACCAAAGATGTGATTGTCATAGCCATGGTAATAAAGTCTCCCATCAGGGCCCACAGTGAGAAAATCTGAGTGAGAAGGACTCTGTTATGCCTGGCATAGACCCTTACTTGCTGGAGCGTGGGTTGGAAAGCGGCCTGAGAGATTCCAGGGAAGAGGCTGGTGTGGAAACAGGGTGCTCACAGACCTCCAGGAAGTGGCTATTTAGCAACTAGATTGGAAATATTTTTAATAGCTTGTTTAGCTATATTTGTGCATGAAGGCTGAATGTCAATCCCAAGTGTAAAACAAGATCAAGTATTGGTTGATATCAGGTAAATGAGCAGCTGCATCTTTCTCTTTGGGCTTTCTACAGCTGTGTGCCAACACAGCTGCATTGAAGACAGCAGTTACAGACCTGTAATGTAGTACTGGGATACAGTGAGGATCAAGAATTTGCTTTTCCAACAAGCGCCCCAGATGATTCTGAAACACGGTGGCATATCAGCAACAACAGGGAAAGTTAGCTGAGTGCTGCTTTCACCTATAAGAGCAGAATGAGGATCACCCTTCCAATGCCAATAAAACATCTGAACTCAGGTTGATCCACAGGTAGTATTTACTTATACACCACAAGCCCCAGAGTCTGGGGCTACCTTACTAGGACCATAAATGGCATGAGTTTCACAGTCAATCTATCTGATTGGTGGTATCTGAGGAGCCCATTTTTGTGAGATAAACATTATGAGCTGTTGCAAATACAAGCCAGGGAAATAGCAGTAGATGAAGCTGCCTTTGTTCCCAGGTTAATCTTTTTACCAGTTGGATCCATTAAATTTCCCACAGGCCATTTTTGTTCTTGTGGGTGGTAAAGGGAAAGGAGGCCATTCTGGAGACTGGAGCCACATTTATATGGGGTATAATTAAAACACAAATTAAATTTAGGTCCTAAAAATAAAGGAAAAATATTCTTCATATCAAAAGTGTACAGATGTACTATAGCTTTATGTAGTCTGAGTCAATGTCAGTGGAAATAAAAACACTAGAGTGTCATAGAAATAACATTTGCTAAAGGAAAATTGAGCTGGCAGGACTGATCTAATTCTGATAAAAAAAAAATACTGGTTTGAATTTAGAGGCTAAGATGGTTATAAACCACTCTGTGATCTGCCGTATTTTGCCTCAGTTTTAGTTTTCTAAGTTAGAGACTCAACCCTGTGACTGAATAAATAGTCTGAATCACTTAGCAGGTCAAAGCTAAGCCGTGTTGGCAGAACCAGCTCTGCAGTGGCATACATGGGCCCTATCAGTGCTGCGCACTCACAAACATGACCTGAGAATTTAACAGCAGCACATCCCACAACATGTCTAGAAATGCCAAGGAAGCCTGTGAGAATCACTCAATACCACCTAAAAGGGAGGCCACACTTCTAAAGGAATTAGGATATTCAGACTGCTATTCCCAAGGTGCCAATAGCTTATTGGCTCCATCTGAATTAAGCATAATGGCCAACCTTCCTGCTGACCTTAGCACTGTTTCAGATCTGCTGAGATACAAGTGTGCTACACAATATTGGAAACATAAACCTCTCCCCGAGCACACAACCAATGGCCTGATCGCTTGTGTCTATTATAAGAAATGAAAATATGGAAAACCTTTTTCTCCCTCTACCATCTTGTTCCACGTGACAACTGAAGAAAATCAGTTTTGTTCATCCTGGCAAAAACAAAAAACAGAAAATGCATTATAAGAAAGCGGGTTTCAACAGACTTGGACAACTAGCCTGGAGCCTTGAAATTTTGCTGAAATGAGGTTGGAGCCCTGGGAATGTGTTATAAGCCAATGGGTGTTACATTAATATTCTCCTGGAACTGGTAGCACAGAACAGAATCTTATGCCCCCTTGCACAGTCAAGTAGAAAGTAGGTTTCTACAGTCGAGAGGGTTTCTTAGAAAGAGACCTCTGTTCCAGTAATATGTAAACATGACGGAATCTTATAGGGAGAAGGAAATTGAACTAATACCTGTATAAACCTTTAGGATCAACATACATCTATAATCAGTGGTATTCATTTAATCAGATGAGAGACTATCCTAAGAACAGCAAAATCTGAAGAGTATAGGCCCAGCAAGGTGGGAAGCAACCCAGGAACTGCAAATGTTTTTCATGTGGGCTACCCTTCCCCCGTAGAGGACGCCATCAACTGATCATGGTACTCTTTCTCACCAAATTTGGATGAGTTGTGGAGTTTTTCTCAACATCATGTCCAAGAAAGTCACTATTAATCAGCTTTGGAAAATGAAATGAAACTCGTGTTTATCTTTAATTTAGCATATTTTGTAAATGACCTTTAGGGAAGACATTTTCCAAGCATCATCTCATAATTCTTTTCCATATGGATCTTGCAAAAACAAAAGAATACTTATATGTAGTTCATTTACTCATTTCCTCAACCTACATTTTTTGGGCACCAAAAATGTGCCAGGCACTGTAGTTTGGAGGAGATGTGGGAGTAGCAAAGCAGGCGAAAATTCCTACCCTGTAAGAGCTTGCGTTCTAATGCTTATGGATTTAGGAACATTGAGCCAACTAATATTTGTATTCGTCTCTTACAATTTATTAAAGTGGCCATCTGTTAACAGAGCTACTCAAAGAGGAACTACGAAGGCAGAGCACACACACGTGAACAATTGTTATTTCATATCTGAATATAACCTACAACAAAGCCAGTCAGAAACATGGTTTTTATGCCCTTAGTATTACACAGCATGAAAATAAAGGACAGCCAACAAGCCCCTCATGTACTTGACTATGATCAGCATTGTACTGATAGCAAATCCAAGCTTCTCCTGTGGTCGGTTTGTTGGGGGTGGGGTGTCATTGGGTGGTGGGGAGGAATGCAGAATAAATCCAGAATAAGTTATAAATGGAATTATTCTACACTTGAAACTTATGACCAGGAAATAAATTTAGGAAATTCATGAATATTTCACTCTTCTAATAGCATTTTTAAAATTCTTACCAGGTTAATATATGACAGGTTCCCAAAGTCTCTCTGCCCATTCAATACATTTGTATCTCAGTGAGGCGACACTCCCTTGCAGGAAAGCCAAGCCTTCCAGAGTTTTATTCTATGTAACTGTGCAGCCCAACACAAGAGGCCCTAATGTATAGGCAGTATACCAGCTAGACAGATTACAACCATGTATTGCTGTTGAATATTTAAATTTCTGCACAGCAAGGTTGCCTTTTCATCTTTCTCATATATCACATTGCTGTTTTAAGGTAAAATCTTTGACAGTTTTATCCAAAAAAAGGCTGACAGTCCTAAATCAAGAATTTTACATTTTAATGTAGTTCTACATTCCTTAGGTGGGAGGAGTAGATTTTTTTCCAGCATAAAGATATAGTCAAACAGGAAAAATGCTACTGACGGGTTCATATAGTCAAAATTGTTCCTTTGAAGCTCTGAATGTGTATGCAAAAGGAATCCCATATAAAGAAAAGTGGTTTCCTTTAGAAAATTAACCCATCTTGCAAGCTGAATGCTTTGAGTTTGGCTAACTTAGAGAAACTTCCTTTGTTTGAAGTCATTTAAATCTGGATATTTTTTTTTTCCCATGGAGTAAAAGATCTCTCTCTAAATTTTCTTTATGAGTAAGTTATTGTCTAAGACAGGATTTTGTGTGTTCCAGGGTAACCACATCCTTACAGAGTAAAAATATTTTTATTTTCTAGCAGCAACATGCTACTTCATATTTGTTGAAATTGTTCTAACATTGTTTAAAATGCATTATGGGAGGATTTATTTTCTTTTAGTTCCACATAACTTGTGGAACTTTGAATACAGTAAGTTGAGCACTTGGCCAGTATGAAATAAATTTGTGTTTTTAAATATATGTCCCACTTGTTTAATAACAAAACATGAAATGTTGAAAACTAGGTTAATCCAAGGCTGTGTGATCCAATCAACTCTAACATAATATAGATAGGTTACTGTCAATAAACTTTCCTTTTTCAGGAGGGAATTTAAAATTTAATTATTATAAAATAAATAAATAAAATTTTAATTATGATTTTGTCCAATACATACTTAATAGTTTCTCAATCTGGTATTTATACAGAAACTTGTGGCTACATTATGAAGGATGTAGTTTGAGTTTCCAGGTTGAGAGGAAGGGTTGACCCTCTGGCTTCTCTACTTGAAGTCTTGTGATGGCACAGATCACCTTCTCATCTTCACAAATTCCCAAATGTGCCCCCACATATCTGGCATCATGCTGGGGGCTTAGCATTTGACAAAGAACAGATATTTTTGCTGCATGGTCTCCACATATATATGGAACCAAAAAGAAGGAATAGAAAAAAAGGAGACTTAAGGTACAAATCAGTGGTCTCTCTCACAGCATTTCAGCTCTTAGCCTCTCTCTCTGCCCAACCCTTTTTCAGACAGCATCTCACTGAGGTCCATGCATCAGGAACCTAGTGATCTAGAATAATTGCATGGAGTCAGGGTAACTCTGGCATGTGAGACAGCAGAATAAAGGTATGAGGTGACCTTGGTAGCTATGTTCACCCCCTCAAACCAGTTGGAGTTCAAGGCAGTCATATGGGCTTTATAATCACTAATACCAATGAATCTCATTTTTATTTTAATGACTTTTATGTTGGGATCTTTTCCATCACCAGAGAAAGAGTCCAAACATAACTTCAGTGGTTGATCTTGGGTTTTTTCTTATTGTTTGTTTCTTAAACAGCCAGGATTCTTAAAATACAATCTCTCTTCTGGAGTATTTATACAATAGAATTATCTACTGATAAATGTAAACTCTGCACTTTTTTCTAAAACTTCATGCTTTTAATTTCTTATTTTGTTTTGGTTAGCATTTCTGTTTGATAAAACTTGAAGCTAGATCTAGAGAAATAAATGAACAAGAGAAAAATAAAACTGTGGGCTGGAGTATGAAAAAGTCAGTCCTGGAGTACTTCATAAAGGAATTTCTTAATAATGAAGGAATGACTCCTTCATGAATGGTATGATAATACCTAATTAAAATAATAAAAAGTGGTTGATGAAATTATTTCATATATACCCAACCAGAGTAGTTTCTACTTATAGGTTTCTGCATAACTATATTTTTAGCTATTAAAGGCTGTTTTCTAGGACAAAAAATCCTGACCACAATAACCACTTATTTCAATACAACTCCATCAGAACAACTATAAGGTAGATTTAGTTTGATGATTTGTGTATGCATACACATATATGTATATAAATCAACACTTTTTTTATCCACCAGTTTTCATCTTATAGCCATATCTCCCTACCACTTTTCAAAGGCAGTCATATGTGGATCACTCTGGACATCATATGTATTCTCCTTTCTGCATAATGTACAACTTTCCTGGAAGTGCAACATAAGGAAACTTCTAATTTTGAGTGATATATAGAATGTGGTCACCATATACATACACATGCATAAGTTTCCATTACAGATTTAGGTCATCTGCAGCCATCTGTTTGTTTTTTGTTTTTTGTTTTATTTTGCCATCTGTGTCACAAAGTTTATAAAGTTAACACATTTTGCTAATGCATGTGGATATACACCCAAAATGTGGAGAAAATTGACTTAAAATTTTTTAATGTCCTAAAAATGACCACAAGGAACAACAATAGCAATAGCCAGAAAGAAAATTAAAAAGCAAAATTCAAAATATATTCCACTGCCTTAGTAGATCTACTTTTTTTTTTTTTTTTTTTTTTTTTTTAGTTTCAAGTAACAAAAAATCAATCCAGAATTAGCTTCAGCAGAAAAAGTTACTTTTTCCCCCCATGGAAAAGAATACAGAGAAACCTTGAAAGGAGTTGATTTTTTTAAAAAAATATTTTATCCATTCATTTGTTAGAGAACATGTGCACAAGCAGGGGGAAGCGGGAGAGGGAGAAACAGGTCCCACTGAGCAGATAGCCCCAATGTGGGGTTTGATCCAGAAGCCTGGGATAATAGCCTGAGCTGAAGGTTGAAACTTAACCAACTGAGCCACCCAGGCACCCAAGAGTTGATGATTGACCAATCCTTGATGAAGGGGGGCCCTCGGTTGCTTCAGGGACCTAGCTGTGATGTTCAGGAGATATTTCTTTAATAATAAAAATGACAGTCAAAATAACCTTATGAACCTAACATCTACTGAATATACAATATGTCACACTTTAAATGAATTCTCTTATCTACGCTTCATACCAGCTGTTGGAGAAAGTTTACATTATTTTTTCTGTTTTCCAAATTAAAAAACTAAAGACAAAGAGGCTAAATAAATTTCCAAAGATTACAGCGCTAGTCAGTGGCAGAGCAGTGCTGAATTCAAACTGGTATGAGAGCCTGAGTACTTAGCTGCAGGACTGCACAGGATTCAAACAACTCCTAGTTTCTGCTGCTCAATTTGAAACAACAGAATCTGGAGGAAAAGATACTTATTGCTCTAGCTTGGATCACATATTCACCTTTGTTTGGACCAACTTTCTAAGACAAGGACCAGAGGTTAGCATGTAGAAAATAGTGGACCTTTGTGTTTTGGGGGAGCTAAACAGCCATGACAAGAAGTGTCTCTAGCATATTCCATCCTACCTTCATCCAATCTTCCCAATCAAATGTGATCGTCCCCTCCGAGGACACTCGGTGAACTTTGCTTTGTGTGATAGGCTTCTCTATCACCTCTAGAAAATTTCTAGACTACAGCAAGTCTTGCCTTTCTATTACATATCCTGTGCTGAGTCTCAGGTAATGGCCCACAGTAGATCCTTTGAACACTAGTGGTTGAGGGAAAAAAGTCACTATGACTGGCAGATAAATGTGAAGAATGGCATAGCCTCCCAATCCTAATTTGAAAGGGAGTCAAATCCACAAAGGCAAATGGAGGGAAAAAATATGTAGGGAGTAAAATAGAATCTATGCATCCATTTAAAAATCAACACATGAACATAACATTTTTAGTTTCAGTCTCATGATTCAGCCTTTCCAGTGTAAATAATTTATAAGAGAAGTGAGACAAATATCAGGTTTGTGGGAAATGTAAATTAATTTGGATCTAAAATTAGAAGAACCCTTCCCGTGGACAGATGACAAGGAGACAAAAAGGGCAAGAGGAATTTGAGGAAAACACAGTGGAGAAACCACAGAACCACAGAAGCTAGCAGCCTGATGGCCATTTGATAAAAGAAGAGTTGAGAGTTGAGGGTGACCAGAGGTTTACACAGAAAGACAAATAACATAGGACAAGAAAACGGATACACAAGGACATAGAACTTGCAACATATTTGCTTTGTAGAGCTGGCTTCAGGCAAAAGTGGGATATAGGCATAGATTGCATTCAAGACTTCACATCCTCCATCTTGTGTCCTT
Organism: Nyctereutes procyonoides; assembly: GCF_905146905.1. Classification (NCBI taxonomy): domain Eukaryota; kingdom Metazoa; phylum Chordata; class Mammalia; order Carnivora; family Canidae; genus Nyctereutes; species Nyctereutes procyonoides. The sequence goes on from NW_026575159.1 coordinate 10,800,597, forward strand.
TTATGCTCTCTGGCACTTCCTCCAACCTTCTGTACCCAGAAGCCTCTGGTCCTGCATTTTCCTCTGTTTTTAGTGGAGGATGGTATCAGGTATCTCTTGTTCACATGGTAATGTAAACAAGTCAGTCTGGATGTTACCATTTCTTTAATTGTGAAAGAAAAACTAAGGGAATTCCAACTGTAACAGGTAGGTGGGCAGTTTTAGAAGGGTCAGGATTCCTGACTCAGTTATTGCATAAAGTTGACCCTCCACTGAAGAGAATTCTTTGTTAGGAAAGATGCATATTCTCAGCTAAGTTCTCTTTCTCAGAAAAAATACAGTCTCATGGATTACAATGTATTTTGGTCCTACTGTATGACCTCGGATAAATCACTCAACCATTCTGGGCCTAATTATTCTCTTTTTAAGCCTCAGTAATAAAACCACTGACTGGGGATATTGTAAGAATTGAATTTATATAATTGCCCAGCTCAGTTTTTGGCATTTAGGAAGTATTCATTAAACAGTAGTTATTGTTTTATATATGCTACTACTGATGTCATTATCATCCTTACATTTGGTGAGTGGTCTCCAACATGGGATGTCACAACGCAGAATGAGTGTGAATGTTATTAACAGTTGAGATGTAGGATGAAGATATATGTACTTACATTAATTTGTGTGTGTGTGTATACACATAAGACCTAATTAAAAGAAAGAAATAAGACTTTATTAATATTTGAAGTACAGATTGACACTCATGTTCTTAATTGATCTCTGTATTGCTATTCATTCACCTTATAGGAAAAAATCACCCTGCGCCTCTTGAAACAAAATAGGGTGTCCACAGTGTGGAAGGCTTGATGTGGTGCCTCCCTTTTTTGCCCTCTGTGTACTGTGGTTATGAATTATGTAATTTCATTTTCAAAAAGAACTCATAAGATAAACAAGTGTTTTTGAAAGAATTCCTGCAAAGAAGGAATGTGGTATTAAAAACACATAAATATAAGGAAATAAGAAAATGCCAGCACTGGCATATTCCCTATTCTTTAGATGAACTCCCTTGTCTGCCACACTAAGTCATTAAACAGTAATGGCTGATAAGAAGGCATCAGCAAAAGAAATTGCTATTGGAAATTGACATCTACTCTCATCAACAGTGCATCACTTCTAAGTAAAATAAAATTTATCTTAAAATGTTAGTCATCTCTTCCTTTAATTTTTCTACTGTTCTGAATGTACTCTATAAATATTCAAACATTAGAGGTGTAGTCTTAAAATATTTGTAGGATGCAGCACTTAATGAAAAATGTTTAGAAACCATTTCACTAAGTGCATGAGTTTCTTGCATTTTGGGGATTTTTAATTTAATGAAAGGAAGAAGAAAACCATTTCAATTGAACCTGGAGAAAATTTTAAATTTTGGTCCTGTTTTGATGCTAAATATGCATATTTATTCCCAGGTAAAAGAAAAGGAATCGTTTATGTTTCATTTTATTTTATTTAATTAGTTATTAAACACAGTCAAAACTCAAAAAACATAGCATTTATTATCTACTTCTCCCCTACCTTCCAGAACTTAGTCCTTAATGTCTAGTTCCCAAAGTCTAAGATTTAATCTTTCTGCTCACCTTATGCCAGGCTACTAGGAAGCTTTCTGGAGCCCAGGGAAAAAACCCGATCTTAGAGCCTGAACTTATCTTTAGAAAATTAAAGGAACAGCATAGTAAAATAAAGATTACCTTCATAAAATAGTACCAGGACAATAGATTGATGAGTTCCTCAATATTTCACAACTCTTGTATAACTAGGAGGTGATCAATCTATATATAAGTCAGTGGGATCCTAGCTCACTCCCTTTCAAATCTACCTCCAGAGTAATATTCATTCCCTCTCTAAGAAAGCTCAGAAGGTTTCACATAGCTGTATATGTTTTGCGTCCATGTGCTTCTAGTCTAATGGGAAGGATATTATTAAATTAAAATAAGATACACTGGTATTTCTATTCTGAGGCATCACTTTTCTTGGTTGAGTAAGGACTCAAATTCATGTAATATTTTATACAGCTTTCATTTTTCCTTGTTCTTCCAGCTATGGCTTTAAAGTCCTCTTAAACCAAACCTAGATCCTTGAAAACCTCTATAACTGGGTATATTTTTGAAGCAAGAATGCCCTTCCAAATCGGCTCTGTAGTCAACTGACCCTGAGATGGGAATGTGTGCATTGCAACTTCTCCTTGTGAGCCTGGGAGTCCCCATCATTAAAATAAGCATCATAATATCATAATGCTCACATGTTTCAGAGAGAAATCCAGAGTGATTGAACATTTGCCTGGTGCTGCAGAATACTTGGGTGGAAGGCAGGCAGGACATGCTGCTAATATTACTATCAGTGCCAATTTCCAGATGGAACTCTGGAGCTAAACTGAGTTCACTGCTTTTCAAAATCTGTTCGGTAAGTGCTCCCAGGGCTGGTATGGGCTATGGGGCTCGTTTGTTTTTCCTGGTCACCATGGAGCTGCTAGTTTCAATCACAGAGCATCAGAGCAACTAGGAAAGAAGAGTAAGTGCCAGAACCCACTGGCTGTCTTTGGAGAAGCGGAAGGGTGAGTAGCAGGAAGCAGTAAACCAAAACCATAGCTGCCAATAAATGACCTAGACACTGTTTTCTTGGCATTTCTATTTGAGTTCTTCATGGCTAAGCAAATCAAGACAAATGGCGATGTGGGGCGGGGGCCGGGGGGCGGTGGTGCTAGGGGAGAGGAAGTTTTCTCAAGGATCCATCCATGAAGGTGAATCTCCTAGCTATAAAGTGAGTAAAATGAGTGAAACTCTTTTAAGTAGTTCATTTCTGGCGGAATAGCAGAGACAACAGATCAGAGTTTAGATTTTGAATCATTTAGGCTGGATAAGTTGCTCAAACATTGCAAACCTAGGTTGCTTATTTGTAAAATGGGTATAGTAATATCTACGGAAGGCAGATGTTTAAAATAAGGTATATACAGCGCAAAGCACGGTGTCGTGCATGTAGGAAGCCCCTGTAAGTGAATGAAGCTTTTGTTATTCCAGCCCTTGTAAAGGATAGTATTCAACATTTAAACAAAAATATAGAAGATAATCTAATGCTGTTTTAAGGATTTCTCTATATTTCACTCCATCATGGAGAAGACACAACATTTTAGAAGAAAATCTGTATGATATTTAAAAGTATTTAAATTTCTAAGCCTGTGAAATTCCAGCATTATATAATTTCAGTGGCTGCTAAACTCTATATAACTTGCTTTGCTTGGTTAGAAATCAAACGCGTTCCTTGACAATAATCATTTTCACAAACACACTGGATGAAAGGTGATACGAGTGTATGTTCAGGAAATCACTTTAAAAGCACAATTGATTTAACTCCCCCTATATTATGAAGTAGATACCACCCCACCCTAAACTGTATGGTCAGGCTAGGAATGAGGATAGAAAGTCTCTTGAGCAATATATAAAAATTCATAAAACTACAGGACAGAAAAGGCAACACAGTAATTTAACCTTTGGAAATTTTGAGCCAAAATGCTTTATGGCTAGTCTTTCCTCCTGGAGAAACAGCTAGCCTTCTCTGTGGTCCTATGCTTCTAGTGTTAGTTATTCTCTCTCTCTCCAACCAGCCCAGAGCTGCCCTGGGTAGTTTATAATCCCATCCTCTTTCTTAGAAATTTTGTCTCAGTGGAACTTGAAGATTACTTTCCTGCTATTTGAAGTTTCTGTGTCACTGAGGTATGCTGGTCCAGGGACTTAAAAGCCTGTCCTTTCTTTATCATGATTAAATGCTTGATAACCAGAGAAAGGTTTTGACATTCAAACTGGCCCATTCTGGAACCTTTTAAAGGAAATGCTCACTCCAGTCTTTTAATAAAATTCAAATGAAAAGATTCTGGATTTAATAATATGAAACAGAAAAATAATTCCCTTTACCCAGAAACTTCCAGCAGCCTTGTTCAGATATTGGTTGGGATGGTAGGGGCTGTGGGTGAAGGAGGTGGGGGGGGGAGTGTAGGATTCGTCCTGTTACACCTCTGAAAATTCAGGTTGCCTCCTTTGACTCTAATACCCACAAGAACAATATGAGGGAGCTTTGACAGGGCAATTCTTGAATCTCTCTACAGTATATACAGTACAAATTGTCCTTGGAAATGGAACACTATTTCCAGGGCCACTGTGAATTCGATGACTAAGGCAACATGTCTCCTAGTGGACTTTTTTTAATTTCTCTCTCTCCCCCCTCCTTGCCCCCATAGATGAAGATGGAGAGAAGAGGACATAGAACGATAGATTGAGATGTGGTAGAGGGAAGTGGGGTGGGGTGGTTGATGCTTGATATCTCAATTCAATTCACTATTTTATCACTCAGAGAACGGAATTCCAAAATTTCTAATCATGCCCAGAGGTTGGTTGGTTTGTTTCCCATAAAAGGAAGCTACGAGGCTTTTAAAGGAACCCAGCACTTACTGTGTTTCGATGAATTGAAAATCTACCTAAATGAATGGTGAGAGAAAAACCTAATACACCCTAGCCACCCAAATTTCACATAAACAAATTCCTTCTTGAAGGCATTGGGGCTGTGTAACACAGTAGAATCCCTACTGAACTGCCAGACTCAAAACGGAATAAGAACAGAGGTAACCTATCCAGGCTACAAAATGTTATTGCTAGGAGACTTAAAAATAATAGTAATAATAAAAGGAATGAGTAATCAAGTCATTAGATGTTCCATAACTCTGATACTGCAATCCACATGTGTACAACTGCAACCATTTCTTCCTAATTCTGACCGCAGTGATGTTTCAAAGGCCCATTTATTCATTTATCTCCCTCTGTGGCCAAATTACTATTACTTGCAGATCTCTCTCTTTGGTTTTGTTTCTAGCATTTCAATCATGTCCAGGATGTCCAATACCTAAATGAAGAGGTGGGTATTTGGATCAATGTAGCTTAATTATAATCCTGCTTATTAAATCTTGCTCATTTTCTTTTTCTTTTATTTCAACAACACAAGACAGCTGGGCACTGACTGTGGCACGTAGATTCTAGTCACTAATTTTTTTGAGTCACAGATCTATGGCTTGCTTGTTGATCTTAAAAGCAAAGGAGAAAGTCCTTTTGATTTCATTTTAAATTGCACAACTAAAATGAACTTACAAGCATCTTTTCTCTCTTCCCAATCCTCTTGCTTTCATTGTGAAGACTACAATAAAATAAAAACACAAATGTAAAGAATTATTGGTTTAAATGTTTTTGGTTTGTCTTTCAAGCTATCTTTTGATGTTTGCCTCTAGAACTCCAATGTCGCAGCCACCACGGCTTGAAGTATTTCCCCCACCGCTTGTGCCATTTCAAACATTCTCTTAGTATTAAAACAAATCAGAATCAGGAGGTATCTAATTGTGCTGGTTTTGATTTTGTTAATACAAAGTGAAAGATTAAAATGGAGCAGTAACAGCAAAAACATTTCTTAAAGTGGCAGTCACGGCTAACCATTAAAGACAAAGAAGCCGAAAAACCAAACCTTAAAAACTTAAAAAAAAAAAAAAAAAAAAAAAAAGAACATATATATATATATATATTTTTTTTCAGGAAAGTACAATCATGACAGAGGGTGCTTCACAACCCTTTTTATAAAAATGTTACTATTTGGCAAAAGGCACTTCTAAGAAGGTTTTCAAATAAATCACAACTGTTTCCCCCTGCCACATTTACAAGTTCACGTATTACAGTTGTCACTTCTGGTGGCCCTTGGTGAGTTCTGCAGTGGACTCAGTGCTTCCCTGACATGCTTCTTTCTCTGGTCTTACTTTCTCAACTTTTTGCATACTCAACTCTTGGCATGCTCTTCTGATTCTCCACTTCCAGAGCTTTATGCCAGCTTTCCCTTTTGTAGCTCCATTATCACCCCATTTGTACAGCAATAGTCCTACATTTCCCCACCCCCCACCCCAAGATCCTTAATGGAATCTTAAACTTTGCATCATTGGAACCAAAGTGATCTTTTCTCACTGTGCTCTTTTAAGCTACCCAGCACTTCCTTTTTGTCATGATACTTATTGTCCCAGATCTTACATAAGACTGCTGCTGGGGATGCTAGTGTGAACAGGAAGGACTTTCCCCTGTTCAATGTATTACCAAAGTAAGCCACTAGTAGAAATTATAGCAAAATCTCCACCTTCCTTTGCAATCTTAAAATCTTATCTTCAAATATTTTCAGGCGTGATGCCATCTCCCATTCTCTCTAGTGATCACTTTCTCTTCCCCTAAGTGACTAGGGGGCAGGCTGACTTGCAAAGGTAATGGAAGTCTTTCCAAGAATTGCTGAGTCCCTGGATTTTTACTCATGGCAGAAAGTTGAGGGAGAGTTTTCTTAATATACTTCTGTGTTTACTTTTTTTTAAAGAGATTTTATTTATTTATTCATGAGAGACACAGAGACAGAGAGAGGCAGAAACACAGGCAGAGGGAGAAGCAGGCTCCATGCCAGGAGCCCGATGTGGGACTCGATCCTGGGATCCTGGGATTCCAGGATCACGCCCTGAGCCAAAGGCAGACCTCAGCCTCTGAGCCACCAGGCGTCCTGTGTTTACTTTTTAATGAAAATTTATCAATGATAAGCTGAAGTCTGATACACACCTTGGCATAACATAGTCACCTACCATTCCCTGAGGCAAAGTTTTCAAACCCCAAATTGGGAAATGTAGTTTCACCACAAAAAATTGAGCTTTTGGACTAGGTGACATAATTAATACCAAATACGCATTCAATCATGATTGTATTCATCTCACTAATCGGAAAAGTATTGTTTACAGTGAAATAAGAAGGGTAGACAGGAATTGGCCAGACAGGCAGATGGAAAAGGAACATTTTGAGAAAAAGGAACAAGAAATATGAACAGAGATGAATGAGTGTGTGGCACATTCAGAGAAACTATATGAAGCTCATTATTACCTGATTGCAAAGGGCTGCACGATGAGTGTCAAGGAAGAAACTAGATTAATAGGCAGGGGACAGATCATCAAAGGCTTTGTGTATTGAGCCAATGAATGCAAAATTTCATCCAGTAGGAGAGTGGATGAAGGATTTTGAACTGGAGCAGGAGATGCTCAGATTTGTACCTTACAAAAATGGCTGGTGGTAACGTGGGGAAAATGGATTGGAAAGGTGAAGGCTGAAAGAAAGAACATGTGCAAAAGTTGAGGTGACAAATTATGGAATTACTCAACTAAGGCTGTGACAGTGGAAATACAGAGAAAGGGTAGGCAGTTTGGAAAAATGTTAGAAAGACAGAATTGGCAGAGCTTCAGGACTAATAAAATGCAAGAGATGACAGGAGAGTCTTTCATAATTAATGGAGAATAGGTTGATACATCAACCCTCCAATATAAAGCTGCCCATCCTACCTGTGTATCAAATCCAGTTCCCCCCTCCTGTACTCCAGAACTTTGCTTCTCTGAGTATACAACCTTTCTATCCTTATTTTATCTCCCTTTACTGAATCATTCCTATCAATATACAAACATGCTACAACAGCTCTTATCTTAAAAAAAAAAAAACAACTTTCTACTCCACTTTTCCCCAAGCACTGCTTGATTTCTTTGTTTCCTTTTATAGCCAAATATCTTGTTGAGTTGTTCATAACTGTTTCTCATTTTGTCACCACCCAATCTCTCTTGAACTCACTCCAGACAAGCTTTTGTCCCCAACACTACTCAAACTTCTCTTGCCAAGTGTCCAGTAAAAATAACTTTGACTCTATCCCCCAAGGCACACCTAAAGACAGCATAGGCACAATTCAGTGCAGTCTTGCTCAACGATGTGTAGTATTTATACTCTGGCACCTGCAGCAGTGGTTAAGGGCCATCTAGAGTAGAGTGGGGAGATATAAATTCCTGGACATTCCTGGCTCTCTTTGTGAGAGGCAAAGTAGGGTGCTGAAACTTGAAGCCAGTCCTTTTACAAAGAGACATAGGTGCTGGCTGTTAGAAGAGAGTACAAAAGCCAGTGTTCACAAAAATGGCATAGGGGAGGAAAACTCAAAGTGTGGTCCCAAGACTGGAAGTATCAGAATTGCCTGGGAATTTTGGAAATAAAAATATCCTAATTCCCAAAATTACAAACCCTCCAGGTGACTCTAATGTACACTATGGTTTGAGAACCACTTCGTAAAGTCCTTGTGATAAAAGCACTACTACATTATCCTTTTTTTTTTATATATATATAGATAAGGAGAGTCCAGGAGATTTTTATCCCATTATTTTAACACCACAATAGTGTGACTCCACATTTATGAATATAAACTTTTAAGTCTAAATTATAACATCGATGAATTTTTAAACAAAAATATATTTTCTGTAGCAAACTATATTACATCAGTTTGTAATGTAACATCATTACATTAATTTCTCAATAAAATTTTTAGACATTACACTTAAGTCTTTTATTATTGACTTACATTTATTAATGTCACTGGGATTAATACAATACAATATGTTATTTTATAAAGAAGTTTTAGTTGGTCAATAAAAACTTTTATCTTGTCTAAATCAAACTTTTATGGCCATAAATTTAGCTAATCTGAAATTTGTTTTGTGGTGATTATTTTTATGAAATCAGTTATTTTCCATGTCAAATTTTGCAAACCTATGTTTTGTCAAAAAGAGTTACTTTCTCAATTTTTAATTAGCAACATATTCTATAGTAAACAGTTTTAAATATTGTCCATTTCATTTCATGTTGATTAGTTCTACAAATTATAAATTGGATAAAATACTCCATGCTTATCCTTGTTTCTCAGTTAATCCATGACAAAAACCATAAAAATTATCAAGTGTCACAGAAGTCCCCTATTGTCAAAATTCCCAACTCATCATAAATTATTTAGTGTATGCAGTTTTTCCATAACTTCTTATCCTTGAGGTTACCATAAATGTGTATTTCTAATCTCTTCCAGAATGGATCCGGTATGTTTTGTCAATGTAGAATGTGAGAAGCTGTGCTCTCAGAATTCTGCTGGCTTAAAACAATGTGGAACTTCAACAAAGTGGTTTATTCTTGTTGTTTACTGAGTGCAAATAACAAACAGATTTAAAATACAGAGGAAACAAGGGAATTACTGAAATTTTCCACAACGTATGCACCCAATCTCATGACCTCTTTCTCCCTCTCTCTTTGGCAACAAGAACAATTATAAAGTTAAAAATAATAATTGAATTTAAAGCTTATGCTGTGTTCTCTGTATGGCAGGCATTAAGTCCTCTACTCTATTAACTCACTTAATCTTCTAAATAACCATGAGTTAGGTGCAATTAATAAACAGCACTTTATTGATGTGAAAATTAAGCCTTAGACAGATTATGTAAAAACCCAGATTTCCAATCCAAATAATCTATAAGTAGAGACTGTCTCTTAATGGCTACATTATACTTCTTAGACAAATGAGAAAGAAAAATAGCCAGCTGATTCATTTTCCAAGGATTACAGCTCCTTCTCATTCTCTTTCCTCTTTTCTTTTCTACCCTCAGTCTTTTCTAAACCAAGCTCCTTCCTCTTTCCACTCCAGCCAACTTCCTCTAGCTCCTTTCATTCTCATGTCTTCCAAACTCCCTCCAGGATGCTCTATAATTTTATGAAATGATATTTCAGTCCTCTTTTAGGACTTCTCTAATATATATCTTCAAATAGATCTTAAATTGTTAAAGAAAAGCTCTTCCTATTTCTCCCTCCTTTTCTCTCTCCTCCTTTTCAACCCCCGAAATACAAATAAATATAGGTAAAATCCAATAAAAAAAAAGATAGAAATATAACCTTGGTTAACCCAAAATAAGGAACAGAAAAAATAATAATTGCTTACAAACAAAATTCAAAATAATAAATAAAAGCAATATGTAAATGGACTAAAGATTCCACTTATAGGAGGCACCTGGGTGGCTCAGTCAGTTAAGCAGCTACCTATGGCTCAGGTCATGATCTCAGGGTCCTGAGTTCAAGACCCACATTCCTGAGCAGAGGGCCTGCTCCTCTCTCTGCCTCTCCCTCTCCCTTTGCCTGCCAGTCTCCCCTGCTTGTGCTCTCTCAAATAAATAAATAAAATCTGTAAAAAAAACTTTAAAACAAATTTCCATTTAAAAGACAGATACTTACAGATACTGACTCAGCTCACAAACACCAGAACAAACTATATGATGTTTATAAAAGGTATATTTCAAATAGACACAAACAGGTTGCAAGGTAGAAAATGGTATAATATGCAAACAGTAAGAATTAAAAGTCTGTGTGGCTCTATTAATATCAAAAAAGAAATAATTCAAAGCAGATAATAAGAAAGATAATTTTGTAATAATAAAAGATCAATTTATCAGGAAAATAATATAATCCTAAATATATATACATCTGATAGCAAGGTGTTAAACTACACGAAGAACTAACACAATAAAAGGGAAAACTATACAAATCCATGATCATAATTGAAGACTTTAATACTCCTTTTTCAGTAAATTATTTTTAAAAAGCAGACAAAAAAACAAAAACAAAACAAAAAGATAGATTTGAACATTATCAACCATTTTGACCTAATAACTAGCAGAATATACAAGTATTAGTCATCAATAGAAAATATATCTTGGAGGATCATAAAACATGTCTTAATAAATTTTAAGGGATTGGAATCTTATAGAATATATTATTTGACCAAAATATAATCAAAAATCAATAATATGATATCAAGAGAACCCCCAAGTATTTGTAACAAGCAGTATATAACTAAAATGGCCGATAGCCCAAAGAAGAAATCACAAGGAAAATTTAAAAACCTTAGCTGAATAAAAAACATATCAAAAATTGTGGAATTAAGCTAAGAAATTCAAGATATTCTTAGGACAGAATTCACCAACCTTTCATGATAAAAAAACCTTTTGCAATTAAGAAGTGAACATCCTCAATTTCATAAATATCATTTAAAAAAAACTAGAGTTGGGGATCCCTGGGTGGCTCAGCGGTCTAATGCCTGCCTTCAGCCCAGGGTGTGATCCTGGAGACACAGGATCGAGTCCCACATCAGGCTCCCTGCATGGAGCCTGCTTCTCTCACTGCCTGTGTCTCTGCCTCTCTCTCTCTCTCTCTCTCTCTCTCTCTCTATCTCTATCTCTATCTCTCATGAATAAATAAAAAATCTTAAAAAAAACCCCTAGAGTTAACATTATATTAATGATAAAATACTGAAAACTGTGAACAAGGTATATATATATATATATATATATATATATATATATATATATATATCTGCTCTTATATTCAACATTTTGAGGCCCTAATCAATGCAATGGGGCAAAAAAAAGGTATCTAATTTAAAGAGATAAGTATTTCTTTAATTTGTAGAAAACATAATTGTTTATATGTAAAATCCTAAGGATTCAGCAAAATAGTAAGTTTGACAAGTTCTCAAAAGATCTGATTTTAAGTTTCCTTAAAACTACAGTAATCAGGAGAGAGACTAAAGGAGAAACAAATACATCAATGACATAGAAAAATTTGGAAATATACCCATCTTTATATGATCAGTTAATATTTGACAAAGGCACCAAAGTAATACATTGGAGAAGAACATTTTTTTCAATAAGCAGTATTGAACAATTGTTTATCTACAAAAAAAGCAAAAAAACTCAACTACTTTCTAATCAGAGAGGACTGAGAACTAAAGATGAGAGCTAAAATACATTTAAAAAAAATCTTTCTAATAGTGGAGGCAGGCAAAAATTCCCTTCAGAGAGCAACAAAAAAGAGCAAAAAGATTTTCACAAAAACAGTTAACTATAACATTTTTTCAGTTGATTGATTCAATTTATGTCTACATACACTTAAGTTTCTGTTATTCTCTGGAGATAGTTTTTCCTTCGTTTGATTTATCCACATTTGTAGGATCAAATGTTGACTGGGACTTTCTGTATTGTCTAGGAATTATAGTTAAATACCAAAGTGAAGAAAAAAGTCTTCAAGTACCCCACATTCTAAGGTCAGAAAGTTAATTAAGGAGGGCCATTACTTCCAAGGACATACTCTTCCTCTCCTGCCCAAATCAATACCCCAGGAGAACTGGGAAAACTTAAAAAGGGGTGAGCTGTTTGAAGGCCAAATGAGCAAGACTGTAAGAGTCACTCATAAAGAATACAAGTCCTGCAAGGGAGGGCACTAGCATGTTAATCCTGGGTTGAAGAGTGGGTTTCATTCCATGAAGACCCTGAAAGGAACATAGGCAGTTCTTGAAAGAGTCATCTGAGAAATTAGGACTACAGAACATCATTGTTCGCAGATCTTCCAACCCCTCAATGGAAAATAGGGGGATACTTCACATATGTCCCTAGAAGTTGGGAGATAAACTGAATGTAAAAACTTTTATCTGTTTCCTGCCCAGGTCAATTGGGTAGCCATTTCCAACTAAGTTTGAAAGGACTTTAGTGTAGCCTAAGGTAAAAATAAGAGCAAATTGCATACCATTTCAGTACTTTGTGGCCTTTAAAGGGAATAAGAAAGTAGCACATAGACTCCAATGGAACTACTTAAAAAGATACATGTTAAAGACTCTTCTAAGAGAAAGAGGATGAGATTTAAGACTGCATTCCCTTCTTTTCTCTAAATAGCAACACTGGGCAGCCCAGGTAGCTCAGCGGTTTAGTGCTGCCTTCAGTCCAGTGCTGTGATCCTGGAGACCCGGGATCGAGTCCCGCATTAGGCTTCCTGCGTGGAGCCTGCTTCTCCCTCTGCCTGTGTCTCTGCCTCTCTCTCTGTATCTCTCATGAGTAAATAAATAAAGTCTTTATAAATAAATAAAATATCAACATTATGGAAGGAGAGAAGCATTAAATTAAGCTGGAGATTTTTTAAATGAAATATTTTGAAATAATATTAATTATTGAGTATTAATTATTGTATAAGGTTGTTTTGTAACCAAAATTATTGAGAAAAAATTTAAATGGAGACAAGCTTTTTTCTTTTCTTTTTGTTTTTTAAGATTTATTTATTTGAGAGAGACAGAGAGAGAATATGAGTGGAAAGAGGGAGAAGCAGACTCCCTGCTTGGCAGGGAACCCAATGCAGGGCTCAATCCCAGGACCCTGAGATCATGACCCCAGCCAAAAGCAGATGCTTAACTAACTGAGCTACCCAGGCATCTCTCCGGAGCCAAGCTTTTCTGTGTCCTGTATGCAGACAGACACAGGAGAGAATTTAAACCATTTCATATTTATACCCCAAAAAGTAAATTCTTTAGTAAACTTGTTATATATTTCATTGTCATTTAATGGTAAAATATGTATGCTCTAAAGTCACACTGTAGTAAACTAAATTTGGTTATTTTTTAAAGAATTATTTATTTATTTATTTATTTATTTGAGAGAGAGAACACAGGCGCATGCACAAGCATGATGTGTAAGGGTGGAGGGAGAGGGAGAGAAGTCTTAAGTAGACTCCATGCTGGGCACAGAGCCTGATACAGACTTGATCTCATGACACTTAGTTCATGACCTGAGCCAAAACCAAGAGTCAGAGGCTTAATTGACTGTGTCACCCAGGTGCCCCCTGATGTTATTCAAATTAGGGGTTAGAGCCATAGGCTGACACTCTTATATATTAAATGGGGGGTCTCCTCAGACTATCATTGGGTCATCAATGTAATACAAATAATTATTTTTCTGGGGAGACATCCTAACATGGTACATTCTAGGAGAAGCTGAAAAATTTAGATGATGACTCTACTCATGTGTGTATCTCTGTAAAACTCTATGAAAGTAACTTTAAAAAGATATTCATTCTCAATAATTATATTTGAGTTCTCCATAAGGAATAATTTAGTTCCAAGAAGGTTGGCTTTTTGATCATTTTCAAATGGAATCTTTTATTTAAACTAAAAATCAATCAAACTCATCATAAATATTGAGAATGATTTTTGAGGCCACAAATCTAACTAGCAATCCTACTACAGTTTTTGAAGAGTTGAAATGTACTTTGCATTTCAATATATAAACATCTTGTTTATATAGAACTAAGATCATAATCAAAGGGAAAACTGCAATATTTTATCTATTGTATGGTAAATTTCATAATTAAAACTAAAGTTTTAAAACTTTAAAAACTAGTTTAAAAAAGTCTTAAAGTTGTAAAAAGCTCCCCAAACTGTAAGTGTTATGGACCCACTTAATGTAAGATAGACCAGACATTGAGGGAGATAAGTGAACTTTTCAATTGAGAATAAAAAGTTGATTTTTCCAGGTTCCATTTCAGGCATGAAGTGATCAACAGCTGCAATTTAGCAGATGAGCCTATGTTTTATATACATAAAATCAAGAGACCTAGATTGTATCTGTTTCTGTATTATTGACAAAAGCGCTTAGGAAATCATATTAATGAAATCTTCCAGGTGAGCCTACTATGAAGTTTTTCTTTTTAATGGACATACAACTTCTTCTCAGGACTCTCATCAGTATCTGTGGAGAAGCTCTGACCAGAAATTATCTTTACTAACTGGTTCTATTATTTATTGCTCTTCCATAGCATGTGGTAACATAACTGATATCTAGAAGAGGCAAAAATTGGATGAAAACTTAAAAAAAAAAATCAAGTCAATCATCTGGATCATGTTAGAATCATGAGGACGTAAACTGGGGTCCACTTTGGTGAGAGAACAAAGTCCAATCTAGCTCTAGAGTCAACAACTATGTAATTGTTATTTTTGAAGAATGTTCATTTTCATACACATACTTAGATTAAAAATGGCTCCCTTCATGCAGTTCCTAGATTATTTGCCTGTCTCCACACTCCCTTTCCTATCTGTTACAGAACATTAGGAGTTTTCATGCCACAGTCCACCCCATAACTGCAGTCTTGACCCTTCTACTTAACGCATGGGAGGAAAGGCATGCATCGTTGTGTCTTGAGCTAATAGGACAACTGAGTTTGGTGGAACTATAAATTTTGAAATCCTAACAAGGACAAGAAAGAATTCCTTATTGGGAGGGGTAATCTACCTGAAATCACTGTTTTTACTTGGTCTCTTATTAATGGCCTCATTTTTCTAAGTAAATATTATGAATAAAGAAGAAAGGGGCCCCTTTTAATTTCGAATCCAAACTTTTCCAAAAGGATGCCATTATAAAAATATTAGAATAAAAAAAATTAGAATTTTATGCCTTATTCAGAGAGTACACTTACTTGCTTCCTTTGACTGAAAAATAATTTTTCTTTATCAGATAAGACCTGTCAAATAACAACTCCCAGGAGAAAAAAGGCTGGGACTGGAAGAGGATGAAGTAAGCATCTTTCTGGTCATTTAGGTCAGAAGAATTGATCCTGGCAATCAAAGGGTTGATGGATGTCCTCTCAAGAATACCCTCACGTCTAAATAAAACAGACACACAATCTAACATATGCCCTACACACCAGCAATGCCAGACTAATGACCTATATTTAGGAGTACTTCAAGCATTAGGTGAATTTAATCATGGTTATTATTCATATCCTTGTATAACTTAATATTTGCTCCTCAAATTACTGGAGGTTTTTAATACTTGTTCTGTGTGGGTTTATAGATTGTTTCATCAGTAATACTTTTTTCCCCTTTCTATACTTCAGCATAGTTCTAAGAAAACAGTAGATCTATGTTAGTTTTTGAAGTGGAATTTCTTAGTTTGAAATAGAATGAAGTACATAATGAGGTTTCAAGTTAAAAAAGAGATCAACAAATATAAAGCATTGCCATTTTTTCTTCTTTCTTTACAAACTTGCTCTAATAATTAACATTCATGGTTAATTTTTAAGTATTACAGGGTAGCATCATGCAGATTAACAGTTTTGGAATCCTGAGCCACAATATTATTTGCCATGTGGTTTGGAGAACAAAGAATATAAGAAATTGTAAAAGGGTTTATAAGGGAAAGGAGGGGAAATGAGCGGGAAAAATTAGAGAGGGTGACAAAACATGAGAGACTCCTAACTCTGGGAAACGAACAAAGGGCAGTGGAAGGGGAGGTGGGTGGAGGGATGGGGTAACAGGGTGATGGGCACTGGGTGTTATACTATATATTGGCAAATTGAACTTCAGTAAAAAAAAAAAAGAATGGCTCTACTGATTAAAAATCAGTAAAAGCTTAGATTTCTACTAAAAATTCTTATAGATTGTATTAAAAATCTATCAAAGGAAAACCACTGAACAGAAAGTTTTATTCTTTTTAGAGCTAAATCAGAAAAATAAGATAAAAACTAAATGACAAGAGAATAATTACGTGAAAAACAATTCAGCAGATACACACATCTCAAAGTTTGTACATCTTTTTCTACTAAGTTTTCCACAAAAAAAAAAATGTATCTTTTTACTTTCTCAAACTATGTTGAAAGAAAAGAGAAATATCAGGGTTTATATTTTATTTTCTTTGTTTTACATAAATTTGCTAATCCCTGTCATGATGGATGTTACCAAACCTGGTGAGTCATCGTAACACAGTGAGCTAGGCTTAGGAATCAGAGACACAGTGTAAAGGATAAACCACATTCTGCAAATAACCTTTTTAAAGGTGGTTTCCTTAGAAAAATGTATTAACATTACTTTTCTTTTTTTTGCAAGAAGATGGGAAAAATAACCCATTTCAACAAATAATCTATTTCAACAGAAAAACTCCTGTACTGAGGTCTGGTTTAAAATACAAATGAAAATATTGTGAAGATATCCACAAAAAAACCTATTAATTAGTAGACCAGGAGCTAAGAATGAAACACTTATCACACTCCTGCTAACATCTTATTTTAAAATTTGTTTGAGTGGGGTTTTTTTCCTTCCCATGAAATAATACATAGTAATTAAAGCCAGCAAGTCTCTGATTAGTACGAAAATGTAACTCTATTAAATTAAGAGTAATACTGTCTTCTGTGTGCATAGCAGGCTAAAACCTGAAGGATCCTCAAGAGGTTGTTTGTGTGTAGGGTAAGGACTTCATCAGTATGAGGACTAGGAAGAGGATGCTAAGAACACTGGACCTTTCAAAATGGTAAGGACAGTTTGCTTACTTGGGAAATTGGCAGGGCATAGTCATGCAGAAAAAAATTTGGCAGATCAGGCAATAATAACCATAATACTCAGGATCTGCCTGGCTAAGAAGTTATTCAACACCATTCTTTAACTATTTTATTTAATAATTAAACTAAGTACAATCATTCAATTGCTGGCCCAAAGTTTCCAGCTATTCTCTTAGCCTATCCTATTGCCATATTATTTATTACTGCTGGCCTTCTGAAGCCAGTTAGGAACTAAAATATCTAGTGGTCTTGAATAACCACTGTGTGCCTGTTGAATCTGATGGTCTGCCCTTCGATCATGTACTGATAACCTTTCAAATACTCATAAAGCAAATATGTAAAAGCAAGCAACTAGGTTAGGAAGAATGACAATTAAGTCATTCCCCCAGGCACTTTCATAGCATGCTTTGAAATTTCCTTGCAGCTCATTTAATAGTTATAAATTTACATGTATCTGTATCATTCTTTACTAAGTAATGGCTATATTGCAATTGCATAGCACAGAATCTGGTTTATGATGGGCATGCAATACGGTGTTGCATAAATGAATGAATGGGCAATCAAGCAGATGATTTTTAGTTCAGCAATTCTCTTCAATTAGATTTTAAGGCTTATAGATTTGGATATGTTCACTTCACCAAAAATAATATGAAATTTCACTAGCCCAGGACATATTGGAAATTCCAGTACACCTCACACTTTCCTTTTTCTTTGCATTGTCCTTGACCTAAAAGTTTGCTAGGCAAATTGATTATATGAGCAAGTTTCCAGGAAATGTAAACAATATTTCACAGAATGTTCAACTTATTAAGGTCACAATCTTTTCAAATTACTTGGAAGGCATCAAATTGAATTTAGATGTTATGCTATTCATCACACTTCATCCAATTCAAAAATCTGTACGTTATTTCCAGATAACCCTTCCATAGGATAAAGAGCAGCAAAGTTGCATTTCAAGAACCACCTTTCACTAAATTCAGATGGCCTTTTCTTCAGTTGGTCTGAGTCAGGAAAGTTTTAATATGTATTTTTTTTAATGTTTGAAAAAAAAAACTCTCAAAAGGAAGAGGGAAAAGAACATGGTGGCTGAGATATATAACCTGGGTCAAATGGATTCAAGTCCTATATTTTGGATCTCTATAAAACACTACATTAAAAATGAACGGGGACCTGGAATGATCTGATCAAGACATTATTCTATAGAGATATATTATTCAAAGTATGGCCCATCATCTGGAAGCTTTATAGAAATTTATGGATGTTGCCTCAGATCTCCTGACTCGGAAGCTCTGTGATAGGCTTAGGAATCTGTTTGGACAAGGCATCTAAGTACTAGAGTTTAAAAATTGCTAGACTAAAGTATTGGTCACCAAAGTGGTGTGTCATTACTTGAAGAATATGTACCAACAAACAAAGACTAGAATTTGTTATATTTTATATATATTACATACATATATCAGTATCCAGTCTGTTTTTATGAATGTTTTATGGTATTTTATAAAGAAGTACATATATGTAGCATAAAAATAAATATCCATTATAGGATGCCAAATGTTTTTGCTTATGAAGCAGGCAATCAAAAAAGTTTGGAAACCCTAAGTCTAGAGAATAGTAAATAATCAATCTTTTAAAATAAAATCCCTTGTGTCTGCCTACATACTTTTAAGTGGATTCTGTTCCCAGAAAAAAAAAAAAAAAAAGAAGAAGAAGAAGAAAGAAGAGGGAGAAGAAACAAAACACACAAGAAAGTAGCAAGAGTTTAGCATGGATAATTAGGATTTTGTAGCTTTGTCTTTAACACTGAAATGAAAACTTAGTCAAGGAATACACCTTAAGCGAGTTCTTCTGAGGTAGAAAACTTAGAAAAGTTTTGCAAGGCTGGCATCTGAGGAAATACCTATTATCAATCTAAATGGAGTCAGGTGGTTGAGAGCAAATAAAGGCTTAGGCACTTTTGTGGAAACAAACAAATGAGGAGGTAAACAAGGGTTAGGCTCTGCCTACAGTCTAGGAACAATTAGTGTCAGTTGCTGCAGGGACCTTTGACAATTTAAAGTAGGTGGAGCAAGCCTTGAAGCATCAGGTTTAGCAGTTACAGGCCCTAGTAACAAAGAATCCCATTCCCAGTAACTGGGTGAAATTGACTTCAGCTGTTGGCATGTAGCTAGAGTAGGACTTGATTTGAAGCCTAGGGAAATGTCTTGAGAGCCTACAGAGAGTATGATCTTCCCTTTGTTATTTTTTCCCCTTGTCTTGTGTTGTATTCTGCCTTCGATTTAAGAAAAAAATAAATAAAAGGGGACTGTAATTGAATTAAGAACAGTGAATCCCAAACTGCACAGTTCTTCACGTGAGACCAAAGGAAGATTTGGTTTTGATCTTAGAATAACCAGATGCCTCACTTTTAAGATTCTCCTGACTTAACACACGCATACCCTCACCCATTCTTAACAAAACAAAACAAAACAAAACAAAAACTACATAACAACTTCGAGGAGGAGGGAGTGAGTAGAAACAACAAATGCTTCCCTTTTCCAAGTGTGGGAACAGAAATGTTCCCTTTTCTGGTCTAAATGTAAGTTTGCTTGCATTGATTTGTGGTAGGGCAGGGAGGAAGTCAATGCTAAAAAAAGAGTGCAGAAAGACAGAGATAAGTAAAATTTGGGTAGGTTTTGGAATATATGATTTTCCATTATTTTGTAAAGCTAAGGAAAAAATTCTGCCAATCCCTAGGATGTTGAGAAATATACAAAAGTTTTATTTCAAATGAACATTTGACCCTCTTTCTGTCTTTAAGATGGCACTATTCACATAGGTCTTGTCTTCTCTATAGCATGAGATTTCACAACAGGGACCTTAGTTCTCATGAATCTTTATCCAAGTGCAGTATTACAAACATTATCTTATCTTTTGCAGTTCACTGTGCTTATTTTAAATTTATATGAGTGAAACAAAAAATAAGCTTTCTTGAATAGCAAGGTGTCCTTGATTTTGTTTTGTTGATTTGACCACCTACCTTATCACTTATCACAAGTTGATCTTAAAAGTTCCAAATAATAAGTTACTCCCAAAAGAAGAGTTTTTTTTCTTTTTTTTTTTTCAAATGAGCCTTCCTAGCTTTCATCCTTTCCCTTTGCCATCAGCCAAGGTAATAAACACAAGCCTCCAGCAGCAAGAAAACAAGAAAAATTTTTTGTAAATTTCCAAGAATGATAGACCCCTCTCCCCCCCCCCCCCCCCGCAAAAAAAAAAAAAAAAAGCAGACCATGAAATATGCCTTGAGTTCTAAAGAAATAGACTCGGACAATACACAAAATATTCCCACTCTTTCTCTCTGTACTTCAGTTTTTTCCAGTAAGCGTGCTGCAAACCAGGGGCATCACAGGTTTCTTTATTAGCAACTGTTGAAAACTTATCTTGAAGGCACAGCTGATCTCTGGCAGTTGTGTATGTTTTCTGGATCAATGTTTCATAGGTGTGAAATCAGATGAAATACATTTATAAGGTTTTGACCCAGATATTCCATTCTAAGTTTTGCCAAGACATTATATGTTTGGATCCTTTACAAATTTGCTTAAATTAATAATCTGCGGTTAAGTGCATGAAGCATGCTATATTTGTACTGTCAAAATGTCACACGTGGAGCTGAGCTCTGTGTGTTTTCTATATATAATTTCATTTGCTAGTTTTCTGAGATCAAGCTTATGCAACTTGAGGTATAATGGAGTACTTGCCCATCATCCAGTGAATTTCATCTTATAGACTAAATTTCACAACCAAAATTCAGTCATAAGCACTGATAATCCAAACTGTCAGTGATTAGCCACTTTAAAAGAATGTTCCAATTTTAAATCTCTTTGACAAAAGCTATTTTAAGAATCAAACTTTGAGATTTTTTAATGGAGTGACTTCTCAGGCACGAAAATTTCCAATGGTTGCTAAAAAAAATTCCAATAGTAGGTTCAGCCATGCATCCTTCATAGTCTTCATGACTAAAAACTATTCTATATTATCACTCAAGTTCATGGGACATGTGCATAGTCTATTCTCTTGGTGGAATTATTCTTTTTGTAGTCTCATAGGCATTTTATGTGAGAATAGATAGTAACTTTGCATATAATGCTCAAATGTTGGGACACCTGGGTGGCTTGACAGTGATCCCGGGATCCGGGATCAAGTCCCACCGTATTGGGCTGCATCAGGCTCCCAACAGGGAGCCTGCTTCTCCTTCAGCCTGTGTCTCTGCCTCTCTCTCTGTGTGTCTCTCATGAATAAATAAATAAAATCTTTAAAAAAAATGCTCAAATGTTTAGTTTGCAACACATCATGTTCGTATAGTGCAATGCTTAGATATGCTTTAAACTCAACCTTAATTCTGCAATAAAACCCCTAGATCTTAAGTATTATTAGTCTGCTTATACTGATACAACATTTGGGCAAAATATTTGGTATATGTTTTTAATAAACTGTGACAGAGCAAAATTTCCACGAGCTACGTATAGGAAGAAGAGTACAAATCTTCAATTTGGTGACTATAAAAAAAAAAAAAACTCTTGTTATATAAAGAGCATAAAATTGAGCAAAGACTGAATTATAGATTAGCACTCTACTCATGAAGACTTATCAGCGCTGAAGGGGCTTTGGGTAAAACACTTCCTCTCTTCTCTGTCTTTATAAAACAGATTAATTAGTTACTTGCTTACTTCCCACTTCACGTTGAGATCTGTAAATCTGGCCTAATGGTATCATGTCTTGTGAATATGAATGCAAATGAAAAAGTTAACAGGGAAACAAAAATCAGCCCTTCTTCCCATTCCAAGGTTTGCTTGTAACTGGCTATGGTTTCTACAGCCCAGCCCCACTGTAAATCTTACTTCCTCTGGATGACTCAGGCAAATTTTAGGTATTTTTAGATAATTAACATAGGTTCATTTTGGAAAAATTTTAAAAATACACATCCACATAAGTAAATAAATAGGATATGAACTTCATCATAGGCAATAAAGAATTTCAGATTCTTGGGACACCTGGGTGGCTCAGTGGTTGAGTGTCTGCCTTTGGCTCAAGGCGTAATCCCAGGATCCGTGACTGTCCTGCATCCGGCTCCTGGCAGGGAGCCTGCTTCTCCCTCTGCTTATGTCTCTGCTTCTCTCTCTCTCTCTCTCTCTCTCTCTGTCTCTCATGAATAAATAAATAAAATCTTAAAAAAAAAGAATTTCAGATTCTTTGTTGGTATATATCACTTCAGAATTTTTCTGTCTTTGAACATTTAAAAATAGTTGCAAATTTTCCCATTGTATATATGTGTCCAAATTGACTGCACTTAGCCCTTATTTTAACATTTAGGTTATTTGCAGTTTTTACTATTAAAAATCAACATGCAAAGAATAAATTTATGATATAACTGTTGTAGACATTCCTAATTTCTAACTAAGACAAATTCAACAGATCGGAAGTGCATACTGTAACTTTCTTCCAAAAAGCTTATACCAGTTTACCCTAAAAGTGGTGTCTAGGGGTGCCTATTTGTCCCCTTGCCAATGCTGGTTAATAATATTAACAAGTCAAATAAAAGAACGACAAAATAAACATTATCTTAAGCCATTTCTTTCACTCAGAAGAAAATTATGTAAGAATTTTTTTAGGTTGGTCTGGTTTTAGCTAAGAAGAAAATTTCAGAATCAGACATTCCTAGGATCTGGGGGAATTTGGAACATGAGGGGGTCAAATCTAGGACAGGGAAAGAAAACATGGTCTCTGGATTTAAATAGGAAGATTTCATAGAGTCAACACAAAGAATTAAGACATCACCAAGGATGATGGCCTCAGCACTGAGAACTGCTCTTTTCAACAACAACTACTAACTAGCAGGAGAAAAGGGAGATTTTCCACAAGTTCCCTCCCTGCAAATATCAAATAATAATAGCTAGATGAGAGGTGGCCAATGAGTTGATAGACATATTGGCATATAAGCCAAATGTCTGCCATTACATGTCCCCAGTCCACCATGTTTAGGGTTCACTCTTTACACTTTAGATAGCAAAGCTTGTATTTTCATCCCATGTTATATATAAAAAAAAAAAATCCCAAAGTTAGCCCCATTTCCCTGAGAATTCTTAAGGGATTATAGTTTTCTTTCTCACTTATCTTCATTATTATTATTTTGGCCTTTATCTAACTGTCTGCAATTTCTGTCATAGCTCTGTGCCATTTCACCCCCATTTATCCGTCTAAATGACACAAAAATTAGGCTTTCACAGGAAGCTTAGTATAAAAGGAGAATTAAAGTACAGCTCAATATATGAAACAGGCCAATATCACTTATCACTGACCTAAATAGTCATCCACTAACCTTTACCACTTTTTTTTCCACTGAATGTGAAGAGGTGATTTACTGAGGTAGACCCTGAGGGATCTGTGAGAGTTAGCAGAGATCTGCCAAAATGGCATTCTATCAGAGATTGTTTCAGGCACAAGAAGATACACAGCATGGTGGCAGAGCTGATGGCAGTAGCCATATTTGTAGGCACTGGTAGAGATGAGAAAATGGGCGAGGAAAGCACCCAAAAATGTTCTAAGTATTTAGAGTGCATCCTCGGAAGGATGGGGACTTGCCAGAAGGTTTGCGGTAGGACAGGACTTGATTAGATTTTTGCTAAAAAAAATGCAGTCTGTAGGTAGCATGGAAGATGCTGTATCAGAATCTAGAGGATTCATAAGGAAGCTACTGCCAAAGCCCCAGAAAGAAAAAATAAAATCCTAAACTAGAACTGTAATAGTGGGGATGTGGAGATCATTACGAGAGCTATTTGAGACCATGAACTGATGAGCTCTGATCCTGTCATAAAGAAATAATAAAGCGTTATTAAAATATTGTTAAGATTCAGACTCTGCCCCATCAGACATAGCTAGCAATCTAGGAGTTACTTTTGTAAGAGATTTTTGCATCTAAAAACATTTATTTAGAAAAATGATCAAGAGAGTTGCCTTTTCTTCCTTAAATGTCTGTTGATACATTTGATGAAGTCCAAAAGAATCAAAATAACTCCTTCTGGCTTTTTTTTTTTTTTTTTTTTTTTTGGTAATTTGTGCCCTTTAAACTGAATCCAGATCTAACGATTTCAGGCTATCATATAAGAGGGAAAAGCATAAAAGCATTTTGCCAAAGCCACCCAAACTATCCATCTTTTTGGAGATCTACCACTAAGCAAGCCAGAGAGAAAAAAATCAGAGAGCAGTGCTTTTAAGATGAGAGACAAGCAGCAGATCAAACATTTTGGGTTGAGGTTAGTGCTGTCAGCTCCTCTAAATACTTGACTTGCATTAGAAAGATCTGTAGTACAGACTAGAAGGCGGAATTGGGTTCTAAATTTGGAACCCTAGCAGGAAATCATGTTATAGTTCTGTGATTAATTTATGCAAAAGTGGAATCATACCAACTCAGAGCATGGGCTGGAAATGGAGTCCCTCTGTCTCTCATCTTGACATTAGTCTGCAGATTATCCGAACCTTCTCCTCTGGTGAGTGAGTTTGTGGACATCACTAAGTCAGATGTCGCCTTCACATAGAACTTGCCTAGGAACTGGTTCTTTTCTGCAACTGCTATATGGTTTCCTGCCCTTTATTTAATGTTTCCAAGGTGATGTTTCCAAATGGATGAGACGGAATTTCCTGAGCCTGAATGTGAACAAAATTGGAACTGTGTTAACTAGTCCTACGGGCTCTAGCTAGAGGCCTCAAACACTTAAAATCTTGATCTTGGCTCTCATTGTATTAAATTAGCGTCTGTGATTAGCAACCTGAGAACATTGTTCCATTTTGGCTGTCCTTTGAATCCCAGTGTAAATCTATCATTAGAGCTCATAGATTTCAGGCTTTTGATG
Organism: Nyctereutes procyonoides; assembly: GCF_905146905.1. NCBI lineage: Eukaryota > Metazoa > Chordata > Mammalia > Carnivora > Canidae > Nyctereutes > Nyctereutes procyonoides. The sequence goes on from NW_026575159.1 coordinate 10,825,546, forward strand.
CAGGGACGGGAACACACAAAAGCTTCTAACAACTACTGGAAAAGTGAAACAGTGGCTCCCAGCCATGGTTCTTTTGCATTTCTGCCACGGTAATGTGTTCCACATTGATCTTACAGTTCTTATACTGAGGGGTATTTGTAGTGCTCCAGAAAGAAGAGCATCTTGCTACTCAGCTCTTAGTTATCAGAGTTGTATATTATATACGTCTACTCTGAGGATAATCTTCTATTTACGTAGCAGACAAACATATTAAAGAGTTGTTCGGAAATTTCTCTTTGCAAATCTTTTAGTCTTATGTTCACTCTATGTGTTTCTCCATTTCCCAATATAGGGATTTTCTTTGTACCTGTGGAAAGGTTTTAGTATCTGATCTCTTGAAAACCATGTTAATAGAGTTTTACTGAAAAGAAACACTATAATTAGATTGCCATATAAACTTAGTTAGCTAAACCTCTCAATACTCTTTTGAAACAAGATGGTATTGTTATTATAACAGTTTTTATGGATACATAAAGGTAGAGGGGGCACATTAGCACATGCTACCACACATCTGGTATTTACCCAGACAGTCTGGAATCCAATGACCTGGTCTGGTGCCTGAGACGTGAGGAAAGTCTGGGTTGGTGACGATGCCAGTGGCAGCCATGTTCAAACCGCCTTTCTTCCCCTTTTCTGTCACTTCTATTCCTTTCTCTTCTCTTCTGCTGCCAGACCCTTAAATATTCCATCCCAGCTGGGAAACTAGATAGAGTACTACTAAAGGTACTCAAGTAATTTCTTTCATTCTCCATCATTATTCTGGAAAGCTTTCAGTGACACCCGAGCACGCTTGACAGCTGCCAAACACATTCATAGAATACTTCTTGTTTGTTCCTGGTAAAGAATCAATGATTCCTTAAAACCTTGAAATTCTGTTTCTCAAGAGCCCTGTTAAAAAAGTAAAACTAATAGATACTAACTCTGAACCAGGTCCTGTATTAAATAGGTAGTAAGGAGATATAATGAACAAAGTAAAACTCCTCGTCTTGACTTTCCCTCAACAAACATATATATACTATCTATAGGATCAGTTTCTCAGATTTGTGGGATGGAAGCAAAAAAGGGACAAGCACCCAGAGCCTAACGTGCACACTCTGATTTCTAATGAAGCAGCAGCATTTCTTGTTCATTAGAATAAATGAAGGGAAAACAGAATTGGTGAAGACAGGAAGGCCTAAAATACCTACACGAGGAGAAGCAAAAGGTCCTCTGAAGAGAAACAGATCTGGAGAGCAAAAGGAGAGTGGGAAAAGGAGAGAAATTAATGAGAGCAGTTGGGGGAAACGTTAGGGACCGATAATGGATCACTCTGAGGGAGAATGATGAATAAAAAGGCTTTTTAAGATCTGTTGCTGTGTCAAGTTTAAAGGGCCACAGTAAAGACTTAAATTGCCTGATAGTGGTAGGATTTTATTTCCTCTGAATGCAATGCTGTGAAAGTGTCTCTTTTCTCCATTCCTGTCTGTGATCTTGATCAGAATATAAATCAGGATTCTTTGCCATACATTACTTCTCACCACTTTGACCAAGGTAGGTTCTTGGCCTATACTGGTGACCAAGATGGCATTAAGTTTTCTCTTCTTAGAGTATTTTCCGTATAAATCCTCTAATTGTAAATTCTTTCTCTGATGCTGTGAGATGGAAATCTTTTTAAAATGTGTTGCCAGTTTACAACCTGAGACTCTTAAAGATCTGAGAGCCATCCCTTTGAAGTGTAATCATCAAGGAAGAGAGCACCCCCATGTCCCAGTCTTTTGGTAGGATGAGAGGTTATTTTTGGTGGGAGCCATGTTCCAGGTTATAAATTACCTCTTGTCCTGAAGATACAAGAACATCTTCTTTTTGGTAAAGCTAATTAGTAATTACAAATGACCTGCAATCTATTCCTCACCCCACCTCTTAAAGACTTGACTCTCTTTTCTTTCAGCAGAGTTAAGTTCAGACAAAGATCTGCCCTCTCTCCTCTACTGCAATAGCCTTGAATAAAGTCTTCCTTGTCTGTTTAATTTTGTCCAGTAGGATATTTACAAGATTTACTGTGACATTGAGCTCATTAGACACTTTGTATCTCCTGGGAACTTAGATCCCGACAAAATAACGCAAGGACACAAATCATGTAGAAATAAGATATCCCAATGGTAACAATTTGAATACATTGCCCTTTGGTTCTTTCTCCCTAGATCCCTAGACTTGCCCTCATTTGCTCTCCTGCCCTGTATCCTGCCAGTGAGTTCCCTGTTGCTACCCACATGTTTAGAAACTACTCACTGATAAAGGTGGGTTTTCTACATTAATCCTCACAAAACCCTTACTAGGTAAAAAATAGGAGTCCCATATTAAAGATGAAGAAATTTGGGGTTCTTTGAAGAAGGTTTATTATTTTTATAAATGTCACTGGAATTCTAAAAGCACATACTCTTTTTGGAAATGATCATTAAGTTGAAACTCACAAATAGAAACCACATTAGATTACAAAGAACAAACTTGTCTCAAAGTATAATTTTGCTGTTTTTTTTGAATAAACGTCTCCTTTTCTCCTCCCTACACTATTTCATAATAACTTTTATAAAAGTTAATATCTCTAAGAACACCTCAGTCTGTCAATGGGTCATATTTTCTTTCCCTAAAAGTTTCTAAGAAGAAATGTTTGAATGAAAGAAAGAGAGAAAGATTGACTTAGTTCTGATGATTCGTGCATTAGTTAATATCAATTCTTATTTATATTTCGGTGGGGAGGGAAGGTTATAACTCAACTCCATGCCTGCCTTAGTTTCTATAAACTCATGTCCATCACTTCCTAGTCAAGAACCTTCAGTATTTTCCTTTTTCTTCTAACCTTTCTTGTCTGGATTTCAAGTCTGTATATGACAGATTTCCATATTCCAAATTGAACAGTATTATGACTTTAACAGACATGGCCTCTATTCTGTTAGATAGAGCTCTTCCATTCCCCCACATTCAATGTTCTGTCTCCCATCCATTATTTTTTTTTATTTTTGCTAATTCTGTTCCTTCTATTTGAAAATCTATTTCAATACTCTCTAAGTTGCATTAAGGTTTCCAGCAATTAGATCATTCTCTACAGATGTATCTCTTTCTTGAACTTTAATTGTATTCCTGGTCAGCACAATTTATCCATCAATTTTTCTCTAATTGTTACAAGTTCATTAATCTTGTTTCTTTAAGAACTATGCCACAATGTGGTACCTTTATGGTGAACTGATGAACAAAAAGACAGATAAGAAGCCTTTAATCAATGATCATGTTTTAGACAGGACTGGGTAATGAGCTATAAAGAAGGCATTAAATGGATGAATGTTACCCTTTTCACTTGAAAAGAATAAAGGATACCTAAAAATACTACAACCTACAGGATCCTTTGAGAAGTTTTTTTTTTTTTCATTTTTAATAGGATGACAAATAAGAGAATTCTCTTTCACAGGTTAAAGACTCTTGAATTCTGATACTTATAGCATCTTCATTACAATGCTTGGTAGTAGTGGTTATTAACTCGATATTCCCATCCCTGTAATTCAAGGAAAGTGAAGTAATTTGCCCAAGATCAAATAGCTAATACAGAGTTGAGAGTTACATGCAAATCTGTTACTTAATATCTCCATACTCTTCCTTCTACCTGTGGTATGCAGAATACTAGCTCTCCATAGATGGCTATGCCCAATGCCTAAACATGTGAATATGATATGTTACATGGTAAAGAGAAATTAAGGTAGAAGATGAAATTAAGTTCACTAATCAGCTAACTTGAAGCTGGAGAGATTATCCTGGATTATCCAGATAGGTCCAATAGTCACAAGGGTCCTTAAAGTGAAAGAGGGAGACAGAAGAGTCAATATCAAGTATACAATCTGAGAAAGATTCCACTGGTCATTATTAGCTTTGAAGATGGAAGGAGGCAATGAGGCAAGGAATGTGGGCACCTCCAGAAACTGGAAAAAGAAAATAGATTTTCCCTAAAGCCGCCAGAAATCAACACAGCCTTACATGCCTTGATTTAGCCCAGTGAGATCCATTTTGGACATCTGATCCCCAGAACCATGAAATAATAAATTTATGTTGTTTTAAGCCACTAAGTTCATGGTAAGTGGTTAAAGCAACAAAAGGAAATTAAGATACTATCCAAAGTAACAGTTAAAATATGTCAATGGTTTAAGAGTTTTTAACTAATCATGGAGATACATGATTTGATTCAAAAGATTCTAACATGTGCATTTTAACCAAAGATCATCCTGAGGCAATAAGGATATTTTAAGTAGCTACTGTAGACTCATACCAATAGATTTGCTTTTATTCAACAGTATCAGTCCCTAAATTTAGTAGTTTCTACTAATTAGAGATAGAATGGTCTTCTAATGCAATTTACTTTGCCTTCCAAAAAACCTCTAAAATCACCAATTTATAGCCAAGATGAGTGAAGATTTTATATATACATATATATAAAATACACACAGAAAATCTCAGTTATACAGTAAACACATACACCAGGCTATGTGTCTCGTGCAAGTAAAAATATTCATACATCAGCCTAAAAACACTTCCTCCAGGATACCCCAAGATATAACAGTTATACAATGACCCTAAACATTTAATTTATTAATTCAGTAAGTACTCATTGAACACTCACTATAGGTGCTTGGAATATAAAGATATACTGCATTTCCTAGAAAATTTGTTTTTCTTGAAAACTTAATGTTGTTAAAACCTGTTTAACTGCTAACCCAAACAGTAGTTCAGGATCCATAATCCTGACACCCCTAAATTCTATTCCATTAGTTGTATTGAATGCCTGGCACAATGATTAAGAAAGCGGGTTATAGAATCAGACAGGTTTCAGTCCTGAAGACCATTACTTTCTAGCTGAGACATTGGGCAAGGTGCTAAAAACGAATTTCAATTTTCTGTCCTGCAAAATAGTAATAACAATCTTTATTCTCCAGAATTGTTGAAAGTTGTATGGACAATACATCATATATATAATCTCTGGCACTGTGTCTAGTATATATCAATCAAGTATTCATTAATGATCATTACCATTATTATACTTGGTTATTTGTCTATTACTACAGGGCTCTATAAACAAAAGATATTTCCTCACTGAGATACAGAGCTAATTCTGTCATGACACTTACCTTGCTGATTTGTAGCTTACCTGCAACTAATTATAACACTCCAAATTGATGTTGAATGGGTCTTACCAGCCTGTTTGTTTTTACCCTAAATCTAAGCAGTCTGGTCATCCCACTCACCGAAGAGTGTCTATAAGCAAATGCGAGTAGGATGAGAGGAGAAAGGATATACCTTCTTAGAGATATCCAGCAGGAAAGCAGTTTCTACCCAATGATTCATCATGATTAACAACTAACCTTGCCTTAGGTTAAGAGCAGGCATTCACAAGTTCAACTAAATATCATCAGTTTTCCAACAAACTCAATGATAAGGAATATAATTTGAGCATCCAGGCTGTTTTCTATGGTTTAAAAAAGAGCTGCAGCTATTTTAAAATAATGCTCTAAGATCGTTTTTCCAAACAATTGGAAAAAGGAAATGTAAATATCTGACAATTAAATGTCATTAGTATAATTTATAAAATAATTAATATAGTTAATCATGTATCTGACACCTAAATCAACACTTTTATTATCTCTCTCTTTCTCTCTTTCATTTCCCCCTGTTGATTTCCAAAGAATATTTTTTGTGATATTTCAATAAGGCAATTTTATTTGCATGTATATATTTTTTATTGAGCAAATAATTATTAGAAATATTTCAATTGCATTGGCAGGATTAAGTGTACTTTTTAAAAAAACATTTTAAAAATTAGTCACAGAAATACAAACATATTTATCATTCTTTGCCTGGGATAATAGCTCCCCATTGAGACCCAATAAATAGCCTATGTTTATTTGATCAATAAACAATTAAATTGGGATCCAAAGTTCAACAAACATACAGCCGAATCCATGAATATGTTGCTCTGCCTTGGAACCAACCATTTAGCTTCGATGCACACACTCCCCAGCTGAAAGCAGGCACTTTGCACATAAGCCACACACTGTGTTGATCTGAGAAACTGAGCTGGGGTCCCAGTTGACAAGGCACACCTGCAGTGGCTCAGCTTTTCAACACATCTCCTCCTGACACTAACCAGGTAGGGAAATGGGTGGGGTGGGCTGGGGTGGGAGGTGAGCCTCCATTCCCAGGAGTATATCTCCACCTTAACAACATGTGAATGATTTAACACAAATCCACCCAACACTTTGGAGTAAATCACTTCCATCTTCCACATTACCACTATCAAGCCAAAAATGTGGTATTGGACTATTTTGGACAGATACTGAAGACACTGATATTTTCAAACAAAAGCTCCTGAGTAAAATGTATAAGATGGACAAAAGAGTGTTTTCATTCAAAATCAAAGTTATTCTTTCTTTTCCTTTCTCCCCCCTTCTGTAAATAAAGGAGACTTTATATTGTAAGAACTTTCTGTAATGATGGAAATGTTCTATATCTGAGCTGTTTTTTGCAGTAGCCATTAGCCATGTGACAAACAAAAGTGAATGTTATATGACTCAAGAACTAAATTTTAATTAATTAAAATTTAAATGGTCATATATTGTTAATGGCAACCACATTAGGTAGCACAGTTCTCGATATTAAAGAAAGCATTTCACATTTTGAAATTTGGTATTAATGAGAATTAACCAAATAAACGTTCTGACAAAAAAAAAAAGATAAAAATTGATGTGAAAATACAGAAGGGTAAAGATCACTATTTTCGTTATAATTTTTCAGTGCAGTCTAAGTGCTTCTTAAATACAAACCAGTTCTCAGGCAATTGTAATTACTTTGTTCAGGTCAACTGGCTGAAGTAACTAAAAGTTACTATATACCATGGATTTCTGGTTTGCAAATGATGCTACCTCAATAATATACAGTTCTCACAAAAATGCCCTCTAAAACTAAAACTATTGCTAGTTCTTGCGAATCAAAACATCATGGACAAGGGGATCCCTGGGTGGCTAAGGGGTTTGGCGCCTGCCTTTGGCCCAGGGCGCGATCCTGGAGTCCCGGGATTGAGTCCCGCGTCAGGCTCCTGGCGTGGAGCCTGCTTCTCCCTCTGCCTGTGTCTCTGCCCCTCCCTCTCTCTCTGTGTGTCTATCATGAATAAGTAAATAAAACCTTTAGAAAAGAAAAAAAGAAGAAGAAAACCCAAAACGTCATGGACGTACTTATCTGTTTCAAAATGATGGGAACAAGAATGCTTATTTTTATTATACTCAAAATAACACTCCACCAAAATAATGTAAAAAGTTTTATGGGTGGCTGCCTGGGTGGCTCAGTGGTTGAGCATCTGCCTTCAGCTCAGGGCATGATCCTGGAATTCTGGGATTGAGTCCCACATCAGTTTCCCCTGTATGGAGCCTGCTTCTCCCTCTGCCTATGTCTCTGCCTCTCTCTGTGCGTTTCTCATGAATAAATAAATAAAATCTTTTAAAAAAAGAAAAAATTTTGGTATTTCCTTCAAATTAACAGCCCAAATTAGCAAGAAAAAGAAAAGATGCTCAGACTTCACCATCCATGAAAATAGGTCATTAATAACCCTATCCTAGGAATGTAAAGATGGGAAGTATAGGTGGGAGAGAGAAGAGAAATGACAAATGATCTCATGGAGAGCAAGCCAATCATTCCAATAATCCTGTATGAGGCTAGAAAGAGGGAGAGAAGGCTAAGCCAAAATAGAACTTTGTTGATTTTCCTGAAAGAATCCGAGAAAGTATAAAGAATTAGAGGTGACCTGTATTACTGAGATCAGGAGTCATTTGAGATGGTGAAACAGAATGATTGTCTAAAAGCACTATAAGTTAGACCACTATGTTGTGCAGTCAGTGACGTCTCAGTCATCTCCGTGCAAAACCAAAGCATTATATACTCTAGAACAGTGTTTCTCAAACCGTGGTCTCCAGGCCTCAGATCTGGAAGCATATAAGGAGTGTAAATTCTTCAGCTCACTCCAGACCTACTGAATCAGAAGCTAGGGAGGTGAAGTCCATTTATCTGTGGTTTAGTGAGCCTTCCAGGTGATTTTGATATATGCTAATGTTTGAAAACCACCGCTTAAGGGTAATTGAACAAGAGAAACTCTGGCTTCATGAGCCCAGACACAAGGTTGCCATTTAAATTCAATACTGAAAACAAAAGAATAAGGTGAAAGCATTTACTGAAAGACTCCAGCTCCAGGAGAGCAAGAGTCATACATGCCCTTCAGATTGAAGACTGTGGGATCCACTACTGACTAAACCAACTAGGCCAGAGAAAAATAAACAATTAAAAAGTTGTGGGCTACCTGATTGCCCTGTAAGACCACAGTGCTAACCAATTAGTTTTTTAGTGCCCAATTTTAGCACTGAAAGACATTGAACTGAGAAGTTAGATGAGAGGGAGAGAGGCAGTAAATGTTAGTTTTAAAAAGCCTTTTGGCACTAAGTGACTTTTTAAAAATTTTGCATGTGATACAAAACATTAAAAGAATTTAAAACATGAATATATAACATTTTTCCAAATGCAACCAGACCTCCTTCTAAGAAATATTTGATAGATGTGTTGCTATGGAGACCTTGGAAACACTCAGACTTTATCAAAATTGTAATCTGGTGTATTATTTTTCTATTGCTGCATAACAAACCAACCCAAAATTTAGTGACTTAAAACAAAACATATATTTTATTATGCTTATGAATCTGCAATTTGAGCAGGGCTCAGTGAAATTAACTTGTTTTTGTTCCAAACAGCCGCAACTGGGAAGGCATGACTCCATACCAGAGAACCCACTTTTATCTATGGACTACACAGACCCCTGCACAGTATTGTGGTTATGTCCATGAATAAGCAACCCACAAAAATATGGTATCTATACTACTCATCCTTGGATGTTGCAATTTCTTTGTACTTCATCGGTCATGTCCATTGCAAAAGCCCAAATTCAAGGGGAAGGGTCATGGGATCCATTTCTAATGATGGAGTGCTACGGTTTTAAAACAGCACATGATACAAGAGATGTGTAGCTATCCCTAGAAAATGCAATAGGACACAGTCTCCCATTTGGCCACAATTTATAGTTTTCCCACACTCACTTCTCTTCCCCAAAGAATCCCGCAATCTCATCTTAAGGCATTAGGCTTAGGCCAGAGGTCCAAAATCTCATGAGCTAAGTCAGAGCCCAGGCGTGGATCAAGCTCCTCAGGGACAAAATCCTCAGAAATAGCTTTTTAAGTACATGATTCTCAACCCCCAACCTGCAACTTAAAATAGAAGTTTATCTGCCCTTTCCATACCCAACACACAATGATAGGATAAGCATAGGATCTGTGTGCTGCAGCTATGAGTCCTTTGCAATTCTGACATCCATCCAAGTACATGTCGCCAGTTCCTTGATTGGAACTCAGTCCAACTCTTTAGGAGTTATTCTTCATACCTTCTGGCTATACCCTCTGGGTTCTTGGTTCTGCCTTATGAGTCATATTTTCTTTTCTTGTGCTAGAATTCTGCCTATCTCCTATACATAGAAATTTCAGAGAAAATGCTTCTCTTCATTCCATACGGTCTCTGCTCTTTTCAGACCAAGCTGATATAATTCTTTAAAAAATATTGTGGATTTCCTATGTATCAATTCATAAAACCAATATGAGTATCTATCTGTAAACCCATGAATCTTTTTGAGTTCCTAGTGCTCCCTGAGAGCCTCTTATGGGGCAAAATCCTTAAAATTCTTAGACGACTTCTTGGTTAAAGAAGAGAATTTGTAAATTATACTGAAGGTCCTTAAGGAGCCTATTTTCTATCGGAAAGTGTCTATGAAATACAATATAGAAACATTTTTGAGGTCTTATCAAAGAATTTTACAGCCCCATCCTCGATTTAATATTGGGCCTAAAGGCCTCCTTAACTTAGAACCTGTTGACTGGAACTTGAACTTGTTGGGTAGGAAGGCCAGGTGAGAAACAGTTTTTTCTTCAAACACACCAAGTCCTGAGTTTATAGTCAATAATTCATTCTTTAGCTAATTTTTCTGTTCTTACATTTATCACCAGCAGTGAGATGAAGTCAGGTGCCACTTTCTGTATTCTTCTTGGAAATCTTCAACTATATCAGAGTTTCTTTCCTATTTTCCAAGTCGCCACAGGCTATCAAGTTTCCAAATTTGTGCCACTACATACCAAAGGTTTCCTTTTGTCAAATTTCCACTATCAGTCTCCTTTGGGCTACTTGTGCTTCCATTACTCTCTCCCCAAGGCTCTTAGGCTTTACTAAGAACCTATTGAAGGCCCTTGAAGCTTCTTTCTGCTATCTGGCCTTGAAGCCAAAGTCAAATATTTTAAGTTTGTGTTATAACAAACAGTCTACTTCTAGGTGCCAAAATCTTTATTTGTCATCTATTGCTACATAACAAACTACTGCAGAATTTATTGGCTTAAAACACAATTATTGGGCAGCCCCAGTGGCTCAGCAGTTTGGCACCACCTTCAGACCAGGATGTGATCCTGGAGACCCAGGATCAAGTCCCACGTCAGGCTCCCTGCATGGAGCCTGCTTCTCCCTCTGCCTGTGTCTCTGCCTCTTCTCCTCTGTGTCTGTCATGAATAAATAAAATCTTAAAAAAAAAAACACATACAATTATCTGTTTTGTCATGAATCTGCAATTTGCATAGGGCCCATTTCTGTGTCACATGGTACCAGCTGGGGATGCTCAACTGGAGGCTGGAAGATGTACTTTCAAGATGACTCCTTCACACAACTAGCAAGTTAGGACTGTTGTCAGCTGAGAAGGCAGACAGGGCAGTGTGCTGGGGACCTAAGTTCATCCCCATGTGGGCCTCTCCACAGGCTGATTAGGCTTATGAACTTGATGTCTGGGTCATAAGATCGAGGGTCCTAAGAGCATAAGGTAGATATTTATGACATTTGCATGGAAAATCCCAGGTTGTCACGTAAGTCATATGCTATTAGTCGAGACCTATATAGGGTCAAGGAGAGGGGACATATATTCTGCTTTTCAATGGAAGAGTGAAGAATTCTAAAAGAGCATATGGGACAGGAGCTATCATTGTATCTATATGGCTCACTGTATTACAAACTGACTTTCATAAATGAAGATTTGATAACAGAAGTATGAGAAAACCAACATGGACTGTATGAAGAATTTCTACTAACTCATCCTCTTCCTGGTATCTCTAGAAGGAGGATACAGTATCTAGCTGACACATAAATTGGCTGATGCACCCTTACATATAGACTTTGATTGGTTTTGAACCATTCTCCAGTGAAAGGTTTCTCTATACAAAGAAGATAACAACTAAGTTTTGGGCACTGTGCTCTTAGTAGAATGTTAGTACACAGTCAGCATTCATTCAGTGTTAGGCACTCTTGAATCATACACACACACAAACACACACACACACACACACACTTTTGTTGCTGTGCCAACCTACTATTTTGTAATTATGCAGTCTATTCAAGAAATATTCGTTGAGCTCTTCTATGTGCCAATATTATTTACACAAAAAAAATGAAATGTGGTCCCTCTCTTTTTGATGTCACAAATTAATGGAAGTCACAGGTAAAGAGATAACTACAATGTGTCTCTTAAGAGCTTTATTTACACTGATCTTATTGTCAGAATCACAAACTAGAATACATAGATTAAAATTAGATTTTCTCAAACTTGTTAATTTATTTGTATAAAAAATTTACAAAAGAGCTAAATGTATATATTTATTAAAATGAACTTATTGAAAAGAACAAAATTACTTGAAATTATAATTCTCCCAGTAAATAGGTTATTATATTTGGCAAATAAAAAGAGAACACTAAAAATTGAATTTTGGATAAAATATGAACAATTTTCTAGTATTAATTCTCCCTTGAAATTCTTGGGACATACTTAAACTAAAATTTATTCACAGCTTATCTGAATTTAAAATTCAACTAAGTGTCTTGTGTGTGTGTGTCTGTGGCCACAAAAATATTAACAAAATAAAACCAATAATAATAAAACAAAACATTAACAATATACTCTGAGAATTACAAATAAAAAAAATACCAGAGTTAAAGAGTTTTGCTCATTTTGGTTTGCTGTACACTGGCTACATGTGTTAGATTAAGGCAATCAAGAGACAATTGTCTGAATAAACAAAATTCTGTTTAAGGCTGATTAGCTATAAAGCAACAAACTTACAGAAAATTAGTCTGTGCAGTTCTTTTTAATTCATAAAGCAGATTAATAAGATCTAAGGTCATGAGGAAACAAATAATGGCAAACTCAAACCTAGGCAAGAAGATCATTTGCATTGTTTTCCAAGATCTGGCTCTATTTTCTTCTCTAGCCTCACGCACACCATTTGGATAATCAAGCTCCATTTCCCTATATAAGAAATAAATGCTAACTGTGGCTTTATTTATTTTCCTGACTCATAAAGTCGGGTCGATACATTAAGTGACAAAATTAAAAATAATAATAATAAGGCAGGTTAGAAATGTGACCAGATGGACTTGAAATCAAACATAGGCAGACTCTGTCTCTTGTAATCAGAAATACTCCAGACTCAGGAAACAACTGTGCTACGCCTCAACATAAATTGAAGCAGTGGAAATTTCAGCAAATAGTAATTTTCTGAATTTACTACATGACAGAAACATCAGGTGGCTGGCTAAATAATGCAAGACACAGAACATGAATATAAATTTCCCCATAGGCCTCCTCATCAAAGAAATAGGCTGCCCCACTACAATTTCCTTGAGTCTTCTCAGCTCAGAGAACAGAAAGTCTTATCACAGTCATTGACAATCTGACAACCATCTGAGATGCAGTGTAAGTCCTTCCCATACATGGAAATTAGAAGCAGATACTTCCTTTGGAGGTATTTATGGCAGGCATCAAGTCTCACTTGGTACATTTTTAGTTCCCTTTAAATTAACAATATTTAATTTCTAAAACAAGAAATTCAAGATTGTAGTGGTTCTAAGTGAAGGCATCTATGGCAAAGCCTCAATTAGGAGCAAAAGAATTAAAACATTAAAAAATTATGGTGTCATTCAGCCTTTTACCATGTCATGTGGAGCTCAGTAGAAACTGTGTCTCTGCAACAGCAAATCTCTCCAATTTCCAGTATCTCCGATGGAAAGAAGAGGTGGGTTATAAATACTGTAATACTTATTGCAAAATAAATAAGAGCAAGCAAAAGGGAAAGAAACAGAGATAGAGACAAAGTTTATAACTTTTTGAGACTTCTTCACCTTCCTACTTCAGTATTTTCCTCCAAGGTTCTAGATAATAACTGAAGAGGAAAACAGAGCCAGAAAATCTTAGATTGAAAAGACTAGAACGAGGAGGAAGAGGAAAGAGAATCAGAGGTACAGTGCTAGTTGGAGGATGTTAGCAAAGGACAGATCAGAAGCAAGGTACAACTGCTAGGTTATTTCAAATGAGCTTTCCACGGAGATAGGGGAAGAGAATCAGTAAAATGTTTTCCTTAGTGTGCTGCAATGCATTACTCATTTGCCATTTTTCAAGAAAGCTTTATATTGGTTATCAAAATAAATAAATTGATGCCATTTGGATTTTTAGAAGAGGGTGAAGACAAAGTAGCCCAGATAATAAAGTCAAATTAGAGAATATCATAATATCAAAATTGTGGGAAATCAAGGTTCCTAATTATTTAAAATTATTTATAATTAATTATTATAAATTTATAAATTTAAAATTATTTATAAATTATTTATAAATTTAAGAACCACATGACCAGATCCAGGAAAAAAACAGACAGAAAGAGACCAGAAAGGAATGTGTATACAATTAAGCTGGTTGATATAGCCATATTCCTTTGAAGAACCTGAGGCACTTGTTCATCTTTTCTCCTCCTTCTGAAGTCATTTTCTTAAGTATTATCATTCAACGTTCCTATTAAATCTCCTTCCAATATTGCTCCATGGTTTGTAGAATAAAGTCTAATTTCTTAGCCATGGTATTCCAAGTCTCCTATAATCTGATCTCAATTTCTAGGCCTTTCTTATTCTATCCTCTTAAACCCATTTTGGTAGACTACTTTTCTAATTCTTTATCTGTATTTATCATATTTCTTCTTCTTGCAATATCCTTCCCTAAGGGAATGGGCTTAAATCTAGGCTCCATTACTTAGCTGGGTGGGCTGACATTACTTCATGTCTCAAAACCTCGTTGGTAAAACACAACTACAAATAATTTCTACACTGTAGATATTCTGTAAACATAAAATGAAATAATACATGTAAAGAACTTAGGACAAGGCATGACATCTAGAAGTTACTTGATAATTGCTAACAAGAATTATTTTCTCTTCTCTTATACAATCATTTGCATCTTTCATTCAGCTTCATTCCCCAATATGTACCTGACTTTCAACTGAAATTTTTCTTTTGCTCCTCCATGCCTCATAATATTCTGCATTTGGCTTTTTCTGTACTTTCTACATTCAAACTTGTTTTTTTTTTTTTTTAAGATTCTGTTTATTTATTCATGAGAGACACAGAGAGAGAAAGAGGCAGAGACACAGGCAGAGGGAGAAGCAGGCTTCATGCAGGGAGCCCGATGAGGGTCATGATCCCGGGACTCCAGGATCACACCCTGAGCCAAAGGCAGAAACTCAACCGCTGAGCCTCCCAGGTGCCCCTCAAACTTGATTTATAATGAAATGGTGCATATTTATTTTCCAATAAATCTTTTTTTTAATAAATTAATTTTTTATTGGTGTTCAATTTACCAACATACAGAATAACACCCAGTGCTCATCCCATCAAGTGTCCCCCTCAGTGTATTTTCCAATAAATCTTAAACTTAATTTTTAATTGGGGCAACATCTTGTTCATCACAGTGCCTTCATAACAGAATAGATATTCTGCTACGCATGTTGAATGTGGCACAAAGCTAGCTGCTAGGGAGAAAATGTCAATTAGACCTCATCCTTGCCCTCAGAAAGCTTCTAGTCTAGTGAAGAAATTCAGTCTTTTAGATCATGCTCTGTAAAAGTGTTGAATTAAATTGAATCTGCTCTTCCAATCTTTACTTTTTTTTTTAGGATTCTATTTATTTATTCATGAGAGACACACACAGAGAGAAAGAGAGAGAGAGAGAGGCAGAGACACAGACAGGGAAAAGCAGGCTCCATGCAGGGAGCCCGACGTGGGACTTGATTCTGGGTCTCCAGGATCACGCCCAGGGCTGAAGAAGGCACTAAACCACTGAGCCACCCAGGCTGCCCCAATGTTTACTTTTTAAAGAAGTGCTATGATTCCAAAGCCTTTGTTCTACCAAGAAGTACAGTCTGAGATGGGGATTGTGCAAATGAAATAAAGTGGGAGTACTCTCAGTGAGAAAACCTAGATAGGCAGAGGGAGTTAGAGATGTTTACAGAATTCTAGCCTCAGCGTGATCCCATGGGGGAACTCCCAGCAAGAATTGTACCACAAAGGTGATCTTGCCCAGATGCAAGGGAACTTGGATATTGTGCTCCCTTTATCATCTGACAAAATTGATTAACAGAGTTGGAGGAAGAGCTTCTCAACCTTCCTGGGATACTCGTGCTAGAGAGGCCTCACCAACTAAATGCAATCCTTCAGAAAAGGAGGAGGCAGGAATGAGCGAAGCAAGCCATAAAATCGTGAATAGAACAGAGGGAAGTGTAGGGAAGGAATAAGGGGCCGTGGATATGGAAACTCACATAATTGTGGAGGGAAAGGTTACTTTTATCAATGATTTAGATATTTGGAAAAGAGAGATGTTTCTCTCCCTTCCTCCAGTAGAAAGAGAATTGCTTCTAGGAGACAAGAGCTTTGATGGTGCTAGTAGTTGGAAGCTGTAGAAGTTCCAGATGGCCTGGGGGCAAAAGGTAATTTATGTGCTAATGGAGGAAAGGGGAAGTTCTTGAATATGTACTAACTAACTGGTCTGGAGAAGAGAAAACAGGGAAACATCATATTTTAAATATGTCACCATCTACTAGGTCTCTTACTAAGTGCAGGAAGACAGGAAGTTTCTGGGACTAAAAAGCAGTGTCCTAGTAGGAGGTCTCAATTACTGAGGATTTAGGTATTTTCCCTCCTTGTCTTCTCATTTTGATATTACTGAAGGTAAAATGCAGCTCCCAGCAGCAAGAGGCTTTTGGGGCTTTCTTTTGGGTTTGCTTGTTTTTATGTTTTTAATATCCATAGGGCTTGGGGTTTATTGAGTGGAACTCCTATTGTAATTCACTAGAGCCTTTCCAGATTCTCAGCATCTAGAGCAGCCAAGAATCTTGTGGTTTTCTTTCAGCTGTCCCATCATGCACTTCTGGGGGACCAATATGATAAAAGTCAAAAAAGCATAAAGGAAAATCCTTACACATAGTTTTTTAAAAAATCAATTACATAAGGACGGGATGAGAAATACATGGCTTGACTGCACTTCCTAGGGAAAAATAAAAGGCCCGAGGCTTTAGACCACAAGTTCAATAAAAGCCATGAGTATAACGCTACTGTTTTAAAAGCTAATGCAAACTTAGGCTGCAATGACAGAAACACCATTTCTAAAGCATGAGAAGTTATAGTTTCAGGGTTTTCTGCCCTCCTCAGGCCACATCTGGCTTATTGTATTCTTGCGATGGAGGAGAATAACCAGAGGAGAAAGTCCAGGATGGCGAGACATCTGGAAACTAAGTCAAATGACTACTAGTTGAATGAACTAGAGATTTTTGTCCTGAGGAGAAGGGAGAGCAGAGGGGTGATTAAGAAGAGACAGAGAAGGTCTCCTCAAACAGAGGAGTTGCATTGAGAAAAATCCAGAAGGTTTGTTTTAATTTATCTAACCTAATATAAAATGTCATGGTTCAGAATAAGCGAGAATGGGGCAATACTATAGAGAGGAAGACTGAGGTTTATGATCAGAAAGAACTGTTTAGCAATTATATTTAATTTTTTAAAATTTTTATTTATTTATGATAGTCACAGAGAGAGAGAGAGGCAGAGACACAGGCGGAGGGAGAAGCAGGCTCCATGCACCGGGAGCCCGACGTGGGATTCGATTCCGGGTCTCCAGGATCGCGCCCTGGGCCAAAGGCAAGCGCCAAACCGCTGCGCCACCCAGGGATCCCCCTGTTTAGCAATTATAAATACCTACAACAGGACTGACTTATTCAAAAGTGCTGAGATTCCTCTTACTGGAGGTGTTCAAAGAAAAGCTGAATGATAGTATGAAAGGGTCACAACAGAGCAAGGGTATTTCCTAGAAGTTTCCTCCACTGGGTGATGTGCTGGATTCAGAATCTTTAAGGATTCTGAAAGTAGTATAGAGATTTAATAGCTGAATATGTTGAGGGGGGAGTACGAGGAAGTATCAGCTTTCTCCTGTAAATTTGGATTTACTGTACATTACATATTAAACACAGATGATGAGCAACACACAGAAAATTACTCTTTGGTCTACCAAGTATTGTTTAATATTTGTTGACTTCCTCTTCACAAAAGATTTTTTGAAAACTTTTTTCCATATACATTTTATTCTCGTTGACTTAAAACAAACCTGATCTTACCATAAAACTATGAATTTTAGAATTCATTTTTATGCCCCAAATTTTATTACCCAATATAATTTTTCTATGGGACTTATATCTAAATTACATCTGAAGTTATAGTATGTCAAGGCCATGGTGTTTTTCATATCAACAAATATAAATTTACCATGAGTGAATTGATCAATACAGTCAGATCAACCAGTTTGAACAACCAAACTGACTGAATTTCTTAAACAATCAAATATTTATTCATCACTTACTATGCTTACAAAACTATAGGGAGGTCAAGTTATTGATGATATGTCTAGATAAATACTATAGCATAAGACATGCAAAAAATAAATTCAAACAAAAAAAGTATCAATACTAGCCAAGACAACAATAAATCTGCTATTGAGAAGTTCAAAATTAATCAGCAAATTGAACTTATGTGTCCAGGAATTTCATGTCCACCTTTAGAATAGGGTAGTTAGGTTAGACTTTAAAAAGAAGAGGGGAGAGGTACATGCACCCCAACGTTTATAGCAGCATTATCTACAATAGCAAAATTATGGAAGCAGTGTCCATTGATGGGTGAGTAGATAAAGAAGATGTGGTACACACACACACACACACACACACACACACACACACACTGGAATATTATTCAGCCATAAAAAAGAATAAGATCTTGCCATTTGTAATGACATAGATAGAGCTTGAGAGTATTATGCTAAGTGAAATAAGTCAGAGAAAGACAAATACCATATTATTTCATTCAAATGTGGAATTTAATAAAACAAATGAGCAAATAGAAAAGAAGAGAGAAAGATAAACCAAGAAACCGACTCTTAATTATAGAAAACAACTAATGGTCACCAGAGGGGAGATGAGTGGGGGAATGGGTGAAATAGGTGATGGTGATTAAGAGTACACTTGTGATGAGCACTGGGTGTTGTATGGAATTACTGAATCACTATATTGTACACCTGAAACATAACACTGTAAAAAAAATATAAAATAATATTAAAAGTTAAATTTTTAAAATACCAAAAAAAATTTAAAAGTGAAGTTTGTGACAGGCTTTGAAAAATAAATGACATTTCACTGGACAGAGGAAGGGCATTCCAGGTGCAATAGTGTAAAAAAAAAAAAAAAGGACAATGGCAAAAAAGCCTTCAAGACACACTTAAGAAAATATAGTGCAATAATTTGCTTCATGGCAAAGGTTTGTGGGAGGCACTATCAATGGTGGTTACAAACATAGCTTTGGCAATGCCCTATTGCTATCATCATGTAACCTTGTGGTTGCTCAAATCTACCTGAGTTTCTATTTCCTTGTGTGAAAAATGAACATATCACCCACTTAGTTGTGGAAAGGATTAAATCAGATTATGTTGCTAAAGCATATAGCTCAGTACCTGACAGATTTAAAAGATTCAAAAGTCTTCTATAAGTAATAGTGCTATTGTCTAAATGTTTGTGTGCCCCATCCCCAAATTCACATGCTGAAATCTTAAGGTGATATTAAGAGATGTGGCCTTGGGGTGCCTGGGTGGTTCAGTTGGTTGAACATCTGACTCTTGGTTTCTATTCAGCTCATGATCTCAGCGAGATGGAGCCCTGCATCAGGCTCTGTGCTTAGTGTGGAGTCTGCTTGAGATTCTCTCTCTGTCCCATATACCCCTTCCCACTACTCACGCTCACTCTCTCTCTCTCTCTAAAATAAATACATAAATACATCTTTTAAAAATGGAAGAAAACACTAATTATTAAAAAAAAAGGAGAGAGAGAGATGGGCCTTTGCCAGGTGATTAGGTCATGAAGCAGAACTTTCAGGAATGGGATTAATGCCCTTAAAAAAGAGGCTCAAGAGAGCT
This sequence comes from Nyctereutes procyonoides, assembly GCF_905146905.1. Classification (NCBI taxonomy): domain Eukaryota; kingdom Metazoa; phylum Chordata; class Mammalia; order Carnivora; family Canidae; genus Nyctereutes; species Nyctereutes procyonoides. The sequence continues at coordinate 10,845,038 of NW_026575159.1, forward strand.
GCCTTACCCCTTCCGCTGTGTGAGGTTACAGTGAGAAATGGGTCATCTAGCAAATGGGTCATCACCAGCCACCAAATCTTCACTGGCACCATGATCTCTGACTGACCAGCCTCCAGAACTAGGAGAAATAAAGGTTTGTACTTCATAAGCCATCCAGTTTATGGTATATTTGTTGTAGTAGCCCAAATAGATCAAGATAATTCATGTTAATGTTAATAATATTTAAGATAGAGTATGAGATAAAGTCTGAAGATAGAGGAACCTGACCAATGTGTTTGAAGTTGAGATTACTACCAAAGGGCTCTGAAAAGAGAGGAAAAACAGGACAGTGATGTTATAGAAAGATGCCTCAAATAGTTTTGCATGAAAATGATCGGTGGAATGGACTGGGTTGCAGTGAAAAATGAATTAAAGGCAGAGCAAGTTAATAGGAAGGTACCTGTTTGATATAAGTACCTGGATAGCAGGAGTGTATGGAATTAGAAATGAAAGCAAGAAAACAATCAAAAGGTAAAAATAGAGACTATCTAGACATGGGAAGAATCAGAAGAATCAGACTTGTAAATCAAAGTTGACTGTTCAGTTTATAGCTTGGAAACTGAGAATGTTGGCACTAGTAATAGAAACTGTGAAGTTAGGATGAGAGAAAGATTGGGAAGGAAAATGGAGATTTCAGTTTATGGCTATAAAGCTAGTGGTGACATCAAAATGCACACCTAGAAATGACTTTAGAAACTCATGGGGTTTTTTTGTTGTTGTTTTTGTTTTTGTTTTGTTTTTTACTCAGACTTGCCTTCAAATTGAGTGACAATGGGGAACCAGTTGAACACACTGATGCCCTCCTTTGTACAATAACATGCTTTTTTATGTTTTGATCTAACTGGAAACAGTGGGACACACCGGGGAAGAGATATGCTAGAGATTATAAATGAACCCACCTCAGTGACAGCTGCATAGGCATGTGTGCTTCTCTGCAAGGCCACTGACTGTGAGATGTGAAAAATTACATGAAAAGGCCAACTCTGTGTAGTTGGTAAATAAAAGAAACGCAAACATTTCTCTGGGATAAGCAATATGGATCACATGGAAAATGCATTCCTTTAAATTGTCCAGTTTAAAGAAAAAGAGGTGATGGAAAGTTTTCTCTGTGGTGAAAGAATAAAAAAATTTAAAAAAAGGAAAGGGTTTTAAAAGAAAGGCTCCAGTGTGTATGCTTCTAATTACAATATTATGAACAAATGTTTTATAAATAAAAACAGAGGCTTTTGAAAATGTCCCAAATACTGAAGATGTATATAGTACATGGTAAATGTGGATTTTTTTTAAAAGTAGAGAATAATTTAACAAGGACATTGATACCTAAGAACAAGTTATTTTGTTCAAATAATTACTTTGAGAATTTACTTACAACACAAAATAGGAAATACACAGTGCTGTTTATGGTTATTATTACTCACATATCATTGAAGTTAAGAGAGGTATAGTCTTTCTCTGAGGGATCAAATTTTGACATTTATAAGTCAAGAAAAAAAATAAAACCCTCCCTGAAAATACACTATATGGGAGAGATTATATCCTAATATTTTTTAAATTTTATGCTTGATTTGATTGATAACATATGAAGGAGCTGCAAAAAGAAAGATGTTTTTAAATACTGCTTCACGCCTGTCCTTAAATAAGCAGATGAACTGTGAAACTCTGTTTAAAGATTTCATTAGTTATGTATTAAAATATATGAAAGATTATTACCTATGTACACAAAATGGAAAAGTTACTGCTATTTCAATAACTATTATTCTTTAACACTTGAAGTTTGCTCTTTGCTGGCAAATGGGAAATGATGAATACATTCATAGTAAAAGTACGGGAGAGGCAAGAATTCCTACTACCTGAATGATAAAACACTACTGGATTTCAATTAGCCTGGCATAGGCAATCTCACCCTTCTTATTTCTCCTGTTCTTGCTTCTTGGACAATACTACTCTATGTGACACCATTTAGGAAGCTAATACCACATAGATGCTTGATCAGGTTTCCAAAAATGGTAGAAAATAAAAGGGGGAACCATAATCAAAATAAGGCAAGTATGTGTTTCAAGATGAAATAATCCCTTCTTTGCTTGTGTTATTTTTAGAAAAGAAGTCTTTTCATCGTGGTAATACAGATTAAAATAATATTTTTAGATTAAAGCCAAAGTAAACAAAAAAATTAAATTTCAAGTTAAGAGCATATAATCTCACTAAACAATGACACTGGGCCACTCTTATTTTCAAAGTGATACAACACAATGTATCTTCGGCAGCTTTTGAGACAGAAACTCTGAAACCTCGAAACCTTACTGGGTTAGGCAGGTGGCTCAAATCCAGTGAATCAATTTTGAAATTCTTGGAGTCAGTGTAAATTCAAGAGTAAATTCAAGTCTCAGTGTAAACTCAAGAATTTTCTCCTCTTCTCTACACCCCTTTTCCCAACATACTCTAGGTGACATTACAAATCATAGAGAAATGGGGGCACCTGGGTGGCTCAGTCGTTTAAGAATCTGACTCTTGATTTCCACTCAGGTCATGATCTCAGGGTCGTGAATTGAGCCCCAGGTCTGGCTCCGTGCTGGGTGTGGAGCCTGCTTAAGATTCTCCCTCTCCCTCACTGTCTTCCTCATCATCCCCACCTACCCTAACCAACCCCCCACCCACTCATGGGTACACAAGCACACAAGATGCTCTCTCTCTCTCTCAAAAAGAAAGGGGAAAAAAAAGGGAAAAAATTCATAGAGAAACAGAGTTTGTTCAGGATTTTATATTATCAGGCATAAGAGGGGCTTCTCTGTGAGGTTGCCAATGTTCACATATATAAGCTCTTATAACACCTGGAAAGAAAC